>NC_065446.1:150434874-151148870 GCF_917563875.1 Diabrotica virgifera virgifera | reverse complement strand
GAATAAGGAGGAAGAAATTAAAAGAGGCGCTTGAGGAATTGGGAGTTAGCAGAAAGCTACGTAACATGATACATCTTACTCTGGAGAATACAGAAAACAGAGTCAAAATAAACAATCAATCATCAGAAAAATTTATAGTAAACGAAGGATTAAGACAGGGCGATCCTCTGTCATTTTTACTCTTCAACTTATGCATAGAAAAAATAATGCGAGAAGCGAAAATCAATAGAGAAGGACTCATATATCAAAGAAGACACCAAGTTTTGGCGTTTGCGGATGATGTGGTGTTACTGGCAAGAGGAAAAAAAGAGCTACAGGAGATGGTACAGAGAATAGTAAAAGCAGCGAAGAAAATGGGACTGTATATAAAGTCAACTAAAACAAAATGTATCGAGTGGACAGATGGTTAGTTTAGGAATGGACAAAAGTTTAAAGTAGAAGTAGAAGAAGGAACATCATACGAATTCGAAATGGTAGAAAGATTTACATACCTAGGGGCAATAATATCACGTAAACCTATCATTAAAGAAGAAATACAAGCTAGAATAATGGCAGGCAATAGAAGTGTACATGCGCTTAATGTAATGTTGAAAAGCAAGTTTCTATCAAGAAGGGCAAAAGTACAGCTATACAAAACAACTATACAGCCAATAGTAACATACTGCAGTGAGACATGGACAATGACAAAAAATGAACAAAATTTACTGGAGATCTGGGAAAGGAAAATACTAAGGGAGATGTATGGAGTAACAATATGGGACGGTTTATGGATAAGAAGATCAAATGATGAGTTAAAGCAATTATACAACCAACCTAATATAATAGGAGTGATAAAGGCTCAGAGACTTAGATGGCGAGGTCACATTGAAAGGATGCCAAACACGAGGACTCCAAAAAAGGTACTAAACTACACTATAACTTCAAGAAAGAGAAGAGGAAGGGCGAAAAATAGATGGAAGCAAGACGTCGAAAAAGATTTGGAAAGAATGGGGCTAGAGGGCCAAAAAAGAAAAATGAATAACAGGAAGGAATGGAGGGAAATCACATATCAAGCCAGAGAAGAGCTCAGCACATAAAGAAACGTGAAAATGAAGAAAAAAAAAACAAACTTTTCAAGCCATGGGCCTCTAAGGGCTTTAGTGCTATTGTATATATAAGAGCCGAGGGAGAAGACAACTGCAGAGTGGTCTTTACAAACTAACTTGTGGTGACTGTCCGAAAACTTACATCGGTCAAACTGGTAGAACCTTTGACAAACGGATAGCAGAACACAAAATGGCTTTCAACAATAGAAAAACAGACACGTCTACATACGTACTTCACCTTCTAGATCATAATCATTCTTTTAATGAACAGTTTCAATTTCTGCATATTCAAAATAAACGTCTTAAGCTATCTTTATTAGAATCTATGAAAATTAATAAATTGAAAAATAAGGATGTAATTCTGAATGACCAACTCGAGACAAACAGCTCCCCACTCCTCAGCCTCTTCAGTTAAAGACTTTAAAAAGGCAAACACATAGTAAACTAAATCACTTGAGAAAGGCACTCTGCCGCAACAGCTGTAGTCACAAAGTTGTGTAATAAATTTTGTGGAAGTATGGAAAACAAACGTTTTCAGTGTTTTATTGTTATGAGTTTGTAATATCTTAGTCAGTCAGTCTTAGAATAGGTCTAAAATATAAGAGAAGACTTTAAGTTTAATTGAAAAATTTAAAAATAAATAATAATGAAAATAAAAAATTTATAAACATAGTTTTTTCTTCTTCTTTCTTCTTTTTCTTTTTGTATTGATATGATTCTGCCTGTTTTTTCAATGTGCCTCTAGTAGGTTGTCGTTTCATCGTTTTCGTGGTCTTCCCAGTGATCGTCTTCATATTGTCGTCTATCGTCTTATGTGGTCATTCAATTCTATTCTTCTGTTTCTTACCCAATTGTTTCTTACTTTTTTTATTATTTCATCCATGATCAGGTTGAACAATAAAGGACTCAATTAATCCCTCTGTCTTATCCCATTGCCGGCTTCAATTGGGTCAGTTAGTTCATCTTCTGCTTTTACTTTTATTGTTTTGTTCTGGTAGATGTTTTCGATCGTTTTAATCATTCCTAGATGTATCTTAGTCTAGGAACTAGGAACGCGTGAAGCTCTTTTCTGACTTAATATTCTTGTACAAAGGTGTCTGGACGTCAAATAAGATATTTGGTTGTGCGTGATTTGTTGACTATAATAAAGCAATCTACGTAGTACCATATGAACAATTAATGCAAGTCCTGAAATAAAAGAAGGTAGACTAGCCTGACCTCGAAATAGGAATTAAATAGAATTTATACTAAAAGCAGCAAGCAAAAATACGTATTAACGAACAGCTGTCACAGGAAATTGAAATCAGAAGTGGCGTGAGACAGACATGCGTGTTGCCGCCAATGGCTACTCGGAAAAGATCCTGTAAAAGAGCTCTTGAGGGAGAAACAGCTGGAATAAAGGTAAATGGAGTTCCCATTACCAGCATTAGATATGCGTATGACATTTTCATCCTAGCCGAAAATATTGAATATCTTCAGAGATTGGTGACCAGAATAGCTGAGTATGGACAAGAATGCGGTCTAACAATGAACGTCAAGAAAAAAAATATGTGAATATCGAAAACTAAAAGAAATAACGAGAATATTTTCATCGACGGAACCAGTGTCGAACGAGTAGACCCATATGCATATCTTGGAATAATGTTTAACTCCACAAATGATTACTTTCAGGAATTCGAAATCAGACTAGAAAAGGCTAGAGCAAATTTTAACAAAATGAGAAAAGCGCTCTGCACAAGAGATTTAAAATTGGAGCTAAGAGTTCGGTTTACTAGGTTGACTTTGTTTTATGGAATGGAAGCTTGGACCTTAACCCCTTCGTGCCGAACCGTCATTCGGCAAGTCGGCTCATATATACGGATTCGACCGTTTACCGACCGGCTTCGAGCGGTCGGTTAAAATACAGTATCACATTATAACTAATTAAAGTTAGTGTAACATTAACACTAATTTTAGAAATAAAACTATTTTTATTAAATTTATTATTCTACATAGTATGTGAGTTAAATTAAATTTTATCCATAAAATACCATTTTAAACAAAAATTAGTAAAAAAGATAAACAAGATAATTTGAATGGAATTCCCTAGATTATTTTGTGCTTGATATCGTCCCATTCTCCTAATCTGGGAAATTCCATCCGAATTATCTTGCAAGAGATAGTAAGGTAAGTTGTAAACAGCAGCACAGTACCTTCACCTCCCACACAATCCCATCAGTCAAACATCCAAACAACCTTATCACCAATCAAATTAACTAAATCTAATCTCCTTCTGGACATCACCCACTTTTGGTCGTGGTTTCTCCACTTTTAGATTTGAATAAGGTAATTCAGACGGAACAAAAATTCCTGAAATATGATGAAGATGGTGGCCCGCCGTATATGGCGAACGCAAACTCATGATGCACCCGTGTGCATCACCGTACTGAGCGAACAGTCAAGCATGATGCACACGGGTGCATCACCGTACCGAAGGGGTTTACCTTGAATGCGGCATCAATGAAAAACTGGAATCATTCGAGCTGTAGGTGTTCACAATATTTCTGAAAATATAGTGGACAGAATAAGTCAAAAACAAAGAAGTTCTGAGAAAGATAAATAAAGAAATGGAAATGTTAAATACCACCAAAATAAGAACATTGAAATATTTCGGACATGTGAAGAGAGATACAATTTGCTCGAATTGATTATGCAGTGAAAGATTCAAGGATAAAGAAGCATAGGGAGACGTAGAATATCGTGGCTGTACAACCTGCTGCATGACTTTAAAATCTATAAAGAACATATACCTACATGTTTATTATACCTATGGTATGGTACCTTTTGTAGAACTGTTTTGTCAAAAGCCTTGTTGTTCTTTACTAATGTTCTTCTTCCTTTTAGTATAGACATTGCTCTGTTTTTTTCAGCCTGGCTTCAGTAAGTTGTCCCTTCATCGTTTTTGGTGGTCTTCCCACTAGCCGTCTTCGTATTAGAGAACCGCCTCTCGCCGTCCTTAATACTCTATTTGGTATCATTCGGCTTTTGTGGTCATTCCATTCTACTCTTCTGTTTCTTACCCACCTTACTAATATTCTCCACCTTGCATCTCCGTCGTATATTTATTGTACTTCTAGCTATGTTCCATAGTACCTTACTATCGATTTTACAAGGGGTTTTCATATCCGCTGTTTCGAGCAATCTTTTTGTCCTCTCTGTATCAAGTCATGATTCTGCCGCGTATATCATTATTGTTCTGCTGACTGTTTTATAAACTCTTGCTTTAATGGTTTTTCTGAAAATTTTATTTCTCCACATTGTGTGATTCAGGCAACCTGTGGCTCTGTTTGCTCTATTCACTTGATCTTTTACTTCTGTTTCGATCTTTCCGTAGCTAGTTAGTGTGATGCCTAAATATTTAAACTTCATCACTTGTTCTATTATCTGCCCGTCCAGCTCCAATTTACATCTTATTGGATTCCCTGTAACATGTCATTGTTATGCTGCGTTCGCATTGGTAAATTTTTCATGCGTTTTGAACTAATGGTTCGTCGCAAGAATTTGCGTCGCAAATTTTTACCAGTGAGGACGCGGTGTTCTACCAGCGAAAATTTATTTGTCGTTCGTTGTGCGTACCTGCTCAGGAGTAAATCAAAAATTATTTGATTTCGCTCGAATACTGAAAACCGATGGATCGTGTGCTTTGTGTGCGTCGAAAATTCTTTCGTTCGATTTATGCGACGAATACGTCCACATTAGCACAATTTACTTCGAGCTCGCAAATATTTCGACCCAAATTTTTACCAATGTGAACGCGGCATTGCATTTTCTGGCGGTTATATTAAATTGGTGCAGTATAATGTGTAAATCACTTTGAGAGAGTACCTAGGATTGGTAGTATTGCATCGTCTGCCTAGCAGATTATTTTATGTTCTTTTTCTTCAATTTGGTATCCCTACTTTGTTCTAACTTTTTTAAATATCATCCATGATTAGCTTGAACAATAAAGTACTCAGGTAATCCCCCTCTCTTATCCCATTGCCAACTTCAGTTGGGTCAGTTAGTTCATGTTCTACTTTTATTTCTAATTTGTTGTTCTGGTAGATGTTTTCGATCGTTTTAATTAATACTACTAATACGTTCACTAATATTGTATTCTTTATTTATCCTGTAATACTAATCTACTTTCAATTAATTTTTCTAATATATTACATATGTGAAAATCCAAGTAATGCACATGGACCAGCTGACTCTGATAGTTAAGACAGAAAAATATAAAGGTTATTCATTAAGTTTAAGAAAAGATAGGGAACAACTATTCTGTCAATGTACAAGTTAGCAAAATATTTGTAATTTTTTAACTACGTCTTGTTCAGTTGGCTTCTTTGGATATTTAAAAAATGACCGGTATCTCAGAGCTACAAATTCAAATTTAATTGAACGGCCATGTAGCGTATTCTTAATGTACACGATAGCTTATAAGTTATGCCGTCTTTTGATCCAATTACATAAAGCCAACTCTAAAGGTAGACGGAAAGGATATGCATATATGCAGGCTTTTATTATATTCAAGTCTTAGGTATTTTCTTATACATACCACCTCCTTTCTCTTCGATAATAGGCCAGTAACTATACAATTTTGCTTAGCTGTACAATTTTCTTCTTCTTTTGGTGCCTATTCTTTTCGAATATTGGCGATAGTCCTTGCTATAATTATTTTATGAACTGGTGCTTTAAATATAGGTATTAGTCGTTGATGTAGAGAACCATTTCATCAGGTTTTTTTAACCATGATATTCTTCTTCTCCCAATTCCTCCCTTTCCGAATACCTTGTAGGATTATTTTCAGTACTCTGTATTTATCGTCGTTTCTCATTATGTGTCCTTGATATTCTAACTTTCGCCTCTTTATCATCGCTTCTTCATCGCTTCTCTTTCTTTCCCCATTCTTCGTAGTACGGTCTTGTTTGTTATCTTGTCAGTCCATGATATCCGTAGGATTTGCCGATATAGCCACATATCGAAGGCTTCAAGTTTTTCTCCATCGGTTCAGTGAGTGTCCAGGATTCAACTCCGCAGTATAATATTGAGAAGACATAATACCTTAGGAGCCTTACTTTTATCTAGAGATTAAGGTTGTGTCTTTTAAACAGTTTGGCCATGTTGTTGAATGCATTCCGAGCCTTCTCTATTCTACATTTTACTTCTTGTGAGTGATCCCATTGTTCGTTTACTATTGTTCCAAGATAGGTAAACTGTTTTACTCGGTCCACTGGTGTATTTTTGATAAGCAGTTGAACTTCTCTAATTTATGTTTGCTGAAATTTAGTTTTTGATATATTTACTTGTAGTCCAAATCTTTCAGTTATTTCATTTACTTTGTTTATTAATTGATGTAAACTGTTCAATCTATCTGCATGAAATAAGCGGATGTTGATTAGGCATTCTCCATTTAGGAGTATACTCCATGTTCGCAATTTCCAAGGCTTCACTAAATATTTCCTCTATTTAATAATATAGGTGAAAGTATAAATAAAGTAAATATAGGAGTATAGGTTAAACAATATAGGAGAAAGTATATATCATCATCCAGCGTTCTGCATCCAAAGTTGAACATAGGCCTCCCCTAATTTCTTCTAGTTTTGTCGATCTTGGGGGCTTTCTGTAACCAATAAATTCCCAGCAATCCTCTTGGCGTCGTCTGTCCATCGTGTAGATGGTCTACCTTTACTTCTTCTGTCTTCTCTTGCTCTCTACACTGTAATTTTTTGAGTCCACCTCCCGTCCTTCATTCTGGCTACATGGCCCGCCCAATTCCACTTCAGCCATGCTACTCGCTCTATGACATCTGTGACGTCTGTCCATATTCTGATTTCTTCATTTTTGACCCTGTCTCTGAGAGTCAGTCCAATTAGGGACCGTTCCATTCTTTTTTGAGCCACTCTAAGTTTGTTTGATGTGTTCTGGGTTAACGATAATGTTTCGGTGCCGTAAGTCATGACTGGAAGCACACATTGGTCGAAAGTCTTCTTTTTCAAATAATTTGACAAGTTGCTCTAACAACTGGAAAGTATACATCCTTGTCTCACGCCTCACAGAACTCGGATTGCTTCCATCGGACCATCTCCAAGATTTGTTCTTGTTGTGGCTCACTGGTCTCAGTATAAATTTTGTATTACACGCTGGTATTTATGATCCATTTGGGCTTTTGTTAGAACGTCCATCATTTTTCGGTGTTGAACTGTATCAAATGCTTTTTGGTAGTCCACAAACCAGGTGAAGATATCTCAAGTCACCTCTCTGCATCTTTGGCATACTACCTGTAGACTAAATAGTGCATCTCTCGTACTTAAGCTTTTCAGGAATCCAAACCGTGTGTCTTGTATTCTCTTTTCGCATAGCTTGTATATACTGCGACGTATAATTTTAAGAAAAGTTTTAATGCACGGCTCATTAGACTTATTAGCTTATATTCTCTGCACTTTTTCGCTCCCTGTTTCTTTGGTAACCAAATAATAATGTACAATTTTAGTAATCACAAAATAAAATAGAGAGATACTATGATCTGATGGTAGTAGGCTGGCTTTAGGATACATCCTAAGGCCTATTTTCGAAAGAAAAAAATTTTGACAAATAACTTAAAATATATTGAGCTAATCCTTTATAAAGCTATATTAAATATTGACCTAGTGTACTGTATGTTTATATAAAAAGCGAATTAATCCCTAAAACGTCAAAAAAGATTTTTAGATAATTCATAAATATAAAGGCTATCGAGGAAATTCCATAATCTCGCTAAAAAGGAAGTTAGACTACAGAGAAAGAGTCAAAGTAAACGTAGTCCTGGACGAAACTTAGTCCAAAAGAAGAATATCATGATTTAATATTCGTCTTTTGAACTGGAAGAGATAATGAAAGAGCCAAGAAAATGATACAGAACATTAACGTTACTAGTATTTAAAGCTGCTGTCAATAAAACCGTGATAGCGAATATGACAGACAACATGATATTCAACGTTCGATAAAGGTCATGGAAATAGTAAAAAAAAGAAAGAGGACATGTTTATTTTAACAAGAGTTTGATTTAATTGTTTAATATTTTGATGGTGGTAAAAAATTGGTAACTTATTAGATCCAGTATTAGTCGGTGGTCTCCAATACACGCTGTACGCAGCCTACGGCGTCTATTGGAAACAAATGGCTAAGTTCAATTTACCCAGTAACTTAAATTTCTTTTAGAATGACCTCTTTTTAACTATTTTCGGTTGTAAGATAGTTTTTGTCCTTCAAAGTTTATTAAAAGTAACGAAAATGAACAATTTTCCTAAGGCGTGAGGCTATACGTAGCCTACAGCGTTTATTGGAGACCACCGCCTAAAATATTTGGTTATGAGAAGCTACCAACAGTAACATTCGCCAACGACGGTATTATTCGACGAACCAAGCTGTGGGTGAAAAATAGCTCGATTTCAGGATTTTAACTTCAACTAAAATGAAACCAAAAATTGTGTGCGCTTTTTTATTTATGACGTTTTTCATTTGTTTTTGCAATTTTTAAAGATGTTTAAATTTTCAGCTTAGAATATTCATTTTAGAGAAAATCTTTTAAGTAGAAAGTTGTAGTAAATTAGAAAACCTACAATTTGAGCTATGGCAGGTTTAATTTCGTTAATTTGTTATTGCAAAACAGCATGCGAAATTCCAAGATGGCCGGTTTTTGCAATTGCATTATTTATTGTAAACATAACTTTTTTTATTCTTTAAGGCTTTAAAATAAACATTTTTCAATTTCAAATATAAAAAAAATTGTAAAGCTCGTTGCTTAGATATTATAAATTGTTTATAGACCAGGGCGGACCTGTTTTGAGGTGGATGTGAGAGGTGGCATTCGGATTTTTGCAGATAAGGTTAGGTAACAACTTCAATAATTATAATTTACTTATGTTCCTTCTCAAATATGCCCGGAACATTAATAAAAAAATTAAAATATTTAAAAATTTATTAAAATATCGATTTTTTTCTAATTTCATTGCTTATAACTTTAAAACGATTCATTGTGGAACAAAGTCGTAGAAAAATAAAATAAAGATAATTGAATTTTGGATGATATACGACTGGTTAAAAATGTCTTAAATTATTACCCTTTCTGAAAAATAGCAATAAATACAAAATACTGGGACAAAATAAGCCTGTTTTTATTCAGTGTTTATCAATCACTTTGGTTGAATTTAGAACCTTGGTAATTCGTTCAGAAAATCACTACAACATACATCAATTGCACAAGAGCTCTAAAATTCTATATTAATTTTAGAGTTCGAGTGCAATTTGTTGCGATTATTTCATAAATAAAACTGTTCAAAACCAAAATTTTATTGTAATTTATTTATGTAAGTACAAATTAGTACAATTAAACACAAAGTTTTTATAAATATTTGACGATTGAAAGTCATCACTTTTATAATTTTTAAAACAATAGGTTTGTTCTAGCAAACAGTCAAACTAGTCAGAAACTGTCAGCAAACAGTTGGTCAGTGAGAGAACATAATACAGTCACCAGTGCTATCCCCTCTACTCGCGCTTGGCCGCTATTCGTCGATGGTTTTAAACCGTTTGAAACTGATGCTAGAACAAACCTATTAATTGTCATTAATGTCACTGAATGTATTTTTTCGTAGCAACGAAGGGCATCTGACGTAATATACTTAACGACGGGCAATTATCAAAAATTATCGATTTAATTCAGATTTCTGTAGCTTTCTATTGGTCAGAATCTCCTATGAATGAAATAATCCACCAAATTTCATTAAAATCGACTTGATAGATTTTGCATAATAATTTTGCAATCTAAATTTTTTTTAAAAAGTTCAAATTTTTTAAAAACTTTCTGTACAAAAAGTAGACCATTTAGAAGTTTGCTAATTTTTTTACATATAAAGAGGCACGCTACCCATCCAATACAATTTACATAATTAAAATCGGATTATCTAAGCGGCCTCAGCACTGTTTTAAAGTTATAAACAATTCTTTGGCTTATAAACAAATACAGTGAGGATGCTTGAGTCGGAATAAAATCATTTTCTCGAGAATGGGCAACTCTGGAGATAAATCCTGAAATTGGTCGATTTTTTTTATTTTAAATTATAAATTTTTTGGCATATACATCAAACTAGTGACGTCATCCATCTGGGTGTGATGACGTAATCGATGATTTTTTTAAATGAGAATAGGGGTCGTGTGATAGCTCATTCGAAAGGATATTCAATTCTCGATTTCCTAATATAAACATCAACATAATTATTTATACATGGGTGCCCAAATTTTTTTTGAATTAAATTAATTGAGACAAAAAGAAGAATGTATATAATTTATTTAATTTAAAATACATTTTACTGTTGTCCTAAAACAGGAAAAAAATGTTTTATTTGAAAAATACCTATTGTTTTTCGCTTAATTCAATATTAGTTGGCACCCTCCAGCCTACTAGAAGTTTTAAGTTTTAACATTTAATTTAAGCGAAAAGCAGTGTTTATTTTTCAAATTAATATTTTTTCTGTTTTCTGACTGCAGTAAAATGTATTTTGCAATAAATAAATTACCTACATTCTTCTTTTTGTCTCAATTAATTTAATTCAAAAAAATATTTTGGGCACCGTGTATAAAAAATTATGTTAATGTTTATATTAGTGAATACAAAATTGAATAGCCTTTCGAATGAGCTATCACACGGCCCCTATTGTCATTTAAAAAAATCATCGATTACGGCATCACGCCCAGATGGATGAAGTCACTAGTATGATAGTATACCAAAAAATTAGAATTTAAAAATAAAAATCGACCTGCTTCGGGAGACACCACTCTCGAGAAAATAAATTTATTCCAACTCAAACGTCCTCACTGTATTTGTTTATAATGAAATTGTTTATAACTTTAACATAAGCCAATGAAATTGTTTATAACTTTAAAACAGTGCTGAGAGGCCGCTTAAATAATCCGATTTTAAATATGTAAAGTGTATTATACAGGTAGAAAGCCTCTTTATATGTGAAAAAATTAGCAAACTTCTAAATTGTCTACTTTTTGTTCAGAAAGTTTTTAAAAAATTTGAACTTTTTTAAAAAAATTTAGATTGCAAAATTATTATGCAAAATCTATTAGGTTGATTTTAATGAAATTTGGTGGACCACTTACGTATTTTGCAAGGATTTTCTAAGCGAATCACGAAGGTAATTTAATTACGAAGGCAACCAAAGTCGTTGAAAAACGCTGAATAGAAACAGGCTTATTTTGCCCCCTTATTTTGTATTTATTGCTATTTTGCACAAAGGGTAATAATTTAAGACATTTTTAACTACTCGTGTATCATACAAAATTCAATTATCTTTATTTTATTTTGCTACGACTTTGCTCCAAAATGAATTGTTTTAAAGTTAGCAAATAAAGTAGAAAAAAATGGATCTTTTTCGAAATTTTTAATTATTTTAATTTTTTATTAATGTGCCGGGCATATTTGAGAAGGATAATAAGTCAATTGTTATTATTGAAGTTGTCGCCTAACTTTATCTGCAAAAATCCGAATGCTACCTCGCAAATCCAAAAATATACGTTTTAAACCAGGCCGGATCTGTAATCAGCAATCTGTAGAGGTTCTGTAGAGGTGTAATCTGTAGAGGTTGAAAACATTTTTCAACCTCTTATTTCGGTTTTGAAAATAAGGGGGCAAATTTCGTTATAAACATTTAAAACTGAAGCGGCCCCTATACATCATGTGAGTTTCTAACTTGCAGATTATTGTTGCTGAAGACAAAACGAAAATTAAAAACAAAATAAAAAATGTCTACGAAACACTCAAGCCGAGATAATTGTTTTTGTTTTCTTAAATCATGGTGATTTTATAACAACTAAGAACTTATTTCACAGTTATTGACTAAAATAAGACATAATATATTATCTTAAAATAAAAATTATTTTAAAAGAAAATTACATATTATAATTATTAAAAACGATTTTTAAAGTGGAGTGATGATATATTTTTGTTTGCGATTGTGATTTATTGTATCGGTTGTTCTTAGCGTACATTAGTGTAGGAAACAAAGGTTGAACCTTGCAAAATGGACACAAGTCCGGTTTTATTTTTTTTCTGGTATATCAAGGGGTGCTTATTATAAGACTAACTTTTTCTGAAAAAATTTCGCCCCGGAACCCCCCTTTTCACCCCTTTAAAGGGGGTAATTTATGGTTTTTGCAGAACGTAGCCCTTCCTGTACCTTTTACAAAAAATTTCTTTTATAGAAATATGAAGAGGACTATATTTTCTACGATTTATTTTCGACAGCATCTCTCTATCATCCACCGTTTAGCAAGGGTGGTGCCCCAAAGTTGACAAGTTTTTAAAAAAGATGTTTTTAAAAAAAATATATTTTTCCCTAACTCTAACGGAAATTAAAAAGAAATGCTGCGGAAGTTATTCACAAATAGATGATTGATTTTTTGGTATAGGTTTCACTTAAGGGTAATTGCCCTTTTTTTAATTACAGGGTGTTACATTTTAAAAAACCCCTTTTTATACCATCTGAACCGTTTATGCTAGAGTAAAAAGACTTTCAGCGATTACCCATGTACTGGTGTTATTTACAAATTTGTATAATGCACCCCCATTTTTTCCCCGGAACCACCCAAAAAAAAGAAGAATTAATAAATAAAGTGATTTTCTTGGAATCCTTCACACACAACGCCCTTCATTAATATGCTTCATATATCATTTTGTGCAAGTTATTATTACCCATGCATGGACACTAAAAGCGATTTCCTAGTGCAACCCCTGTAGCCAAAAACAATAAATAAAATGGGGGGTTGAAATTTTTTTTTTGTTTTTTGCTTTTTGATCCATATGGGCATATGCTTCATCAATAGTGCTTTTCAAAAATATATATGGTTATTGCAACATCCCTGCGCAAACCACCCCTATCCTTGAAAATATACTGCAGACACTACCCCTAAACCTTATCCAGCATGTTTTTACGATTTTCTCATTACCTATTTATTTTTTTTAAACAAAATATATACAAGGTTAAAGACCACTATTTACTCTAAAAATTAGGTCGTATTCATTTTTTTCGTTTAAGCAACCGTTACGGCACAGTGGCGCCGTAAACCTCATATATGCTTTGACGGGCTCCAGTTTTTGTTTATTTTTTCGTCATCTGTTTGTTTTATTGATAAAGTACTTATGTAAAATAAAACAACACAGTGTAACCTACAAATCATGACCTATGCACATTTTACATTCTTTGCTCCCCAAAGCTACAGTGGTGGCCCAAAATAAATTTTTTCATATTTTCGCCACCTACACGCATTTTATTGCGTTAGTGCTACCTTAATAGCACAATATTCACCCCTAAGTGGTCGCTAAGCAGTGGCGGATCCAGGGAAGGGTGATGGGGGCGATCACCCCCACCCCTCTCAAACCAAGTGATATTATATTTAGAGATTATAAAAATATTCATTTATTTTTATAGAAATACTTATATTATATTAATATTATTTTTATAAGAATGACTTTTTATGCTTTAGCGACAGTGGCGGATCCAGCATCGTTAAGAGGGGGGTGCCAATTGGTTAAATTTCTATAAAAATAAATGAATATTTTTATAATCTTTGAATATAATATCACTTGGTTTGAGAGGGGGGAGGTGATCACCCCCATCACCCCTCCCTGGATCCGCCACTGCGTAGCGACCACTTAGGGGTGAATATTGTGCTATTAAGGTAGCATTAACGCAATAAAATGCGTGTAGGTGGCGAAAATATGAAAAAATTTATTTTGGGCCACCACTGTAGCTTTGGGGAGCAAAGAATGTAAAATGTGCATAGGTCATGATTTGTAGGTTACACTGTGTTGTTTTATTTTACATAAGTACTTTATCAATAAAACAAACAGATGACGAAAAAATAAACAAAAACTGGAGCCCGTCAAAGCATATATGAGGTTTACGGCGCCACTGTGCCGTAACGGTTGCTTAAACGAAAAAAATGAATACGACCTAATTTTTAGAGTAAATAGTGGTCTTTAACCTTGTATAAATTTTGTTTAAAAAAAATGAATAGGTAAAGAGAGAATCGTAAAAACATGCTGGATAAGGTTTAGGGGTAGTGTCTGCAGTATATTTTCAAGGATAGGGGTGGTTTGCGCAGGGATGTTGCAATAACCATATATATTTTTGAAAAGCACTATTGATGAAGCATATGTCCATATGGATCAAAAAGCAAAAAACAAAAAAAAAATTTCAACCCCTCATTTTATTTATTGTTTTTGGCTACAGGGGTTGCACTAGGAAATCGCTTTTAGTGTCCATGCATGGGTAATAATAACTTGCACAAAATGATATATGAAGCATATTAATGAAGGGCATTGTGTGTGAAGGATTCCAAGAAAATCACTTTATTTATTAATTCTTCTTTTTTTTTGGGTGGTTCCGGGGAAAAAATGGGGGTGCATTATACAAATTTGTAAATAACACCAGTACATGGGTAATCGCTGAAAGTCTTTTTACTCTAGCATAAACGGTTCAGATGGTATAAAAAGGGGTTTTTTAAAATGTAACACCCTGTAATTAAAAAAAGGGCAATTACCCTTAAGTGAAACCTATACCAAAAAATCAATCGTCTATTTGTGAATAACTTCCGCAGCATTTCTTTTTAATTTCCGTTAGAGTTAGGGAAAAATATATTTTTTTTAAAAACATCTTTTTTAAAAACTTGTCAACTTTGGGGCACCACCCTTGCTAAACGGTGGATGATAGAGAGATGCTGTCGAAAATAAATCGTAGAAAATATAGTCCTCTTCATATTTCTATAAAAGAAATTTTTTGTAAAAGGTACAGGAAGGGCTACGTTCTGCAAAAACCATAAATTACCCCCTTTAAAGGGGTGAAAAGGGGGGTTCCGGGGCGAAATTTTTTCAGAAAAAGTTAGTCTTATAATAAGCACCCCTTGATATGCCAGAAAAAAAATAAAACCGGACTTGTGTCCATTTTGCAAGGTTCAACCTCTGTTTCCTACGCTACATTGAATCACGGTTTTTGCCACAAAATAAGAACCGCTTAGATTGTTATGGAATTTGGCATACACTTAGATAACATATCAAAGAAGAAAAGTGACATTGGGCCAATATGTGCTTTTGCCCTGGGGCTGAATTTCACCCCTTATAAGTGGTGAAAAAATATACATTCAAAATAAGTCCGGAAATGAATTAACTGACTAATTCTAAGCAACTTTTGTTCTATGGCATTTTTTCACTAAGGTATAATACTTTTCGAATTATTTGCGAGTAAATATTTTCATTTTTCAATAAAGAATCACGTTTTTAGGCGTTTTTTTTGCAAATAACTCAAAAAGTAAGTATTTTATCGAAAAAAATTTTTAGCAAAAATATAGCACATAAAAAGTGAAAAAATGGTGTATGTATGAGATCCCTAGACCCAGTAAAAGAAGAGTTCTAAGTAATAAAAAAAAATTAATAAAGAAATAACCAAAAATGATGCACTTTTTGGAGAAAACTCATTGCAACTTTCGTAAAGTTATTAAAAAAAGCTTTATTTTTGTTTTTTAAAAAGTTTCTAGCATTAAAAGTAAGTTACCCGCAAAATTAAGTTGATTCCTTTTTTTGATAATCGTGAAAATCACCTTCTAATTAGCATTTCGAATAAATCTAATCGTTACCACTTCACAAGTTGCTTTACTTGTGTATGTATTGTTTATATTATCTATAAGTTTCATCGGTTCAAGTGCTTAGTTTTGAAGGTGCTGTAGTTGAAAGGACTTGAACTAGTCAATAATCACGAGCGCATGCAAATTTTGAACAGCCATATCTTAACCAATTTTTGCCTTACAGAGAAACAAAAAATCCAAAATATTCAGAAAAGCAAAACCTATATTTTTTTTACTCTTTATGATTTTTTGAACCACTAAGAAATTTTAAGTTATTTGTTTCTAAATTAAAATTAAAAAAAAATTACTTTGAAAAAGCTTTCAACCGATGATACAGATTATATAAATAGCAAATAAGTAAAGTAACTTGCAAAGCGGTAACGATTAATTTGATTTAAGATGGCAATAAGGGGGTAATTTTCCAGAGTTTTTTGACCAAAAAAAAACCAACTTCATTTATTTGCTTACGTTTGATAGTAGAAACTTTTTTAAAAAACAGAAATAAAGCTTTTTTTAATAAATTTAAAAAAAGTTATAATGATTTTCCTTCAAAAATGTATAATTTTTTGGTTATTTCACGCTGAAATATTCACTTTAAAATTTGACGGATATGGACCTATTTTTCATTAGCTACAACTTTGCTTCTACTGGGTCTAAAGAGTTCACCATACACCAATTTTTTCAATTTTTAATGAGCTATATTTTTTCCAGAATGTATTTTCGATAAATCGCTTAGAGTTATTTTCAAAAAACCGCCTAAAAACTTGTTTTTTAGTCGAAAAATGAACGTATTTACTAGCAAATAACTCGAAAAGTATTAAGTTACCGAAAAAATGCTATAGAACAAAAGTTGCTTAGAATTAGTCAGTTTATCCATTTCCGGACTTATTTTGAACGTATATTTTTTCACCCCACATAAGGGGTGAAACTCATCCCCAGTGCAAAAGCACGCATTGGTCCAATATCACTTTTTTTCTTTGATACAGATACTTACATAGATAAATACCGTTATTCAATGGACTAATAGTAAAAAACGAAATAGCTAAAGCAATGATAGGATTTATACCCATCTCTGAGTTGCGTTATTGAAGACCAACTGCAGTCCCTTTAAATGTTGTTCTGAGGCTATTTACTTGTGGCATCTTTATAATCAACTATTTTCAATATTAAATATTGCCCAGGAACGCAACTCATCAATATTTTCAATATCATTTTAAAGTCTTCTACTTTAAAATGTACAATACATGTCTAAATTGCCGATATAAATGTGTCAGATTAAATAAATTATTAGAAGAATTTTTTACTAAGCAACAACATTTTTGTTTAATTTTGTGTTTTGACAACGACACCCGACTTGGGCGTCGAAACGTTAATAAAATCATTTTTTTTTGGTAAAATTATGGCTCATTTCCCGTTAAAAATAGTTGTCCCTTTAAATAAACATCATTCAGTTCTCCACACAGACATCCGGATCTACTGAGATGAAATTTAAAATTTTTAGCATATACTAGAAGACTATTATTAAAACTTATGAAAAGACATTAATTAACTATTATCATGGATGATTTTAACGCCAAACTAGGTCAAGGTACAGCCGAGAATGTTGTGGGTATATACAGGGTGTTTGGTTATGAATGGGCCATGACTTAAACTTAGATTTCTGAGCTTAAAATAGGTCGTTTTAAGCTAATTTACCTTAGTAAGAAAGTTGATAATAACCGAAATACAGGGTGTCAAACTTTTATTTTATTTATTTTTGTATATTTGCTGACAGGCATGGACTAAGCTGGATGCAGCTCGAAACAACTATTTAGAGCTACTGCCTAAAAAATTAAAATAGCTATGATGATTGCCAACCTCCGTAGCGGAGATGGCACCTGAAGAAGAAGAATGGACTAACAAAACTAAATTTCGTAAGTGGGGGTTTTTTGGAACAAGAAACCTAAATTCCCTACCAAAAGTTATATATTTACCCAGAGGGCGCCACATACATCTTTCAGCGCTCATTTAATACGTTCAATTTTTTTTATCCCCCACTCTACATAATTTTAAAGTCGAAACTTTTATTCCAGTATTATTTTAATCTAAAAAAGGTACACTACATCGTCTCGCTAAACTCAACCGTTTTTGAGATAAATGAATTTTAAATCTACGATGAAAAATTCAGTTTTTTTCATTACTGTACACCCTACTCAATTATGTTAAACAAATGTTTCTCGCTACTCCCAGTGGCGTACGACAAGGACGAGGGAAAATAAATGGTTGACTCTTCCCAAATTCTACGCAATTGGCTAGAAAACTAATGACTTTATCGTTACGAATAAAGAATACATTATTTACATAGAAAGTAGTGACAAATCTAAAAATTATGCCAAAATAGCAGTCTCGTCAGTGGCGTGGAATTTGTGAAGGGTCAACCATTCAGTTTCCCCTGTCGTACGCCTTTGATAGTAGCCAGAAAAGATTAAATACTCAACAACTTAGTAGGGTGTTCAGTATCTACATTTTCTGTCAAGTATGATAACATGTCAAATAATTTTAAAGTACCGGGTACAAATAATAGTTCTTAAAGTTAACAAATAGATAATTCAAAAAATAATACTTTAAAACCATTTGACATGTCCGTGTCATACTTGGCAGAAAGTGTAGGTGATATAGACCCTACTAAATTATGTTAAATAATCGTTTCTGGCTGCTACCAGAGGCGTACGACAGGGAAAAGTGAATGGTTGACCCTTCCCAAATTCTACGCCACTGACGGAACTTCTGTTTTAGCATAATTTTAGATTCTCCAATACTTTGTATGTAAATAATGTACTCTTCATTTGTAACGATAAAGTTATTAGTTTTCGAGATATCTGAAATTACAAATGAAACGACACAGTTATTTTGATTAATGTATTACGCCCCTTCGTTTTTAACTTCAAATATCTCGAAAACTAATGACTTTATAAGTGACTTGCTGCCAAGATGACAAGGTTTTCAAATGGTTTTTAGTAACTACAATGAAATGCAACAAATTAAATTTTGTATCGTAAATTTAGAATGCATTTATCTCGAAAACGGTTGAGTTTAGGGAGATGAATGTAGTTATTTTTAACTAAAAATAATAATAATACCTACGTTCTTTGAAGATAAAATATTGCAAAACCTTTAAATTTTAAAGAACTGCTTGGATTGATATGAAATTTGGCATACACATAGCTAATAAGTCAAAAAAAAGTGATATTGTGCCGATGTGTGCTTTTGCCTTAGGGGTGAGTTACACCCCCTTTTGTTGGTAAAAAATATATGTTCGAAATAAGTCCTGAAATGGATAAAATGCCTAATTCTAGGCAACTTTTGTTCTATAAAGTTTTTTCACCAAGTTAATACTTTTCGAGTTATTTGCGAGTGAATATGTTAATATTTCTACAAAATAACTACGTTTTCAAACAGTTTTTCGCAAATAACTCAAAAAGTAAGTATTTGGTGGAAACAAAATTCATATCAAAAATATAGCACGTAAAAAAGTGAAAAACTTGGTGTATATATTGGGTCACTGTATCTAGTAGAAGCAGAGTTATAGCTAATGAAATATAGGTTCATATTCGTCAACTTCCAAATCGAATAGTTTAACGTGCCATAATAAAAAACGAAGCACTTTTTTGGGGAAAACTCATTTTAACTTCTTTAAAGTGTTTAAAAGAATGCTAATTTTTATTTAAAAAAATTTTAGCATCAAAAGTAAACAAGTTACGCTTAAAATAAAGTTGGTCCCTTTTTTTGGTAAGAAATCGGGAAAGGCACCTCTTAATTAGCATTTCAAATAAACTTAATTGTTATCACTTCACAAGTTTTTTACTCGCGTATGTATTGATCATACGATCTCTAAGTTTCATCGGTTCAAAGTCCTTATTTTTGAAAGAGCTGTAGTTAAAAGAGCTTGAACGAGTCACTTATCACGAGTGTATGCAAATTTAGAAACACCGAATCTTGACCAATTTTTGTCTTACAGAAAAACAAAAAATACAAAATATTCAGAGAAGTAAAGCCAACTTTTTTTATTGTTTAAGACTTTTGGTATCTCTAACAATTTTGAAGTTATTTTGAAAAAAAGCATTTTTTTCAAAATAAAATTTTTAAAACTTTTACCTTAAAACCAATTTTTATTTCAAAAATAAGCACTTTGAATCGATGAAACTTACAGATCATATAAACACAACATAAATAAAGTAACTTGTGAAGCGGCAACGAAAAATTTCATTTAGGTTGCTAATGGGGGGTGATCTTCTAAATTTTTTTTGCCAAAACAAAAGGGACCAACTTTATTTTGAGCGTAACTTGCTTACATTTGATGCTAGAATTTTTTTATTTTTATAAAAACAGAAATAAAGATTTTTTTTAAACACTTTAAAAAAGTTGTAATGTGTTTTCCTCAAGAATGCTTCAATATTTGGATATTTCACATTAAATTATTCTATTTGGAATTTTTCGAATATGAACCTATTTTTCATTAGCTATAACTCTGCTTTTGCTAGTTATAGGGACCTAATATTATATACACCATTTTTTTCACTTTTTTATAGGCTATAGTTTTGCTAAGCATATTTTTTTCGACAAAATGCTTACGTTTTGAGTTATTTGCGTGTCTAAAACGTGGTTATTGTTGAAAAATTAACATATTCACTTGCAAATAACTCGAAAAGTATTGATTTGGTGAAAAAACTCTATATAGCAAAAGTTGCTTAAAATTAGTCAGTTTATCTATTTCGGAACTTATCGTGAACATATATTTTTTCACCCCCGAGGTGGGATGAAAATCACCCCCAGGGCAAAAGCACACATCGGCACCATATCACTTTTTTTCTATGACATGTTAGCTATACGTATGCCAAATTTTATGTCAATCCAAGCGGTTCTTTAAAATTTACTGCAAAAACCGTGAAAGAATGGACTATAAGGGAATAAAAGTTTTGACCTCAAAATTATGTAGAGAGGGGGATAAAAAAATTGAACTTATTAAATGAGCGCTAAAAGACGTATGTGGCGCTCTCTGGGTAATTTTTGGTGGGGAATTTGGATTTATCGTCCAAAAAACCCCCACTTATCAAGTTTTTGTGTTGTTATCCCATGGTGTCAGGAAATATTCAAAAATAAATGAATAAAAAAGTTTAACTTTGGCACCCTGTATTTCGGTTATTGTTAACTTTCTTACTAAGGTAAGTTAGCTTAAATCGACCTATTTTAACCTCAGGTTAGGCTATAGCCCATTCGTTACAAAACACTGTGTCTTGTTACAAGAAAGCAAAGAGAAGAAAATCTGATCGAATTCTCTCTTCTGTCAAGGATATAGTTGTAATCTCAGAGCTGGATGTACTTCAAGAGTTATAGTGAACGAAGGTACATAAATTCCTCAAAATTCCGAAAATCTCGTCCTAGCTACACTGAGTAAAAAAAACTACATTATTTATTATTTACAAACTTACAATAATATTTATTCCAATATTAAAAACGAACCTTAATTTTTCAACAATACTGTACCTGACCCTTTTATCTACGATTTTACCTTACGATCCTGAAATAACTAAAGATCTACAGACACAACAACTACCTCCGTTGTTAACGATTCGTAGTGAAACTTTAGCGCAGAGCGGTTATACGAAAAATTCTCGCAAAACCAGAGGGGCAGATAGTGGCAGCCAATTTTTTGTACTTGAAAGAAAGAAATATAAGCTATAAGATAATTGTAGTAACATCTTGGAATACGATGGAATACATAACTATTTGGCTATCTGCAAACTTAATTTTTTCAAAATATATACTTTCTTATTAATTAATTTCGTCTTAAAATCTACTACATATAATATACAAATATTTTGTTATTATTAGCTTTTATTACAAATGGCTCCACGAATATCTTCCATTTTGCAGAATTAAATTTGCGCACTTCGTTTTCGAGATACACGCACTAGACTGTGCGTATAAAATATTCGTTATTCTTAACTGCGCGTCTGTTCCGTACAAAGGTCAACTTTGAACTGAACTTGCACTGGAAATTCAGGTATAGGAGATATAGCTTAATAGCTTATTAGGGTTGTCAACACTGAATAGAGAATTTAATTCTCTTTTAGAAAATGTAATAATATTCTCGAAAAGTCGAACTTGTTTTTGACTTTTGGCCAGCTTTCGGGATATAATTAGAATTAAATTTTTGAATTTTTTTTAATAAAACTTCGTTTAGCAAGATATTTGAAAAGTAAGTTGTGCAAGTTTTAGAGTTTTATAGGTCGAATTGTATTAGTTACACACTTTTAAATCATTTATAAACAAAATTCATGTAAGTCTCAGTTTCCGCCCACACCGTACTTATGCCAATATTGTTTTCTATTTATTACAACTATAGGATATATTTAATATTTTTCTTTCATTTCCAATTTGCAAAATTTAATTTGATCCATTAGTTACAAATTTATAACAAATTAACACAATCACGCTCTGCGTCGAACGCCACTATACAGTGCGCCAATGTTTGTGAGAAGGGTTGACTTGAGCGTTATAATTAAAAAATTATAGAAGCTGTAGATTTCACTTTAGAAAAATCTTTATATAATATTTTTGTGTAAAATTTTCTGAAGTTTTCAATGGTCAAGTCAGTTTTTTTTTCTAAGATTTATATTTTTGTAAGGATGTACTTAAAACACAACTAATTTTGCAGTTCATTTGTTTAATAAAAAGTGAAGCACCCACTTTTGGAGTAGAACTTTTTGATATGTTGTTCATTAATCATTTTTTAATGAAATTACATAAAGTTCTATGTTGTTTGATTTTTTCCGTAAGAAAAAACTCCATTGACTCACACCAACTCATACCAACATTATGGCTGAAATTTCTTTGATTAAAATTGGACGCCTTTCTCTTATTAAGACTTCCTACTTCTTCTTCTTCTTACGGTCGCGATCTATTCCGGATATTGCACTCAGCATGGCTATCCTAACATTGCTTGCTCCTATACAAAATAGTCCGTTTGGAGATATATTGAACCATTTTCTCGGATTTTGAAATAAGGATATTCCTCTTATTCTTGGTCCTATCTTTCCTAATATCTTGTACTGAAGAATGTGTTGCCATATCTCTGTTCATTCCTCATAACATGGCCAAGATATTCTAATTTGCGCTCTTGATTTTGTTAATAATCTCTCATTCCTTGCCCATTCTATGAAGGGCCTCAATATTAGTCGCTCAATCCACCCATGCAATTTTTAAATTGCGGCTGTAGCACCACATCTCGATGGCCTCGAGTTTGCTTAAAGAAACTTCAGAAAGTGTCCAGGGCTCTACTCCGTATAATAACGTAGAAAATACATAGCATCTGATGATAGGGATTTTGTAGCCAAGTGGTGTCAAGCGTTCCACACATGCTATATTCCTGTCTGGTGAGGCAGTATGTACTTAATTCATCTGATCGCGGCTTTTTATTCATCTCCTCGCTTCCACTCTCAAAAAATGTTCGCCACGATTACTTGACAGCTGGATAGGCAAAAGATGCCTGGCTTTTCTCCATTTTATTCCATGCATTTGCATATGAATTTGCAATGGTTTCGAAACCTTCAGAACTCCAAAATGGAACTACAGCTCATTTATTACTGATTATATTCCGACAGTCTTACTCAAAAATGACTCCTTTTAACAAATTTGCATGTTGCCAGGACCAAAAGGTGGTCAAAAATTTTTTAACGTTTTTTTTTTGTTTTTTCTTAAAATTATTTTTTTTGCATGAAAAAAAGTTTTTTTAGGTTTTTTGGATCATTCCAAAGAGAAAAGTTCTATAGTGACTTTTCTCTAAAAATGATAGTTTTTGATATATAAGCGATTAAAAATTGAAAAATTTCGAAATCGGCCATTTTTAATCCTCAAAAACTATGTGAAAAACTGAAAATTTGAATATTGCCAAGGTAGGTACATATTCTTTAAACATCGATTGATGAAATCCCGAAGAGTTTTTTGCAATAAAATATCCAAACTCCTTTGTTTTTTAATTGCTAATCAAGAGTGCGCGACACTATATTCCACCGACAATATGAGGCAAATGAAAGGAATAAATTCGTTATTTCGTAAGCCGGCGACTTGGAAAAATCCCGAAACAGGTCGATTTTTATTTTGAAGTTATGATATTGTGGCATATATGGTATACTAGTGACGTCATCCATCTGGACGTGATGACATAATCGATAATTTTTTTTAAATGAGAATAGGGGCCGTGTGCTAGCTCATTTGAAAGGTTCTTCAATTCTCTATTCAGTAATATAAACATTTACATAATTATTTATACAGGGTGTCCAAAAATTTTTTATTAAATTAAATTATTTGACAAAAAAAAGAAGTAGAATGACACCCTGTATAAATAATTATGTAAATGTTTACATTACTGAATAGAGAATTGAAAAACCTTTCAAATGAGCTACCACACGACCCCTATTCTCATTTAAAAAAATCATCGATTACGTCATCACGCCCAGAGGGATGACGTCACTAGTATACCATAAATGCCACAATATCATTACTTAAAATAAAAATCGACCTGTTTCGGGATTTTTCCTTAAAGGCGCCGGTTTACGAAATAACGAATTTATTCCTTTCATTTGCACCATACTGTCGGTGGAAAATAGTGTCGCGGACGCTTGGTTACCAATTAAAAAACAAAGGATTTCTGAATATTGAATTGCAAAAAACTCTTCCAGATTTTATCAATCGATGTTTAAAGAATATCTACCTACCTTGGCAACATTCAAATTTTCAGTTTTTCACATAGTTTTTGAGGGTTAAAAATGGCCGATTTCGCAATATTTTAATATTTAATCGCTTATAACATGTCAAAAACTATCATTTTTAGAGAAAAGTCACTAAAGACCTTTTCTGTTTGGAATGATCCAAAAAACCTACAGAAACTTTTTTCCATGCAAAAAAAATAACTTTAGGAAAAAAACAAAAAAAAACGTTTCAAAAAATTTTTGACCACCTTTTGGTCTTGGCAACATGCAAATTTGTTAAAAGGAGTTCTTTTTGAGTAAGATTGTGCAAAAAATCCGAATTAGAATATTTTTCCTAGCGGATGCGCAGTGGCTTTCTGGACTATAATAACAACCGCCAATTTTAAATAACAATAATACGTAAAATCTCAGTCAAATAGAGTTTCCGTCATTTGGGAAGGCACTAATATGCATATTATTGTATTACCATTAAATAATTTCAATACTCAGTAATAAAATTTCAATATCAGTAACCAATCACTAGCTTAAATACGGTTCTCAGACCATTTTTAGATGAGCCATAATATCGTCCCTTAGCTAACAACACCGCATAAGTCATTTTTACCAACTTTACAGGAAACTAAAAAAACTACTTTTTGAAACACCGCGCACCGCCTAAGTTAAAAAAAATACCGCTAGTAAACACCGCTTAAGTTATTTTATTTTATTTTATTATCATTCCTTTCTATATTAATACGCGTAACTGAATAAACATTACTATATTATAATTAGAGAGCGGAATATATGCAACACAACATTAACAAAATATGCATTACTTTTACTACAAATATGCAGGAATTTTTTCTAAATTTGTCTAAATATGCAAATGCATACTAAAAATACTCAAATATAAAACAATATATTAAGTCGTAAGATCTTAAGAAAAGTTGCCTTCAAAAATACATACAACTTTCCTCAAACAATCGAAGCCCTCATTTTTTTCTAAAATATTTTTTAATTTATTTCTAATTGTAATCCCTGTATTTCCGGGAATTTTTTGACAATGAGCAGAAAAAGTGATAACAAGATTAACCGAATCACTTAATTGTAAATTCCTTTGTTCTAATGACTTTATTAGATCTGGTAAAAAACTAAAATTAACTTTTATGAACATAAGTTCTTTAGCAATTTGTACGTTACTTAAAGAACAAAGTACGTTACTTAAGCTGAAGAACAAAAGCGAAATTGTCTACAACTTGATGGATTTTTGTATTTTGATGCTTCTCTCTATGTCCGTCTTTATAGAAGTAAAAGCGAATTTGTCGAATAAAAACACTCTTTCTAGAAAAATTTCTTTTGTGGGACATGATGCTTTTGTTTGTCAGTTCCTCATTTAAAAAATGAAATATGAAAATGAATGTAACTTACGATTTTGGAACAGGCCTTGCAAAATACTTTGTCTCCACTTAGCTTTAACTCGGGAAAACACTTTATCCAAGCACTTTTTTGAATGGTAGACATATTTAAATTGAATATATACCAATCACTTCAAAAACACTAAATACGATGCAACATTTACTTTAAACAAATGTTGGCCGGAAACTGACAAAATAATTATTAGACCCTTAAAAGCAGGTAGGTACCTGCGACTTGCTACGCTAATAGAATAATATTTTTCTGGGAACACCCATAATTGTTAAATTCAGGTAGTAATGGGAAAGTCCAGATGAGTGATAGATAGATAAATAACGAGCTCGTTTATATCGAAGTTATAAAATTCCAACTAAGAGAGGAAAATTTTAAACTTTTATATAACTTATTTTTAAAATATGCAAAATAAATCGTGTTTAGCTTAAATATGCAATGTTGTGTTTGTTGTCTGAAAATATGCAATATATGCATATGCATCTATATGCACTTTGCATATATTCCGCTCTCTAATTATAATATATAGCTTACCTCTTAATCTTCTATAAAAACTTCTTGGATACTAGACTTTTCAGCAGTAAAACTCACGTACAAACATATAACCACAGAGCGACTAGTGCGGTGTTGACCATGATACAGGTGTTGACGACTTGCGCGGTGTCGACGACTTGCGCGGTGTCACTACTTTTTGAATTACAGCATCTGTTTGACTGAAATCTAAATCATTTGACAAAGGGTTAGATGTGCAATGAGCAGACCTATCCAACGGTATGTATATGTCAAAAGCGTTAATTTCCGACTTAGGCGGTGTTGTAAGCTAAGGGACGATATACAAACTAGTGCTTTCGCAAATGACGAGACCACTACAACAGGGAATTTGCATAAAATTTTAAATTCTAAAAAACTACTATAAATCACAACATAACATAATTTAAAACATGTAACAAAGATAAAAAAAAGTTGTTTTTGTGCCCCTAACGACGATTCTAAATTCAAATTATTGCAGCTAGCCCAAAACGCATCGTGATATCATATGGTTTTGTGTTTATATTCTGCACCAACAAAGTAACCAAAATTGTATATAATTTTAAATTAGACATTAGAAACGTCAGTAGAAAATACGTTTGATTGTTTGCACTATTTTAAATACATAGAAAACTTGTATTTTTACAAAATGGCACTAAACAACATTTTATGTGTTTTCTTTTATTTTCCATAGTTAACCTTCTTTCCTTTCCTTCAAAAACTGTATCGAACTCCAATCTCGATAAACTGGTATACAGTGATGAGCACGCTAATAACCGGCAAAACATCACAAAAAATGGACAACATATTAAGTTGTGAGATAAAAAGGAATGAAACTAGTCGAGCTGGGAAATTTAGCTACATTAACCTATAAATTTACTTTATATTGATTGTTTTCCACCTTTACACGTATCAGAGTGTAACAAAAATAAGAAAACTTCTGTTGGAGTGAAAGTAAAAAGAAAGATATACTCCAACAGAAGTAAGGAAAAAGAAGAGAAAAGACTGGGTAACTAAATGTAAGCTATGGGACAAATATATGAGACATAATATGTAGAGATATAGATGTAAAGGGTGGAGTGACTTCTACGTTGAGAAGCCGAAGTAAGAAAAATAAAAAAAATACTACTTTGTAGTAGTACTGAAGAAAGGGGAATTAGAAGGGATAGAAGTAGAAGTGGGAAGAGACAGAGGCAAACTGAATAGAGTTGGCTAGCAAGAGATGCAAGAAAACCACTTGACACTCAAGGATGGATACGGCTCGTTTGCATGCCTGTCGAAGAACAGTAGCTCTATATAGATAGTAATGATGACTAAAAGATGAAATAATAAAATACGAATAATGTACTGAAACTGAATGAAGATGGATAATTGCTAAAGACGAACAAAATAAATAAAACTAACAAATCATGGGCGCCATGAAAATGATCTTCGATCATTTTCCCAGGTATCTTACACCGCTTTCAAATATTAAATATATTAAACCTGTAATAATGAACATAAAGGAATAATAAAATAATTGATATACAAAATAAATACATATTTATTAAAAATAACTACTAGATTTTTGACAATCTCTGAGTTACACAAAGTGTATATCATGTGACTCTAAAATGACATAAGTTATACAAAAAGTTATCTCTAAGATAACAACAATAATGTTATCTGTTACAAAATTACAGGTATAAGTACCTCTCACTAACATATAGGGTACAAAATTACATACAGTCGGAAAAATGGAAGAATACCCATGAACGAACATATAAAACACGCTGTATTTTCCTGTCACCGTGTCACACAAAAAATTGGCCAGCGCAAATACATGTAATAATTATTGTTACATGTACTTGCACTGGACAATTTTCTTTGTGACACGGTGACAGGAAAATACAGCGTGTTTTATATGTTCGTTCGTGGGTATTCTTTCATTTTTCCGACTGTAAGTCTTCTACCAAATGGTTATAGTACGCCTGCTACGTACAACTAAAGGAAACTGACAAAGATGAAAATACTACAAATAAATAGGCCCAAGCCTCACTAAGGGAAAATACAATAATGAATAAATAAAGTTAAATATACAATTGACTAAAGTAGAAATGAAGTTGAGATAAATACCGACGATGACCTAAATTAACCGAACAAATGGAATAAAGCGAATAACAGTAAAATATTTGGGAAACAAGCTAGTAATATTAAAAAATAAATTAACCCGAATTACATAAACCAATAATAAAGTATTAAAAACCTAATTTTCTCTAGGCTTATTCCTGTGCACAAGAAGTTACCGTAGATACAAAGTTTGGGAACCAAATACCATAGTATACAAATATGTCATATAAAAACAAAGGTACGCTAAATCTGAAAAAAATAATTAATAAACATAATGTATCAAATAAATGTCTGATATATAAAAACCATAGTTACTTAAAACACAACACTAAATGTTCCCAAACGACTCCTAAAGAGGTTGCTGCTGCATCCTCAGAAATGAGCATCAAGATGATGCGGTCCCATGCCCTCCGTAGGCCCAGGTGGCAGGACGAAATGGAGCTGGAATGCTCCCAAAAAGCTTGTTCCCAAAAATGACTTACTCCCAAAGTTGACTTGACTGTGGTTGTGGTGGTTTCCCTAGGTGGTCAAAGAAGGGGCTATGACTTCATCTTATGGTTTCTCCCAAATGGCTAAAAACATACCCAGTTTTATTTCCCATTTTAGACATTAGCAAAAAGTAAAGGGAAGAAGAAATAATTGAGGAAACTTTTTAGAAGCATTAACATAGAAAAACCGATCATTAAAATGGAACAAAAACTAATCTCAGGTAACCTTGAACTATTTTGAGTGTGAAAACATGAACAAATAATGATGAATGTGAAATTTGAATATGATTTATCTGAGGGAATATCTGTAAAAATATATAGAATTTATAAAAATATTGGATGTTCAATAAATTTAAAACCTACAGAGAAATGATAATTATTTCCAATATTAATTGAGAATTGCATATGTTTGGTTATGTCTAACCAAAAAATATATTAATATATAATTTTCCTTGAATGAATATTCAATAATCGAAATAATCTACATAAAATCCAAATAATGAGTTGACTAAGAAATTTAACAATGAACCTAATATATCAAATGTTCCATCACAAAAAAACCAGGCTATATAAAAAAATTATTATGAAAAACTAAATATTTTACCGGGTTGATCCTTATCCAGATTCCCTGAGGTGTTGAGTTACACATATGTTTCCATACTCCAGGCTCCAGATAACTTTTCACTTGGAAATTAACAAAAATGATTTAAATAGTTGAAATTATCAACCCGCCATTGGTATAACCGATTCGAACCACAGCTCATAGTCAAGTAAAGAGCATTACTCTCTCATTCAGCGAGGAAGACGTCAAACTCTCACGGAACACGAATTAGATGACAAGGAACAGTTCAACTATGTTCCGTACAGTGTGACGTCACATGGGAAGTCCTTTACGAGAAATTAAAGAATTTAAATGGGAGGTCAAAAGAAAATAATTTTAAAAATAATTAAAGCGCTAAAAATGATATTATAACGGGTGGACCGTTACAAGAGGAGTATGTCAACTAAAACTGTCACTGTGACAGTGGTAGTTGCCAAACTCGTGCGATACGTCTAAAGGTGGGAAACAATCAATATAATGTAAATTTATAGCTTAATGTAGCTAAATTTCCCAGCTCGACTAGTTTCATTTCTTTTTATCACACAACTTAATATGTTTTCCATCTTTTGTGCTATTTTATTGGTTATTAGCGCGCTCATCACTGTATATTATTATAATGACATACGCTAAATGTCATTAGAATATAAATATTTTCCCTTATTCCGCGACGATGAGCTGGCCAAATACCCAAGTAGTCGGAGGCCAATAAACTAAAAATAAGAAGAAGAATATACCATATATAACCATAAATATAAATATAACGGGTCCTATGAACTATTTTAAAACACAGAAGATTTTAAATTTGTATTTCTAGGTTATTATGAGTGTTTGAAGCATGATTCATGCTGCATGAAATTTTAGGAATCTCATTTTTAAACAAAACTGAATATTATTATTTAATAAAAAAATGTGGAAATTCCCTATTGATAAGAACTAATCAATATGCGAACAGTATGCATCAGCGAGCCTACGTTTACGTCAAATCTTCGGTTTGCAATTAAACATATCAAAGACAAAGATCATGATAGTGGATAGACTACAGACATAACAATCATCCACACATAACCACAGTTGACGGGATTGAGGTTGTGAGCTCATACTTATATCTGGGATCATTGATCACAAACACAGGGTCACTACAGGAAGAAATAAAACGTCAATGTGATCTAGCAAAAGTTGCCACAGCAAAAATGACCACAATATGGAAGGACTGTCAAATTTCAAGAGCTCCCTTACAAAGACTAAAAAAATAAATGTCGTTTACCAATAATACGAGGCTAAATAATTATTGGTTGCCTAGGTACTATTAGCAAATACTTATGATATTTAACTAAGGATATACTGGGTTGGGATAAAGTATGGAACCAAGCAAATATCTTTGAAATGAAAAGAACAATATTTATGAAACTTTGCATACAAGTACAGTGAGCCAAAAGGCATCTGCTGCCATATTTTCTGTTACTACTCCACTTCCGGTTTCACCGGAAATACCTTTAACTTATTTAATTTAAATAGGACACCCTGTATATTTTTGCGGATTCTAAAAGAACTTGTCATTTTTAATTTATACATACCAAATTTGGTAGAAAAAATTTGTTTAAAATTGTCTGTAGATAGTAGGAAATAAACGAGTACCATCTATACTGTAGACTAAAATTGTTGTTTACATGCACTGCATGACTTATTTGAATTTAGTATAGTAGGTAAAACTGTTACTGAACTAATTGACAGAAATATGTTATATTAAAAATGGTTCATTTAAGTGAAAAATATCGTATTGAAATATTAATGATAATCGGTTATGGTGAATTTTCATTTTTTGGAAGTGAATTTTCCAAATCGATGGATTGGGCGTAGAGGATTCATAGAGTGGCCCGCTCATTCTCCGGACCTCAACCCGTTAGATTTTTTTCTTTGGCGTTATCTAAAATCACGTGTTTACGTTAGGCGATCAAGATGCTTGCAGGATTTGAGACAAAGAATAATAATTATTGATGAATGTGAACTAATACGTGGAGAAATCTTGCAAAAAGTGACTGACGAATTTATTTATTGGCTCGTTGTCAGGAGGTGAACAGCAAACATTTTCAACATTTGAAATTATTTTGTTTATTTTTAATATCATTGGTCTAACGAAAATAAATTAACCTATTTTTTAACCGTAAAGAGATTTATTTCTTGTTTTAATAGTTTTTTCTTCCAAACTTGTTATGTATGAATTAAAAATAACAACTGCTTTTAAAATCTGCAAAAATATATAGGGTGTCCCATTTAAAGTAAATAAATTAAGGGTATTTCCGGTGAAACCGGAAGTGGAGTAGTAACAAAAAATATGGCGTCAGATGCCTTTTGCGTCACTGTATTTGCACGCAAAGTTTCATAAACATTGTTCTTTTCGTTTCAAAGATATTTGCTTGGTTCCATACTTTGTCCCAACTCTGTATGTGTATATTATACACTAAGCATTAAAATTAACGCACTTAAAAATGGGACATTTTTGATGTCTCGTATTTCCTAAACCTGTTGTCTGATGTGAGTGATTTTTTTAGTGTATTATAGCGTTATTCTTCAAGAATATCGGTGTAATTTTCAGGAATATCGGAAAGGTACACACGTTATTTTGATAGTCTGTTAATTTTGGAATTAGCAGTGGTAAACTATCTGAAATTAAATTTTTAAAAGTAGTGCACATAAGTTAAAGTGTTATCCAGTCTGTTTGGTGAAATGGGTCTCCAGAAATGTGCATCCAGACCTGTGTGTTAATAAATTCATCGTATTACAAGGTCAGCTTTATTTACATTATTTACATTAATTACTATATATCACTCCCACCATGCCAACTAGTCAAACCTCCGCTAAATTGTTTGAAAGCGATCGACGACCGTGAACGTTCGGTCCTATCTACAATGCAGCGTTGCCACATTTTATTTACGAAATCTACTGCATGTTTGGCCAAAATCTACTAAAATCTACTAAATCAAAAACTAAAATCTACTAAATAAAAAACTAAAATATACTAAAACCTTTTTTAACATATTTGTATGAATAATTTATGATTTTTTTATAATAAAAACAACAGCTATATGTAGTTAGAAATTAATGTGAATTTGATGGCAGTAATCGATTATTTATTTGAGTGAACTTAAAATTTTTTTGTTAATTATTAAAAATATTGTAAAAAATGTACGTTATTATTAATTAAATTGATGTCAAAAATGAAATTCAGTAGTATTTTGTAATTATATTCATATAAAACAAATCAAAACTTTACCGATTTGGTAATAATTATTCAGTATAGATAACTATCGATTAAAAATCGAAAGCGGCCATCATCTAAAAGTCATCTGTCATTTGTCATATGAAATTTTTATTTTGTCTATAATTTTAAAAAATCTTAAATTGTAAATTACAAATGTACCTAAGTAAATTCCACTTCAGGATGTCTAAAATTCTAACATTCTAATTAAAACATTCTTAAATTGTAAATGTAAGTAAATTCCACTTAGGAATTAATTTTCATTATGTCAAATTGTTCATCAATTTAACCCAACACAAGTGTTTAAGACATAATATTGTACATATATCTACTCTACAGAATATAAAATTATATTTAAAAATGAGTGATTCAAGCGAATTTCAAGAGATATAATAATACACCACTTTATTAGGGGTTGTTTCCTGTTTCACACGTGCTCATGACGATGAAAGAAAAGCGACGTTGTCAGCATTTTTGGAACAAGAAAGCGAAAGCTTTAAAATTAATTTAAAAATGTAAGAAATACTAAAACAAGCAAATTTAATTTTATTCATAACAAAATGTTGAAATCTACCAAAAAGCTACTAAAAAATATCGCCTACTAGAATTCTTACAAAAATGTCAAAAATCTACCAAAAAAGTAGAAATCTACTAAATGTGGTAACGCTGCTACAATGTGATGCCTGCAAAAAAGGAATTTACCTGGCATGTACCGAGCTTCGCCAAGATGATCGCATAAACAGATGTAAGGTGCGAGGAATTAAAATTATTTGTAACGGCTGCTCAAGCGATATTGAAGCGATTTCTAATTTAAAATCCATTCTTAAGGAATATAATGATGATCTACAATTAAAAATTTGTCAAATAGATGAAAAGATCGCTGAAATTACAACGAAATTCAATGATCTAGAAATTAAAATTAAATAAATAATCATCTGCTGACCAACATTCGTCACCACAATTTGCTGAAAATATCGCCAATGAAGCCGTCGCACATATGTCGATTTAATGGATTTACGCGGCCAAAATTATTTTACAGCATTTCTATTAAAAATGGTACAAATTAAAGAAAAATATTGTTTTTTAAAAATTTACTTGTATTTTTCACAGAAAAAATTAAAATTTAAAAATACAAAATATGCAGGTTTTTACTTAGACCTCAGTCGGTATCTGACATATCGGACTAAGTATTTGGGGTCACCCGGTAAGTAACAGCATTTTAATCGTTTCAGAACAAAAGGACCGTGGTTTGATCTTTTCTGTACACGTTTCTTGCTTCTTAAAATTGTTAATAGCTGGTCAGAAGTTAAAAGAAGTTTAATTTCGTGTACGCAACTATGTATTTCCTTGCCCTAGCTGGGATCTCTTTTGGTATTTTTGAAGCATTCCTTTTTCACGAGCCTGTAATGTCTGCTGCATGAACGATAGCTTCACCATCAAGCAGAGAACGTATTTCTTCTGTTTTTCTTCTTTTCATCCTTTCACTGGAGTCCTCAAATAATTTAGGAAGCAACCTGGTTCCATTTATTTGTTTTCTACAAGTTTTATATGTTCCATTTAACCAATCTTTATTTGCTTGAAGAAATACCGCATCTTTTCGTGAGTCTTTAACCATTTCTCTATCATCGCCGTTTTAAAATCTCGAAATCTTTGTTTTAAATTGATTAAATTTTCAGATATAACAGTTCAATAAGTTAATGTTCAAATATTTTGATTTGTCCTCTAGATTAGGAAAATCTTGTAGCTCCATTTGGTCTCAGAGATATTTACGGAGTATTATTTTAGACCAGAGCAGTCACCAGCATGTCACTATAAAACTGCTTGTTTTTGACTCTCTAAAAATAATATAAAATATGTAACAGTAAACTTTTTAAAAATATTTCAAGAAATATTCATTCTTACATAAATTATTCGATTTCATCACAATCACTTTGAAAAATAAGGTGAACATTGGAAAATGTCACAATTTTTAAAAAGTTGACTACTAAGCTAAGAAAACAAAAATTCACGAACAGCTACATGCGCGCGCATTCGCACGTGCACACGTGCGCGATGAATAGTTCTGGAGTGGGGATAGTAATTTTTTGTTAAGACAAACCATCAGGTGTCTCTAGGACGTGTCTTGAATTTTTAACGTCACTTTTGAAATTTGACTCTTGGCCGGCTAATTATTTAAAATCAACGTATGTGCGTCGATCGTATTAATCGTACCAAAAATGTTATTGTCAGAGGTGTACCAGAATCTACAGGTGATATTCAAACTAAAAAAGATGAAGACAAAAAATTTTTGGAGGAAATTTTGTCGACTGTAGAATGTAATGCTACCCCGGTTACTTTCTTTAGAGTAGGCAAAGTTGGTGATAGATTTCCTAGAATGATTAAAATGGTAATGAATAATGAGTATGAAGCTAAGCAAATTCTACGAAATAAAAGAATACTCTTAGAAAAAACAAAAACAAAAAATGTATCCATTGTTAACGATAAGACACCTATGCAAGTTACCTTTTTAAAAGAATTGCGATCTGAGTTAGAGACTAGAAAAGAAAGCGGGGAGCAAAATAACAATAAAATACATACGTGGTATACCAAAAATTACTAATTTTCGACAATAATATTATAAAAACCTGCTTTTACGACTGGCTCTGCTTTTATACCAATTTAGCGACATTGCATTCTAAATTTAATGAACTTTTATGTTATATTCAGGATTTAAAACCTAAAATAATAATAATCACCGAGATTTGGCTAACACAAAAAGATTCTGACAATTTATATACTATAGATGGATACTCTCTTTACAGATTTGATCGCATCAGCAATCGAAGGGGGGGAGGAGTGTGAATATACCTGTCATTAGATATTTCTGAAACTTTTTCTGTTGCTAATCTGGATGTTGTTGTACCTAACATTGAACTTTTATGTTTAAAAATTTCTCTTAATTCACTTGTTATACATTTGGCGTGCCTATATCGTCCGGGTAGTACTGTCCTAGAAGATGACCTAATCTTGATTGAAAAAATGGAACTCCTTTCAAACCTTGAAAACCTTGTCTTATTTGGTGATTTCAATTTTGCCGATATCTCTTGGCCTTTGACTATTGTAAGCAATGAACTAACAAAAACATTTTTACAAATTTTGTTCAAAGTTCTAATCTACACCAATTTATTACCAATCCAACTCGTTTCAGAATAAACAATTTGCAATCAACGTTAGATTTGATTTTTAAAAATGATGACCAGTTATTTACAGAACCGGTGATTCGCACTACAGTGGGCAATTCTGATTATGCAGTTATCACGACAAACATACAGTTTCTTACGGAATATAGTCATCTTAGTGAAAATAAAGTTATACATGAAATAACAAATTTTGAAAACCTCTCTCTTCAATTGCGTGATGTTGATTGGCCGTTATTACTGGGAAGTCTAGAATATCCGGAAGAAGTTTGGAATAATTCCATAAACATCATTGACAACTACAAAAGACTCAACAATATTAAAAAAAACTTACTATAGGAACAAACTTAAGCCATGGATTAACGGTGAATTGATATTATTTATAAGACACAAAAGAATATTATGGCAAAAATACAAACGTACAGGTGATACACGTGACTTGCTAACTCACAAAAACTACACAGAAATACTAAAAAAGTATATCAACGAAGCCAGAATGGCATATGAAGAATCTATTGTAATTTGCAACTACTCCAAAAAAAACTGTATAAATATGTTAGGTCTGTTAGCCCCGGCGCAAATTGATCCTAAGCCAGACACAACCTGGCACCGGCGAGTTGCGTAGAGAGTTCTGCGCATCCTAATATCAACGAATACAGTGCCAGGTCTTGCACGCGAACGTTTGTCATCGACGTACAGTTTTCTTGGGCCTTGGGACGAGTGACTCACCGTTAGATGTTTATTTTTACATGTTTTTGTTTGCGAGATGGAAGTATCTGAAATGAATACGGATGGTATTTATGATAAACGGCGATATATTTTACACTACCTTTATGAATAAAAATTTATTGCTCTGTTGTATCAATCAGCATTACTCAAAAATTTTCCTTTATTCGTTTTAATATTTTATTGCAATAGTAGGGAATATAATATATCTGATTAAAACAGTGAATTTATTACATGTTAATTATTGTTAATTTCTTGTGACGTATCTAATGTAGGTTTAGCCAATAAATCAAAGTTATGCGTTTACAAGAGCATATTATTTGAAAAATAAGGAGTACCATAATGTGTCATAACTATTATCTCCTTTATACAGGCAAAAAAATTGTTTAGTATGTATTTCTTAAATCCACACAATCATTGGAAAATGATTCATGGTATTTAAAAATATCTGTTAATGACACTGTTATCGACAAAGTGGATCAATTTCAAACTTGTCATCATATTAGACTTTTGTTTATCGTTAAAAATTAAATGATGGTTTAGTATGGTATAGTTAGACCTAGGGATGGAAAAAACCTACCGGTTTAAACCTAAAACCGGTTTTTTTATTTCGCAATAACCGGTTTTACCGGTTGTTTTTTTGTCTCGGTTTTAACCGGTTTTTTCTTTTTAAAGTAAAAACAGGTTATTAGGTTTTTACGGTGATTAGGACTAGGTTAGGTATTATTTTGGATCCCAATCATAATTACTATTCTCAAGTAATTATTCCAAACAAACCCATAATTCAAATTTTATTTTATTTTATAAAATACAGAAGCAAACTGAAAGTGCAATCTCAAATCAGCCAGAAACAATTATTAAGTTTTATTATAATATTTCCTTGAAAAGGTATTTGTAATCATAATATTTACATAAGAAGTGATCTGGTTGAATTTGACGCAAACATCATCTATTTTTCACACTTAACTCTTGACATTGAAAGTGGGTGAATGACTTTTTCTGATTACCAAAAATAATGCTATGACTATGAATATCGAATTACTGATTACGAATACGAATCTCCAAGAATTTCCCTACGTTTTCAAAACGATACACTCATACAGAAAGTATTAAATGAGTTCAAATGTACCTATTCTACAAATATACAAACGAGTTAAAAGTAATACATGTTCTTTCGATACTACTAATTTTGATCATATTGATATCGAGTCGAATGGAGTATCGCAAACTAAAGTGTATTGTAAATGTAACTTTGGAACCGATTGGATTAAAAAAACCGAAAACCGGTTTTTCCAAAAACCGTTTTTTTTTTGGCCGGTTATAACCGCCAGGTTAAACCGTAAGCAAAAAAAACCGGTATATCCGAAAACCGGTGTTTTGTCAAAAACCGCCCTCCCTAGTTAGACCCAAACCCAGACATCCAAAGTAGTGAAAGTTATCCTCCAACACCAAATTGCTCTATATCAGAGTTTCTCAATCTGTGGTACATGTTATTATTGGCGGTGGTACACAAAACACAGAAAACATTAAAATATTAGTACTTAGTAAGTATTGATAATACAATTTAAAAATATAGGTGCTACCAAAAATAATAAAATTACCTGTAGGTGTTACATCACTCAAAAAGGTTGAGAACCGCTGCTCTATATGGTCCACATAATGTTCAGAAAAAAGTCACACCATTTTGAGCGTCGGGTTTGGGGGGGGGGGGAGAGGTGTAGAAATCTGCAAATTCGTAGTTTTTTAGGTTTTCGTCAATATTTCTAAAACTAAGCGGTTTAGCATGAACAACCCACTACACAAAATTGTTCTACATTAACTTTGAAATAAAAAAGGCCCATGCATAACCATCCTAAAATGAACGGTTCCAAAGTTACGGAGGTAGTATAGTATAATTGGTCCAAAAAAGGCCTAACCCAGACATCCAAAGTAAAAGTTTTCCTTCAACATCAAATTGTTCTATATGGTCCACATATTTTTCAGTAAAAAGTTACACCATTTTGAGCGTCCGGTTTGGGGGGGAGATGGGGGAGAAGTCGGTAAATTAGTAGTTTTTTTTAAGTTTTTCGTCAATATTTCTAAAACTATGCTTTAGCGTAAGGAATGTTCTATAGAAAAATGTTCTACAGAAAACTTAAAACAAAAAAGGTTCTATACATAATTGTTATAAAATCAACGGTTCCAGAGTTACGGAGGGTGAAAAGTGAAGGTTTTCGATACTTTTTATATTGACCGATTTCTCCCCCCTCTCCCCCCCAAACCCGACGCTCAAAATGGTGTGACTTTTTTCTGAACATTATGTGGACCATATAGAACAATTTGGTGTTGGAGGATAACTTTCACTTTGGATGTCTGGGTTTTTGGTATGTTATATCATAAATATTGCCCAAAAAATATAAAAAGTATCGAAAATCTCGATTTTTCACCCTCCGTAACTCTGGAACCGTTGATTTTATAACAATTATGTATAGAAAATTTTTTGTTTTAAATTTCATTTAAAACATTTTTGTATATAACATTGTTTACGCTAAAGCATAGTCTTAGAAATATTGACGAAAAACGTAAAAAAAGCTACTAATTTACCGGCTTCTCTCCCATCTCCCTCCCAAACCGGACGCTCAAAATAGTGTAACTTTTTACTGAACAATATGTGGACTATATAGAACATTTTGGTGTTGGAGGAAAAATTTTACTTTGGATGTTTGGGTTAGGTCTTTGTTTGGACCAGTTATACTATACTACCTCCGTAACTTTGGAACCATTCATTTTAGAAAGATTATGCATAGGGCCTTTTTTATTTAAAATTTAATGTAGAACAATCTTGTATAAAGGGTTGTTCATGCTAATCTGCATAGTTTTAGAAATATTGGCGAAAAACTTAAAAAACTACGAATTTACCAATTTCTCCCCCCTCTCTCCCCCAAACCCGACGCTCCAAATGGTGTGACCTTTTTCTGGACATTGTGTGGACCATATAGAACAATTTGGTGTTGAAGGATTACTTTCACTTTGGATGTCTGGGTTATGCCATCATTTGGATCAACTATACTATACTAGTTGTGAATTGTATTTTTTGTGTTATTTAATATTTTAGCAAAATGCATACAGTCGGAAAATGAAAGAATGCTCATGAACGAACATATACGCTGTATTTTCCTGTCACCGTGTCACAAAGAAAATTGTCCAGACATGTAACAATAATTATTATTACATGTACTTGCGCTGGCCAATTTTTTGTGTCACACGGTGACAGGAAAATACAGCGTGTTTTATATGATCGGTCATGGGTATTATTTCATTTTTCCTACTGTAATAAGCAAAAATTTTATTTAATACATGCGAACCGTTTTTGGAACCACAATCAATGCAGTGTTTAACTTATGCTTGCTATTATAAAGGTATGTAGAAATAAAATGCTCAGTGTAAGATATCTTTTTATGCACCCGCTTATGATCAAAATAGATGTTTTCGAAAGTCATACCGCTACGACTACTAGGGACGTGTAAATACGGAACTACCGATTTTAAGTTGCCTACTCAATTCAGTAAATACAAGGATCGGACACATCAGTATTTTGTAATCAGTACCACTTAAAACCGGTATCAAAAGTAACCGTTACATGTCCGCACTGATTTTGCGAACATGCGAACCGTTTTCGCCATCACAATCAATGCAGTGTTTAACTTATGCTTGATATTATAAAGGTATGTAGAAATATAATACTCAGTGTAAAGCGCTGGTTTCCTCGAAAGCGGCACCGACAAACTGCGACCGTAGCCTTGCGATGAATTACGTCAGATTATGGTGAAAAATTCAAGGTTCTTCACTGTGGCAATGGAATGTGCAAACTCAGCAAGCGGTGGCTTCCAACGCATCCTTGGAAACCACTGCTATTATTTGCATGGTACAGTTTTTTATGACGTCATTCATCGCAGTGTTATGGTCGTAGTTTGTCGGCACCGCTTTCGAGGAAACCAGTGCTTAAGATATATTTTTATGCACCCGCTTATGATCAAATTCGGTGTTTTCGAAAGTCATACCGCTACGACTACTAGGGACGTGTACGATATTTTTAAAACGTTACTAGTTACAAGTACGGAACTACCGTTTTTTAGTTACCTACCCAATTCAGTACAAGGATCAGATACATCAGTATTTTGTAATCAGTATTTGTACTCAGTACCACTGAGAACCGGTATCAAAAGTAACGGTTACACGTCCGCACTGATTTTGCCCGTCTCTATTCGTTACGGCGACAGCCGGCGGTCGGGTTGGCTCACGGTTATTAGACTTTATTACGGTTGTCTTGTCCGACGGTGGTGGGGAGACTTATATTTTTGACCTTACGTCACAAGAGTTTACATTCCCATATTTTTAAATTATTTTCGATCATTGAATGTGTGTTATTGTGTATATATGTGTATTATTTGTGTTATTATGAAATAATAAGACAAATAGTACACATTTTATCTTATACCGGGTGGTGAATCGTAAAAAGGGCCATAGGAAACTCAATGTAAAATTCTGAATTGTTGAATTACTGCTTCCCTAATTATTCTACATCAAAAGTCATGAGATAATACTTGTAGAGAATTAAAATTTGTATTTAAATCAAAAGTTAAAATTGTTCTACGATTTAAATGCATTCCAAAATTTTGAAAAATATGATACATTTGCCACAATAGGTATGCGTGTAAAAGTAAGGCCACACGTTACTATTTAACTGACAGTGCTCACACCATTGACTGAATAAAAAAATCTTTATTATTAATCCTTTCTCCGCAACTGAGGGTATCTTATCAACTGTATTGTTTTTAAACAATAGATGATAAAATAAAAATATTGACAGTTCAAAAATGTGAAGATTATTGCATTGTGTGTGGCCTAAGTTTGGGCTGAAAACTAAAATGTATTACATTTTTACAAAATTTTGGAATATGTTTAATTACGTAGACCAATTTTAACAGTTATTTCCAATACAGATTTCAATCCTCTTCAAATAGTTTCTAATGTCTTTTGATGTAAAATAATTATTAGGGAAGCTGGAATTCAACAGTTCAGAATTTTACATTGAGTTAATGCAAAACCTTGACGCATGTCAAAATTCCCAATGTGTTTTAATTGTATTCATTTTTTTCGAATCCTGAGAAAACTAATAAATATTTTTGAAAAATTTAAACTCAGAATGAAAGACTACATTATTACCGAGGGCTGAAAGTCCCTGAAAACTTCTATAATGTTTATTTTAATAAGTTACAGGGCTGAAAATAAAAGAGAAGTGTGATATTTAATTTCAAATATTTCATTCAATAGAATCTGCTTGTTTATTCTAAGGGGCTTTCCGCCCTCGGTAATAATGTAATCTTGCATCCTGCGTTTAAATTTTTCTAAAATACTTGGTTTCCTCAGGATTCGAAAAAAATCATATTACGATTCAAATGACAGTAAACTCTCGTGACGTAATCTCACCCTTAATGTTCATTGGTTAGTCGATTTAGGCTACCGTAGTAATGTCTAAGAACCGTGGGGTTGGCTTGTGTTCAATATGCGGTGCGCTAGAAAAATAACTGCACAGGTCACCCGTCCCGCCGGCGCAGGTTGTGACTCGCTTAGGTTCAATTTGCGCCGGGGCTTATGTCTTCTAAAGTGTCCATTTCACTGTTAAAAAAGAATGATGAAACGATTTGTCAGAACACGTGTGAGGTCGCTAATATTTTCGCAGATACATTTTCTAAAGTTTTTGCTACTGAACCGTCTCAAAATCAGTTTCCTATAATCAGTAATCCACGAGTTATTCCCAAAATTTATATCGATTTTTCACCTGAAATCATTCAGCGCCATATTGACAAATTAAAAAATAATTCATCTCCACGGCCCGATAAAATTTCTACATTATTTTTGAAAAAATGTTCAGATGTCCTCTCTGTTCCACTATCACTAATGATGCGTTCATCTTTTAATGCACACTATTTGCCTTCAATTTGGAAAAGTGCTTCGGTGACACCTATATTTAAAAAAGGAAATAAGTTAGATCCCAATAAATATAGACAAATAAGCCTTACACCTGTTATTTGTAAAGTTATGGAATCAATTATCACAGAGTGTCTTTCAGAATTTTTACTTCGAGAAAAAATTATTCCTCTACAACAATATGAGTTTGTGAAAAGTCGATCAAACATTAGGGATGGCGGTTTTTGAGAAAACACCGATTTTCGGTTATACCGGTTTTTTGCCTACGGTTTAACCTGGCGGTTATAACCGGCCAAAAAAAACCGGTTTTTGGAAAAACCGGTTTTCGGCTTTTTTAATGCAATAGGTTAGAAAGTTACATTTGCAATACACTTTAGTTTACGATACTCCATTCGACTCGATATCAATATGATCAAAATTAGTACTATCGAAAGAACATGTATTACTTTTAACACGTTTGTATATTTGTAGAATAGGTACATTTTAACTCATTTAATACTTCCTGTATGAATGTATCATTTTGAAAACGTAGGGAAAATCTTGGAGATTCGTATTCTTAATCAGTAATTCGATATTCATAGTCAGAGCATTCTTTTTGGTAATCAGAAAAAGTCATTCACCCACTTTCAATATCAAAGCTAAGTGTGAAAAATAGATATTGTTTGTGTCTAATTCAACCAGATCACTTTTTATGTAATTATGATTACAAATACCTTTTCAAGGAAATATTATAATAAAACTTAATAATTGTTTCTGGCTGATGTGAGATTGCACTTTCAGTTTGCTTCTGTATTTTATAAAATAAAATAAAATTTGAATTATGGTTTTGTTTGGAATAATTACTTGAGAATAATAATTATGATTGGGATCCATAATAATACCTAACCAAATCCTAATCACCGTAAAAACCTAATAACCGGTTTTTACTTAAAAAAGAAGAAACCGGTTATAACCGGGACAAAAAAAAAACAACCGGTAAAACCGGTTATTGCGAAGTAAAAAAACCGGTTTTAGGTTTAAACCGGTAGGTTTTTCCCATCCCTATCAACAATGACTAATTTACTGTGGTGTGTTAATAAGTGGACAGCAGCATTAGATAAAAAACGACCTGTGGATATAATATATTTAGACTTTGCAAAAGCATTTGATCGAGTACCAAGAAGAAAATTGATGTATAAACTAGAACATTTTGGGATTCGCGGACAACTTCTTGAGTGGATTAATGATTTTTTAACAAATCGGGAGTTTTGTGTTAGAGTTGGCAAGTCGCTGTCATCTAAAAAACCGGTTTTAAATGGTGTTTTCACAAGGATCTGTTTTGGGTCCACTTCTATTTGTGTTGTATGCTAGTGATCTTGAATCTCATATCAAATCTAGGAAAGCTTTCTACGCAGACGATACAAAAATATTTGCTGACCCACTATTGAATGGGCAAGACTTACAAAGTGACTTAGATTCGATCTTTAATTGGTGTTCGGATTGGATGTTACCTCTAAATAGAGATAAGTGTGTGGTTTTACATTTGGGAAAAATAACCCTCGTTTGTCTTACTCGATAGACGGGCATTTACTGGATACTGTGGAATCATAATATAGTAACAATTACTGAAAATTTGAGTTGGTCGGAGCATATTTCAAACGTTACTAAAAAAGCGAATTGTAAGTTATACCTACTTAGTAAGACTTTTACAAAAATATCATTTTCGGGTTCTATTCGTTTGTATAAAATTTATGTCCGACCCCTACTGGAGTACTGTGGAACGGTTTGGTGCCCAGAATTAGTGCGCGATAGAACTCTTCTCGAAAATATTAAAAAGAAGGTCACCAGACTGTGTTTCAAACGAAGAAGGCCAGATTAACAACAAATACTTTCTTTAGCAGGGTTATCAACTTTTGAAGCTCGTCGACTCCGTGGTGACTTAATTATCATCTTCCGAATTTTAAAGTATGGATATGGAGATTTGCAACACTTGTTTATTTAGACGATCCCAGCAGACTACGTGGACACAGTTTGAAAGTGAAGACGGAACCCTTTTCATCTATAAGGCGCCAACATTTTCTGTGTAATCGCATTTTTAGTATATGGAACAGTCTTCCAACGGAAATTATAAATTCTCCATCTATTAATGTTTCCAAAAGCCAACTAGGCAGTTATTTGTTTGTAAACTGATCAGTGTTGTGAACAATCTATTAGTCTATAGTTTATTTGCGAAGCTAATTTTTGTAATGTAGGTTCTATTTCATTTTTCTTGTAAGTGGGCTTATGGGTCTCCATGACCTAAGCCCTTATGTCTATGTAATAATAATAATAATACAAGGAACGGCATGACACAGTGGGAAAAATCCTTCATCAGGAGATAGCTATCAAGCTGGGACTTCTCCAAACGGACCATCTCCCTTATTATCAATACGTCCCTGAGAGTATGCTTGAAGATGGCAACTACAAGCTATACTAGAACCGCACTGTGCTCACAGAAAAAACAGTGGCACATAATAAACCAGATCTCGTACTAGTTAATAAATTAACCAGACAAACAACACTAATTGATGTGGCGATACCTAACAACAATAATCTACGTAGTAAATTTACTGAAAAGATAGCTAAGTACAGTAAAACCCATTTATCTGCAACCGCGAGAACGAGACATCACAGCCGTTCGTTGATGCGGTGCAAGTGACTTTGAGGCTTTCAGTTAAATGTGTTCAGTTATACAGAGATATGGAAATTCAAATACGAAGACAATGGAGAATGCAAAGCACCCAGACGATACCTATTATTATGTCTACTACTGGAGTCATTCCGAAGAACCTCCTCGAAAGTATAAAAAGGCTGGGTCTAAATGAACATCTTTACAAGACCATGCAGAAAGCTGTACTACTCGCAACGGCCAGATGTGTACGAAAATTTTTGGGAGATACACCTGCATACCAAGTCACCTAGGGCTCGATAACACGGAAAGAGTCCCACCAGAGCTCAATCCTTTTGATACCGTAGGTACCTGGGATAAGTCAGTTTTCCCCTTAGAGGGAGTGTGAGCCATATGGCTAAACCATATTATTGCTAAACAGGTAAGTGTCATGGTATACCGGGTGTAATAATGATAGTGTGTTTTTTCCTCAAAGTTTGGAAAAGCCTGTGGCATATTCTAGCGTATATAAAATATTGAAATTAAAACTAGACTGTAGCTTTAGGCTTTCTTAACATTATGCTTTTTTCGCTTATGTTGGATAATAAAAAGTTAGGTAATTTAACAACTAGTAATATTATTCATCAATGCAGCGTGTTTCTAAATAATTGCGACAAATTTTAAGGGGCAATTCTGCATGAAAAAATAACGACCGTTTGCATTATAAACATAATATGTCGATACGGGATGTTGAGTTTTTTCTTACAAACTGACGATCTATTTATTGCTATAAACTGGTTGAGATATGCATATGAAATTTGGTAGGTTTTAAGAGGTAGGTAGTTATTGTGCATTTTTTGACATACAATTAAAAATTTTATATTCACCATTGGCGTGCATGCGGGTATATATATTTTAGATACATTTCGTAAGCACGCCAATGGTATATATAAAATTCTTAGTTGTATGTCAAAAAATGCACAATAACTACCTCTTTAAACCTCGTAAAGCGGTGCGGGGTGCAGCTGCACCCCAGACCTCGTTTTTCTCACCTATCTTTTTTAATAAATTTTTTTGATTTTTGTCCATTATTTTATTCGTATTAAATTTAATTCTAAACGTATTCCACCCATTTAAAACTCTTTGCGTTTACGTGCTTTTTAAAAAAAAAAAGACTTTTGGATGCAAATGATGAAAATTTCGTATCCTGAATTGGACGTTTCTGATGTTCCACCTGGAGCTAACAGAGCTACGGGACAAGATCGGTGTTACTTATGTCAGAGAAAAAAGACCGAAAGTTACGGCATAACTGAATTGTGTGTAAAACTGTGTGTTGCTCATTCTGTAAAAAATTTCATGTGTTGGTCTTGCGACGATAATAATTTTTTTTTGAGAAGAAATAAGTACTTTTTTTGTAAAATTATATTTCGTACTATAATAAATAAGTCCTAATTATCTTTCAAATTAATTTCCCCGATGTTCACATATAAAAAAGTGGATATATAGATGGGGTGCAAATGCACCCCGCACCGTTGTTTACGTAAGGATCTAAGCACCGCCTTACGAGGGTTAAATCTACCAACTTTCATTTACATATCTCAACCGGTTTTAGAGCAATAAATAAATCGTCACTTTTGTAAGAAAAATTTCAACATTCCGCATCTCAGAAACTACCCCTGCATAAGTTGGTCGCACTTATTTAGAAACACCCTGTATTGATGAATAATATGGCTAGTTGTTAAAGTATCTAACTTTTTTATTATCCCACATAAGCGAATGAATTAAAAACCAAAGTTAAGAAAGCCTAAGGCTGCAGCTGAGTTTTAATTTCAATATTTTATATCCGCTAGAATATTCCACAGGGTGTTCTAAACTTTGAGGAAAAAACACACTATCGTTGTTACACCCGGTATACAATGACACTTACCTGTTTAGCAATAATATTATTACATCGACATTCTTGAGGAATAAAGCAATAATATACTATATACTATCACTAAAATCACACAACAGGTGTAGGAAATACGAGACATCAAAAATGTCCCATTTTTAAGGTGGTGCGTTAATTTTGATGGTTAGTGTAATAATATCATTATATGTATATAATAATATAAAATATATTGTTATAATATATTTAACACAATATAACTTTTTTAAAATAAACACAATATAAGTTATAAATTTCAATATACCCAACAAATGCGCTAATATCATTGTCACTTAAAATTACAGTGATTATTTCATTCATAGGAGATTCTGACCAATAGAAAGCTACAGAACTAAAATTTCTTCTTCTTAAAGTACTATCCGTTCCGGACGTTGGCGATCATAATGACTATCTTGACTTTGTTTACCGCAGCGCGGAACAGTTCAGTGGTAGTCGTGTTATACCACTTTCGTAAATTTTGAAGCCAGAACATGCGTCTTCTGGAAATAAAAGGAAATAAAAATTACAGCCATAATTTTTGATAATATCCCGTCGTCAAGCATTACGTCAGATGCCCTTCGTCACTACGCAAAAATGAACATTCAGTGACATTAATGACAATTATTATTTTACAACGTGCCACAGAGAACACCAAGAAACAGGTTTAGCAAATATTCAGGTGTATATATCAATAAAATATTAGTTAAAATGATTTAAAAAGACAGTTTTATTCATGAAATAATCTCAGCGAATTACAGTGGATCTCTAAATTTATTATTGACTTGTTGCCCTCGTGCCACTTTGATATAATTTCACTCCCCTTTTGATCCTTAAATTAAAACTGTCAAAGAGTCACTCTCGTGCAATTACTACTGATAAACGTCAAAATTTATAGTAAACAAGGTATAAACGTAAGAAATACACTAATCCATTACAGTTAAAAATCCTTTAAAAAATTTGGAGGTTAATTATTGATATAAAGTACAATAATTATTATTATTGTATTAAATCAACAAGTTTAAGTAATTTTATTTGCAGTTTATATACGACTAATAAAAGTGAGCCCAACCCGTGAGTAATGACCCGTGTGTACTACTGAACTATTACTCACGGGTAAAATAATGGGTATTATTATCTATTCAAAAATAATGAATAATGGGAAAAATCCGGGACTTTTCTCAATGAATATCGTGCCATTTTTTGAAAGAACTTTAATATCATCATTTTATTGATTATTTAACATTTCTATGTTGACAATGATAGTCAAAGTTCACAGTTTGAATTTTCGTAAAACTATAATACCACGATATAAAATGCATGCGTTTTAGATTAGTATTAGGGTATTAGTATTTTACTGTACAAATTGTCGACTTTTTTTCAGGTCACTAATTCAACTTGATGTGAATTCATAGAAGAATAATGTATTCAAAATTGCAAAATAAAATATTACCAAAACGTTTAAAATTCGGATGGCCCGGAAGACTTGTCCGGGACGCCGGGACACAACTTCGTAATTCGGGTCATGCCCCGGATTTTTCGGACTAGTTGGTCACACTACTAATAGATAACAAGTGCTCATGGAGCAATATAATTTTTGGCTTTTGGGATGGAGCAATATTAAGAATGCAAAATGTAGGTTATATTACTTTCTTCTCCTTTATTATGATATATTTCCACTTTTATCTTTGCATTAATTGGTGCTTATAATTTTCCGGAAACGAATACAACTTGAGTTGACTATTTCTTGCTGTATTTTTACAATACATAAGACAGCATTTGCGAAGTTCCATTTTCCACAATGAGAGTCCTTATAAAATGTGCTAAAAATAGTAAATAATACAAAGTTTCGCCACTTCACGGCTCTCGCATGCGATCGTTTACAAACAACATTTATTCTTGAAAATTATAATTTTAATCGAGAGTAGTTGATAATTATAGATATTTTTCTACTAGTTAAAATAAAAGATCGTAGGAAAAGTAGCAGTAGGTATTCTACTCGCATGTAAAATTTATCAGAGTGAGTAATAGCCATGATTAGATGCTCGTTGAATACTATTATATTCATCAAAAATCTTTTCTATGCCTTGCTTAAATAATATATTTTTTGTTTTGTTCAAAGTTGGACGTTAGCTCAAGAGTACCGGCCTATTAAACACAGAGGTCTTTGGTATTTTGTTACACATGCCACCTTCTTTCTCCCATATAAATATGAGAAGTACATATACACTGAATTCCAGGGAATGGTTATAAATCACCTGTATTCGTTATACGTATGCTGAAATATTTATTAATGATCGTTGAAAAACATAATATATCGTTCATTCTTATATACCGATATATATTCAGTGAGAATGTTCGCAAAAGCAGATGCCGAGCTGTACAGATTCATATTTAATAGACGAAACTATTAAGAAAATATGTTCTCAGATGACAGTAAGGCTAAGAAAGAATATGTTATTGGACAGCAATGTTCTGAAACTGTTTTTTTGTGGCATGTTTAATTTAAGTTTGTATGGGATTTAACAACAATTATGGGTGTAAGCAAAACTGCACTTTTAATTAACTAATGTTTTATCGTTTCGACTTCCACTCCGGAAACCTTTTTCAAAACAAAAAAAGAAAATAATTCTGAAAAGTTCTAAAGATTTTATAACCTGATTTGCTTAGGTTACGTATACGTTTTAAACAAATAAAATTTTGGTTTCGATCTAGTCCTTGTGGTGAGACCGCTCCCGTCTAGAAAAATTTCTGCTTCGGTTTCTTTGTGGATTCCTATTCAAAAATGTCCCCTTTAAACAAATCTGAAGGGTGCCGGGCGGAATTTTTGGGAAGAAACTGTTTAAACAATTTTTTTAAACAAATACAAAATATCACGTTTTTTGCTCCGGAACATTTATTTTTAAGTTTTGTGGGTAATTCTAAACAATAAAGGTATCTTTTAAATTTTCTCAAAAATTTATAGTTTTCGAGTTATAGGCGATTCAAAATCTGAAAAATGCGAAAATACGCATTTTCAAGGCCTGAAAACTCATATTTAAATTAGTATTTTTGAGGTTGAAAATGCGTTTTTTGGAATTTTTCGGATTTTAAATCGCTTATAACTTTAAAACTATTAATTTTTGACAAAAATGTCAAGAAACTTATTTTATTTAGAATATTCCAAATAATCTAGAAAAATATTTTTCGGAGGAAAATAGGAGATTTTTAAAATAGAGCTTGCCGCACCGGCAAAAGAATCGGATAAACACGCATATTTAACAAATAAAAAACAACGGTATAAATTAAGGTTAGACGCAACCACTCTTCAGAATCTTGAAGCTGAATGTTTAGTCTTCAATTTAAGTATCTGGCAAGCTCAAAAATACTAATTTAAATACGAGTTTTTAGGCCTCGAAAATGCGTATTTTCGCATTTTTAAGATTTTAAATCGCCTATAACTCGAAAACTATCAATTTTTAAGAAAAATTACAAGATACCTTTCTTGTTTAAAATGACCCAGAAACCTAAAAATTTATGTTCCAGAACAAAAAAACGTAATCTTTTGTATTTGTTTAAAAAATTTTTTAAACAATTTCTGCCCAAAAATTCCGCCCGGCATCCTTCAGATTTTTTTAAAGGGGACATTTTTGAATAGGAATCCACAAAGAAACCGAATCAGAAATTTTTTTCAGACGGCAATGGTCTCACCACATGGACTATATAGCAATCTCTGGTTGAAAAACATTGTTTGAAATGATGGTATTAGTTTTTGTGTATAATGTTGTGATAAATTTTTTGTGCAATCTATAACAACTAACACTCTGAGATCCGTCCTGTCCAAAACCAAACACAACAGCACACAAGAAAAATCCAAAAACTGCATCTACAAAATACCCTGTGTATGCAACAATTTGCACAAGGAGCACATAGCACAATGAATGCATCAATAATCATAAAAAAAAACATATATGAAAAAGAGAAAAGTCAAAGAAGCAGCCATAGTCCTACTCAACGAAGAAAAATGGTTCCCAATAATAAAGCTTTAATACTAAAAGAAGAAGTCAAAAACAAGAACATACCAACAATAGCGAAATAAAAGGAATGCCACGAACAAACCATTGAATGTCTCATATACAATATATTGTTCTGAAGCTATTTTCTTGTGGCATTTTTACAATTTTAACTATTTATAATGGGAAATAATCCACAATATTATTAAAAAATGATGTTTATTAACGTTTCGACGCCCAAATCGGGTGCCGTTGTCAAAATACAAAATACTGAAAACATAAACAAAAATGTTGTTGCTTAGTAAAAAAATTCTTCCTATAATTTATTTAATTTGACTCATTTATATCGGCAATTCAGATACATATGATACATTCTAAAGTAGAAGACTTTAAAATGATATTGCCAATATTTATGAGTTGCGTTCCTGGGACGACTTTACTGAAAGATAGTTCATTCGATTACATGAAATCAACCCCAACTCAAGAATATCCGTCACAAAAAAATCATAGCATGTGATCTGTCTTTAAAAAGACAACCACATGCAACGGTGACATTAAAATTCTCGTGTTAGAGATCTCATAGTAAATCACGAGGGAAAACCAGGAAAAACCTCGTGATACTATCCCGACATCGTAAGTATTTGGTCTTACATTGAATTTACTCTCAAAACTAATACCAAATTCTGACTTTACTATAATTTTGTTTAAATTATAAATAATATCAATAATACATGGATATATAAGTAATACTAAAATATAAAATATGTACTAACTCGACTATTGACTTACTAATTGTGGTATTTTCTTTCTATTGACTTCCTCTTTCAGTATGGCTATCCACATCCTACTGCATTCCACCGAGGAATTTGCGACACAATTGGTTTCGTTTAGCATAATTAGAGCCGCTTCTTTGATTTTTCTCTTTTTACTATCTGTTTCTTTCAGGACTATACTTGAATCTCTCCACTGAACTCTATGTTCATTATCCCATGCGTGTTGACATATTTGAGATCTATCAAATTCTCTATTTTTAATATAAGATTGATGTTCACTTATTCTAACGTAATTCAAAAAAATGTCTCGAATAAAAGTTACTTATTTTTACGTAAGGAATTCAAGTCAGCAATAAAAAATGGGGCTCCCATTGAAGATTTTAAAGTAACCCCACACCTCACTTCCGTGGGGAGACGTGTTTGTTATCATTCGATAGATTTTTGAAAAATATTGAGCAGGTATTTTTTAGTTTTTCGATCTGTCATTTATTTCGCGAAATATTCGCTTTTTTCTTTGAAACTTTGGGACTCACCCATTTCCTTACGCCCCGCTCAAATCGTAAATACACTGTTTTGAATGTACTTCACTTACCTTATCTTAATCTGACGATTTCGAGTTTTTCTAAGGATAGATTTTTTTTCGCCCCCCCCCCTTAACGAACTCCCCTGCATTAAGAGCCAATATATGGTAGAGGTACATTTTCAGGGACAAGGTTTCTCCACATGTAATAATCTGACGCGTTCGAGTAACTGCAAAAATCCCTTGCTTGGGCTCCCCTACCATAGGTTTTCAACCAAAGTAATCGAAAATAGAACTGGAAGTCGATATTTGAACTCTCCGTGTAACTTTGCGTCGATTGATATATGATTTTACTAATTTTGAGTCATTTTTACTAATCTTTGGGTCATCATTGTTTAAACAGAAACGACTTCAAAACCGGAACTAAAGATTCGAACTCAACTTTTCAATTCGCTTCGATTGGTGTGTTACATGTACTATTTCTGCGACTATAATGGCACTTATGGTTAGAACTTTTTAACCGGAAATGATATAAAAACCAAAATTTTACACTTGTTCTCATTTTGCTAAGTCGAATGATATATCGCTTATACTATTTTTGACTTTAAAACAGTACTTACGTTTGCAACTCTAAAACCGGAAGTCTGATGTCAAATTTCCCATCTTAAAGAAAATCCTTGGATAATGAGCTTTCATTCGACACCTTATTCATCATTCTGTCTGTATTAATAACAAATGAGTTGTATTCACAGATGGATTTTAAAATAGTACTTCTGGTCGCACTTCTAAAACCGGAAGTCCAAATCAAAATTCTCACCTTTAGTACCATCCCGTGAATATAAGCTTTCATTTGACACCTCATTTGTCATTCTACCTGATATATTGACCGAGGAGTTATATTCACGGTCGGACGGACAGACAGACAGAAGCCTAGGTCAAATTTCTCACCTTTAGTACAATCCTCGGATTAAAAGCTTTCATTTGACACGTCATTTGTCATTCTACCTGGTATAATGACGGAGGAGTTATGTTAGCGGTCGGATGGACAGACGGACAGAGAGCCTAGGTCAAATTTCTCACCTTTAGTACAATCCTTGGATTATAAGCTTTCATTTGACACCTCATTTGTCAATATACCTGGTATAATGACGGATGAGATATATTCGCGATCCGACGGACAGACGGACAGACAGCCTAGGTCAAATTTCTCACCTTTAGTACCATAGTTGGATTAGAAGCTTTCATTTGACACCTTATTTGTCATTCTACCACGTATAATGACGGATGAGTTGTGTTCACAGACAGACAGACAGACAGACAGACAGACAGACAGACAGACGGACAGACGGACGTGGATAATTCAAAGTTTTCACATTTTTTAAATTGGGTCCAACCCAGTTGGACCTTAACACAACAGATACTTACATTAGAATTAGCTTCGCATCCATGAAGACCTTGAGAATGAACTAAAATGTCTTTAATGTCCTTTGTAACCAGTTTATTAAACTCCGTTTCTTATTGATTGGTAACCTAATAAATATTTTATTGGGATTGCAATGCTTTTAATTTAGTTGAATGGTACTAAACAATATTTTCATAGTATTTACTTTTATTTTCCATAGTAAAACACACAATTCAATACTCTCTCTTCAAAAACTGTGTTAGACTCAAAAGTAAACAAAATTGTATGTAGTTTTAAATGAGACCTCAGAAATGTCATACAAAATATGAAAACATGACGTCACAAGAGTTGGTGCGCTTTTTAGATCGTTTGCAATGACTTAAATACATAGAAAATTTTAAATTTGTACTTCTAAGTAATTATGAGGTTTTGAGCCGTAAAATTTGGGAAATCTTATTTTTAAGCGAAACTGAACATTATTATGCAATAAAACAGAAATGGGCAAGTTCCCTATTCAACAAGCCCCGTACATTTGTAGCCAACATTTTAGCTTAATTTTATGAATGGTTATTAAAGGCACAAGTTTAATATAAAGAAGATTTGTTGTATATATATTTTTTTAACCAATTAATAATAATAATTGTAAAAGTTTAAGTATTTGTTTAACGAATCATTTAGACCTGGATCCCGCGTACCAAAAAAAATTGATTAATAGCAACTTGAAAATTTTCTAATAGCTTATCGGTGTCTAGTCGGACAAACTTTGGTGTATAGGAACACTGGAACAGGGGAAGTTTTAATTGTGGAACAGTTTAACCCGGGAGTAGTCGCGCTCACTTCTGTAACGTCGATAGTCGCGTGTGAGATTCTATCTCAAAATACGAATTTAAAACAAATTTTTATTTTGTACTATTTATATCTAGTTTTTATATTGAAAATATATATTTCTAACAATTTTATTAAAAAAACCTGTGTTAACGGCCACCTGCCAACATCGGCCACCTGTCCTAACGGCCAGTTTAAAAATTTCCCAAACCAATTATGTGTAGACTACAAAAATTGGCAATACCGTCCACCTTTCTATATCGGCCAATAGTTCTTTCATTTTTAGTGGCCGTTACTGACAAATTTTACTGTACAGTAAAACCTGTGTTAACGGCCACCTGCCAACATCGGCTACCTGACCTAACGCCCAGTTTAATAATTTCCCAAACTAATTATATGTAGACTACAAAAACTGGCAATAGCGGCCACCTTTCTATAACGGACAATAGTTCTTTCATTTTTAGTGGCCGTTACTGACAGGTTTTACTGTATTACGAAAAAGGATGAAATGTGAGATTCTATCTAACGGCGCGACTACACGCGGGTTAAAGCTAATTGGCTCTCCCCAAAGCGATAAATTCAACAAAAAGAAGAAGAAGAAAAAAAAATTCCTACGCATTACTACACCCTTTCTCGAGGCACTTACGAATTTTTTTCAAAATTGCAAAATTTTTCATCAAGTTATCGCGAAAAAGGATAAAAATTGAGATTCTATCTCACCGCGCGACTACTCGCGGGTTAAAAATTTAGAACGTCAGATTACGAAAACGTCCCATGTGTTTTGTCACACAGAACATCCGATTGATTCATCCAGACCCTTTCATTAAACTCTTATGCAAAAATCAGATTGCTGTTACTAGCCAACATTTTTTTTATTTTACAAAATAGTCGCATCAACCTCCGAGGTTATTAGCGACATATATATATATATATATATATATTGTGGGCCAAATAAACTGACTGCATCCTCAAGAGTCACTACTTGATATATAAATCTACAGTCAAGAATACCACCATCTTATATATATATATATATATATATATATATATATATATATATATATATATATATATATATATATATATATATATATATATATATATATACATAGAAAAGAAAAATCATTGGCAAATAACTCGCAATGTGAATGTGAATACAAAATTAACAATATAAAAAGATGGAATGCAACTGCAGACACGTGTTTCTGACTCATTAGTCGTCATCAGTACAGTATAGCCAAGTTAGAAGATAATAGTTTAACTTGGAAAAAGATCACTACAGGAGCAATATTACCATTTGTGACAACAATGTCAGAAGACCCTGCCTTTCAGGGCGACGACCAACACAGTCACGGAGGTAAAGCTACCTGAGGAAAGAAAAGCCAAATCTTATAAAATAAAGGATGTTAAGTAAGCGAGTACAACTATAAACATAGAAAAGAAAAATCATTGGCAAATAACTCGCAATGTGAATGTGAATACAAAATTAACAATATAAAAAGATGGAATGCAACTGCAGACACGTGTTTCTGACTCATTAGTCGTCATCAGTACAGTATAGCCAAGTTAGAAGATAATAGTTTAACTTGGAAAAAGATCACTACAGGAGCAATATTACCATTTGTGACAACAATGTCAGAAGACCCTGCCTTTCAGGGCGACGACCAACACAGTCACGGAGGTAAAGCTACCTGAGGAAAGAAAAGCCAAAACCTTATAAAATAAAGGATGTTAAGTAAGCGAGTACAACTATAAACATAGAAAAGAAAAATCATTGGCAAATAACTCGCAATGTGAATGTGAATACAAAATTAACAATATAAAAAATGGAATGCAACTGCAGACACGTGTTTCTGACTCATTAGTCGTCATCAGTACAGTATAGCCAAGTTAGAAGATAATAGTTTAACTTGGAAAAAGATCACTACAGGAGCAATATTACCATTTGTGACAACAATGTCAGAAGACCCTGCCTTTCAGGGCGACGACCAACACAGTCACGGAGGTAAAGCTACCTGAGGAAAGAAAAGCCAAAACCTTATAAAATAAAGGATGTTAAGTAAGCGAGTACAACTATAAACATAGAAAAGAAAAATCATTGGCAAATAACTCGCAATGTGAATGTGAATACAAAATTAACAATATAAAAAGATGGAATGCAACTGCAGACACGTGTTTCTGACTCATTAGTCGTCATCAGTACAGTATAGCCAAGTTAGAAGATAATAGTTTAACTTGGAAAAAGATCACTACAGGAGCAATATTACCATTTTTTTACAGGAGCAATATTACCATGACGACTAATAAGTCAGAAACACGTGTCTGCAGTTGCATTCCATCTTTTTATATTGTTAATTTTGTATTCACATTCACATTGCGAGTTATTTGCCAATGATTTTTCTTTTCTATGTTTATAGTTGTACTCGCTTACTTAACATCCTTTATTTTATAAGGTTTTGGCTTTTCTTTCCTCAGGTAGCTTTACCTCCGTGAGTGTGTTGGTCGTCGCCCTGAAAGGCAGGGTCTTCTGACATTGTTGTCACAAATGGTAATATTGCTCCTGTAGTGATCTTCTTCCAAGTTAAACTATTATCTTCTAACTTGGCTATACTGTACTGATGACGACTAATGAGTCAGAAACACGTGTCTGCAGTTGCATTCCATCTTTTTATATTGTTAATTTTGTATTCACATTCACATTGCGAGTTATTTGCCAATGATTTTTCTTTTCTATGTTTATAGTTGTACTCGCTTACTTAACATCCTTTATTTTATAAGGTTTTGGCTTTTCTTTCCTCAGGTAGCTTTACCTCCGTGACTGTGTTGGTCGTCGCCCTGAAAGGCAGGGTCTTCTGACATTGTTGTCACAAATGGTAATATTGCTCCTGTAGTGATCTTTTTCCAAGTTAAACTATTATCTTCTAACTTGGCTATACTGTACTGATGACGACTAATGAGTCAGAAACACGTGTCTGCAGTTGCATTCCATCTTTTTATATTGTTAATTTTGTATTCACATTCACATTGCGAGTTATTTGCCAATGATTTTTCTTTTCTATGTTTATAGTTGTACTCGCTTACTTAACATCCTTTATTTTATAAGGTTTTGGCTTTTCTTTCCTCAGGTAGCTTTACCTCCGTGACTGTGTTGGTCGTCACCCTGAAAGGCAGGGTCTTCTGACATTGTTGTCACAAATGGTAATATTGCTCCTGTAGTGATCTTTTTCCAAGTTAAACTATTATCTTCTAACTTGGCTATACTGTACTGATGACGACTAATGAGTCAGAAACACGTGTCTGCAGCTGCATTCTATCTTTTTATATTGTTAATTTTGTATTCACATTCACATTGCGAGTTATTTGCCAATGATTTTTCTTTTCTATGTTTATAGTTGTACTCGCTTACTGAACATCCTTTATATATATATATATATATATATATATATATATATATATATATATATATATATATATATCAAGCAGTGATTCTTGAGGATGCAGTCTATTTTGGCCCACAAGACAAAGAAAACTCTTTGACTTACTGTCAATCTTTCGAATTTATTTTAATTCTTTTTCAAGACATCTGTTGACAAAAATATACAAATATAAAAATTATGTAGGTACTTACAATTTTCTTAATTACTTACTAGTCATGAGATTACATTGAAAAAATTTGAAACTTTACCAAAAGGACAATTATGCACATAGGTATGAAAAATTATTTTTAAAAACTTCAGTTATGTTGTCATGTTTGAAATATGTCATGAAATATGTAAAGTGTATACACTTTATATAGGAGGAAAGTAAAACTAGTAACAACATATTTTTTATTTTTTATTAGATTTTATTAGATTGATCTATGAAAAAAAAATTAATAACATCAAATGGTAATATTGGTAATATAGTAATAACTTTTGGTAAAGTTTCAAATTTTTTCAATGTAATCTCATGACTAGTAAGTAATTAAGAAAATTGTAAGTACCTACATAATTTTTATATTTGTATATTTTTGTCAACAGATGTCTTGAAAAAGAATTAAAATAAATTCGAAAGCTTGACAGTAAGTCAAAGAGTTTTCTTTGTCTTGTGGGCCAAAATAGACTGCATCCTCAAGAATCACTGCTTGATATTTGAATATACAGTCAAGAATACCATAATCTTATATATATATATATATATATATATATATATATATATATATATATATATATAAAAATAAATAAACAAAATCATTGGCTAATACTCGTAAAGTGAATGTGAATTTAGTTGGAAATATATAAAATGATGAAGGGTCATCATTCCATACATTTCTGTGCAACTATATACACCGGTGTTTCGGCCTATTTGGGCTTCGTCAGTATAGTGTAGCAAGTTAAAAAAGTTGTTGGTTAACTTGTAAAAGGATTAATACAGGAGCAAAGTTACCATTTTTGGTCAGATTGTTAGAAGACCCGCAGTCGCAAGGCTACAACTAACATTGCCAAGGAGGTAAGGCTACCTGAGGAAATGAAAAGCCATAACATTATTAAATAAAATGATGTTGGATAATCGAGTACAAATATAAAAATAAATAAACAAAATCATTGGCTAATACTCGTAAAGTGAATGTGAATTTAGTTGGAAATATATAAAATGATGAAGGGTCATCATTCCATACATTTCTGTGCAACTATATATACCGGTGTTTCGGCCTATTTGGGCTTCGTCAGTATAGTGTAGCAAGTTAAAAAAGTTGTTGGTTAACTTGTAAAAGGATTAATACAGGAGCAAGGTTACCATTTTTGGTCAGATTGTTAGAAGACCCGCAGTCGCAAGGCTACAACTAACATTGCCAAGGAGGTAAGATAGCCTTACCTCCTTGGCAATGTTAGTTGTAGCCTTGCGACTACGGGTCTTCTAACAATCTGACCAAAAATGTAACCTTGCTCCTGTATTAATCCTTTTACAAGTTAACCAACAACTTTTTAAACTTGCTACACTATACTGACGAAGCCCAAATAGGCCGAAACACCAGTGTATATAGTTGCACAGAAATGTATGGAATGATGACCCTTCATCATTTTATATATTTCCAACTAAATTCACATTCACTTTACGAGTATTAGCCAATGATTTTGTTTATTTATTTTTATATTTGTACTCGATTATCCAACATCATTTTATTTAATAATGTTATGGCTTTTCATTTCCTCAGGTAGCCTTACCTCCTTGGCAATGTTAGTTGTAACCTTGCGACTGCGGGTCTTCTAACAATCTGACCAAAAATGGTAACCTTGCTCCTGTATTAATCCTTTTACAAGTTAACCAACAACTTTTTTAACTTGCTACACTATACTGACGAAGCCCAAATAGGCCGAAACACCGGTGTATATAGTTGCACAGAAATGTATGGAATGATGACCCTTCATCATTTTATATATTTCCAACTAAATTCACATTCACTTTACGAGTATTAGCCAATGATTTTGTTTATTTATTTTTATATTTGTACTCGATTATCCAACATCATTTTATATATATATATATATATATATATATATATATATATATATATATATATATATATATATATATATATATATATATATATAAATTAAGGATCACTCGAAGAGTGGTGGGTTTTTCGGTCAATAGGTGGAGAAATAAGACAAAGAAGGTGGCTACTTCATCTATTTATTCGAAGACGTTTCGCTCTCTAATCAAAGAGCATCATCGGTTCATCTAAAAAGAATAATATGAAAAACCAAACATTCAAAGAGAAGTTAATACAACAGTGTTACCTCAAAAAGACATGTAGCAGTCAAAGGTATAAAATTGTAAAAAAAGCTTGAAACAATGAACCATTGAATCGTTAGGTTGTAGAAACAATCAATAAAAAGTACAGTTTACAGTTTAACAAAGACTTTGAACAGCAAAAGCAGCATGTGGTTATCATACATGTGATTAAAAAAAATATGTAAAAAACTTGTATTCGCCGAGAAACTAAGTAAGATCACAAGATCAACCTTCCAACAAAAGCATATTAATTTAGTTTGATTTTGACTTTAGGTAACATTATTAAAATGATTATAAAAGTTAATAGTAGCAAAATTTATAAAAAAGGTATTAAAAGTTACCACAAAAGCTTCTACACTATTCAAATCCACTCGGCAAAATGGGCATTTCTAAAGACAACGAACCATCCCGTAAAAGACAGTGACCTTGAAGTCAAAACTGACACAACAAGGCGAAATATCAACCGCTAATGCATTTGAGCGGTAAATTTGAAGATGTAATATAATATGGTAAGAAAAACTTGTTGTTTGTACGAAACATTATAAAGAAAGCAACAAATGGTTAGTAAACACCATTTAACTTTCAAGGAATGGTTCGAGGAAAAAACAAACTAGTGAGGACGATCTTTCCATATCACCATACAAGTGACTTGGTTTTAGCTGGGTAGCCAGCCAAAAACAAGTATAAATTTAATTCAACTTCCACAGTCCAAGGTTCATAATATTATAGAACTGAGTAAGTAATGAGAATTAATGAATCCAATTAATTTAAAATTTCATTAAACTATTTTATCAAAAATTTATTTCCAGCAATAAATATCTAGTTAATAATAGTTATGGTTAAAGTAAAAAATTTTTTTAAATTGAATTTATTTAAGTGAAAATGTATACAGAAACACACCATAGGAGACAATATTACAGTAAACTGACAATGACTAATTCTGCAATATTAATGCATGATAAATTTGGCTCAGGTTACTAATGTCCATTCTTTTATTCAGAGCATTGGGGTGCTTCAGTAACATACATATACATAAGATAATTTATTTACAAATGTTAGATTTTGTTCTTGAATTAGAGTTCGAGATTGGCAGGCGAAGCGAGAGGTTATGCGACCGGTGTGTTGGCGATAAGGTAATTTCGGAATCGAGACCTATCACAATAAAAACACCAGTTTTTAAAAGACCCATCGTTATCGATAATCGTTAAAGTTAAAAAGTGTACTTGTGCGAAATAAGAAATAAACTTTAAAGTGTATATAATAATATTTATATTAGTGCTAAGAATAACATCTAACATTTATTTTAAAATGGCCAGTGGCGGAACAATCCGAAAGGAAACCAATAGAAGGAACGAATGTAGTAGCGACGAAGAATCTAAGAATAAAAAATATAAAGGAGATGAACTGTATTTTGAAAAGAGTAACATGACGAGACGAACACCGAATAAAAGCAACGAGACAAATAAAGAGATGATAAAAATGATGCGGGAAGTTATGTGGAAGAATGATACAATGATGGCAGAAATAAGAACCTTACGGAAAGACCAAAAGGAAACGATGGAATATATTATGGAGCTAAAAGAAAAAAACAAAAAATTGGAAGAAGGTTTAAAAATGGCAAACAAAAGAATAGAATAATTGGAAAAAGATAGACGGAGAAATAATATAGTATTAAAGGGCCTAACACTGGATCCTAACGACAGAAAACCAGTAAAGGAGTCAGTAGAACACCGCATAGGAAGAAGTCTCAAATTACAGGTCAAACAGAGGAGCGGTGAAGATCGGAGACCATATCTTTGTAGCAGAAATGGAAAACCTAACGGATAAGCTAAGTGTACTAAAAAACAAAGGAAAACTGAAGAATCTAGAGGGACAAAAGGTGTATAGAGAATTAGATTTAACAAGAAAGGAAATGGAAATACAGGCAAAAATGAGGAAAATGGCAAAAGAAGAAAAAGACAAAGGTAATACTACGAAGATAGGATATATGAAACTGGAGATTAATGGAAATGAGTGGAAATGGGACCATAATGATAAGAAAATTATACAAATTCACAGAAATATCGGAAAAAGGGCTCCAAAAAGCAATAGAAAATAGACCGGACATACAACAATGACGACCAAGGCAATGAAGGGGAAAAGCGATAGGGAAAAAGATGATGCACAGGTAAACAAGGATGAAAATAAGAAGAAGGGCAAAGCTAGATTGCAGAAAAAAGGAGAGATAAAAATGGGAACATGGAATGTGAGAAGCATCAATGGAAAAGAGGAAGAACTGGCAGAAGAAATGATAAAACAAAAAATAGAAATACTAGGGATAACGGAAACGAAGATGAAAGGAAAAGGTCTTAAGAAAATACACAAAGGATATTGGTTACTTTGGGTAGGAGCGCATACAAAAGAGAGAGCAAAAGAAGGAGTCGGGATAATAAATGCACCAAATAGACTACAACACGTTATAGAAGAATCATATGTTAACCAGAGAATATTATCGGAGAAAATGAAACTGATGGACAAAGGAATATGGATAATAATAACCGCCTACGGAGTAAATGAAGATGCAAGTAAGGAAGAGAAAGACACATTTTTCGAGGAGCCCCAAATGCAAATTGATAATGGGGAAGAAACCATAATTGTAATGGGAGATCTAAACGGTAGAGTCGGAAACAACAACAGCGGAATAGAGGAGTGCATGGGAAAAGAAGGAGAAGACATACTAAACAGAAATGGTGAAAGAATAATATAAATATGTATGGAGAACAAACTAGTTATAACAAATACAAAATTTAAACATAAAGAAGTTTAACAAATACACGGGAGTACAAGACAGCAGAAACGCAAAATCAATCATAGATTACTTTTTGATAAGCAGCAACAAATGGAAAAGGGTACAGGATACAAAAGTGAAAAGAGGCTCAGAGATTGGCAGTGACCACCATCTAGAAATAATGAAAATGAGAACATCAGAGGAAAAAGAAGAAAGGTAGTAAACGAAAAAATATAAAGTTACAAATTAAAAGAGGAAAGATATAAGAAGAAATTCCAAGAAAAATTAGATAATACTCTGGAACAACTTAGAATGAAATAAACACTTCTGTTGTATGTAGGTATATAATTTATTAAAAAATTCTTAAAATTTATCCACAAGGGAGTGGAAGTACAACAAGTTGGTTGGTAACCTCTCACCTGATCACAACCTTGTGTAAATTCCGAGCAAGGATGACATACATCCACATGTGAGATATTTTTAATCTTAAGACATCGACTTATTGTCGATTACTACACAGCTCATAATGTAGCAATAATGTTATTTTGAGGTTTTACACCTATTCAAGTGGCTAGTTTCAATTACTTGTACACTGGACGTTTACACTGAGGATGGTCAGTTTGACCGAAAACGTTTTGTTGTACTTCCACTCCCTTGTGGATAAATTTTAAGAATTTTTTAATAAATTATATACCTACATACAACAGAAGTGTTTACTTCATTCTACGTTGTCTTAACAAAGGTATACAGCCAACTACAGGGTTTACCCTTTTAAAGTTTTAATACTCTGGAAGTTAGGGCAAAAAATACAAATATAGAAGAAAAATGAGAATATATAAAAACCAGCATAATCAAAGCAGCCTAGGAAACTTGCGGGAAAGCAAAAATAGCAAATACTAACATAAGGAGAACGGAATGGTGGATGGAAGAAATACGAGAGAAAATAAAGAAAAAAAAGACAAATGGAAGAGATACTTCAGCACAAAACATCCACAAGATTACAAGGCATATAAAGAAAAAACGAAAAAGGTTAAAATAGCGGTGAAAGCAGGAAAGGAAAGGTCATGGATTTGGACAAAAAATGACAAAAAATTATACGGAAAACCAAAAACTCTTCTACGGCGCATTAAAACAACTCGGACAAAAGAAAGAGCACACGATGTCGAATATAAAAGACAAGAATGGAAACGTACTAACAGAAGAAAAACAAATAATGGAAAGATGGAGAGAACATTTCAAAGAGCTAACTCATGCAGACACGGCCAACATAGGGGAGATACAAGAATGAAATGAAAAACAACAAGTGGAATCCATAACAAGAGAGGAATTAGAGAAAGCAATAGAAAGAATACAATTGGGCAAAGCACCAGGCAAGGATCATGTCACCCCAGAAATGATAAAACTCATGGGGACAGAGGGAATGGATAGCATGAAAGAACTAATGAATGATATCATAAATAGAGCAGAATTACCAAAGGACTGGAAGAAAGACATATTACCAATACACAAAAAGGGAGACAAGAGAAACTGTAATAATTAATAATTACCTAGGTATCACCATATAAAGTATCCCTGGGAAGGTATTCGCAAGAATAATAGAGACAAGAATAAAAGCCCAAATAGAAACAACTATGGAAGACACACAGTGTGGATTCAGGAAGGACAGAAGCACGCAAGACCTAATATTCACATTAAGACAAGTAAGGGAGAAGGTAGTCAAGAAAAATAGAGAGATACATATGTGCTTCATTGACCTGGAAAAGGTGTTTGACAGAATTCGAAGAAAGGACGTATGGAAGACACTAAAATAAAGGGGAGTCGACAGACACATAATAGAAGTAATAAATGATATGTACAAAAATAATACAAATACATTAAGAACCATTAACGAGGAATCCAGAGAATTTACTATAAGTCAAGGCATCAAACAGGGATGCGTGCTGAGTCCACTGCTATTCTCAGTGGTAATGGATGAAGCGATAAAGAAAGCTAAGAGAAGAATGAGAAAACTAACATTAGGATACTGGCCAATGAAAGGGACTCAACTATCGGAGCTACTATTTGCAGACATGGTATTGATAGCAGAAAACAGAGAAGACTTACAGAACACTCTTGAAATCCTAGAAGAAGAACTATCAAACATAAATATGAAAATTAATACAGAGAAAAAAACAATGATAATTTCAAATACGAGGAAGGCACACGCAATATAATTAGACGGGAAACAACTAGAGCAAGTGGAATACTTTAAATACCTAGGAGTAATAATCGAATCAAATGGTAAACAAGACATGAAAATAAACAAGAGAATGGGACGAACAGGAAGCTTATTTAACGCTATGAAAACAACATTTTTGGGAAAAAAAGAGATATCGGAGCAAGTAAAAACGGCAGTCGTTAAATCAGTAGTTAGACCAACAATCATGTATAGCAGCGAGACATGGACATTGACGGGGAGATAAAAATCCAGAGTCAATGCTATGGAAATGAGGTTCCTGAGGAAAATAGCAAACAGAAAGAGGATAGACAAAATACGAAACGAAACAATTAGACAAAACCTAAAACTAGAACCAATCAATGAAAAAATAGTGGAGGGACAACTTAGATGGTTCGAGCACGTGTGTAGAATGTCGAATGAGATGCTTATAAAACGAGTGTTCGAAACGAGAGTGCAGGTTAAAAACAAAAGAGGAAGATCAAGAGTTATGTGGGTAGACGAAATCAGGAAAGAAGTCGAGAAGAAGGGATTGACATTGGAAAGTGCAAGAAACCTAACACAAGATCGGGAAGCATGGAGACTAGAATGCCAAACTCAACTCCACCAGCCTTACACCTGAAGGTAGAAAGGCTTAGGACTAAGTAAATAAGTAAGATTTTGTTAAATACATACATTGATATCTTTAAGGAATTTTACCAAATGTTCAATTTTACAATTTTCTAAGATTTCACTTGTTGATCCGATGATGTGGTTGTTTTGTCTCTGCAACTGGTATCTTGGAGACTCTACAAGTACATGCTTAACACTTAGTGGGATATTACAGTTTTCACATAAAGTGGGATTACTGTGACCAATTATGTGTCCGTGGGTAAGTCGGGTATGTCCTAGACGAAGACGAGTAACAATGGCTTGGTGAGTTTTGTTGTGAGTTTGAGATTTCCACGGTTTTACAAACGTTTTCACTTCGCGAAGTTTTGAAGTAGAACTGTCCCACTGGTTTTGCCACAGATTTTCGACTTTCACTTTAATAAATGATTTTAAATCGTTAAGAACTACATCTCTCACTTCACTCGCGGTTTCACTGTTCCTGGCTTGTTGGGCTGTACGATCCGCTTCTTCATTTACTTGAAGGAAATGAAGGCTAGCAATTGGATGCTTCGTGTACAGTTGGTTTGGTATGGATGGAACTGAGGGAATCGGTAATTAAAAGAGCATTGGTTATATTACTGGAGTTAATATGAACGAGAGCTTGATAGATACCGTATAGCTCGCCAGTATGTATACAGCTTAAGGATGGTAGTTTATACTCAAGTATAATATTTGGAGTAATGACAGCTGCCCCAACTCCAGTAGATGTTTTAGAAGCGTCTGTATATATATATATATATATATATATATATATATATATATATATATATATAACAGGTATATAATCTTTGCTGAACAGTTAGGAAACAAGGTTGAAATATTGGGGTAGCAGCAATCTCAAAGAAAACTCTTTATAATAATTCCAAGCTTTCGATAATGTTTATTATCATCTTCAGGGAAACTACAAATATAAATATACAGTATTTAACAATTAGTCTATTTAAAATCAATAAAAATTGTTATCTTTGTGCCATCAAAAATCCAAAACACCATAGTTTTCTCTCACTAAACTAGGTGTCTAGGATCCCCAGAAACACAAAAATAACAAAATATTGCTCTGAGAAATGCAGAGCTAATACTCTCACTATAAACACCGCATATCACAGAACAACCTTACTAAAAAATTATTTATATGTTTTGGTACTTACATTATTTGAGGATGTAGAGCCTAGTTGTTAAATACTGACATAACAATGAAATTTTGTCTTGGTAAATAGTAAATAATATAAATTAAAGTAAAAACTATATAAAAACTTATAAAAATCTGAGTATAAAGCGATAAAAGCTAAAATATTTTTTAAAAAATTATGTATGTCTAATTGGCATTTTACAAAATGTCTAACAAAATGTTATGGATGTTTATTCATTTTTCTTTGAATTCATACGGAACGTCACAACCACTGAACCAATTACAATTTTGTTATAAATTTCTAATAAATTTTGAAATAGGAAAAGAGCGAAATGATAATATAAAAGTTTTAATAAATGCAAAATTGTTTCATAGTCCTTGTCTTTTATTATTATGTAGTTTTTTTTTTTTTTTTTTTTTTTTTTTTTTTTATTAACAAAAATCGCATCAGCCAAATTGGCTATTAGCGAAACAATAGTGGTGAACAATAATTTTTATTACATTTGTGTTTTTATATATTGTATAAAATGTTAATTGCACTTAGGAACCTCTTTAAATTTGACATATTGCACTGTAGGCCTAAAATGTCACTCAGTTTGTTTGGTATATTGTACAATATGCGCTTTGGCGTTAATGCTGCGCAATTCTCCAATAAATGTTTGATTGTTAACTTTTCTTCACAGTTGTCACATCTTGGTTCTTGTTTGTAGGAAAACACATGACTATTAGTTAATCGCGTATGACCCAATCGGAGTCGCGTTAATATTACCTGGTCTCTCCGACTTGTTGGTAATGTTGGCCAGGGTTTTATCGATTTTTTAATTTCGCGTAGTTTGGCCGATGACACTTTCCACTTTTCTTCCCACATATACCGCACTTTACGTTTGACCGCCGCTTTCACATCCGCACTCGTAAATGTTTCCGTACACTCCGCACTATCACTAGTTGCAGCTTCTTTTGCAGCGTTGTCTGCCTCTTCATTTCCTTGAATTCCAATATGGGATGGTATCCAGAGGAATATGATAATTTTTCCATTCAGTTGAGCGGTATGAACTTCTTGTTTTATTTTGATGACCAAAGGATTAGATGGGTAGACATATTGGATTGACTGTACCGAACTTAGAGAGTCTGTGAGTATGATATATTTGGTATTACTGGACGCATTGACAGCAAGGGTCGCCTGGTATAGAGCGTATAATTCAGCAGAGTAAATAGAGTACTCTGAAGGGAGTTTGTATTTATTTGTTGATGTTGGGGTTATGACTGCAGCACCAGTGCCTTCATTTGATTTAGATGCATCGGTGTATACTTGTGTATACTCCTTGTAATTGCGGAGTATATCATTGAAGGCGGATTTGATTAACTGTGGGTTTGTTGAATGTTTATCGAAAGAAATAAGGTGTGTTAGGCACTGAGGGTTCTTTATTTGCCACGGAGGAATTGAGGACAGTTTGGAAGGAAAGCATTCTGGGAACGCATAGTTTATTTGATTTAAGTAGCTTCTAATTCTTGCGTAGAAGGGTTTGGCCGTTCTTGGTTTATTTATGAAGAGATTTGGGAACTTTTCTGTAAAACAATTTTGTATAGTAGGGTTTTTTGAGTTACACCTGATTTTTGCGGCGTATGCTACACTTAAATAAACTCTTCTGTCTTCTAAGGAGGGTTCTCCAACTTCACAATACAGACTTTCGATTGGTGTTGTGCGAAAAGCTCCAGATATTATACGTAAAGCGAGATTGTGAAGACTGTCAAGTTTTTTCAGCAGCGTCTTAGCCGCTGTAGAATACACAGTAGACCCATAATCTAATTTTGATCTGATTAATGTTCTGTATAACATTAAAAGTGTTTGGCGATCCGCACCCCATTCTTTATTGGCCAGAGTTTTTAGAAGATTTAGTCGCTTGTGACAAGATAACATCAGATTTGTTATATGAAGTTTCCAGCTTAGGGTTTCTTCGAATGTCATGCCCAAGAACTTAACTGACGTTGCACGCTTTAGGTTTTCATCACATAGTCTTAGGTTGGGGATATTTGTGACGTTTCTCTTTGAAAACAGGATGAAGCGAGTTTTTTCAGCGGAAAAACAGAAACCTGTTTTTTGTGACCAGATTTCTAAGTCTTGTATAAAGTTCTGTGTGTGACGAAATATATTTTGTATATTTTTACCTTTGCAGAAAACTACAAGATCATCTGCGTAGACTCTTGCCTTTACAGGCGATTTTAGGTTTTTGAGGATATCATTGATTGCCACTATGAAGAGAGTAGGACTTATAACCGAGCCTTGAGGGATACCATTTTCTGGATACATTATATCTGATGTTATGTTATTTGTCCTAACTCTGAAAGTTCTATTTTGAAGGAAATTTTTAATAAAGAATAGGCTGTGACCTTGAATGTTCCAACTATGTAATTTTTTTATTATATAGTCGTGCCAGGCTGTATCGAAAGCTCTTGATATGTCAAAGAAAACCGCTAGACATTTACCCCCTAGTGCGAATGCTTCAGAAATGTCACTCTCCAAATCTATGATATTATCTATAGTTGACCTTTGGTCTCTAAAACCACTTTGTTCTGGAATAATCAAATCTTGTCTCTCCAAGTGCCATCTTAGTCTATTGTTAATAATCTTTTCTAGTAACTTACACATGGCGCATGTTAAAGATATCGGTCTGTATGACTCGGGACTTGTCTTAATACTATTAGGTTTTTGTATAGGTATTACTATGGATTCATGCCATTTTTCAGGAAATTTGTGTTGAAGCCAAATAATGTTAAACAGATCTAGAAGTTGTTTGTGAGCGCTCGCTGGAAGGTGTTTAATAAAAATACTAGGAATATCGTCCGGGCCAGCGCTAGTTTCTTTAATATTTGATAATGCTTCCGTATACTCTAATTGAGAAATGGGTAAATTTAACGGTTCATCTGTGTTAGGAGTAATGCTAATTTTCTTATTTTCTTCATGTTGTTTGTAATTAATGAAAGATTTTTTATAATTAATATTACTGGATCGGTTTTTGTATGTGTTAGCAAGGATTTTAGCAATCTCAGTATTACTAGTAACTGCCTTTCCATTTCTCTCGAGGCTTTTGATATTCTGATTGCTGTTTAATCCAGATATTCTTCTGACTTTGTTCCATACTTCAGTCATGGGAGTGTTTGCATTTAACGTTGATACATATTGAGTCCATGACTGGCGTTTGGCATTTCTAGTTGTCTTCTTGGCTATTGCACGTTGTTTTGTATATTCAATTTTATTCTCGAGAGTCTTGTAGAGCTTGTATTTGTTAAAAGCTCTTTTGCTAGATTCAACTGCTGTTTTGCATTCATGGTTCCACCATGGGACGGGGTTGCGTTGTTTTATGTATGAAGTTTTTCCTATTGCTCTTTCTGCTGCTTCTGTGATAATGGTAACAATGTTCTTAAGGGTCTCGTCTATGTTTGAGGTGCTTTTAAATGTGGTCATACTGCTTTCGACTAAATTTGAAAAAAGATTCCAGTTAGGTTTTTTTAAATTCCATTTTGGGGTAAATGTCCGTCCACGTTGGTTTTTGTTGTTATGAATAAAAATTGGGTAGTGATCACTGTTATACAAGAAATCCAGCTTATCCCAGGTGAGCTGTGGGGTCAGACCTGGTTCGCATATCGTAAGGTCTATACATGAAGATTCACCGTTCTGTATATTAAATCTAGTGGGTCTGCCGTCGTTTAAGACTGAAAGGTTGGACTGATCAAATATCTCTTCCAGCAATCTTCCTCTGGTATTTATAGTAGAAGAGCCCCATGAAAAGTTGTGAGCATTAAAATCGCCCAAAATAAGCCTGGGTTGGGGAATTTGTTGTAAGAGTTCAGTTAATGCTTCTGAGTCTACTTGCGTTGATGAAGGTAAGTATAAGTTACAAACGTAGATATTTGGACTCGAGTTAACTTTAATGCAAATTGCTTCTAGATTAGTTTGGAGAGGAACTACTGTAGTTTCAATTGACTTTTTTACAAAGATAGCTACTCCACCACTGGCTTTATCTTGGTTAGTTCTGTTTTTGCAGTAATTTTTAAATTTTTTTAAAGCTTGTATGTTTTCATTTTTGAAATTAGTCTCCTGAAGACAAATTATATCTGGATTGTGTCTGGACAGAATTATTTGGAGCATTGGAAGGTTATTATAGAAACCGTTAATGTTCCACTGCAAAATTGATGAGAAGCCCATTTATAATAAATAAAACTGAAATTTGGGATTGTCACAGAAGTTCATGACTCTATTCTTGAGAAAACTCACTTTCAGTCTCTGATGCCTCAGTATCCGAGTAAGCCATCTGTAAATGCTTCAATAGTTTCTTTCTAATTTTTGTACATCTAGCTTTAATCGATCTTTGTTTGAAATACGGGTATATTGCTGTTAGCATTTTCACTAAAGCTTCAAATTCGCTAGTGTAGTTTTTTATGATGCTGACTGGGTCCTGTGCACCATAAACATTTTCAAATAGATCGGATATTTGATCAAAATCAAGAACAAATGAAGGGTTTTGCTCTGAGATGAATGCCTTGGTCGGTTCCATGAGTACGTGAGTTGGAGTCTTTCCCTTACTTTTCTTTGGTTTTTTAGCTGGAGCAACATTAGGTTTAACAAATGGTTCAAGACTTTGGTTTTCTGAATTAGCATCTTGCGCTAGAGGAGGTGTAACAATGTCATCCAAACTGCGTTTTGAGCTATTTTGTGTGGACTGGGTTGTATCTATATTGATAATTGGTTGTGAGGTTGGAGTTTTTGAGGGGTTGGTTGAAAGTATTTCGGAAGGTATGGGTTGCGAAGATGATTGGGAGTGGGGGTTTTGGTTATAATTTTCAGAAACTGATTCTTGGATTGTTTTGCAATTTGCTGCAGTGTGGCCTGGCCTGTTACATGAAAAACAGATCAAGGAATCTTGTGCAAAATAAATTCTATAGTTGGTGTTATCATAATTCATTAATATGGATTCAGGTATTGGGGCAAGCGGTGGAGTGATAAAGATTTGTCGTCTAAAACTATAAATGTGGTTGAATTCCGGCAAACCGGCGCTTATCTTGAGAAATGACATGGGAGACATGGGTTGAAGGCCCAATTTTTCAATTTCTTGAATTAATACAGCATGCGGTATGGAGGGACAAGCGTTTGACAGAATTAGCCTTTGTGATGGAGTGATTAGTTTGCGTGCTTGGACTTTTTGGTTATTAATTTCTATGGATCCTCCATAATTATTCATGAAATTTTCAACAACATTTTTGTTTGCAAGGTACATACACACTCTGTTGTTAGAAAGCCTTGAGGAAAATAGGATATTTTTGGGCTCGATCAACTTTCCTAGTGAAATCAGATAATCTTGAAGTTTAAGGTTTTCAATGGATGGGAATACAATGGCTTGTTCTTTTGTTGGAAATTGTTGTTCAATCAAAGCAGTAGAATAAGTTTTAGTAGTGTTTTCCATTTGGGCGCTCCTGTAGTCAGAAGTCCCGGCAGTCGGATTTGACATATTTTATTTATTATTCAAAACTAAGTAAATCCTGAAATACGGACCTGTCTTACAACAGGTGATTTTATCATGTCGTTATAGATAACGAATAAACGTGTTTAGGGTTTTTTGTATCAAACCGACTTTTGATAAATAATAAATTCCAGTGAAATAACTTGGCTTTATATAATTTTAAAGAGTACTTACGTACAATAATTGAACGCACTATAATACACTTATATATGCGAAAATAAAAATTTTTTACTCATTAGCTACTATCTAAATAACTATTTTGTTTGGAGCTGACAAATACGCACCAACTAGTATACCTGCCAGGATTATTATTATGTAGTATACTGAAAAAATCTACAAATTATGTATCAAATTAAAGAAGAATCTGAATTATTAAATTTAAATTGGTTATTTTTGTCTAAAGTGAGCAAATAAGAATAAATTTCACTGAGATGTCTTACATCTGATTTTTTGTTTATCGAATTTTCTTCTTGAAAGATAAAAGCCATTTCCAAAAAAAGTCTTTTTTTATATGAGTTCTCAGAAGCTAGTACTTTAGTATGTTGATAATCCATTACATGACCTTCTTTGGAAACATGTTCTGCTAAAGCACAACGTTCAGGATGTAGTCTAGAATCACTTTTATGTGAAATTATTCGAGATGATAAAGTTCTCGAGGTGATACCTATATAGCTCATATTACAACTACGACATGGTATATTATAAACTACATTTGAACAAGACAATGCAGGAGTTTTATCTTTCAGTCTAGTAAAAATTGAGTTAATAGATAATGTGATACTATTAGCTATTTTTATGCCACTAATTTGATTAAAGATTCTGCTTAGCTTTGGTGTGATGTTCTTAATGTAAGGGAGTGAAAAATATTTAAAGTTAATGGGTTCCTGGTTTTCTGCAACATTAGTAAGATTATTTAAATTTTGGTTGTTAATACTATTATTATTTGTGTATGAGATGTCAGATGTATTAAAAAGTAATTTCTTTATATATACTACAAACACCTTAATGATTGACTGGTACCAAAAACCAATATGCTCAGGCAGGTATATGAATTACTGGTCTTACCATAAATTTTCTCAAAAAGTTAATTTAATAAAACAAATGAAATCAAGGGTTTTAAAAATATCAGACAACTCATTTCATAATACAAATCTAAGAATATTATATAATATATTCATTGACAATTCCTATCCAAAAACCCTTATAAAGAAATTACTTTTTAATACATCTGACATCTCATACACAAATAATAATAGTATTAACAACCAAAATATAAATAATCTTACTAATGTTGCAGAAAACCAGGAACCCATTAACTTTAAATATTTTTCACTCCCTTACATTAAGAACATCACACCAAAGCTAAGCAGAATCTTTAATCAAATTAGTGGCATAAAAATAGCTAATAGTATCACATTATCTATTAACTCAATTTTTACTAGACTGAAAGATAAAACTCCTGCATTGTCTTGTTCAAATGTAGTTTATAATATACCATGTCGTAGTTGTAATATGAGCTATATAGGTATCACCTCGAGAACTTTATCATCTCGAATAATTTCACATAAAAGTGATTCTAGACTACATCCTGAACGTTGTGCTTTAGCAGAACATGTTTCCAAAGAAGGTCATATAATGGATTATCAACATACTAAAGTACTAGCTTCTGAGAACTCATATAAAAAAAGAATTTTTTTTGGAAATGGCTTTTATCTTTCAAGAAGAAAATTCGATAAACAAAAAATCAGATGTAAGACATCTCAGTGAAATTTATTCTTATTTGCTCACTTTAGACAAAAATAACCAATTTAAATTTAATAATTCAGATTCTTCTTTAATTTGATACATAATTTGTAGATTTTTTTCAGTATACTACATAATAATAAAAGACAAGGACTATGAAACAATTTTGCATTTATTAAAACTTTTATATTATCATTTCGCTCTTTTCCTATTTCAAAATTTATTAGAAATTTATAACAAAATTGTAATTGGTTCAGTGGTTGTGTCGTTTCCGTATGAATTCAAAGAAAAATGAATAAACATCCATAACATTTTGTTAGACATTTTGTAAAATGCCAATTAGACATACATAATTTTTTAAAAAATATTTTAGCTTTTATCGCTTTATACTCAGATTTTTATAAGTTTTTATATAGTTTTTACTTTAATTTATATTATTTACTATTTACCAAGACAAAATTTCATTGTTATGTCAGTATTTAACAACTAGGCTCTACATCCTCAAATAATGTAAGTACCAAAACATATAAATAATTTTTTAGTAAGGTTGTTCTGTGATATGCGGTGTTTATAGTGAGAGTATTAGCTCTGCATTTCTCAGAGCAATATTTTGTTATTTTTGTGTTTCTGGGGATCCTAGACACCTAGTTTAGTGAGAGAAAACTATGGTGTTTTGGATTTTTGATGGCACAAAGATAACAATTTTTATTGATTTTAAATAGACTAATTGTTAAATACTGTATATTTATATTTGTAGTTTCCCTGAAGATGATAATAAACATTATCGAAAGCTTGGAATTATTATAAAGAGTTTTCTTTGAGATTGCTGCTACCCCAATATTTCAACCTTGTTTTATATATATATATATATATATATATATATATATATATATATATATAGATATATATATATATATATATATATATATATATATATATATATATATATATATATATATATATATATGATAGGATTTAGAAAATTTTGTTAGTTTGTTGATGAAAGTATTTTTTATTAAGGATTCTGGAGTATCGTTCTTTCTAAAGATATTTAAGGATATATCGGATTGAGGAATGCTTAATGTCCAAGGTGGAGGAATTTCTATGAAGTTGGAATAGGTATTTGGTATCGGAATTTGTAAAGTCCTAAGGGTTTGCCTAACTCTTTCGTAGAATGGCGGTTTCATGTTCCTATTTTCAGTGTATAGGTTTTTAAAACGATCAGTGAATATGTTACTTCTAGATGGATTGTTTGGATTAGAATTAGCAGCAAATGCGTAAGTGAGAGTTAAGTGCATCCTTCTATATTTAAGTGATATATCTCCAGTTTCTGCTCGTAAACTTTCTATTGGGCTGGTCCGAAATGCTCCTGTAGCTATTATTAATGCCGTGTTTTGAATTACGTCAAGGTGGTGTAATAAGGATTCTTTCGCAGATGCATATACTATCAAACCGTAATCTATTTTAGATCGAATTAGGGTTTTATAAATATGGATTAAGCAGTTATAGTCAGCCCCATAGTTTTTATTAGAGAGAGTTTTCATGAGATTAATTCCATTTTGGCATGTTTTTTTTTAATGTGTTTTTTCGATGTGAGTTTCGTATCAAAAATCATCCCTAAGAACCTAATGTCATCGGCATAATTCAGGATTTTGTTACATAATTTTAGTTGCGGTATATTCGGAGCACGTTTCTTTGAAAATAACACACACTTTGATTTGCTGAGTGAAAACTGAAATCCTGTTTTCTTCGACCAGTTTTCGAGTTCATGAAGTGAGGTTTTTAAGTGATGCTGTACTGATGAGATGTTTTTTCGTGAAGATACTAATACCAGATCATCCGCATATAATCTGCCACGAACTAAGCTGGAGTTGATGCTATAATATTATTCATGGCAATTAAAAATAACGTTGCGTTTATTACAGACCCCTGAGGGGTGCCATTTGCTTGACGTCTTATTGAAGGTGTGCAGTGGTTGACTCTTAGTTGAAAATTGCGTTTTTTAAGGAAATTTGAAATGAAATTAATGATATTAGCTCTAATATTCCAAGTGTGTAATGATCGGATAATATCGTAACGTCATGCTGTGTCAAATGCTTTTGTAATGTCTATGAATACTGCAATAGTTTCCTGTTTGTTCGCGAAAGATTGAAAAATTTCAGATTCTAAATTAATAAGGTTATCAGTAGTAGTTCGATTTTGTCGAAATCCACTTTGCTCATTAACCAGGAGGTGATTTTCTTCTAATATCCATAGCAATCTTTTATTAACTATTTTTTCCATGACTTTTCACATTACATTGGTGAGAGAGATGGGTCTATATGAGGAAATTTTAGTTCGTGCATTGTTAGGTGTGAGAATAGGTATAATTATTGAAACACTCCAGGTAGTTGGAAAGACATTATTTAACCATATTCGATTGAAAATTTTTAGAAGAGTACACTTAGCACTGTCTGGCAGTTTTCTCAAGAATACTAAAGGTATATTATCGGGTCCAGGAGCAGAGTTTTTGTAGTATTAAGGGCAAAGTTAAGTTCATCTAAGGTTAAAGGGATATTGAAGGAACTGTTATCTCTATCTTTACAATGGAGCTGTTGTTTTTCTGTGATGATTTTGTGTTGTATAAACTCTTCGGAATAGTTGCTATTGCTGGAGTTTTTTTCGAAGTATGTAGCAAAATCATCAGCTATTTCATTAGGTTTTTTTATTATATTAGCATTATGAGTAATAAAAGGCACTTGGTAAAATTTGTTTTTTCCTGATATTTTACGAAATTTTGGACCAGACTGTAGATAAAGGTGTTGTACTGTTTATATTTGAAGCAAATTTCCTCCAGTTGGTTTTTCGAGCATTTTTTGTTATATATCGAGCATGTGCCCTCTGTTTTTTTTTGTATTCAGTTATGTTAGTTGTGTTACTATGTTTTTTCATTCTATTAAAAGATGCTTTATATTGCTTGATTGCATTTTGACATTCTGTATTCCACCTTGGTAGAGGTCTGTGTTTCCTTAATATTTTAGTTTCTCCTATATGTGTTTCTGTCGCGTATGTAATAATATTTCTTAAAAATGTTGAGAGTTTCATTTATATAAGTGTTTCCAAAACTAGATCCTTGTGATTCTATGTCTGTTTCTATGGTATTAGCGTACTTGTACCTATTAGCCTTTTTCAGGTTCCATTTTCGGACTGGTTGGTATTCAGAGATAGTGTCATCAGAAAATACAGAAATTTTTATTGGGTAATGGTCGCTTCCATATAAAAAGGGTAGGGGATCCCAATTAAGAGCAATTGAAAGAGTTGGGTTACAAATCGATAACTCGATTGCCGATGTTGTAGCAGTATGTACATTAAATCTGGTTGGTCTTCCATAATTGAGAATGTTTAAATTTTCTTCAGTTAACAAATCCTCGATTAGTCTGCCTTTGATATTAAAATGTGTTGAGCCCCACATTGGCTTGTGACTATTGAAATCTCCTACTATTATCCTGGGCACAGGTATTTGTGAATGAGTGCTTTTAAGTCGGTTAAGGTGAGAAGTGTATTTGGGGGGGGGTTTAGATGCAACATACATTAATGCATTGGGAAGCTTTAACTGAGACGGCTACAGCTGCGATGTCTGTTTTTAGAGGAATCGTTTGTGCTTCAAGAGTATTTTTACCCACCACTTGCTTTTTCCTGGTTGTTTCTATTTTTATAAAATGTTGAAAAACTTTTAAATGTGTGGCAATATTGGTCTTTGAAATTCGTTTCTTGGAGACAAATGATAGCGGGGGAAGGGGAGCAGGGGGCTAGTTGAAACAGTTTTCATAAAATCAAATATATCTTGACAGCTATTTTTCCAATTATCACTAACTAAACACTAAACTCTAGTTTAACTCTTTCTGAATAAAACTGAAATGAAGAAAAGTTAAAAAGACTGTTATTTTTTAATCAACTAGCATTTTACCAAAAAAAGTGCATTGTTACAACTTACCCCGCGCTTGGGGCTAGTTGTAACATCTATTGGGGCAGGTTGTAACATTACGAAAATTCGAGTTTTTTGGAACATTTCGAAGAAAATACCAACGCTGGTCCTGTTGAAAGATGTTGCTCGACTTAATAAGGTGACTTCTGGTGTTCTTACATATAAATGTAGATTTCTACGCATAAAATTTTGGACCCAATCTGGAACAACTGTATAATTTTGATACCAAGAAGAAGGAAGTTGTTTAGCACTCGGTTTCACAGCATATTGGTAAGGCAGTTTTCGCATCTTCATGGGAATTAGTCCAAAATATACTTCGGTGTACTTCAGAATATACGAAGCCATTTTACTATCTTCTTCGGCTGTAAAAACTATCCCAGGTTTAGTACAACCCACTTGTAGACTCTTAATGTTTTTCTTTTTTTTTATATCGTTATAAAGATACAAGACATAGTCCGTCCTGATTTACTTGCTTGCTTTATGCTACATTGATTATCTAAAATTTCCGCTGAACCTAACTCGTAGTTAACTTCCTGGCTTTGAGTTGCCCTTTCTGATTTTCTTTTATGTTGTCTCGTTCTTTACTATTATGTACTAAACTAAATAATACGTTTTTATATTGTAGATCATAAATTTAGTAAGATTCAGCGCAATTTGTAACATGTTACAAAAAGCCCCAACGTTTTGTTACAACATACTCCGTAGCACACTTTTGTATATTTATTAAAATAACTGTAAAAATATCTTGCTAATCGTAAAATCGTTAAGTATAACTAAATGTAGAAAAGAAATGAACACTGAAAGATTCATTTCCGTTTAAAACAATAGCGATAAACAAAATTTTATGAGAGTCAAATTTTAAATTGCCTCATCCAAATGAAGCACGTGCACAAAACTACTATTTGCAACTATCGGAGGATGGTTGGCTAGACAGTGTCATTTGCAGGGCAATAAGAGAATAAGATTGGGTCAGGTAAATTAGTTAAAAACGGTCAAATAACCTATGAAAAAGCCGTGTTACTACTTACCCCTATTACAACAAGCCCCTTGTTCCCCTAATACCATTAATTTAAAGTTTTAGCATTTTACAATGGGTATAAAACCCATTTATATTCCATTGTAACAAATTGAATGTTATAGTTATAATTATTGAATGTTCAGCTCCTGGGATAATTCAGTCGATGTATCCGTGTCAGGTTCTTCATCCTCGTAGTTGTCTTTTGTGAGCTGTCTCGTAATTTTTTTGTTTAGCTTTGTACATTTCAATTTTAATGAGCGCTCGGATGTATATAAATGAATTTTGGTTAAGAGTTGTCTAAATTCTGGAATGTCTACTGTATATTTATTTATAACGCTGATAACACCTTTTATTCCATGAGTGTTTTCAAATAAATCAACTGTTTCCTCAAAAGTTAATATTTGCTTTTCGGATTTGAATAATTCTTTAATTGGTTGCATTAGCGTTTCCAAAGGTATTGTTGATATTTTTGTTTTTATTCTTTTTTTTCTGAGTTGGCTTTGAAAATACATAGTCACTAGCTGATATCTCAATCGGGGGTGATATTGCTTCAGATAGAGTTCGTTTGGAGGACGATTTAGATGTATTTTCTTCGTTGGATACGCTAAATTCTTTTGTTGCTGGATTCTCTTTATTTTCATTCACCGAGCAAGAATTATTGTTTAGACTGGAAGATGAAGGCTGGTTAGTTATGATTATGTGAGATGATGGGGCTGATGAGGTGGGTATATTTGGTTTGGATATCACTGGCATTGTATTATCTGTAGCTGATGTATCAAGACGTGTTAGGTTGGTTGTAGATAATATTTTTGTTAGTGACGTTGAATTATTTGATATGTTTGTAGATGTGAATGTTGTTGAAGGTGTAATAGCAGTCGTTTCTGTTGAAGTTGCTGTAGTTGGTTCGTTTCTGTTTGAAAGTGTAGTAGTTGGGACAGCTGTTTTTGAGTGATTTACATTTAGTGAGCAACTACTGGAAATATGCCATGTTGTTTGCAAAGGAAACATAAGTTGTCTAATGTCAAAAAAATTCGATTTGTAGTATCTTTATGAGTTATTAAAATGGAATCGGGAATTGGGCCTGTGGGTGGAGATACGTAAATATGTCGACGGAAACTGAGTGCATGTTTGTATTCAGGATTGTTGGTTCCTATTCGCAAAAATGACATTGATGAAGTTGGTTTTAGCCCTAAGGTCAGTAGTTTGTTTTCTATTACCTTATGCGAAATAGTGGGAGAAACATTGGATATTAAGAGTCTTTCACTTGGAGTAATTAGTCTATGGACTTGAATTTGTGTATTGTTTACGGTGATGAAACCTCTACTGTTTGAAATAAAGTCATCTACGACTTGTTTGGCTGAGAAATAAATACAGATACGATTGTTGGTGATTCTTGATGAAAAAAGAATGTGCTTCGGACTAACTAAAGATCCTACCGCTAACAAGTATTCTTCTAATTTAGCATCATTGAGAGAATTAAAAACTATTGCTTGTAGCTTGGATAGATAGATTGGTTCTTGTCGTCTACTGGCTGCAGCTGAGTAAGATAAAGGTTTTTGTAATGTGAATTGCGATAATAATTCATCGCTATGATTAGTGACGTCAAATTCCATTTCTCAACACCATTTGATTTTCCTAAGTACGGACCTTTTCCACTTCGGGTTTTGGTAATTATTGTCTTTAACGACAAAAGACTGGTGTCGACCAATGACTGGTGTTATTTATTGACGGTTTTATAAAATTCTTTGGTTATGAAATACTTATTAATAGAAAAATATGTACTCACAGAAAATGTTTTTCTATACACACTGAACTAACACTATTATACTTGATGTTAGCGTAGTGTAAGAATTCTATGATTGGTTTTTATAAGCTAAATTTACTATTTGTCAGGTCAGGACCGATCAAAAAGCAGGTGTGCTTATTCGATATCAATGCCGGACTCCCACTAGCCAACATGATTTCTGTCATTTGACATGTTCTTCGTGTTCTACTCATTAAAATATCCATTTGGCGATAAACACCAGTCTGATTTTTGCATGAGAGTTTAATGAAATCGTAACAAATCAATTGGAAGTTCTGTCCGACAAAATAAATGGAACGTTTTCGTAGTCTTACATTCCAAATTTCTAACCTGTTCCACAATTAAAACCGGTGTCAGAAAGTTGGTCGAGAACACTTCGTCGACGGAAAATTAGTCGACAACATTAAGTCGACAAACAGTTGGTCGAATGCACAATTCATCGAATATACAATTCGTCGACGAACATTTAATCGAATGGATTTTTCGTCGACAAAGACCCAAAGGGAATAGTAGTTCGCAAGTGCGCCAACACCAAATAGAAGAAGGGTACAACATCACTAATTAAAATATCAGTTTATATTTGCTGTCTACTCTCCCACCGCAGCAAATTTTTTCATTAAATTTAAAAATAATTAAGAATTAGAAAAAAAAATTAACAAAACCCCCAAAAAAAAATTCAGATATAATACAATATTCCAGTTAACAAAATAAAAACCAATAATCCGTCTTTTGTCACCATTAATCCCTTTATCCTAAATATAAATAACAGTTTGTCGACGAAAAATCCATTCGAACAAATGTTCGTCGATGAATTGTACATTCGATGAATTGTGCATTCGACCAACTGTTTGTCGACCAAAATGTTGAAAGTGTTCTCGACCAACTTTCCTAGACCCAATTAAAACTTCCCCACTTCCAATGTTCCCATACATCAAAGTTTGTCCGACTAGACACCAAGGGCGGATCCAGGACCGATTTTCGGGAGGGGCCATGGACTTTTTTGGGATTTGTACCGGGGGTCTGGGGGTAATTTTTAAAAATTATGGTTACAATGGTGAGTTTTAAGGCACTTTTCACAAAATTTTGAGTGCCATCAAGACATTAAAAAGGTATCGTTATTAAAGTATTATTAAAGACAGTACCGATTCCTACATATTTATTCGGATCCAAATGCAGTTCTTTTAATAAGTTTAATACTTATTTTTCCCAATGCTTCTCCTGTCAGGCCTTGTACTTCCCCTCTTTATTGATTTTCGCTAAATATTTTTATGTTCTCATAAGCGTCAATAAAGTTGACAAAGTCTTCACGAATGTTGTTATTGTGTATGTATCTCAAATTAAAAAAAAATTAAAAATAAATAACCATTTTCAGTTTCGTTACAACACGAAACTACAGCCGCATCATTATTCCAGTTCAATCAGAGAGTGCAGCAAGCACCTCTACCGGTTTCGAAACTTATTAGTCTCTCATCCGGAGACACATATGCTGCTCTCTCCGACCCAACCAGGATAAACCCCGGCATGCAGTCACGGATTGCAACGAACGAAATGGCAGGGATGCCCTAGCGGCAACTGCTAGCAAAAGACTAAGTTTTCAATCAAATAGCACATAAAACAACACCAAAAAAATGCTGTTCCACATCCTCCCAGACTGAAAACAATGGAAACCTTCTCTGGTAACACCTCCGAGGCTTCTACAATTTGCAAGCCATAACGGATGCTGAGACTAAGACTATGGCTTGCAAATTGTAGAAGCCTCGGAGAAGGTTCCCATTGTTTTCAGTTTGGTAGGATATATAACAGCATTTTTTGGTGTTGTTTTATGTGCTATTAGATTGAAAACTTAGTCTTAAAAAAAATGTTCCTCGTGGAATACGTCGGTCGTTTTTTAAATATGACAGAGTAATAATTTGCACTTTGAACCTGATTCATTATTTGTTCAACTAGGTCCAGCATCTTCGTCCTTAGAGGAATGTTTTGTCGACTTAATGAACACTATAAGCTCTACTATTGGTCGTAGTCTTTCTCTATTTTCTTGTATCTGTTTAGACCTCTGAGGGTCTATCTGGTTAATGACTGACTTTTGCGGGTTGCGACAACTCTGTAGAAATCCAGCGCAACCCGAACGCACTCCTTGTGATATGATGTTTTTTCATGAGTTTGTATGGCTCCGTCTTTGCCCATGAGTTTGGCGAAAGATTTTAAAGGTTTCGTGATAAGGCTATGGGCTGTCATCCAGTGGCGGCTGGTCTGTAAGTGAAGGGGGAGGTCATATCCGGTGGTTCAAGATTTTTTTGGAAAAACAAGACCTACAAATCCCATTTTAAATAATTTCTTATTCCATCATCTGTATTGGTTTCTTATAACTTATTTTGCAATATGTTGTTTAAATTTAAGCGGATCTTTATTTGACAAGTAAATATGAAATAAGTAAAAGGAACAAGTCTTCGTTACTAATTGTCAAATAAATCAGATTAATAGTATGATATAATATGTAATTATAACAGCCAGAATATCAACAAACTACTTAAACTCAAAACCTAAAATAAATAAAAACTTACATTTTTATGCGGATTTAAAAAGTAAATCGATTCTTCTGGCCTTAGATTTTGCGAAATGATCGATCACTTGCTCGTTGAAATTTGTGATCGTTCGAATTAAAGATTTCTCCATAGTTAACATAGCTAAACCACACAACCTGTCCTCTCCCATAGTATTTCTTAAAAACGTTTTGATGCGTTTTAACGTAGAAAAGCAACGTTCACTTTCCACTTACTCCCTGCGTAGATAGTCACGAAAACGATACCTACGGTCTACGGTCAATGACCACGATTTAGTACCAACCTGCATAAATGCGTATTTTCGTGAACGTTCGGAATCCCAATGCTGTATTCTCACAGTGAGGTCAAATAAATTTCTTGACCATCGTGAATGTTCGTATTTAGCTGTTTAAGAGTAATATTGCGGTGTAGTTTCAGTCAAAGATAAATTTGGCTTTTCGGTATCGTCAAACAGCTCGTATTTCATGTTTATTTATAGGTAATTTTCTGGCGGCATCTTAATACAATACAATAAAAGCAAAATTTAACTTTGAACGATACTATTGTATTCGGAACATTTTTAATACAGAAAATTTTCTTTTTTTAAGGAAATAATTACACTATAATCGTTTGATTGTACAATTATTACGGGGAGGTCATTGACCAATTGACCTAAAGGGATAACCGCCACTGCTGTCATCCCTTTATTGTGACCATATTTTTCATTAGAAAAATAAAACGCAATACTTGCAGAACAATCCCTTTTGAATGTGCGAAAGTACCAACCAACACCTTTGTTCTAAGTTCTGGTGACCCGAGTAACATTACATTTCTTTTTTATTCTTTGTGTGGACAGAATATGGAAATTGATACGATTTTTCTGGCTGTCAAGGTCGTTCTAACATTTTGATTTACAAAACATCCTATGTCATTCTTACATTCTTGAAGGTTCCGTTACTGCTTTTGTTCAATTCTAGTCCAGAAGACATATGTACTTATCTACTGTTTTGTACATATACATGTGTTTGAAACTAAAAACATTTGAACTGAAAATATTTAAATTTATATTTTTTATATTCTCGTTGACCCCCCATGACCCCCTGCCTGGATCCGCCCTTGCTAGACACCTTTAAGCTATTAACAAATTTTCAGCTTGCTATTAATCAACTGTTTTTTTGGTACGCGGGATCCAGGTCTAATTGATTTCTGCCACAAATCAGAGTTTGACATAAACACTTTATCTCTAATAGGCTGTTTTTTCGTAAGAAAAAATAACAGCATTTAAACTATTACAAATCATTATAATTAATCAGGTTCAAGTAAAAGTAAAATTTATGCTCTACTTTTACATGATAAAAGTTATCACCTAAATCAATTTCGACATATCGGTAACGAGTCTCTAAATGAGGCCAACATGAAATTGACAATAATTTTATAGATACACGATCGCTGTTATTGAGCATTAACGCTAGCACATTTTTATATTTAACGACAACCAATTATTGTTTTATAATATATTAGGTAATCTTAAAGAAACAGAAGAGTTAGTCGCTGTGGATATTATAAATGATACGGGTAGTATAAAAAGTAGAGGCAAGCTGTCTGAATGTTTTTGTGTCAGTAACTCACTGTGATTTTAACCATTATTAATAGTATGTCTATAATATGTCAATTACACGCTTGTTAAATTGAAACCCATCTATGGTCAGGTTAGTGTTGGAAACAATTTGTATCAGCTATCTAAGAGACTCAATAATATTTAGCTCAGCGAGGTGTTAGTGTTCAAGGTGTGAAATTACATAAACAAGTCTTCTACCTGTTTTATGAAATGATCCCTTATTTATGTCATTTCAAATTTCGAACAATAACACCCCTCTGAGCTGAAAATAAATGACTTTCTTAGATAGTTGGTACTACTATACATTTTTAACCGACATACTGGTTCCCTCTCTTCAATCTTGACCCTCCTGAGAGCGTATAGTGGTCTACCTACGCGATGCAAAAAACATTGGTTTTTTGCATATTCCTGTATTTTGATCGTTACATCTTATTGGGGATATTCTTCATGACTTTCGGCCTTTCACATTTCCTTGTATAATGAGTCTTTTCATATTTTTTGTGTTTGCTCTCATATCTCATAACGCCTGGTGAGAAAAATAGTGGCGAAACTTAAAAATGAACATTTAGAGATAAGCTTATTTGAAGTTTTGATGAAACTGCTAAATTCTGATGAAACTTACTAAAAGGTAATCATTTTGCAAAACTTTTCTATGCTTTCTAGGTATTTAAACCAATTAGTAGAAGTAATGTTATTTGAAGAAAAGATAAACATTGTATTTAATTTGGATTTTTTTGCGTTACGTCATTATTGCATTATCGAGGATGTTTAATTGGATGTTTCACCACTATACTTTGCTACTACTACGCTGCAACGGTTTGGTTTTTGCATCAAATAACATATTTTATTGTACAAACCAAAAACTTATTCACAAAATAAAACTAAAGTACAATATAATTACATAGAAAAATAACAAAATAAGATCTTAAGTAAGAATAATTAATAATTGTTATTGTTAATATTTATTACTAACATTATCTCTGTTAACAAGAAAACGATAAACATGATAAAAAAATTAAAAGTAAGCAGAAGAACTATGAATAGTAAAATAAAATTCATTATTTCACTTATGTTTCATATTTCAAGGTACTGAAGAACTGATTGTGGGCGGAAGGAATTGATTTATTTTGTAAGAGACTTTGCAAGTCATCAAACTTATTTTTAAAAATGGATATTGGTTCTCGATAGAGTGGAACCAAAGAATACTGATCCAAAGTGCATAGTCGCTTTCTTGATTTTCTATTTCTGAGTCAGACCGATTGAAACTGAGTTTCTGTGTAAGAAGTTATTTAAGAAAAACCACACAAACAAAAAAGACCACACAGACAAAAGTGCACATTCGCCACTATTGCACATTGCACTACTATTTTTACAGATAATAGTTCAATGTTCAAATACGTGGAAGCACGGCGTAATTGGAGATTCTCCTGTGTTGATATAAAGTAGTTCTTAAATCATCTTCGCTAAAGTAGCCAGTTCTTAAATTATCTTCGCCCAAAGAAGATGATTTAAGAACTGGCATTTTGTCGTTAATGTATCAAAATATTTGACAAATTCACAATAAAATAAAGACATGTAGGCGCCCTCTAGTAATAAGGAAATTAGATAATTGTTCGCCAATATTGAACATAAAAGAGGGCATATTTAGATGTAGGTTGATGGACCTAACTCAAAAACGTTGATTTTCGGGTTTCGCCATTATTGTTCTCGCCACTAATTGTTTTAGATGGACTTTACTGGAGAGTAGTTGGCTAACTTTTAGCTCTCCTAAAATTGAATTATTTGTCCTACAGTCGGTCCAAAGGATTCGTAGCATTTGTCTCCAACATAACATTTCAGTGGCGTCTATCTTTTTTCTTCCCGATTGTCTCGGGGTCCAAGATTCACATCCGTAGATCAGTATTGGTAATATTAAGGAGTTGATCAACCTCATCGTTAACGCGCTTGAAATTTGATAGTTCTTCCATGTTGTGGTCTATTTTGCTGTGGCAACTTTTGCTAGATCACATCTACGTTTTATTTCTTCCTGTAGTTACCCTGTGTTTGTAATCAATGATCCCAGATATAAGTATGAGCTCACAATCTCAAACCGATCAATTGTGGTTATGTGTGGATGATTGTTATGTAGTCTATCCACTATCATGATCTTTGGCTTTGATATGTTTAATTTCAGACCAAATATTTGACTTTCGTTTTCTTCTTCTTCTTCTTCTTCTTTTGGCTTCATAACCCTGGATGGGTCTTTGCCTGCCTGGCCATGTCCTTCCATTCAGATCTCTCTTGCGCCCTTCTCCTCCATTATCTTGTTAATGGTTTTCAGGTCGTCTTCCACGTCATCCAACCATCTCGTCCTGGTCCTTCCTTTTTTTTAGCTTCCTACTGGCTTCCACTGTAATATCGTCTTTACCTTTTTCGTATCTTCTTGTCGCTGAACATGTCCCAGCCATGACAGTCTTTGACTTTTCACAAATTTTACAATATCATACCCTTTATTCAGTTCATTAACCTCGTCGTTTCTCCGGATTCTCCATGTGCCGTCTTCCTCTTGCACCGGGCCATATACTTTTCTCAGTATATTTCTTTTGCATGTCCTGAGTTAAGCTTTATCTTTTTTCGTCATTACCCAAGTTTCACAACCATAGGTTACAACGGGTCTAATCAGGGTTCTGTAGATAATCATTTTGGTTCCTTTATCTAGTAATTTCGATGTTACCAATCTTTTATTAGCATAGTATGTACGATTTCCACTGGAAATACGTGCATTAGTTTCGCTAGTTACGGAATTCTTTTGATTAATTTCTGTGCCCAGATATGAGAAGGCATCCACACTTTCAATAGTATAGTTGTCTATTGCTATACTTTCGTTTTCTACCAGTCATATAAGATCAATCAGCTCTGCTTGATTATTTACAAGAAGGGCTTGTGTTATCTGCGAAACGTAGGTTCGCTGATGCATACTGTTCGCATAATGATTAGTTCCTATCAATTGTATTTGACTGAGATTTTAAGTATTGTAATTTAAAATTGGCTTATTAGCAATCTGTCGGCATATATAATCAGTAATCAATGAGCTGTAATACAATTTTGTAGTTCCGAAGGTTTCAAAACCATTGCAAATTCATAGGCAAATGCATGGAAACAAATGGAGAAAAGCAATGTATGGAAAATCATGTTTTGCTTATCCAGCTGTCAAATGACCATGATGAATATTTGAGAGTAGAAGCGAGGAGATGAATGATAAGCTGCGATCAGATGCATTTAGCATTGCATCACCAGACAGAAATATAGCATGTGTGGAACCGTTGACACAACTTGGTTCCAAAATATCTACCATCAGCTGCTATACATTTTCTAGGTTATTATACGGAGTAGAGGCCTGGACACTTTCTGAAATTTCTTAAAGAAAACTTTCTAAAGTTTCAATTTAAAAATTTAATGCGTGGATCGTGTGACTAATATTGAAACCCTTTATAGAATGAGCAAGGAATCCGAGATTAGTAACAAAACAGGGATATGGCTTGTTGAAACTAATTCTTTAAGACAAGGTATTTGGAAAGAGAGGACATGGAATAAGAAGAATATCTTGACTTTAAAATCTGAGAAAGTGGTTCAATACATCTCCAAACGGACTATTCCGAATAGCAGCAAGCAAAGTTAGGAGAGCCATGCTGATCGCCAACATCCGGAATGGACAGCCACCGTAAGAAGAAGAGGAAGAAAAAGGAAGTCTTAATTAGAGAAAGTGGTTCATTTTTAAATCAGAGAAATTTCAGCAATAATGTTGTTATGAGTATAAAATCTATCCACAGTATAGTACACCAATTAGGTTACATCAAAGTTTATGCTCAATGAATTTCTCGCCATTTGTTAGAGGACTTGCTTGCAAATGGGTTTATATTTTTAACATATTACTGAATAGATGCAAAACTGTAATGGCTTTCGTCAATAAGTGTGGGCGACAAAATTTAGAGCCCATATCTTTAACCATCGAGGAAGCTGTCACCGATGCAATGGAAACACAAAAATTTCCCGGCACAAGTTTAAAGTTCAATTTGGTACAGGCAAGGTCATACCATCTTGGACTCTTGCTCATAGAGTTTACAGAATTAAAGTGCATATCAACGCAAAACTGTATAATTAAACTTTGACCAAGCTCCATTATTAAGCAAGGCAAGACGAAAACTTATAGGGAAACTCTTATGTGGCGACATTCTTTTGCACGAGAACGCTCAACCACGACAGGAATAGAGGATATTAAAGCATCCACCATGTAGTCCCGATTTGTTGCCACTTTAGATATCTTTACTGCACTGAAAAATTTTGAAGAAGTACAAAATGCAATAAAATAATTCTTTGAATAATTTATCCAATAACAACAAGAACTATTTCAGCAGGTTACACATCGATTGGTGAAACAATGGGATAGGTGCCTTAATTGTAGTGGCAGTTATTTGTCGATATACTTTCCAGCTGATTTTTTATGGACCAAAGATAAGTTTCAATGGGACAAGCCTTGTATTTAATGGTGTTATAAACCACAAACAGTAATTTCTGTAAGTAGCTTAAAGTAACTTTCTTCTTCTTCTTTAGGTGCCGTGTCTGCATTCAGACGTTGGCCGTCATTATGTTTACAATTTCTTGAAATCTCTCTCTATCGGCTACTGCGCGAAATAGTGCAGCCACACCATTGTCTAATATTACGCAGCCATGAAAGTTTCTTTCGACCAATCCATCTCTGTCCCTCCACTTTTCCTTGTATTATAAGGCGAAGCAGATGGTATTTAGGTCCTCTAATTATATGGCCGAAGTATTCTGCTTTTCTCCTCTTTATGATGCTTATGAGCAGACGTTCGGAATTCAGCATTTGAAGAACATCTTCATTGGAAGTGTGCGAAACCCACGATATCTTTCGGATTCGTCGATAGCACCACAATTCGAATGCTTCTATTTTGTTTACCATTGTGGTTTTTAACGTCCATGTCTCACAACCATACAATAGGATAGACCACACATAACATTTCAGCACCTTCTTTCGAATATTCATCGACACGTTTCTGTTACATAAAACTGGTTTCCCGGTCATAAAAGCCTTCCGTGATATTTCGATCCTAGTTATTAGCTCTTCATCCGAGTCACAATTTACATTTAACCAGCTGCCAAGGCACTTGAAATGATTTACCCGTTCTAACTCCTCTCCATTAAGAGAAAGCTGACCTTGATCTATATTCATCTTTCCAACTGCCATCCACTTTGTCTTTGAAATGTTGATTTTAAGGCCTCTCCGATAACTTGCTTCACTGACTAGATTTAGTAATATCTGAAGATCTTGTAAATTTTCAGCAAGAATGGCTGTATCGTCAGCGTATCTAATATTGTTGATTACTTCTCCGCCTAGCCTTACTCCCTCTTGTCTGTCATCCAAAGCTTCCCTAAAGATTTCTTCAGAGTACAGATTAAAAAGGGTGGGTGATGAAACACAACCTTGACGTTTTATCGGCACTTTTTCAGTACGACTGTCTCCAATTTGGATAGAGGCTACTTGATTGTAATATAAGTATTTCAGCAGTCTTATATCGTAGTGGTCAAGTCCTGCTGCCTGCAGGCAATCGAAAGTGTATCATGTTGTACTCTGTCGAATGCCTTCTCGAAGTCGCTGAAACAAACATAAACGTTCTTTCGGAGTAAGTAGTCTATAGTAAGGAGTCTGGAGTCTAAAGTAACTTTACGATATGTTAATGTTGTGACTCCTACTAATAAGATTAACTAACCAGATTAATTATCAGTAGTAATTACAAGAGAGCTCTAAAATTATCTATTTGTATCCAGACTGACACTTTTAGTTTTAATTTCACGACCCGAAGGGGAGCGAAATTATATCAAAATATCACGAGGGCAAAACAAATCTATAATTCGAGCTCGATAGTAATTTGGTAAGATTATTTCATGAATAAAACTGTCTTTTTAAATCATTTTAACTAATCAACTATTTATAATGGGAAATAAGCCACAATTTTACCAAAAAAATATTTTATTAACGTTTCGAAGCCCAAATTGGGTTTCGTTGTCAAAATACAAAATAATATTAAAATAAACAAAAATGTTGTTGCTAAGTAAAAAAATTCTTCTCATAATTTATTTAATCTGACTCATTTATATTGGCAATTCAGACGTATATTATACATTTTAAAGTAGAAGTCTTTAAAATGATATCGTCAATATTTATGAGTTGCGTTCCTGGGACGACTTTACTAAAAGATAGTTCATTCGATTACATGAAATCAATCCCAACTCAAGAATATCTGTCACAAAAAATATCATAACATGTGATCTGTCTTTAAAAAGACAACCAAATGCAACGATGACAGTTAAATTCTCGCGTTAGAGATTCCATAGTAAATCACGAGGGAAAACCAGGAAAAAACCTCGTGATACTATCCCGACATCGTAAGTATTTGGTCTTACATTTAATTCACTTTCAAATAACTAATACAAAATTCTGACTTTAATATTATGTTTAAATTATAAATAATATTAATAATACATAGATATACAATAAGTAATACTAAAATATAAAATTTGTACTAACTCGATATGTTATTGACTTACTAATCGTGGTATTTTCTTTCTATTGACTTCCTATTTCATTATGGGTAACCACATCCTACTGCATTCTACCGAGGAATTTGCGACACCATTGGGTTTCCGCTTCTTTGATTTTTCTCTCTTTACTATATGATTCAACATAGGGTATTATGATTTATTATTATTATATATTATATATTATTCTTCAATAACTATCTGATTCAAAAGAACAATATAGGGTACTATGTAAACTTGAATTAGAAAAATCTAATAAAATTGAACAGAACATCAGCAAAGAGGAAATGAAAGCTTTAAAAACTTTAAAAAATGATGACTCCATAACAATCCTACCAGCGGATAAAGGAAATGCAACTGTAATGATGGATAAAATACAATATGCGGACAAAATTCATCATCATCAATGGCGCTACAACTCTTCGTGAGTCTTTGCCGCGTTTAGTATTGCCTTCCATTTTTGTCGGTCCTGTGCCACTAATTCCCATTGTCACACCCCCATTTTCTCTAGATCTTCTTTGACTGCATCTTTCCACCTTTTTCTAGGCCGCCTACAGACCTTCTTCCATGTGGTCTTTCCCAGAACACATTGTTTATAAGGCGATTGTCGTTACTGCGTATCACATGCCCTGCCCATCTGAGTCTATTAACCTTCATATATCTGACTAGATTTTCTTTTTCGAATAGAGACTCTAGCTCGTTATTGTATCTGCGCCTCCATTCGTTTGTCACGCTGTCTCTGCAAGGGCCATATATCATTCGAAGGATTTTACGTTCCCACACCAGCAATTTATTCACTTTTCTTTTTGTTAGCGTCCATGTTTCGCTTCCATACGCGACTGTTGGTCGTATTATGGTCTTATATATCTGGATTTTTGCACTTCGTAAAAGTTTGACTTCATTAGATGTTTCATTGCAAAGAAAGATCTGTTTCCTGTCATTATTCGCGTTTCAACTTCTCGCTCTAATTTATTGTCATTTGTGATTGTTGCTCCTAGATATTTAAATTCTTTAACCACTTCGAAATTATGATCGTTTATAGTAGTATTTTGCCTTATTCGCCGTCGTTCTTGTTTTGAGACGACCATGTATTTTGTATTGTCTTCATTTATTTTTAGACCGATGTTCAATGCAGCTTCTTTAAAGCTCGAGAAAATATCCTTAATTTCTAATGTTGATTGTGCTACTGCGTCTACGTCATCGGCAAAGGCGAGTATGATTTTTGCTCCCCGAGCAGTTATGTCTGGTTTGAGTTTTGGATACATTTTTCGCATGACATATTCTAAGGCCAGGTTAAACAACAATGGAGACAAAGGATCTCCCTGTCTTAGTCCAGAATTTACGCAGAAAGCATTTGATATTTTCCCCCCTATTCTACCTTGTGCAAAGGAGTTACTTACACACATTTGTGTTACCGCAGCTAGTTTCTTTGGTACGCCGAGCTCGATCATTGCCTTCCAAAATGTTGCACGATTAATTGAATCATAAGCCTGTTTGAAGTCTATAAAGATCTGATGAACGTCCTGGTTATATTCCCAATACTTTTCAAGCATTTGTCTCATTGTAAATATTTGATCAACAGTCGATCTGCCCGGCCTAAAACCACACTGGTAGTCACCAACTATTTCTTCGGCGTATGGTACTAATCTTTTTAATAATACCGAAGCCAATATTTTATACGTAGTGTTGATTAGTGAGATTCCTCGGTAATTCATGCATGCTTCCTCTTTTCCTTTTTTGGGACAAAATTACAGATCTAATTACAAATGGACCTTATAACAAATTAACGAAGGATCCAACGAAGATACTAGAAAACAAAATCGATAGAACTTTATTCAAATTTAAAAATGATCTAACGTCTTCTTCTACTACCAAAGAAAATTAATGACACCTCATTACATTACGACACCACATTTTTATGGAGTACCGAAAATCCATAAAGCGAATATTCCACTTAGACCCATTTGTAGTACCATAAATTCTCCTTCTAGTGAGCTATCAAAATTTTTATTAAATATTATAAAACCATTTGCAAATAATAATGACACATTTATAAAAAATACACAATATTTTTTAAACAAATTATCAAATATTGAATTTAATCCAAATAATATTTTAGTAAGTTTTGACATTATTTACAAATATGCCATTAGATAAAACTTTAAACATAATTAAAACGAAATTAGAAAATGATAATACATTGACAACTAGGACAAGACTAAATGTATCAGCTATAATGGAGTTATTGACATTATGTACTAATAATACCTATTTTTAACTAAATAATGAATTCTATAAACAAAATTTTGGTCTAGCAATGGGCTCTTCTTTATTTCCATTATTGGCTAATATATTTATGGAGGATTTCGAAACTAACATCATTTCTAAACAAAATTTAAAACCCACAGTATGGTGGAGATATGTAGATGATGTGTTTTCAATATGGTCTTATAGATCAGAATTGTTGGATACATTCCTAAATATTATAAACGATCAAGAAGAGACAGTAACACTCAACGAAAAAGGTACGTAATATCAATAAAAATGTTAATTCAGACAACAAACGCAATTCTTAAAATTTGTCCAATTCTTGGTTTTATTGGCACAACAAAGCGATGTTCATCAATTCATTATTTTCGTTAGTTGAGCCAATGTATTACGTTTATTGAATGGACGAACATTCATTATGTATACCATAATATCACTTTATTGATATTACGAACTCAGTTCATTGAGTCAACGAACACTATTTATTGAAACAATGAACTTTCATTATGTATACCATAATCTCACTTTATTGATATTACGAACTCTGTTCATTGAGTCAACGAACACTATTTATTGAAACAACAACGTCGTTAATTGACCGACGAAGACCATTCGTTGTGCCAATAACAGTGTTTTTTCTCCTGTAACATTTCTCCTAACGTATTTCGTTTATTTCTACAATTATTTCCGTTTATTGTTACAATTAATTCCGTTCATTGGTACAATAAATACGGTTATTCTTACATTAATAATAATTTTTTAAATCCCCTTTTTGTCCTTAACCTTTAGGACTTTACACTGTGTGATTTCTCATAATTATTATATCGCTTATACAGTGCACTGGAGTAAGTGTTACACTCCCCCCCTTTATTAACTTATTTATTTTTAGCACATAAGCAAAACGCTCAGACAAGTCGATTTTTAAAATTATCAAAGTATATTATAACATCAATGTTTCGAACTTTACACGATCCCTCTTCAGGTGACAGGCGTAACTTTGATTTTTTTTAATGGGAAAGTACATCATGTGACAGCTCATTTAAAAGTGTTTGAAATGGTGATTTCAAAAATGTATAACACTTTAATCATTTTTGAGAGCGCAGGGGCAAAATTTCGATCGAATTATTTTTAAACGCATTCATTTTTTTGGAATCCTGAGAAAACTAATAAGTATTTTTGAAAAATTTAACCGCAGAATAAAAGACTACATTATTACTGAGGACTGAAAGTCCCTTAGAATAAACAAAAAGTTTCTTTTGAATAGTATATTTAAAATAAAAAAGTCATACTAAATTTTCTCTTTTTCACCCCTGTGACTTATTAAAATAATCATTATAGAAGTTCTCAGGGACGTCAGACCCTCGATAATACTATAATATTTTATTCTGCGTTTAAATTTTCAAAAATACTAATTATTTTTTTCATTCAGGATTCGAAAATTCATTTTTAGTTCATCTTATAAATAACATCACAAGACAATATTAAAAGTAAACACTTACAAACATAAGACACTGACAAGTTTATTTTTAATTAGAATGTTCTCCCGTATTTACCTTATCAGAAAAAACTTACTTTTATTCAAATATAAAAAATAAGTAATATCTTATCCTTATCTTCCTTCTACTACGGACTACACTTGGAAACAAAATGCAAAATTATTATTCGGCACTTCGGTAGAGGTAACAGCATTGTTTAACAAAGAACTCTTTTTTAAACAATGGTAACACAGAGAAGCTAGGGGTTTCACGATAAGGAAAAGCCGTTACATTTCAAATGGTCAAGCAAAACATTTATTGTCTCAACAACCACGATTATTGTCACAATTAACGCATTGATTGTGGGAATTAAAGGCAGTAGTAGATTGATTAATGCATTCGTTGGCACAACAATCAGTGTACATCTATTCAATAATCATATATTACTCTATATTAACAACTTTTGTACATTGTTTTAATGAAATCTGTACGTTGTCACGATAAACCAAGGTAATTGCTTGTCATCTACGAAATCAAGAACGTGAGTTGCTGCCACAATTAACAGTATTTATTAAATATACGAAACTAAGTTATTGGCTGAATAAATTGAGTGTTATTGATTAATGTACTCTAGTTATTCTCACAATTATTATTCAATCATTGTGACAATAACCAAGTACATTCGTCAATGTCTAAAAGTTCGTTGAAACAACAAATTAAATTGTTGTGACAACGAAATACCATTCAATAATCACTGTTAATCAATATTACGAACTAAATTTTTTTGAGTGAAAGATTACAATGGAAAAGGAATACAATAACACTTTACCTTTTCTCGATGTTTTAGTCTCAAAGAAGGATACTGGATATAAGACTCAAGTGTATAGAAAACCAACACACACCAACAGATATCTCAATTACAAATCAGATCACAACATCAACGTTAAAAAGGGAATCATTAAATCCTTAGATGATAGAGCCAAAATTACTTGTTCTAACGAAAATTCCTTTTTAGAAGAAAAACAATTGTTAACACCTTTTTTATTAAGAAATGATTATCCTTTATCGTTTATAATTAAGGAATTGTCAAGATTGGATCGAATGGAACAGAACAACTTAGAACGGGTTCCTACAACATTCACAAGAAATAATACGAGGAAAATATCAATACCATATATAAAAGGACTATCCGAGAAACTTAAAACAATAGGAAATAAATTCAACATTTCAACAGCATTCAAAACAACAAACACATTGAGATCTATTCTATCTAAAACTAAACCTAACAATAAACAAGAAAAAACAAAGAATTGCATTTATAAAATACCTTGCGAATGCGAAAAATTTTATTTAGGTGAAACATCAAGACCATTAAACGTTAGAATAAGTGAACATCAGCCTTATATTAAAAATAAAGAATTCGATAGATCTCAAATATGTCAACACGCATGGGATAATGAAAATAGAGTTCAATGGAGAGATTCAAGTATTGTCCTGACAGAATCAGATAGTAAAAAGAGAAAAATCAAAGAAGCGGCTCTAATTATGCTAAATGAAACCAATTTTTTCGCAAATTCCTCGGTATAATGCAGTAGGATGTGGCTACCCATAATGAAAGAGGAAGTCAATAGAAAGAAAATACCACGATTATTAAGTCAATAACATATCGAGTTAATACAAATTTTATATTTTAGTATTTCTTATTGTATATCTATGTATTATTAATATTATTTATAATTTAAACATAATATTAAAGTCAGAATATGGTATTAGTTTTTTGAAAGTGAATTAAATGTAAGACCAAATACTTACGATGTCGGGATAGTATCACAAGGTTTTTTCCTGGTTTTCCCTCGTTATTTACTATGGAATCTCTAACGCGAGAATTTAACTGTCATCGTTGCATTTTGTTGTCTTTTTAAAGACAGATCACACGTTATGATATTTTTTGTGACAGATATTCTTGAGTTGGGATTGATTTCATGTAATCGAATGAACTATCTTTTAGTAAAGTCGTCCCAGGAACGCAACTCATAAATATTGACGATATCATTTTAATGACTTCTACTTTAAAATGTATAATATACGTCTGAATTGCCAATATAAATGAGTCAGATTAACTAAATTATTAGAAGAATTTTTTTACTTAGCAACAACATTTTTGTTTATTTTAATATTATTTTGTATTTTGACAACGAAACCCGATTTGGGCTTCGAAACGTTAATAAAATCTCTTTTTGGTACAATTCTGGCTTATTTCCCATTATAAATAGTTGATTATAAAAATGCCACAAGGAAATAGCTTCAGAACAACATTTTAACTAATGTCTTATTGATATATTCGCATCAGTCTTATATTAAAAATAGAGAATTCGATAGATCTCAAATATGTCAACACGCATGGGATAATGAAAATAGAGTTCAATGGAGAGATTCAAGTATTGTCCTGACAGAATCAAATAGTAAAAAGAGAAAAATCAAAGAAGCGGCTCTAATTATGCTAAATGAAACCAATTTTGTCGCAAATTCCTCGGTATAATGCAGTAGGATGTGGCTACCCATAATGAAAGAGGAAGTCAATAGAAAGAAAATACCACGATTATTAAGTCAATAACATATCGAGTTAATACAAATTTTATATTTTAGTATTACTTATTGTATATCTATATATTATTAATATTATTTATAATTTAAACATAATATTAAAGTCAGAATATGGTATTAGTTTTTTGAAAGTGAATTAAATGTAAGACCAAATACTTACGATGTCGGGATAGTATCACGAGGTTTTTTCCTGGTTTTCCCTCGTGATTTGCTATGGAATCTCTAACGCGAGAATTTAACTGTCATCGTTGCATTTTGTTGTCTTTTTAAAGACAGATCACATGTTATGATATTTTTTGTGACAGATATTCTTGAGTTGGGATTGATTTCATGTAATCGAATGAACTATCTTTTAGTAAAGTCGTCCCAGGAACGCAACTCATAAATATTGACGATATCATTTTAATGACTTCTACTTTAAAATGTATAATATACGTCTGAATCGCCAATATAAATGAGTCAGATTAAATAAATTATTAGAAGAATTTTTTTACTTAGCAACAACATTTTTGTTTATTTTAATATTATTTTGTATTTTGACAACGAAACCCGATTTGGGCTTCGAAACGTTAATAAAATCTCTTTTTGGTACAATTCTGGCTTATTTCCCATTATAAATAGTTGATTATAAAAATGCCACAAGGAAATAGCTTCAGAACAACATTTTAACTAATGTCTTATTGATATATTCGCATCAGTCTTATATTAAAAATAGAGAATTCGATAGATCTCAAATATGTCAACACGCATGGGATAATGAAAATAGAGTTCAATGGAGAGATTCAAGTATTGTCCTGACAAAATCAGATAGTAAAAAGAGAAAAATCAAAGAAGCGGCTCTAATTATGCTAAATGAAACCAATTTTGTCGCAAATTCCTCGGTATAATGCAGTAGGATGTGGCTACCCATAATGAAAGAGGAAGTCAATAGAAAGAAAATACCACGATTATTAAGTCAATAACATATCGAGTTAATACAAATTTTATATTTTAGTATTACTTATTGTATATCTATGTATTATTAATATTATTTTTAATTTAAACATAATATTAAAGTCAGAATATGGTATTAGTTTTTTGAAAGTGAATTAAATGTAAGACCAAATTCTTACGATGTCGGGATAGTATCACGAGGTTTTTTCCTGGTTTTCCCTCGTGATTTACTGTGGAATCTCTAACGCGAGAATTTAACTGTCATCGTTGCATTTTGTTGTCTTTTTAAAGACAGATCACATGTTATGATATTTTTTGTGACAGATATTCTTGAGTTGGGATTGATTTCATGTAATCGAATGAACTATCTTTTAGTAAAGTCGTCCCAGGAACGCAACTCATAAATATTGACGATATCATTTTAATGACTTCTACTTTAAAATGTATAATATACGTCTGAATTGCCAATATAAATGAGTCAGATTAAATAAATTATTAGAAGAATTTTTTTACTTAGCAACAACATTTTTGTTTATTTTAATATTATTTTGTATTTTGACAACGAAACCCGATTTGGGCTTCGAAACGTTAATAAAATCTCTTTTTGGTACAATTCTGGCTTATTTCCCATTATAAATAGTTGATTATAAAAATGCCACAAGGAAATAGCTTCAGAACAACATTTTAACTAATGTCTTATTGATATATTCGCCTGAATATCTGCGAAACCTGTTTCTTGTTGTTTTCTATGACAAGCTGTAAAACATTTGTCATTAATGTCACTGAATGTATTTTTTGCGTAGCAACGAAGGGCATGTGACGTAAAATACTTGACGACGGAATATTATCAAAAATTCTCGATATTACTTTTGATGCACTAGTGTAATTTAGGGAGAAAATTACTCGAAGAAAGTGATACTTTCAAATGAAGAAATAATAATAAAAAATGAATAACCATTTTCAATTTAGTTGTAACACGAAACTACAGCCGCATCATTATTCCAGTTCAATCAGAGAGTGCAGCAAGCACCTCTAACCGTTTCGAAACTTACTAGTCTCTCATCAGGAGGCACATATGCTGCTCTCTCTGACCCAACTAGGATAAACCCTGACGTGCAGTCACAAATTGTAACCAACGAAATGGCAGGGATGCCCTAGCGGCAACTGCTATCAAAAAACTAAGTTTTCCATACAATAGCACATAAAACAACATCCAAAAATGTTATTCCTACAACATCCTACCAGACTGAAAACAATGAGAACCTTCTCTGGTAACACCTCCGAAGCTTCTACAATTTGCAAGCCATAACGGATGCTGAGACTAAGGAAGATGAGGGAATTTTACAATTTCTGAGAGAGGCAAAGAAATAATAATTTTCTAAAAAATTTATTTAAAAATACAACAAAACCCAATCTAAAAAAAACCTATTAATTATTAAAGACACAGTTATAATAGTTTACATTATTTCCCGATTCCTTTGGATGTGGATTTAAATTTTTGTGACAGCTAGGTTGGGGCTCCGTTGTATTGGCTCTCGTTTGTTGAATGATGATCTCATAGTGTTCCTGGTCCATCTGCAGGTAGGAAGATACAGATTTTGTGCTGGAACGATTATATAAAACGAGACATTTTTATAAAAAAATGTTTGCAAATATATGAAATTCAAACAAAGCTGTTGTTAGTATGTGATTGTCAAATTCAACAATTAAAAACATGACAGTGCAATTTTAGATTTGTACTATATGCAATTATCAGTAGTAATTGCACAAGAGCTCTAAAATTATTGAATTTTTCTCGAGTGACACTTTGACAGTTTTAATTTCACGAGCCGAAGGCGAGTGAAATTATGTCAAAGTGTCACGAAGGCAAAAATTCTATATTAATTTTAGAGATCGAGTGCAATTTGTTGCGATTATTTCATGAATTGAACTGTTAAAAACCAAAATTTTATTGTAATTTATTTATGTAAGTACAAATTAGCACATTTGAACACACAGTTATAAATATTTTACGGTTGAAAGTCATCATTTTTATAATTTTTAAAACAGTAATTGTCATTAATGCCACTGAATGTATTTTTTCATAGCTACGAAGGGCATCTGACTTAATATACTTGACGACGGGAAATTATCAAAAATTATTAATTTAATTTAGATTTCTGTAGCTTTCTATTGGTCAGAATCTCCTATTAATGAAATAATCGCTGTAATCAAGCGATAATTGTCGAGTAGACAAATGGGTGAGTGTAATTTTCGCTGTAATTTTTATTCTTGTAGGTTTCTATTAATTCTAATTAATTTCATGAATAAAACTGCCTTTTTAAATCATTTTAACTAATATTTTATTAAATCTTCACCTGCATATTTGCTAAACCTGTTTCTTGGTGTTCTCTGTGACAAGTTGTAAAACATTATTAATTGTCATTAATGTCACTTATGTTTACTTCAAACAGGTATAACTTTAACACAAATAAAGACAAAGTAATTTAACAAACTTTGTTGGAAAGTGTATAAATCAAAATGAGAGTTTGTAAAGCTCATGTGCATGCGTAGAAACCGAGTTACGATAGAAGAAGCTTCGAAAAATAGGTACTTATTTTGAAATTCGCAATTTTCTATATGCCCGAATTTTACAATATCTTGAGTTCTAATTACTGGAGTTAGGTTTAGTAAACGACATTTTCTTTGATTTTTATTAAGGACCAAATTTGATTTAAAATATTTTTTTATCTGTTGTAGTTTATGAGCTAGAGGCTTATAAACAATTTATAAACAATTAAATTGTTTATAATTTTTTTTTACCACTCCTATCGAAATGCACCCTCGAAATTCGTAATCAGCAGCCAAAGATATATAAGAAATGCTGAGTATAAATCCGAATAATATACTGTTATATTTCTATTTGATATAAAAATTAAAATTTGATAATTATAAACAAAATTCACTTTAATATAAAATATTTTTTAATTTTCTCAACCTCGGGCATATAAATTTAGAACAACCTGTATACAACAAATTGTTATATTTAATTTTAAGAAGTGATTAGAATAAGCGTACGAAACTCGGAACAATGTGCTTAGATAAACAAAGTGAATGACGCGTACCATTATCGTTCTTCTCGGAAGGTCGATCATTAGCCTATGCTAAATAAAACTCAGTGAAATAGATGATAGTTCATTATCGTTTTTCGCGGAAGGTTTCGATCATTAGCCTATGCTAAATAAGACTCATTTGAAAGAGAGAATAGGTCATTAAAATTTGTAAATAGTTAGAAAGTATTTTAGAATGGGAATTAAATATTTTCTTTTGAAATCCATTAAGCATATTTAGAAAGATTAAAAATTGGTTTTGAGGAATATTACGAATGAGAGTTGGTGGTGGAAGATTGATTTGTGAATCTGGAAGGGATATTTAGAAAGTAGGGGAATGGATGACAAAGTGAGATCAGAATGTTTTGAGCTGTCGAGAAGTGAAGTCGAGTAGTAGACGGTAGTGTTCGAGGAGTGAGAAAGCCGGTGTAGTTCCGTGAGTGTGGAGTATCTATCGTGGAACGAGAAGTAGGCCAGGTCGAGAGTAAAAGAACCTCCTTGAGCCCAGAGTGTCCCGGTAGCTGATAGCAGTTTCGAAAAAGGTAGAACACAGCATCACGACAAAAGCAGGAACGAGAGCTATTCGAGCTAGTTTTTCAAAGGAGAACATCACTGGAAGCCAGGACGAGGTTTGATCGCAGCCAAGGATAGCAGGAAAGGGTTTTGTGTGAGGACATTTTCAGTTCACCAGGAAAAGGTCAGTCTCATTTGTTTGGACATGAATGTATGGGTTTTTCGTATTAAATTCCACATAAAAAATTGAATAACATAATCAATAATATCAGAAAAGCTTTATCAAACTTAAATAGAGTTGTTCCTAATGACTCCTAATAGTTAAATGTTAATAAAAACTTTCAATTGAAAACCAAAAGGAAATAATATTCCCATTTGTAAATGTTACGTTTAAGAATAATAAGAAATAGCAAATATTAAGCATTCATTGCCTTTTAAATAAAATAAAAAATATTTTGATTATAATTGTAACCCATATGTGTATTTTTTTTACTCTTTTCTTTTCTATCCCGATTAGGAACCATTAAGAAATATTTAGAAGCCACGGAAGTAAGTAATTAATTTATAATTCGCCCTGAGATTGAAAACATATTGATATGTGATCTGGTTAATTAATTAGATTAGTATTAATACATTGATTAAATTAAGTAACATATAAGAATATTATCTCATATCAATAATCAAGATCACATCAATACATATAATATAATACATTCAGCACTAACATTATTGAGCAAAACTCAAGAATTTTCTAGCAACAGAAAAAGTATTTGAGAAAGTTAACAGGTCATTGTTATAAAAGAAATTAAATAAAGTTGTCAAAGATTTTGTTTAGTACCATAAAAAGTTAGTACTCGACTATGAGAAAAGACATAGATAATTATTTTCTTGTAGTGGCAGGAATGCGAGGTGAAGTTAAAATTTTAAAGGTAACTGAATTCTCACGTACAACAAGTTCCGGATTTATATTTTATGCAAAACAAGACATAAGCGTATTTAAAATTGGTCTCCTTTGACCCCTAAATGTGGTCGTAAATAACAACAATTCTAAAAGTCATCACGGTTGACATCAAAAACACCTACAAAATGCCGGCTTCTGTATATCTCTCGGAATTTCTGGGCAGTTAACATATTTTGTCTTGAATAAATTGTGTTTGGCAATATATTTTATTAAAAAATGTTTCAGTATTATGAATATTTGCAACGATATGCATACATAATGTATATATCAATGCATGATAATCTACCGAATTCATCCTTCACCATGATAATGAATTTATGTCTTTATTGTTGTTTCAGTCCAGTCGTCAGATATTAGATCTCTAAAAACCAAACCTACAAGCTGAATTTTACTAAGAATGCCAATTTTGGAACCCCAATACGGTTCCATGACATCTCGTAACGCGACAGTTCGTAATCGGACAATTGGTAACGGACAATTCGTAACAGCGACAGCTCGTGACGGCGACAGTTCGTAACGGCGACAGTTCGTAACGGCGACAGTTGGTAACTATACAAGTTCGTAACGGAAAATTCGTAACGTCCAAATTGAATTATGCTGTTTATTTTTGTTAACGTGAAAACTACTGTTATTACAGTTATAAATGAAATTATGTTTATCAATATAACGAATCAGTATCAGGATAAACATTTTAAGGCATTTCATATTTTGTGTTTCAAAATATAATAAAAGTATTTAAACGGCCGCATATGAAATGCCTCCCGAAAAAGGGTATCTTACCTGTCGCTAAAATGGTTACATATGAATTGCCTCCCAAGCTTTAAATAAATTACATGCTTCTAATCTTTATGTGAAGGTGAAACGTTGCCACATCTTCGTCCCTTTGTAAATTTTTGGCAAAATTGGTATTTTGTTATTTAATTTTCAACCTTTATGTATTAAACATTATTCACACTAGGTGGTATTTATAAATTTCAACTAACTACTTATACATAATATACAATTAATTTTATAGCCATTATAATATATTTTATAATAACCATTATTTTTTGTTATTATAGTTATTAAGGTACCAAAGGTAGTATAAGGATAATAAAGCTTCAGGTCTTTGGTGTATAGACCGAGGGCATTCGACCCGAGGTATATACGTTGACCGAAAGCGTTATTATTATAATACCCGTGGTGCCTTCAACGTTTAATGTCCGACAACGAGTTTAATGAATTTTGAATTAATTAGTTTTCAAATAAGTACATTTACCAGAAATAGTCGTAACGTAATTGTGGTAACCATAGTTTTACTTAGAGTTTTATTTGTCAACTTGACAGTATTTAACTCGTTATTTACATTTATTAGGCCCTAGGGCGTTATTTTTCAATAACACGCCCTTGGGCGTTATATCGTACTTAATATACTTCGCAATAATGTCTTTATTTGTCAAATAAAACCAGTCGGACATTAATAATTTAATGTCCGACTGGTATATTATTTGACAAATAATGACATGTTTCGAAGCCAGTTACGTATGATATAATGCCCTAGGGCGTTATTTTTAAAAACAACGTCCTAACGCCCTAGGGCATTAAATTTAAATGGCTAGTTAAATACTGTCAAGTTGACAAATAACAACCTAAGTATAACTATGGTTACCACAATTACGTTACGACTATTGCTGGTACTTATTTTAAAACTAATTAATTCAAAATTCACTCAAATTTTTTGCATATAAAAAATAATTTAGTCGGACATTAAACGTTGAAGGCACCGTGGGTATTACAGATAATAACGCGTTCGGTCAACGTATATCCCTCGGACCAAAGGCCCTCGGTATATACACCATTGACCTCAAGCGTTATTATCCTTATAATACCCTTGGTACCTTAATAACTCTAACAGAAAATACAAAAACCTAATAAGTATGTACAAATTTTATAGATTTATTAAAAATAACATCACAAAAAACTTATTTGGAAAATATTACAAAATGTGTATAGAAATATAAAATTACAAAATATTTTTCCTAAATTTATGTGATACTACTTTGACAAATTCTAATCTATTTATTTTACATTCTTCCTTAGTCTCAGCATCCGTATGGCTTGCAAATTGTAGAAGCCTCGGAGGTGTAACCAGAGAAGGTTCCCATTGTTTTCATTCTGGTGGGATGTAGAATAGCATTATGTTGTTTTATATGCCATTAGAGTGAAAACTTAGTCTTTTTGCTAGCAATTGCCGCTAGCGCATCTATGCCGTTTCGTTCGTTGCAATCCGGGACTGCACGCTGGGGTTTGTTTTGGTTGGATCAGGGAGAGCAGCATATGTGCCTCCTGATGAGAGACTAATAAGTTTCGAAACCGGTAGAGGTGCTTGCTGCACTCTCTGATTGGACTAGAATATGGTTCAGCTGTATTTTCGTTTTGCAACGAAATTGAAAATGGTTATTCATTTTTTATTTACATTTACTCCGATTGGAGTACGAAGGGAACCATTCTCGTGGGAACTTTACCGCGCTGAGCAGATGGGACGTGAATTGTAAATTGTAGAATTCCCTCATCTTCCTTAGTCTCAGCATCCGTATGGCTTGCAAATTGTAGAAGCCTCCTAGGTGTAACCAGAGAAGGTTCCCATTGTTTTCATTCTGGTGGGATGTAGAAGAGCATTATGTTGTTTTATATGCCATTAGAATGAAAACTTAGTCTTTTTGCTAGCAATTGCCGCTAGGGCATCTATGCCGTTTCGTTCGTTGCAATCCGGGACTGCACGCTGGGGTTTGTTTTGGTTGGATCAGGGAGAGCATCATATGTGCCTCCTGATGAGAGACTAATAAGTTTAGAAACCGGTAGAGGTGCTTGCTGCACTCTCTGATTGGACTAGAATATGGTTCGGCTGTATTTTCGTTTTGCAACGAAATTGAAAATGGTTATTCATTTTTGATTTACATTTACTCTGATTGGAGTACGAAGGGAACCCTTCTCGTTGGAACTTTACCGCGCTGAGCAGATGGGACGTGAATTGTAAATTGTAGAATTCCCTCATGTTCCTTAGTCTCAGCATCCGTATGGCTTGCAAATTGTAGAAGCCTCGGAGGTGTAACCAGAGAAGGTTCCCATTGTTTTCATTCTGGTGGGGTGTAGAATAGCATTATATTGTTTTATATGCCATTAGAGTGAAAACTTATTCTTTTTGCTAGCAGTTGCCGCTAGGGCATCTATGCCGTTTCGTTCGTTGCAATCCGGGACTGCACGCTGGGGTTTGTTTTGGTTGGATCAGGGAGAGCAGCATACGTACCTCCTGAGGAGGGACTAATAAGTTTCGAAACCGGTAGAGGTGCTTGCTGCACTCTCTGATTGGACTAAAATACGGTTCGGCTGTATTTTCGTTTTGCAACGAAATTGAAAATGGTTATTCATTTTTGATTTACATTTACTCTGATTGGAGTACGAAGGGAACCATTCTCGTTGGAACTTTACCGCGCTGAGCAGATGGGACGTGAATTGTAAATTGTAGAATTCCCTCATCTTCCTTAGTCTCAGCATCCGTATGGCTTGCAAATTGTAGAAGCCTCGGAGGTGTAACCAGAGAAGGTTCCCATTGTTTTCATTCTGGTGGGATGTAGAATAGCATTATGTTGTTTTATATGCCATTAGAGTGAAAACTTAGTCTTTTTACATTCTCTTAATTCTAAAATTTTTTCATTTAGAAAATTTATTTTTGCTTTACTTTCGGCAACATTTTTTTTGGTGTCGAAACAGAATTCATTTTAATATAGGTATTTATTTGAAATTGTAAAATTATATCAATAAAATTGTTAATGTTGGGGTGAGGGCAGTAGAAAGAAGAATTATACTTGGAATGAACACTTTCGCATGGGTTTGTGGTTCTTGTGGTAAGGATGAAGAGTGCTCAGCCCAAAGATGTGGAGGAAATGTTGAATTTTCAGATATGTAATTATCAACAAAATAATCACAAAATTGGGTGACTCTTTCATCGACTGGTTTAATTTCGGCCAAATTTATAGCAAAAAAATCGCTAAGAACTTCAGGATATAAGAATGAAAGACCAAAAATATAAATAAGAAAATGCGTAATTTCGGTTAACACCTTTTTTCTGGTATCCTGGTGCTAATCCCAGTGCTTGAACCTTTCTATACCATGCCCGTCCCAAATATAAACGACATCCATGAAGATCTGCTTCAGGAAATGCCATACGAATACCATTATGAATGAAAATTTCAAAGTCTGAAGTTGTTACTTTAGAGGATAGAGGACAATTACTTGTAAAACATTCTTCTATGATATATTTAAAAGCGAGATAATATGAAGACGACTTTTTATCTTGAAGTAAACAAAAAACAAGAGGAATATAATGTCCATTTTTCAAGCCATGTATACTAAACAATTGAGTGAAGGAACGAGGACAGTATTCAAAAGTTCCGTCAACATACCAATGGGAAACAGTCAAAAGAAAACGAAGATTTGAAAAGCATAATATAACAATATGATTATCTTTATCATTTTAACTTATAAAATTATCATTTCTATTTGTAATAATAGAAGATAAATCAAGAGCTTGATGAAATTCAGATATATTTTTGGGAAGTTTAATTAAAGAATTAGTGGTTCTAGCATAATATAAATTTTGTCTCATCTTATTGATATTGATAGTAAATGTCTCTATATTTGTCTTCTTAAGTTCTTTACAGATGAGCTTCATTGGTTTTTCGCTGAGATCTTCCACGGCTGCTCTTTTTATTGGATTGCTTACGGCTTTTCTATTGTAAACTTCGGAAGACAGCTTCTCGTGGTTATGATCTAATATTGATTCAATTATCGTATTTTCACATCCCTGTGTTTTCACAAATGCTTTGCAGGATTTTTTAGTACATTAGAACATATTTAGTACAATATAAACAAACAAAAAGATTAAGGTAAAAGTACCTATTCATGGAATCATTAAGAAGAGATAAGAATCGGAATTGGAAATACCCAGAAAATCTGGCTATTAGATTGTCGGAACAAGTTTCTTTTCTAAAAAGAAATATGTCATACTGTGAAATATTTATGTTACTATATTTTATGTACATTTTAGTACCTATTTAAATTACGAATTGGCAACATTGTCTCATTATACAGAGATTAAGTAGACAAAATGTAAGCCTAAATGTTTAACAAACCGGAGGCATTCCGATTGTACCTGGGAGGCGAAAATATTTACCTGAAAAAGTGGGAGGCATTTCGATAACGCCGATTTAAACACGCAAATAAAAATTATTTAAATAAAATACTTTATTTAGAAAAATGTTTACTTAGAGAGCTTAGGTGTGTCTAAAGACGGTTGTCGGCTTAAATATTTCACGAAATTACTTCAATATTCCTTTGTCTAAGTAGGTATGTATATGCAAATTTAAGGAACAATAAGAGGGATAAACTTTTAAAGATATTGTTAAAATTTGTATGTATTTAAATATTTAAAGTTTGTATGTGTTTAAAACTTTTAATATATTCTGAAACACGAAATATAAAATGTGTTAAACATGTTTATCCAGGTACCTACTATTTCATTAAATTGATAAACATAATTTCAATTGTAACTGTAATAACAATTAGTTTCGACGTTAACAAAAATAAACAGAATAATTCAATTTGGACGTTACGAATTGTCTGTTACGAATTTGTATAGTTACAAACTGTCGCCGTAACGAAGTGTCGCCGTTACGAACTGTCGCTGTTACGAGATGTCCGTTACCAATTGTCCGGTTATGAACTGTCGCGTTACGAGATGTCTGGTCACGCACCAATACAGATGCAAAAAAGTTACCAGTCCAATATCCGAGCTTACCCCTTTAGGATCAACCTACGTTTGTCTTGGGGGGGTTTGCCTTGTTAAAGGAAATAAAATCTAAAAACGATATTTTTATTCGCAATAATACAGTTTCCTACAAAATTTTAATATATTTAATTGTCTTATCATCATCATGATCATCATCTTTATCTAGCCGACACACTGGAGGAACGTGATGTTTACTGAAGAGTCCAGATTTCTTTTAAATTATGTTGATGGACGTGTTAGAGTCTGGAGAACACAAGGCGAGATCTTTTTGAATTTCACAATTCAAGACACCCAATTCATTTGGTGTAGGTTCAGTTATGGTTTGGGGTGGGATAACTAAATGGCTGCTCTGACCTAGTAATTATTCTGTGAGGGTGATGACGGCAGAGCAATATACGAAGTTGTTGAACCACATAAATATGGGTCCACAAACTTATTCTTTAGCAAGATAATACGAGGCTGCACGTGGCCTTCTTCTTTATGTGCCATCTCATTTAAGAAGGTTGGCAAGCATTATGGCAATTCGAACTTTCGATACCGCTGCTCTAAAGAGCTCAGCATATGGGCAATTAAACCAAGCTCTCAAATTGTTTAACCAGGAGATGTGTCTTCGTTCACGACTCTTTCTACCCTGTATTGCTCCTTGTATTATTAATTGCAATAACGTCGCTCATGGCATGTCCCATATATTGCAGTTTTCTAATTTTAATTGTATTAATTGTATTTAAAGTCTCTTTAAAGGCATGTGGCCAAGATAGAGCCAAATTATTTGGCTACCCACAATATTCAGGTTATGGAGTGGCGAGCGAGGATTAAGGAGGAGTAAGGAAGATTTAAATCCAATGGAACATCTTTGAGATACACTAGGGAAGCACTTGAAGGATCGTCAGCCACTAAGAAACCTACAACATGTCGAGGAAGTTCTTGTGAAAGAATGGAAACAACTAGATTAGGAAACTATTCGAAATGTGATTGAAAGCCTGCATGGACGTTGTGCAGAAGTTCGGGGAATTAGAGGATCCCAAACACGCGACCAGTATTGTTTTAAAATAATTTTTAGCAACGCTGGTATTAAAAAAAAATAAAATAAATCTAATTTTTCACATTTACTACATATTTTTTTTTCAATTTTTACAATTTAATAATAAAAACTGTGCCATATTTATAGCCAAACGCCTCAGATGTAATTAAATAGAAGTAATATGATCATAAAAAAATTAGTTCAAAACTACGAATATCTTTATAAGGGGCTCCTTTTTTGTTTTGATCAGTGTATTTAATTGACAATTTTTAAAAATGTGCTTGATGGATGTTTTTCATACCAAATCGTTATCGATTGCATTTTTCATCTGACTATACCTACAGACACTTTCATTCAAATTATATATTCAAAATTTGTTATTTTTTACAATATTATATATTATAATATACAATATTATTTGTTATTATATACAATAACAATAATTTTTATTAATTTATTTCTTGAAATAAAAATATTCTCATTGTACCAATAATCCTCAATTTTAAGACAAATCTGAAAATTTATTGACTTTGCTAGATCATAATATAGGTAACAATTTAACCACATTCCTTGTCTTTCCCGAATAAGAACCATTGTCATTAAAGCCGTAAAGATGTTTTACCACAACACACAGCAATTTTATATTTTCAGTACATGCCTAAATGTTGTTAATTTACACCCAAATCCATGTCGCATTTCCTTGATTGACCAAGCTTTCGATGTAATGATTGAATTCGATTGTATAATTTTCTAAATTTCTTTTTTTATTTTAGTTTGAAAATTATTCGAATTCTAAAAACAAGGTATACTGTGGTCATGAATATAGAGTTATAAAAATGTAACATTGGTTTACGATACAGCATTTGAGACTAGGAATTTTTTCTTAGGAATTCTAGCACCGATACTTATTAAGAAATAGAAGAAATTAGAAGACGGAAGAATTAGTAACAAAAACAGAGAAATATGTAAAGTATGGTGCAAATGAAATGAATAAATTCGTTATTTCGTAAACCGGCGACTTTAAGCAAAAATCCCAAAACATGTCGATTTTTATTTTTAAATTATGATATTCTCGCATATATGTCATACTAGTGACGTCATCCATCTGGGCGTGATGACGTCATCGAAGATTTTTAAAATGGGAATAGGGGTCGTGTGCTAACTCATTTGAAATATTATTCATTTCTCTATTCAATAATGTAAACGTTTACATAATTATTTATACAGCGTGTCCAAAAAAATGTTTAATTAAATTATTTGACAAAACAAAAGAATGTATGTAGTTCATTTATTTCAAAATACTTATTACTCTTAGCCGCAAACAGCAAAAATGCTTATTTCGCAAATAAACATTGATTTTCGTTTAAATTCAATGTTCAAGCCAGCTCCCGCCAGCCTCCTGCCTCTTGGAAGTTTGAACATTTAATTTAAGCGAAAAGCAACGTATATTTTTGTGAAATAAACTTTTTTTTTCGGATTTGTGACAGCAATAAAATGTATTTTAAATTAAATAAATTACATACATTTTTCTCTTTTTTTGTCAAATAATTTAATTTAATAAATTATTTTGAACACCCTGTATAAATAATTATGTAAATGTTTATATTACTGAATTTATAATTATAAACTTTCAAATCAGCTAGCACACAACCACTATTCTTATTTAAAAAAAAATCATCCATTACGTCATCACGCCCAGATGGATCACGTCACTAGTATGCCATATATGTCAAAATATCATAAATTAAAAATAAAAATCGACCTGTTTCGGGATGTTTCCATAAAGTTGCTGGTTTAGGAAATAACGAATTTATTCCTTTCATCTGCACCATAATGTATATGACCAAACCCCAGGAAATTAGTAATCTCCTCAGTGAGAAAATGTTGCGAGTCATGGAAATTCATAAAAAGAATAAAATTATTTAAAGAGCAATAATAAGATGATTTTTTATTTCTAGAAACAATTGCTTAAAAATGACACAGGTAAATATTTTACATTGCGAAGCGAAATATCAATCAAGGGGGCGAAATACTAAAAATAGACTTCAATAAAAAAGAAGGTGAAAAAGCAAAAAACATGAACATTCTGAAAGTCTAGAAGGAATTCTTCTTCTCCCTCTTTATAAGCAATTCTGCTTGTCCATTGGCGGATTGATACCACTATGGGAGGTTGTCACTATCATTTGCGCGGATGACCGATACTTCTTTTACCGCTCGGTGATTTATCTCTTTCTATTTTGCCACACTCTATATGCCACACATACTAGTCTCCCGCCTTCTGCTTATGTGGTTATTCTCCTTTTTTGTTTTCTATTCAGTGCCCATTCGTGTATACACTGTACGTTACATTTATTTCTAATGTCTTTACTTCCCTGTCGATATCTCAGCATATAATGGTACATAATAGGTTGGAACTGAACCTATTCCAAACAAATACCTATTCCAGAAACCTAATGCGAGTTTCCGATTCCGACGTGAAAAGACGATATATCGATCACCCTAGCTTGTTCCTAGTTGTCCACTATTGTCTTGGGCTGCATCAAATTTAAACGATCAAACTAATGGGTACCTATAATTTTGTATTTTTAATCTAGAGGATGTATTTAAATTGATTTTTAAATATATTTATATTACTTACCATGTTTTTCCTACAATTCGTAAATCTATATAACAACTATTAAAACAAATTTTTAGTACATGTAATTATGGGTTTTTAAATTACCTAAAGCCGAATTTTATTCAGAATTCGCTTATACAAATGGAAAATGAAGACACTAAGTTATTACAGAAGAATTTCAGGTTAATTTCAGATAAGGCTATCATGGATGCAAATAAGATTTCTTTGGGATAAATAGCGTCACATACTGCCTTGACATAATCGAACAATTTTAGATTTTCATCGGCATGCAATACCATGGCTTAATCCCTCTTCGAAAAAGTTTATCTAGGAATTGATTTGATTGCAGTTGCATATAAGGAAGTTGGTGTACAATTTTGCTCAACATTTTATGACATCTTGAAAGTGTGAACCATAAGGAAGACTATTTGGGTTATTGCTACCCTTGTGGTAGACGATTTGTTTAATCATTTGTTGAATTTAATTTGGTTTTATATATTTTCTCTTCCGAAAATACATATTAGGTAAGAATACGCCACTGGAAGCGGCCAAATTTTTGAATAATTTACCAATGTTCTAATTAACAGTTCGATCCAAAAAAACAACATGTAATTAGGCTTATCAATATGTACGATAAAATCTGGTCTTACTTGTAATTTGTTGATTTCACAAAAACACTATAAATACTAGCAAAACACTAAGCGATGACCTCGTTGAAGTACACATTTGGAATCTTGTTGGTTATTTGTGATGGACTGCTAGCCTGATATTGGCTCCTGACTGATATAGCCTGATATTAGTAAGGCAAATAGACGAAACGTTTAATAAAAAACGAAGTGCTTTATTTATAGCAGACCGACTAACCAAAGAACTATAAAAATGAATCCTATTTAAAATAACCTTGGTATATTTCCAGTTCTATCGGTCTGGAATTAAATCAAAATTGTTTTACTAATCTAAAAAACTTTTAAAAGTGCATTACTAATCTTTGTCTTGTTTATTTGTATTATTTATATTATGCTCTGTTCTGAATTTTTGCACTCGAAAACTCTAGTATTCGGAATTCAATTAATGAATTGTTTCTACCTGTGCATTAAACTTATAGTACTATTAATATACTCGTAGTAGTTTTAAAATATATTCCAATAAACTTTGTTTTATTATATGTGCCATGGGAGGCCGGTGGTAATTGACCGTTTTCATATGGTCAGCTGTGAGCATACGGGATCCCATCTTGGCTTCCGTCTAAATAACTTTGCAAGAGAACTGCAAATAATCATCCGGAGTAATAGATCAAGATAGCTGCCTGGGGAGAACACTATATACCTATTTTTGACGCATGTCAAGATTTATTGTAGACCAGCAGCAATTTACCAGACATAAAAATTTTAATAGTTTCAGAAATACCAGAAGCTTCACTGAAGCGTGGTTTATATAGGTGTGATATGGTGTGAAGTGATATTTTCTAAAAGTTTATTGGTAGTTTCCCATATACTGATATTTTAATGTTACTAGTCTCTCGTTTTTTTTATTAATTCCAGTAATTCACAATAACAATGCATAAATACAATATTTTCAAAATAATTGAGAAATGTGATAAACAATTCTACTTATATCAGTTCCTATTCGTGAAGAAATTATACAGGGTGGGGCATTAGTGCGAGGAAGTCCAATTACTCGTTTATCGGAAGACATACGAAAAAAGTTATTGAAGTAAAACTTGTTGCATAGATAGGGCCATAATTAAAAAATATCGTTAAATATAGAGGGCCACCCGTATTGACAGAGTGACATAAAGTTATGTTTTTTTTAATGAAATACCCTGTGCATAGAGTTTTATATTTTTGGATTCTCCCCGATGTCTTCTTTCCTAAAATATAAGGTTCTAATATTATACGAGGTAGTTTAAAAGATAATTACGTTTTTATTATTAATTTCGTAGCAATATTCACACCCTGTAGAACAGTAATTTGACATCAAAAACTCTAGTTATATTCAAATAAATTAATTTGAATACAGTCTACTATTGTTAAAAATTTATAATATAGAAAAATGTTTGATTTTATTATAACAGGGATAGTCTAAACTCGAAATGAGTATTTTTTGAATTTTCTTAATAAATGGAACAGCCTGTATTTTAGTATTGTAATGAAATTGTTACGAATAGCGTCTCACCTGTAAAGGCGTTGGGTGCTATTCGTGTAACGATAAACTACCACAGAGAATTGAAATATTATTGTAAATAATACTTCAATCAACTATAATAGTTATCGTTTATGCCAGCTTTAGCTCAGTCTCTCAATTTGTGAGTACTTCTTGTCTTTACAACAAATTCAACTTTGAAGTGGAGGGTAAGTAGAACCTAAATCCAAATTTTCATGCAATTCGGAGTTGACCCTGAAAATTACACCCTAAAATTGACCAGCCAGGTTGCAAATGGTTTTTTTAGGTACTATACAGTGATGAACGCGCTAATAACCGGCAAAATAAAGCAAAAGATGGAAAACATAATATATTAAGTTGTGAGAAAAAAGAAATAATGAAACTAGTAGAAGTAAGAAATTTAGCGATAGAGACCTATACATTTAAATTATATTGATTGTTTCACACCTTTAGATGTATCAGAGAAGTATGTCAACTAAAACTGTCACTGTCACAGTGGCAGTTGAAAAGCTCGTCCGGTGGGAAACAATAAATAGAATATCAATTTATAGGTTTTTATCGCTAAATTTTACACCTCTACCGGTTTCATTTCTTTTTATCTCACAACTTAATATGTTTTCCATCTTTTGAGTTATTTAGCCGGATATTAGCGCTCCCATCACTGTATAGTATCTAAAAAACCCATTTTCAACCTGGTCAATTTTGAGGTGTAATTTTCAGGGTCAACTTCGAATTGCCTGAAAATTTGGATTTAGGTTCTACTTACCCTCCACTTCAAAGTTGAATTTGTACCATGGGTTTGGCAACCCCCCATGTGCTTTTACTTGGGGGTGAAATTCACCCCTTCTCGGGAGTGAAAAAATGCGTGTTGAAAGTGAAACCGAAAATGGATAAATTGACTAATTCTAAGCAAAAAACAAGTTAAATCCTATATAAAAGGTATATTTATTAAAATCCCCTAAAAAGGGCTACATCACAGAACTAGTTTTCGATCGGTTAACCGATCATCATCAGTGCTGACCTAAAATAAGTAGGTATAACCTGATAAGTTAACGCAAAGTTTTTGAAATTTTGACTACGGTTTTAAAAAATTTATCGGTTATACTCACAAGATGCTGACATGATAAGCACCAAATTACAAAATTATACGGGTAAAAACCCTTTCAACTTGATCCGTCATGGAAACGTAGATTACAATTGAAGCGTTTATTTGAAAGACAACACTTATCCAAAAATTAAAATTTTGGCAAATCAAGAAAAACTTCTCAGGCATGTTGTTTTTCTAAAATTATCCAAATGTTCTATGTAGTTTACTCCGGACATCTGAGATTTTTACCAAACTGAATGTATCAGATGGATAAAGAAAGTACTATTCTATGAGAAGAATATATTAAGTCGAATTTGCGAAAAATTGACATGTGTTGTTTTTCAAATAAACGCTTCAATTGTGAACTTGGACATGGATGCACAAAATATCACATGTATTCTGCTCACCATTTGAGCCCAAATTGATTTGTTCACATGTTGAAACTTCTTTTTCTTCAAGTGCCATCTCTGCGACGGAGGTCGGCAATCATCATAGCTATTTGGACTTTGGAGACGGCTGCTCTGAAAAGTTCGTTTGATGTACATCCGTACCATTCTTTCAGGTTGCGCAGCCATGTTGAATAGATGGTGGCAACTTGCGAATGATAAGAGAAATCCTGAATGATGACGACACAAATGACAGTTCCACAAGATGTTGAAATATTTACTTGTTAGTTATGTAGCCACTGGTGTAAAGCTTGTTAAAATTGAAAACAGTAACGACCATCACTCCACTGTGATAAGAAATCAATTAAAGTAAAATTAAACATGATGTTATAGTTCTGTGTTTAGAGTAGCTGTAGTAAAATACAGTCATGTGATGTTTGCCCATGATGGAAGTAGGCAAACCACATTACACATGAAATTAATAACTATCAAAATCGATAATAGGGCTTTTCATCGATTGTCATTTGTTTCGAGCTTCTGTCATGTGTCACATAATATTAATATATCTACGTCGTACGTCTTTGGTTTGTATCATTGGATATATCAATAACGTATGACGTAGATATATTAATATTTAGTGACACATGACAGAAGCTCGAAACAAATGACTGTGAATGAAAAGCCCTATAAATCCTTTCTGGTCACAGCTAGGATTTGGAAACGCATTTTGTGTTGATTTAAATTTCTCAGTTATTGAATTTATTTAAATAGTTGGTAGTTGTTGGAATTTGTGTATATGCAAGAAAAAACCACAGTAGGGGTGATATAGTCCAGGGAGGATTTGTCATTAAAAACAAGTTCAGACTTAGGCGACTAATTCCTATGGATCACGCAGGCTACCCGGAATCCCAAGGGTTTGAAACCAAACCATCATAAGATGTAGCTAACGGTAGGGTGGAGGAAAGGATGGAATATACGGTGTATATGAGATAATTAATGAGAATGGAGCACGAATGGGCCCCCAATTTGTTTTCAATTGTGACAAGCTTTACACCAGTGGAACTGTCATTTCTGTTATATCATCATTCACGATTTTCGTTATCATTCTCCAGTTGCCACCATCTATTCAACATGCGAACAAATTAATTTGGGCTCAAATGGTACCTCGAGCAGAATACATGTGATATTTTGTGCATTCATGTTCCAGTTCACAATTTTAAACTAAGTTTCCATGACGGATCAAGTTTAAAGGGTTTTTACCCGTATATTTTTGTAATTTGGTGGTTAGCATGTCAGCATCTTGTGAGTGTAACATATATCTTTTTAAACGCTTTTATTTTTTAGTTCAATAGTTTGCGTCAAATTTTTAGACGTTAATTTGACTGCCTTTTCTTCAATGCAAATTAATGAAAATTTGCAGACATATGCATTCGCAGGAACAATACACGAATAGTCAATAAAAAATTTTTTTTCATGTTTATTAATTGTTTAAATAAAAAGAAAACGATTTTAATGGAAAACGCTTAAATTCTCTTGTTTTTTACAATGGATTTTATTTTTTGAAAAATGGCTTTGTCAGAGCCAATTAGCCAGTTTTTTACAATGTAAAAACTTGAAACTTTTACGGATTGTATAGTTAATGATATGAACAATACATAATTTCACTTTTTACGTTAATTGTTTACGTTATGCTTCATTAATAAACAATAAAGTTTCAAACTTTTTGCCGATTCCGACTACTTTTCATGCTAGTACATCATATCATATTTAATCTGTAATTAAATACAATATTAAAAAAACGAGCCTGCACCGCCATTAAGAAGAACAAAAAAGTACACTTTCTTCAAATAAACTTTTTTATCCGATGCCTAGATTTTGTGTCATTTTGGAACTACTAATGAAATGAAAAATTTTAGTTGTTCCAAAATGACACAAAATCTAGGCATCGGATAAAAAAAGTTTATTTGAAGAAAGTGTATTTTTTTGTTCTTTTTAATGGCGGTACAGGCTCGTTTTTTTTAATATTGTATTTAATTACAGAGTAATTTCCACATATTAATATATTTTTCAAATTGGGCTCTGTACCGCCATTCTTTTTATATTGCGAATACGTGTGCCAAATATCTCGAAAGAATATTCACAAATTACAGCCGCAATCTTGGAACGCGTTTTGGCTACCTGTTGATCGCTACTGTATCACCTTAAACAGACGATATATTTTAATGTTTGAAAAGTATAAGACTAAAAAGTAAAAAATAAAGAAATATGAAAAAAAAATTTTTAAGAAACGCTTTTCTTTAGTTACGAGTGACTAAAATTAAAAATATTAAAAAAAAAATCAACTAAAAAGCAAAAAATAAAAAGAATTTAAAAAATCTAACACATTCGTTAAAGAAAAGCGTGGGGCGAAAACCGTTTATTCGATGAACACGCGTCACGCTTTTCTTTGACGGATGTGTTAGATTTTTTATCTTTTTTATTTTTTGCTTTTTAGTTGATTTTTTTATAATTTTTTTAATTTTAGTCACTCGTAACTAAAGAAAAGCGTTTCTTAAAAATTTTTTTTCATATTTTTTTATTTAAAGCTGTAGTCAAAATTTCAAAAACTTTGCGTTAATTTATCAGGTTATACTTATTTTATTTCAGCACTGATGATGATGGGTTATGTGATCGAAAACTAGCTCTGTGATGTAGCTCTTTTTGAAGAATTTTAATAAATATACCTTTTATAAAGGACTTTACTTGTTTTTTTAATATATGGTATACAGCCAACTACAGGAAAACTTTTTCCTCGTGAATTCTAAGAAAGTTCAACTTTCGTTCCATAGAAATTTTTAGGTAAGTCAATACTTTTCGAGTTCTTTGCGATTAAAAATGTTTGTTGATTTTTCTACAAAAAAAAAGTTTTCAGGCGGTTTTTCGCAAATAACTCAAAAAGTAAATATTTTATCGAAAAAATATTCCTAGCTAATGTGTAGCTTATAAAAAAATAAAAAAGAAAAATCGTATATCAATGAAGTCTATCAACCCAGTAAAAGCATAGTAGCTCATGAAAAGACGTTCTTATTCGTCAAATTCCCAATCGAATAATTCAACGTGAAATAATCAAATAATTAAGAAATTTTCGGGAAAAACTTGTTAAATTGTTTTAAAGAGTTTTATTCCTAGTTTCCTAGAAAAGTTCCTAGCAACAAACCTAAATGAGTTACGCTTAAAAAAAAGTTAGCCCTTTTTTTGGTTAAAAAAATCGTGAAAATCTCCTATTATTTAACACTCTAAATAAGACTAATTGTAACTGCTTTACCTTTTATTTTATGTATATGTACTATTTATACGATCTGAAAGTTTGACCGGTTCAAAGTGCTTATTTTGAAGAATTTTGGTATTAGAGTAAAAAATTTTTTTCTAAAAATTTTGGAGAAGTGCTCTTTTTTCAAAATAACTTAAAAAATATTCATCATCATCGGTGACCGCCGACAGCCCATGGGGGGCCATTGTCGGCCGTTGGGGTTTCTAGGCTCTAAAGTTTTAAATGGTGTGGAGGCCAGCCACACGCATAACTCCTCAAAAGTTCTAAACGATGTTTATCTAAAATATTAGTTTCTTGTTTCTTTTTTGAGGTCTTCAAAAGTATTAGTGACACGAAAAATGAGAGTAAAAAGATGTAGGTTTTGCTATTATAAATATAATAGTTTTATTTTTTTTTTGTAAGACAAACTTTGGTTAAGATAATATGACTGTTCAAAGTTTTTTAAACTACCTTTTAAAAGTAAGCACTTTAAACCGGTGAAGCTTACAGATCATATAAAAATAAGTAAAGTAAATTGTTTGTTTAGTGTTAACTATTAGTTTCATTTGGGGTGCTAAACAGGGGGAGATATTCACGATTTTTTTTACAAAAATAGGGGGCGAAGAAACACTTCTTGTGTTTCTATAAGCGGTATAAAAACTCTTGTGTTTAAACGAATATCTTATAGTCATTGCCACTATAGGAATTTGTTATATCTGATAAATAATAAAAATTATAGAAAAGGTATTTTTTTTTCGGTCTGTTTCTTACGTTAAATCAAGAGGATAAGCTACTGCCGTCTAATCAGTCTCCGTTTTTATTGTAAACGTACAAATGCCGTTCTACTGTAATAACTTATTGTAACAATTAACTTATATTAAATAACAGCCGTGAATGTTCCAGATAAGTATCTTAGATACTGTAATTGATTTTAATTCCATTGTTGCAGGAGTTATTATGAAAGTTATTGTTCTGCTAATGTCAATTACCTTAAGATTTTAAAAATATAAAGCGGTTTAGTCAAAAAATATTCCTTTCTATAATATTATACACAACATACAGTACAAGAAATAAATTAAAATTAGTAGAGGTGTGTAGAATTATTGTGCTATTCTACCGTGTGGTTTTTGATCATATTAGTAAAAACGTATAAAAATTAAAATCGTCCATTGAATTAGCAAATGTTAATCATTTAAACTTTCATTGAAAATTTTTCCAATTTGTAGTAGTTTATTTATAGTCTAGGCGCCAAATAGAGGTCACCGTGTCCTTTTAAATTCTGATGGACAAACTCAACGGTTTCTTATGGATTTTTGGCTGCTGATTACGAATTTCGAGGGTGGAATTCGATCCGAGTGGTCAAAAAATTGTGGTAAACAATTTAATTGTTTATAAGGCTCTGGTTCATAAACTAAAAGAGATAAAAAATTATGTTTCAAATAAAATTTGTTCGTTATTAAAAAACGAAACAAAAACGTTTACTAAACTTAAATCCAACAATTAGAACTCAAGATATTCTAAAATTAGTGCACAATGCAAATTGCAAATTGCAAAATAAGTATTTTTCGAAGCTTTATCGATCGTAACTCGGCTTCTACGCAACCAAATGAGCCTTAGGAGGTCTTATTTTAAAGATTAATGAATACGCTTCCAAACAAAGTTTATTAAATTACTTTGTCTTTATTTGTTTTAAAGTTATATCCGTTTGAAGTTAAAATTTTCTTTAGAAAATTGTACAATAAATTGTTTATAAGGGTTTTAAGCAAATTTAAGCTATAAACATTTATACTTTAATTAACAATAATGATAGAAGAACTCAAAAGGAACATTTTGGGCTTAAGAAAATGTTCGTATGTTTATTTTTGGCTAAGATATCGATATTTTAATAACGCTCTCTTAGGTACGAGATTGGCTCACTGCGTAAAGGTTCACCTGCTAACTTCTCGATGCAAATTATAATTTCTATGTATTGTTATATTCCTATTTGACATAAGAAATAAAAGTCCATAGTTATATTTAAAATTCAAATAAAAATATAGGTTTTCGTTTTTCTCGACCGCGGGCATGTAAATTTGGAACACCCTGTATAAAACAAATTATGTATAGGTAGTTTTTAAGAAAGTGTTTCGGATAAGTGTTTACGAACCCCAGGAACAATACGACTCAAGTAAACAATTAGAGTGATGTTTAAAAAAAAAGTGTTCGTGGAAAGGTGTGAATAACCACCGATAATTCATATTCTAGCAAATAAGATAATAGGTTATTAAATTTGTAAAGAGGGTTAATGTGGAAAGTAAAATTGAAATGGGGAATATTATTTTTTCTTGAAATCCATTAAGATATTTAGAAAATGGAAAGTTTGTGTTGGTAAATACGGATAATTGAAAGTTGCTTGGGATTGGTTGATTTTTGAATGCTGGAAGGGGTATTTTGGAAGTAGGAGAATGAATGAGCAATGAGATTCAGAATATTTTTGAGCGAGGAGAGGCGAAGTCCAGTTTTCGAGAAGAGTGACAAAAAAGTGAAACGCCGGGTTAATTAGTTTTGTCTTTGAAAAAATAAAAAGTAAGATATCGTGGAACGAGTGATAGACCGAGTCGAGATAGTATATAACTCCTTGAGTCTAGAGTATCCCGGTTTAGTGGAAGTGTTTGAAAAAGGTAGAACATGGCATCAGGAGAAGGCAGGAACGAGGGCTGTACGAGGTTTAGTTTTCAAAGGAGCAGAGGCATTATTGGAAGACTGGGACGAGTCTTTGGATCGCAACCCAAGCCAATAGGAAACGTGTTTTGTGTGAAGACATTATCAAATCATCAGTAAAGGTCAGTCTATTTTGTTATGACATGAATGTATGGTTTGTGTATTAAATAACACATTGAAAATTGAGCTACACAATCACTATAAAAATTTCATCAAACCTCAATCAATTTGTTACTGATAAATCATAATAGTTCATTATAAATAAAATAAATTTGGAGACAAAAAGAAATAAGATTCCCATTTTTGTAACTGTTGTATTAAATAAAGATAGAAAGATAAGATAAAAGAAATATTAAGCAGATATTGCCATTTAGATAAAATAAACGTATTTTATAATTTCTAATTGAAATCCGTATGTGTGTATTATTTTACTCTCTTTTATCTATCCCGATTTGCAATCCACTGAGAAATACTTTGAAGCCACGAAAGTAAGTAATTGATATTATAATTTAGCCCTGAGATTGACACTATATTGGTATTTGATCTGTTTGATTAATGAGATAATTATTGATTAATTAATTAAGATAAATTACATCTGAGAACATCATTAGATTTCAAAAGTAAGATAACAACAGTATATAGGTTATCTTCATTTTTCATTTTTGAAGATCCTAATAAAATTTTATCATATAATTCTTATAATTAAATCATCATACTGTACCTCGTATCATCTTTCATTCTATTTACTTTGTCTTCTATCTTTTGTACTAAATGAGAAAAAAAAATTAAAAACTGATATTTCAGAAATATGTATAACTAAAATGTAAGTTGATATTATTTATTAATAAAAAATGAATAACCCCTTTCAATTTCGTTGCAAAACGAAAACACAGCCGAACCATATTCTAGTCCAATCAGAGAGTGCTGCAAGCACCCCTACCGGTTTCGAAATTTATTAGTCTCTCATCAGGAGGCACATATGCTGCTCTCCCTGATCCAACCAAAACAAATCCCAGCATGCAGTCTCGGATTGCAACGAACGAAATGGCATAGATGCCCTAGCGGCAACTGCTAGCAAAAAAACTAAGTTTTCACTCTAATGGCATATAAAACAACATAATGCTATTCTACACCCCACCAGAATGAAAAAATTGGGAACCTTCTCTGGTTACACCTCCGAGGCTTCTACAATTTGCAAGCCATACTGATGCTGTGACTAAGGAAGATGAGGTAATTCTACAATTTACAATTCACATCCAATCTGCTCAGCGCGGTAAAGTTCCAAGAAGAATGGTTCCCTTCATACTCCACACAGAGTAAATGTAAATAAAAAATGAATAACCACTTTCAATTTCGTTGCAAAACGAAAACACAGCCGAACCATATTCTAGTCCAATCAGAGAGTGCTGCAAGCACCCCTACCGGTTTCGAAACTTATTAGTCTCTCATCAGGAGGCACATACACACTGCTCTCCCTGATCCAACCAAAACAAACCCCAGTGTGCAGTCCCGGATTGCAACGAACGAAATGGCATAGATGCCCTAGCGGCAACTGCTAGCAAAAAGACTAAGTTTTCACTCTAATGGCATATAAAACTACATAATGCTATTCTACACCCCACCAGAATGAAAAAATTGGGAACCTTCTCTGGTTACACCTCCGAGGCTTCTACAATTTGCAAGCCATACGGATGCTGAGACTAAGGAAGATGAGGGAATTCTACAATTTACAATTCACGTCCCATCTGCTCAGCGCAGTAAAGTTCCAACAAGAATGGTTCCCTTCATACTCCACACAAAGTAAATGTAAATCAAAAATGAATAACCACTTTCAATTTCGTTGCAAAACGAAAACACAGCCGAACCATATTCTAGTCCAATCAGAGAGTGCTGCAAGCACCCCTACCGGTTTCGAAAGTTATTAGTCTCTCATCAGGAGGCACATATGCTGCTCTCCCTGATCCAACCAAAACAAACCCCAGCGTGCAGTCCCGGATTGCAACGAACGAAATGGCATAGATGTCCTAGCGGCAACAGCTAGCAAAAAGACTAAGTCTTCACTCTAATGGCATATAAAACAAGCTAGCAGTTGCCGCTAGGGCATCTATGCCATTTCGTTCGTTGCAATCCGGGACTGCACGCTGGAGTTTGTTTTGGTTGGATCAGGGAGAGCAGCATATGTGCCTCCTGATGAGAGACTAATAAGTTTCGAAACCGGTAGGGGTGCTTGCAGCACTCTCTGATTGGACTAGAATATGGTTCGGCTGTGTTTTCGTTTTGTAACGAAATTGAAAGTGGTTATTCATTTTTGATTTACATTTACTCTGTGTGGAGTATGAAGGGAACCATTCTCGTTGGAACTTTACCGCGCTGAGCAGATGGGACGTGAATTGTAGATTGTAGAATTCCCTCATCTTCAACATTATCTTTCATGCATCTGCATCGAAATATACAGAGAATCTCAGGTTTTTTACATCTGCATAAGTTCTTAGAGCAATTTTTACAGTTACATGGTGGTACTAAGTCTGTTCTTGTAGGCAGTAAAACTAAAACTTTCTGGGGCTTCAGTCTAATTATCTATATGATGTGGACTAACCACATATAAAGTGGATCTAGTTCTTTTGCAACATCGTCAAGGCACGTCAATTGTGTGTATGCCGCCTCAACATAAATGCTCGTTTTATATGCAATGATGATGCTGTAAAAGAACTCGATCTATTTTTATATGGATATCACATATTTGCTTATTTGCATGCGTAGAAGCCGAGTTATGATCGATAAAGAGTCGAAAAATACTTACACACTTGACTGTGAGCCGATTTTGCACCTCATAGCGCGCCATTAAAATATCGATATCTTGACCAAAAATAAACTTACTTTAAAAAGTTGAAAATGTTCCTTTTGAATTTTTCTATCATTATTAGTAATTAAACTATAAATGATTACAGCTTAAATTTACTTGAAACCCTTATAAACAAATTATTGTACAATTTTTTTAATAAAATTATAACTTCAAACGGGTATAACTTTAAAACAAATGAAGATAAAATAATTTAACAAACTTTGTTTGGAAGCCTATTAATAAAGCTCTAAAATGAGATCTTCTAAGGCTCATTTGCATGCGCAGAAGCTGAGTTACGATCGATAAAGCTTCAAAAAATACTTATTTTGCAATTTGCTATTTGCATTGTGCACTAATTTTACAATATCTTGAGTTCTAACTGTTGGGTTTAGTAAACGGTTTTTCTTCGTTTTTTATTAACGAACAAATTTTATTTGAAACATAATTTTTTATCTCTTTTAGTTTATGAGCCAGAGACTTATAAACAATTTATAAACAATTAAATTGTTTATAACAATTTTTTGACCACTCTGATCGAAATCCACCCTCGAAAATTGTAATCAGCAGCCAAAAATCCATAAGAAACCGTTGAGTTTGTCCATCAGAATTAAAAAGGACACGGTGACCCCTCTGGCGCCTAGACTATTAGTTTTAAATATATTTTATTAAAGTTAACGCCAGTGACAACAAAATATATGATCAGGGCCGTCTTTCACGTATTAGAGACATTGGGCACATTACGAATATGGGATCACTGGCTTATAATAAAGCACTTTTGTTAGATAGAGAAAGAACATAGGTATATATATAAAAAGTTTTAGCTTTATTTTTATTCCTTTACAGTAGCATTAGATACTATAATGTATTATGAATAGATGATCAAAATAATTTAATACATACGAAGTAATTAGCACCCCTGATAAGTCCTACCTAACTATGCTGATTAAAGAAGCATCCTTCTAGATTTCAGTTGAGCAAAATCGTTAAAAACTTATCCGTAAGGCTAATTATATAATCATCGGGTACAATAAACAAATTAATTGTAAAGTCTAGTGTTATTGTTTATTTCTGAAGATAATTGCTGGTTTTATCTATTCTTTCCAGTGAAGAGCTTTATTCTGTTAGGATCATAAATTCTAGTTGTTCAATTTTTTGGGCAGACTGAAGGCTTCTGCTTTAGTTTTTTGTACCTGTTCTATATGTGTAGCGATGGATATTAAAGCTTCTATAATTTCTTTATGACCTCCACGCAAGGCACTCACAGTATCAGCTCTGGCTGACCATCTTGTTTGTGACGGAGTTTTGACAAATTTTTTTAAACCTAAATGTTTTATCAGTATATTCCAACAACAAGTAGAGCCCGCTTAGAATCCAATACGATGATCTTTGTGTGATACCTAGTAGGTACGTAAAGTGTGCCTGTGATTGACTATTAAAATAATTTAGGTTTCACATGATATAAGGCTATTTATTCGTGGGTCCGAAACCGTTAATGTTATCTTATCAGCAGATCAATTGTGACATGTCACACAAGATGGAAAAAATAATCGGGAAATTTACATATGAACTGTAAAATAAAGTGACAGGAAAAAATCAGAAAAATAATTGAAAAACAACATTGAAACACAAAAAATGTTCAAACCAGTACAGTCCTACGGTGTGCAGTTACGAGGCTGTACTAGTGAAAGTAACTATGCTTGCTTTCAAAGAGTCCAAAACTAAAAATATATAGGTACTAAGAAATATAGTCAACGCTCCGTGGAATATCCGAAACAAAGAACTACATTGGGAAATTCATATATCAACAATTAAAGAAGAAATAGATAACATTGTGAAGGGTCACGAAAACCTACTCAACCGACTCTTTAAATTCAGGCAGTGAAGTGTGCAAGATTCTAAGGTGAATTGTTGGGAATACCTAGGACAGTAAAGTAGTAGATTAGGTTAAATATAAAATTTTGGTTAATGTTAGGATTAGGTGCAGTGTTAATTAAATAAATAATAAAAGAATATGGTGGAGCAGTACGGTATGAGATAAGGGCTTACAGCTTGGTGATCCCCCATAGACACCTACCAGAAAAGCGTGATACCTAGTTTAAAAGAAAACATATCGTAATAATATGCGCCAAAGATATACATAAATTAAAAAAAAAACTACTAACTTTTAACCACAAGTAAAAATTGAAAATTATACTTTATTTTGACGTCTCAGCTTCCAGATACGAATTTTTGATTTATTGATTTTATTATGTGATTGTATCTGCACACATCGAAAAAGTCTAGGGATATTTTCAAAAAAAGACGTAACTCCTTATTTAATTGTTTTGAATAAATAGTAATCGATTTGAATTGATTAGATTGGCTTTATAAAAACCATTTACAGTAACACACATTTATAACACAATCTATGGTTACCTGGTGTTCCCGCTGCAAGTCGCTAACTAATTCAGGTGCTGTATGTAATTGTTAGTTGTTTTCTAGCTGCAGGCAACCAACACTAGTTAACACTAAAAATTGGTCTTGAGCAGCAGTTGTATCGCACTCACGTCCTAGATGCCGTTCGGCTGGACTTCCAGTGTCACAAAAACCCCGCCACAATTGACTTAAAATACTTTGGGAGACTCCCATGCGTTCAGCTACATTAGATTGCCGCATGCCATATTGAAAAGCGCCTACATTCCTATTTAGCTGATCCAATATTAAATGACGTCGTTTCTTGTTAAAAAAAAACAATGTTTTTAATTCACCAAGTAAACAAGAAATTTATAGTATGAACAAAATCGAAACTAGCAAAATATTGACTGCAGTATAAAACCTATAGTTTGTTCCTCTCCTGTAAAAAGCTTTGTCAAATATCCTGTATCATTTTTGACTTTATATTTTACTAACAAAAATATACAGAATGAGCAACTGTACAAATTAAATTGGAATTATTAAACGACAGCACGAATTTATTTATTCTATGGCCGTGCTAAAAGAGCCACTTTCACGCACGCATTTCGTTTCCGAAATTTTCCCGCACAGCGTGCGGGAAAGTAAAATACCTTGTAATAAGGCATTATAATATATTACAATTACTGCAATAAACTAATATTTAGATATTATTTACTAATTTATTTCAAATTTATCTTATTGTGTTCATGTTTTAATGAAATTGGCGCGACTATTTCACTCATCTTAAAATTTTCACATAATCTGACCTATCACAAACCAAAGACGGCTTGTGTTATCGCGAAAACACTAACTGTCTTTCAATTCTGATTGGTCTATCAGCTTCGTGTTTTCAACGACGTAACTATGGATACCGATCGCAAAGCAAAGTTTGACGTTTGCCAAAAAAATTATTGTAGCTGTATACGTCAATGAGTCGTTTCGGTGGTATAATAATATTTGATGATTATGACTAATTGTGAATTATTCAAAAAATGGGTAGATTTGGGTTACCTAGATCAAATGTATTATTATTAAATTCCTTCCTCTCATTCTACTGAATTTTTGACCTATCAGTTTGTTCGTGAAATAGTCTAATAAAATACCACTCGTGATTTAATTTATCTTATAAGTCTGCCTTTTATTTCTAAACTCAACTGAGTTGCTTAAAGGAAACACCACTCGTCATACGGACTCGTGGTGTTTTCAAGCAACTCAGTTTCGTTTAGAAGTAAATCGACAGACTTATCGCGAAAATTGAATCACTAGTGGTATTACTATTGATTATTTCATTCATAGATTCTGACCAATAGAAAGCTACAGGAATAAAAATTGAGGTGATTATTTTTTAATGATTTTAACTTCCAATCGTATAGTAAGATATTTGATCACGTGTTTAATTCTGTCCAATCAGATTAAAATTATACTTAGAATTATCTACTGTAGAAAATTACCGATAGAATTTTTTTAAGTAGATTGTTTCTGTTTAATGGCAACCAGTTTCCTAGTTTTGACAACTGCCACATTTAAGAAAATATCCATAATATACGTATTAGAAAATAATCTTACGAATATCACACGACAGTAAGAATAAATAAGAAAATAATGCTTCATTTTTACTCAAATTTGTTGTCATTGGGCAATAGCCACTCGAGCTCTGCGGGCTCTCGTGTCTGTTGCCAGACAACAAATTTTCGAAAAACTGTCGCATTATTTTCAATTTATTCTCACTCTCTTGTGATATTATACCCGATAATTTTTGATAATATCGTCGTCAAGTATATTACGTCAGGTGCCCTTCGTTGCTACGAAAAAATACATTCAGTGACATTAATGACAATCAATGTTTTAAAAATTATAAAAGTGATGACTTTCAACCGTCAAATATTTATAACAACTGTGTGTTTAATTGTACTAATTTGTACTTACATAAATAAATTACAATAATATTTTGGTTTTGAACAGTTTTATTCATGAAATAATAGAAGCAAATTGCACTCGATCTCTAAAATTATTATCGAATTTTTGCCCTCGTGACACTTTGACAAAACTGTCAAAGTGTCACTCGGAAAGAATTCGATAATTTTAGGGCTCTTGTGCAATTACTACTGATAATTCGATGAAATAAAATTATGTTGACATAATATTTAAAAGTCAGATCAGTAGACAATTAAAATGGTTTTGAATCGTCGTCATGGAAACCAATATCGTCGTCGTGGTAACCCATTATATTGAAAGTTTGGTTTTGAGTTTGGCAACCTTTTCAAAGAATTAATTTGTGTATTTTCACTTCTAAATAAAAATTGATATAACTCTAATTTTTGTAGCTTTGTTCCAAACGTACGGCCCTAAAAAAAAAATTGTTCCTAACTCATGCGGAAAGTGTCTTCCCCGCACTTGACTGCTTGCCCGAACTCCGCTGTCGCGTTGTTCAGGTCAACGGTAGTCTCGTGCGAGATAGTATCACTTTCCGCACTAGTTAGGAAAATAACTATTTATTAAATTTATTATGTCATGAAAATATGCCTAGACTTCTCCGATGTGTGTATATTCATATAACATCTCATTCGTAAAATAATTTGTAAAAAATTCATACATTTTCGTTCAATAAATATGTTGTTTGAAACACTATAAAATCACTCGTGTATTTCTCTTATCACGCACCTAAGATTTTATGTGCTATTCTCTAGCTACATGGTACTTGAATAAGATTTTGTACGGATATTGAACGTATCGTATGTTACGTGCTATCTTCAATATTGTGGTCAAGATGTGCTTGTCTTTGGTTAAATTTACGAATTAGATTTCCAAGGAAAAAGAAATTTTATTGACTATTGCCGTTGTACATAACATGATAATCGTGAAAACCAACCTTTACTTTATAAAGATAATTTTTCATGAAGTAAATCAGCGAATCAGTTATTCGTACGACATTGTTGTTATCGGTAAGTTTGTCTGCGATTTATTAATCGTTTGGATTAAAGCGTTAGATATGTTCTAAATTTTGAAGCTATAGTTGTTCCATTTTATCTTTTCCCATGAGACATGATTAATTTTCAAACAAGTTTAATCAAAACATAAAGTGAAACGTAAGTCGATGAGTAAGTAGTATCATTGATACGTAGTGTCAGGAGGAAAACTGTCATTTTCCGGAGGAAAAGTAGAACTTTGCTACCTTGTTATACAAACAGCTATTCATTTAAGATCACTTCGATGACAAACACACATATAGATTTACCTCTGGAAATGTTCAGTCATCTGCATTTTAGAGTTTTAATTAAACTAACAGATATGTGATATCCTTATTACTGGCTAAATGCTTTAGAAACATTAAAGTATACAAGCCTTTAAATAATTTGAAATGTTTATGAATATTTATACATACATATATCAGGGTGACTCACCCTGTATATATCTAGTATACATGATATAGCTTTGCACACATTATTCACAACGACGCACGTTCCCGATAAAACAGATGTTAGAGATGCCCTGTGGCCAGTGGCGGATCTACGGCAAGGGAAAATGAGGAAATTTCCCCACTAACAAGGTCCAAAATTAAAGAAACAAAATCGTTTAAACATAAAAATATATTAGCTGACATGAAACCGAAATTAGAGAAAGACAAATTCAACCCAATAAACTCTAGTTAGAAAAATTAAGGAAACTTAATGCCTATAAGTTATTATTTATGTCTTTTTTGTAATCTGAGTTTATCTTTTTATGTCTTTTGGTTGGGTTTTCATGATGAATGGCATTCTGTGGGACCAGACAATATCTAAAGCGAACAAGCAGCTCATATACAATAGCATACTTAAAATTATAATCACATATGGCAGTGAAGTTTGGCCACTCAAACAAAGAACGGAGAAAATGCTACTAGTAACAGAAACGGACTTCTGGAGAAGAGCAGCAGGCAAATCAAGAAGAGATCGGATACCAAATGAGAGAATACGAGAAATGATGGGAGTCATACATACAATAATTGATGACATAAAAACAAAACAACTAATATGATACGGCCATGTACAGAGAATGCCAGATGACAGGATCCCTAAGCAGATTTTGGCATGGACACCACAAGGGAGAAAAAAAGAGGAAGGTCGAGAAGAAGCTGGAGGGAGGGAATTGAAAAAGAACTAGAGGACAGAGAAATCCCTCAAGGTCTACGGTTAAACAGAGAAGAATGCGGTTAGTAGTCGGAAGGCGTCGGAGAACGCTGTAAACCGATAGTAGTAGTAGTAGTGGTTGAGTTTTCGTTGGAAGCTCCCACTAAGGCAAATTTCCCCTCCCAAGGTAAATCTCTAGATCCGCCATTGCCTCTGGCAAGAAAAATCTCTAATTCTAGTCCGCAATTCTGAAATGATAGACGGTGGATCTGTCTGACTTCTTCAGCATTCCTCATGTGGACGCAACTGGTAGCGTTAGTTCTGGTGAGTGGCAACTCCCAAAATGATCGCGCAGTATTCGAGGAGACTCCCTGGCAGTGTGACATGTTGTCCCGTCCTGCTGAAACCATTATTGATTTTAGGCTTGGACCGTTTTCGTGACCTCTTCCGCATGACCGAAAATAGTACTCCAGCATAAAAAAATTTTCTGTAAAACTGAGAAACATTCTGAAACACCTAACATTATCACGACATTCACATAGGTTACAACGCCGTTCGGAAACCATTTAGTACGTTTCGGCAAATGACACCTATAAATTTGAGGCATACGAATTTCATCATACTGTTTATTTTGCCGCATACCGTATACTGTTGTATTAAATATTATATTTATATATCGCACCTCCGACTTCCGCTCAAACAGTGTTATAAGTCAAAAAAGCAAAGTATAGAGAAAACGACGCGACGTTTAACATTATTTGTGCTAGAACTTTTCCGTATTGAATTCAAAAACTGTTAAAATTAGTACATAGTACATAACTATTTTAGTCAGTTACAATGGTTTTTGAAGCACTGCAAAATAGAGTTCTGCTAAACATATTAAAAAAATATTTTTTGTTTAGTTGTGGCACTATACAAATAAAATAACGAAAAATGTACGAAATATTATTTATCAAAAGTGGCTCTTGCAGAACAAAATGTAATATCATTGTTATTATTGGGTTAACACTTATACTTTTTAACTTTAATCACAAGTAACAACATTACACAAACAATACTGCAAAAAGAAAGGTAAATAAGTGATAAATGTGTCCCTTTTGTCACTTTTCTTGAGTACATATGCAGATTGTTTTGAATAAAGTAATCACATATACTGTCCTAACTCGACAAACGAGACTTTATACAAATTGTACATATATTAGATGGACAAATACCTTGCACAAGTCGATATGTAACTGTTTATGTTCGGTGCACCGTTGATTTTGGTTAATCATGTAATGACTCTTGTGTCACCTAACTGTAACGGTCCACCCGTTATAATATAATTTTAGCTCTTTAATTATTTTTTATAATTATTTTCTCTTGACCTCCCAATTAATTTCTGTAACTTTCTCGTAAAGGACCACTTATGTGACGTCACACGTCGACGTCTGCGGAACAATTGTAGAATCGTTCCGTGACATTTAATTCATGTTCTGTGGTCGTTTGAGATGCTCCTCTTGGAAGGTGAGGGAGAAGTTCCGTGGCACGTGGCACTTGTGGTTGGAGATTCAACGAGCATGGATGGGTGGCGTGTGCAAATAGTAGGTCAAATTTAGAGGTTAGACCTCCAATATGTGAATGTTGGAGTTTGGATCACCAAAAACTTATTTGTGGAAAGAATAAGTAATTAATCTCATGGGATTTCTGCACAACATCATCGTATCACACGGTAAATAGCAATATCTGTTTTTATAAATAGTTTTTATAACCACCCGTTGTCACTCTTGTTCCAGGTGACAAAATATATATTCTTTCTGATGTGTGCGATGTGTAAATTTAATCAGTGAATTGTTCTTTTAATTATTCTACTATCTATAAGTAATATCTTTTAATTATTCCCATATCTATAGATAATATTCATCCAGAGAAAATTCTAATAGTTTTAAATTTTTGGTTATACTAAAGTAACTTCCAATATCATTTATAAGTACCCGATAATAATTACTTTAAAGAAATCATATTTAAATCCAAAATCCACATGTCTGTAATGAGAACTCACATAAACTTTGTCAAGGTCAAGTACTTCAGTAATTAAGAGGTCTCTTTTTGTGTGTTTTTTATTACTATCTATCCAAAAAAACACTTTCCTAGTTTTTCTTCCTTTTCTTTGATTTATTGTATACTTGGGAAATTGAAATAAACGGGAGTTATGTTTTTTGTAGCCACCCATGTGAGAACTTAAAACACCTCGAAACACCGTGAGGCCAATCTCCAACCATAAGTCGCCAGGGAATACGTCTTTTTGGGAACAAGCTATGGGAGCGTTCCAGCTCAATTTTCGTCTTGGCACCTGGGCCTACAGGAGTCATGGGGTCGCACCATCCTGGTGCATCATTTTCTAGGATGCAACCGCAACCTCGTTTGGGAACATTTAGTGAGGTGTTTTAGTAACTATTGGTTTTTTTTTTATATTTCAGACATTTGATTTAATGCACCATGTTAATTAATTTTTTTCCAGATTTAGGTTACCTCTGGTTTTTTTTTGACATATTTTTGTATATTAGATTATTTGGTTCCCAAACTTTGTATCTACGGTAACTTCTTGTGCACAGGAATAAGCCTAGAGAAAATTAGGTTTTTAATACTTTATTATTGCTTTGATATTGGTTTATGTAATTCGGGTAAATCTATTTTGGTAATATTACTTGCTTGTTTTCCAAATATTTTCTTGTTATTCGCTTTATTTCGATTGTTCGGTTAATTCGTCGTTACTTTATTTCATTGCATTTTCTCGGTTAATTTAGGTCATCGTTTCAGTATTAATTACTTCATTAACTACTATCACTTTATTCATTTGTATATTTAATTTTATTTATTCATTATTGTATTTTCCCTTAGTGAGGCTTGGGCCTATTTATTTGTATTATTTTCATCTTTGTCGGTTTCATTTAGTTGTACGTAGCAAGCGTACTATAACCATTTGGTAGAAGACTCATGTGAGTGTACCCTATATGTAAGCAAGAGGTATCTAATTTTGTAAAAGATAACATTAGTGTTGTTGTATTGTATAATATCCTCTTTAAAATATAACTTTTTGTATAACTTATGTCATTTTAGAGTCACAGCATAATATGAACTTGCTTAACTCAGAGATTGTTAAAAATCTAGTAGTTATTTTTAATAAATATGTATTTATTTTGTATATCAATTATTTTATTATTCCTTTATGTTCATTATTACAGGTTTAATATATTTAATATTTGAAAGCAGTGTAAGATACCTGGGAAAGTGATCGAAGATCATTTTCATGGCGCCCATGATTTGTTAGATTTATTTACCTTGTTCGTCTTTAGAAATTATTCATCTTCATTCCTCTTCAGTACCTTATTCTTATTTTATTATTTCACCTTTTAGTCATCATTACTATCGACATAGAGCTACTGTTCTTCGACAGGCATGCAAATGAGCCGTATCCATCCTTGAGTGTCAATTTGCTCTCTTGCATCTATAGCTAGCCAACTCTATTCAGTTTGCCTCTGTCTCTTCCCACGTCTACTTATTATCCCTTCTAAGCCCCCTTTCTTCAGTACTACTGCAAAGTAGTATTTTTTTTTATTTCCTACTGCGGCTTCTCAACGTAGAAGCCACAGCACCCTTTTCTTCTACACACCCCACACCTCTCTACATCTATGTCCCATTAGTTATTTATTTATTTTTTTCCTTACTTCTCTTGGAGTACCTATATCTTTCTTTTTACTTTCACTCCAACAGAAGTTTTCTCATTTTTGTTACAAATACTTGAACTATAAACGTATCACTTTTTGAGATAAGATTTTATAGTTTTATTAAGCTGTTGGTGCAATAAAATCGTTTTTATTTTTTTTAGTTGTGACACTATTTGAGCGAAGGTGCGATATTATATTATATTACCGGCCACACCCGTTTTTAGGATAAACTAGTTTGGCCTAGGCCAAACTAGTTTGTTTTGAACGCGTTAGGATAAACTTAGTTTTTCCCTAGAATGAAAAGTTTGTAATGAATTACAATTTTGAAAATGAATTACAAATGAATTTTTTCTTGTTAGTCAAATAATTTAATTCAAAAATTATATTTTTTCGCTACTCTTTATAAATAATGATGTTAATATATTGCTAAATAAAGAATTGAATAACTATTTTCCTAGCAGTTGCCGCTAGGGCATCCCTGCCATTTTGTTCGTTGCAATCCGTAACTGCACGCCGGGGTTTGTCCTGGTTGAGTCAGAGGCATATATGTGCCTCCTGATGAGAGACTAATAAGTTTCGAAGCTGTAGTTTCGTAACTTGAAAATGGTTATTTATTTTTGATTTACATGTCTACTCTGATTGGAGTACGAAGGGAACCATTCTCGTTGGAACTTTACCGCGCTGAGCAGATGGGACGTGAATTATAAATTGTAAAATTCCCTCATCTTTAGTCGCAGCATCCGTTATGGCTTGCAAATTTTAGAATCCTCGGAGGTGAAACCAGAGAAGTTTCCCATTGGTTTCAGTCTGGTGGGATGTGGAGTAATATTTTTAGTGTTATTTTATGTGCTATTAGATTGAAAATTTAGTCTTTTGTTAGCAGTTTCCGCTAGGGCATCCCTGCTATTTCGTTCGTTGCAATCCGTGACTGCACGCCGGGGTTTGTCCTAGTTGGGTCAGAGAGAGCAGCATATGTGCCTCCTGATGAGAGACTAATAAGTTTCGAAACCGGTAAAGGTGCTTGCTGCACTCTCTAATTGAACTGGAATATTGATGCGGCTGTAGTTTCGTGCTGCAACGAAATTGAAAATGGTTATTCATTTTTGATTTACATGCTTACTCTGATAGGAGTATGAAGGGAACCATTCTCGTTGGAACTTTACTGTGTTGAGCAGATGGGACGTGAATTATAAATTGTAAAATTCCCTCATCTTCCTTAGTCACAGGATCCGTTGTGGCCTGCAAATTGTAGAAGCCTCTGTGGTGTTACCAGAGAAGGTTCTCATTGTTTTCAATCTGGTAGGATGTAACGTAACATCTTTTGATATTGTTTTATGTGCTATTAGATTGAAAACTTAGTTTTTTGCTAGCAGTTCCCGCTAGGGCATCCCTATTTCGTTCGTTGCAATCCGTGACTGCACGCCGGGGTTTGTCCTAGTTGGGTCAGAGAGAGACTCCTGATGTGCCTCCTGATGAGAGACTAATAAGTTTCGAAACTGGTAGAGGTGCTTGGTGCACTCTATGATTGAACTAGAATATAATGCGGCTCTAGTTTCGTGTTGCAACGAAATTGAAAATGATTGTTCATTTTTAATTGAATAACCTTTCAACTGATCTACCACACGACCCATATTACCGTTTAAAAAAATCATCGATTACGTCATCACGCCCAGATGGATGACGTCATTAGTATGATATATATGCAAAAAAATTTTAATTTAACAATAAAAATCGACTTGCTTCTGGATTCATCTCCAAAATAGTCCATTTTAGAGAAAATGAATTTAGTCCATAATTTTGCATCTCTCTGTTTATATTCAATGTTCATAATCATTATTGAAATGTGTGGTTTAAGTAAAAGATTTAAAAATATATTTAATTTAATTAACTGTTGCTACACTATTGGCTCTTTCCGTTGATTACGATCTTTATTCAATTTTAGGCTGTATTTATTTCAAATTCATTAATTAAACGGACAATTAAATCAAAACAACCACCAATTTCATAATTTACGAACTGAATACTTAACATTTACCATTTTGATAGTCGATTATTTATTATGTGTAAATACTTATGTACTTCATATAATTATGGTGATTTATTTCATTTTTTAACTATCTATGCTAATGCCCAAACTTGTATTTAACAAGATCTATATAATCTTCATGGAATTAACGAATAAATTTTGGGACCACCAAGTGAGAATATTTCGTGATATGTTGCTATAATCGTTTATAGATAAATAATAAAAAGTAGTATAAATTATAGATAAAAAATTATGAAATGTTTACTATTCATCACTTTTAGGACAATTTTATGAAAAATGTTATTTCCACTCTACAACTACAACAGCCTACTAAACGTTGTCTCGTGTGTTAGAATAAGTGATATCCCTCCAAATGACGTAATTCTTTTTACAAAAAAAAAAACCCTCTGAGAATTTTATTTTTAAAAGTAGTCATTTTACCCGTCGTCATGTGACGGACGGGAAATACAATCAATTGCCCCTATAGTCTGCACTCATTTTTGTTACTTCCTCCTATTTTATCCTGTCTCGCTTCAATTTTTTCTGACTTTCTCTATTGTTTTCTGATCCCTCCTATTTTTTACTTCGTCCTATTTTCTGACACCCTACAATTTTTTCTAACTTTCTCCAAATTTTTTTGACTCCATCAAATTTTTTCTGACACCCTCTGCTCTTTACTGGTTCGCTCTAAAATTTATTTTTGTTAGAGCAAATACACACCAGGCGGCGTATGGGCGGCATGCGTCAAGTCGATGTCGCATCGACTTAAAACACATGATGCGGTGTAACAGCACCAGCTGCGCTGCTGTAGAAGTATTTGAATTTCGTTGTTGTCAAATTTAGTTGAGTGTTGGCTGCTGTACGATACGATGTCTGAAAGTGATGACAATTTGTCTTTTCTAATAAATGCAAGTTTGCTTCACCTTAGATTAAAGAGAAAAAAGAATCGCAGGTATTGGATACATCCCATCATAAGAGAACGAAAATATAAAGGCTTTTTTGACACATATAAGGAAATTAATGAAGACCTAGAAAAGTTTTTTTATTTTACAAGAATGTCTAAAAGATCTTTTCAGGAGTTATTAGCAATTATTAAAGAGCCATGTACAAGAAACAACACTGTTATGAGCGAAACCGTTATCGGATGAACCGTAAAACAAAAGCAAAACAAAACTGACCACATATTTAACTAATTGAAGATTATTTTTCTTCGGGTTTTATTTAAGGAAAAGAGACAAAAGCAAACGAACGTTGAGAATTTAAAATTTAACCTTACTTGAAGTTTCGATTTTCACTTTAGAAATCATTCTCAAAATACGGAACAAATAAATTAAACAAATGTTGTTTTTTCTTCATCTTTTTTAAGAGCAGTGTCCCAATAGATTAGATATCATCGTCACTATTTTTACTCCGCTGCTCTGAAGAATTCTATGGAACTGAATTTAAAACAATCCCTTAAATTTTTCAACCATAACATTCTCCTTCCTTATATCGCCGGTCTGCAATAAGAATGACGTAACTGCAAAAAGCCAAATTTCTCAGGAGAGCAAAGAAACGATTTTTTAATATTTAAAATGGGGATTCAATGAGGGGTAATCGTCCAGGAGTATCAGTATGGCGTTTATTGTTACAATTATGACTTTGATTTTTAGCCTTAATGGTTCGAACTTCATTATCTTAATTTAATCCCCCCATTTTAACCCTTTTTACAGTTGCGTCATTCTTCATCTAAATTTTTTTAAATATTTGAAATAGTGATTAAATAGAGAGTAACCGTCTGGAGCATCAGTATGGCGTTTAGCCTTAAAATGATGGCTTTTAGTTTCATCACTATTGGTTCGAATTTCATTATCTTAATGTAATCCCCCCATTTTCAACCCTCTCTACAGTTGCGTCATTCTTGATCTGAAAAATTTTCTGTACAAAAAAACTATTTATCTACTCTATCTCATATTATGTAAAGTTTTTAGTTTGTGAAAACTGTCATTATAGATAGCAGTGCATGAAGGATTTAAAGTGTGCGTGAAGTAACAATGTATTTTAAATGGGATTTACTTTTTCGCACTGTTTTTGGCACACTTTCATATAATCAAATATCCTTAAATTTCGCGTTGTCATTGTGATGACATTGTCAGCAATAAATTACGACAAAAGTTTTGACAGTTTTGTGGTTTGATGGAAGTTAGAATTTTTAAATGCCAAAGTTCTAAAAATTGTAGAATAGAAATGAATCCCAGTGAGAAAGAGTTACAGTTTTTTTATTTGTTTATCGTAGATAAAATATTATTATACTGGCGTCAAACAGCGACAGCTTGCATAAATGGAAAATCAATAGAAATATGCAAAATACAAAGAGGTGACAGACAGGGTTGTAAACTGTCCCCACTGTTATTCAATTTATATTCAGATAGAATATTTAAGGAAGCCCTGCATAATTTGGAATGGGGTGTGAAAGTTAATGGAATTCTGATAAATACAATCAGAGATGCAGACGATACAGTTATTTTAAGTGATGATATGAATGGATTACAACACCTTTTAAATGCTATTGACACAGTGGGAAGAGAGTTTGGCCTAAACATAAACTGTTCAAAAACAAAATATATCTTGGTTGCCATTACTGAACAACTAGATCCATATAAAGAGATAAAATGTAGAATCGAGATAGCCCGCACGACATTTTTAAAAATGAGGTCATTCTTCTGTAATGATAACTTGCAACTTCAACTTCGAAAGCGCATGATTATATGTTACATTTGGTCAGTCCTCTTGTATGGTGTCGAAGCATGGACATTAAAAATATCCACCAATAATTGTTTGGAGGCCCTTGAAATGTGGCTGCACAGACGTACAATGAAAATACCACCAATGCTGACAAATGTGGCAGTCCTTAAGAGAGCAAATGCTGCCCGCGAGCTGCAATAGATTTCTCAGTTAAAAAATGAGTAACTAAAGGTTGTATATGGTAAATATTGAATGGGTTGCATATGTGAGTCCATATTAAATATAGTAATGAAACACAGACATACTCACAATCATTTAATTATACTTTGACGACCGGTTTCGATCTCTACAATATACAGATCATCTTCAGGTCGGCGTTACAAGTAGTTAAATGCTACAATAAGAGAAAACCTGTGTTAGAACAGTGTCTGATTGAAGAGATGTTAATAGAAAGCCAAATTTAAAAATTTTTTAAAAATTTTATAAAAATTTTTTTAGAAATAAAGGTTTGCAACTGTTGACATTTCAGAATATTGTTATATACAAAGGCACACCTATGAGTAAAAATGCTCATAGGCATGTATGTGCAAATGGGTGCATACAGTTTGTGAATTTGTTGAGATTAAAATTTTTTAACCATTAAAAAACAAAATAAACATAAGCTGACTTAAATATGCTTCCAAATTCAAAGTAGTAATAATAAAAGAGATAGTAATATTGTTCTAATCTACTTACATGCCGTTACAAGGATTGCGTTGCAACTTAGTTGTTGTCATATTAGTACGTCCAAATTATGCTAATTGGTTTGTTAGGATAGTGATAGGGTAAACAGACATGTTACGTAGGTTAAAACACAGTAAGATTTCGAATTTGGAATGGATCCTGAAGGAAGATGCGTATGTGAAACGGGTGATGTTTTGTTCGAATGGAGAAAGACAATGCTCCAGGGGTTGCGTATTAATTGTAGCAAAGTATGAAATGTTATTCTAGACTCTTGTACAAATGTGATGGTCTTAGCTCGTAGATGTTATACGATGCGGGCAGAGGTCAAAGCATAGGAGATGACACATAGGAAATTGTTGAAATAAATTAATCTAATTTAAGATGTGTTGTTCTCAGTAACTTAACTGAGGGATGTCATAAGTATAATAATAACATTATAATATTATGAAGTAGTAAGTGCCATACACTGTGAAACTATGAAGTGTATAGAAATTAAAAGAAAGCAAGTAAGTTAAATGAAAAAATTATTATTATCAAAAAGTCGGTTAAGAAACTTTAAATTGAAAATTGAAAAAGGTAAGAAATTGAGAAAATTAAAGATTATTTTGTTTGAGCTATTGTATAATGGGATATGTACAAAGAAAAGAAAGAAACGAAATATTAATGGAAGGGTGTATGCACTTACTTGAGAATAGTGTTTTTTTTTAAATAAATAAATAAATTAACACATAACACATAGGGTTTAAAAGCACAAAGACATAACAATTATTGGTAAAAGTTTTTTAAGGGAGGTAGCACTACATTTCCCCAATTCACTAATTAACTTATTTTTTATTTCCTGAATTGAAGTCTAGTTTTTGTGTTTTCAAGAGGGAATATTGACAGTGTAGACAGATGTAGGTTATCTGAAATGTCAAAACACTTCTTCTCAAATGTTGTACAGTAGTTGCCTATTTTAATTGAATCTTTTAGTAACATGATGTATACAACATTTTCAAATTTTACAAAAAGAAAATTGTTAATGTATAGCTTTAATAACAAAATCTAAACTATATGTGTAACCACTATTGTGAAACAAGGACTGTTGTAACAATAATAAAAGTACATGATTATAAGATAACAGATGTATTATTCTACATTAGTATTCAAGTAGAGAAGAATTAAAGTAGAGAAGAAGTGTTGAGTTTAAGTTTAAGTACGCAGTAAGAATGCATAATCTAAGGTACAAGCATATCACCTGTTGCATAATTATAGATGAGTAAGATAAATTGATTAGCCTAGTCTATTTAAATTTAGTAAATGAAAACAGATATAAAACGTGAAAGTTATAACTAAGAAAAAGAAAGGAAAGTTGGTTGGTAGTATTGTTAATATTGCAGTCGTGGCAATGCCACGTCAACGAGGTCAAAGGAAGCGGAATGTTTAATGACAGGTGTGAGGAGTGGGGTGGGGGGGGGGGGGGTGATAATTTAAAAGGGAACCTAAAAGTTTGTTTAAATCCTATTTCTATTGAAATATTGGTGCCAACCAACTTCCTCATGTGCCATACTTGGTAAGTTATAAATTTAAAGTATTTAATAGATTAAAAAGGTTTTGATAACTTGTACAAAATGATCATGCACTTCCATAGCGGAACCTATTTATTATATTTATAAGCTATAATATAAAATGTGTAGTCTTAGTGAATTCAAAATAATTTAGGGTGACATTTTTAAATTGAGAAACACGTGTTTAATATTTAAGAATATTGTACTGATCAAACTCCGTATTAAATGTTCAAACGGTCAGGCAATTATGGGACATTAACAGAATGAGCTCAAATGCCATACCAGCAAATTTTCTGACATTTTAAAAAGTTGTAGGTTACCATTTTTATATCACCACGTGGAGGAGTGCAGATGGTAATTGATTATCCAGTAATGAAGCTGAGGTGGGACAATTAGCTGTGTACTAAGCTATAAAATCATCAAATTCAACAGGAAACGAACAATGGAGAATGGATTTGAATAAAAGTAAAATTAACGGGATTTTGGAAATTAAGGGTGAGTAGTTGTTGTAACTTTTAAAATATTGTAAGAGTGTGTATAAGATTGTGTGTTGGAACTATTGAGTAGTTTGAATGAAATGGCGGGTAAGATAACTGTCGTTGGTGTATGTATATTGAAAGATTGGTTTGAAATAAATTTTAGATTTTGCAGTTTTGAAGTTTTAATTAAATGTCAGGTTGTGTACTGTAATATGAGTGGGTTATTTTATAGTAAAACTGAATAAGCCGGTATAAATTCAAGCTCTAATTGGGCATTTAATGTATGTCTAGCAGGGTCCTTTAAAGATTTTAAAATTTCGAAATGTTCCTGGTTGTTCAGGACGTAGCCCTTTTTGCAGATGTGAAGTATTTTTTTTTTTTTTTTTTAATTTTAATTTAACTTTAATTTTAACAACACCACGTATGTGCAACCGGACAGACTAGCTATGGGATCTCCTCTTTCACCGATATTAGCTGATATTTTTCTAAATGACTTGGAATCTAATAAAATAGTGAAAAATAATCCATTTACAGATTATATTAAATTTTACGCTAGGTATGTTGACGATGCTTTCATAATATGGAATGGCACAATTGACATTCTTCACGATTTCTTAGATTTCCTCAATACTTTACATGCCACTATTAAATTTACTTTAGAGATTCAGAATGACTCAAAAAGTTTGAACTTTTTAGATCTTACATTGACACTCAGAAATGGAACGATTGACTTTGGTATTTATAGAAAACCAACCCATACAGGTACAGTTATCCCTGCCGATTCACACCACCCCATACAACATAAACTGGCTGCTTTTTATAGTTACATCAACAGGCTTGTCTCTATTCCATTAACTTCAACTTCTTTTAATAAAGAATTAAAAATTATCCAACAAATACCAGTTAATAATGGTTATACTGTGGACTTAGTAAATAAAATTTTACACAAAAAAACAAATAGAATTTTAGAACATCGAGTATATACACAGCCCATTCCAGTTGAACAGGATCCAAAACCATATAGATCATTAACATTTACAGGTCAATTCTCTTACAAATTAGCTAATATTTTTAAAGATTACTGTAATATTTCTTTTAGAACTAATTCAAATTTAGGTTTGGTTTTCTTGAATAACAAGGACAGTCGTGATAGATCTGAGTGTTGTGGAGTTTATGAGCTTAAATGCCATACCTGCTCGTCATATTACGTCGGAAGAACCTTTAGATCGTTCGACACCAGATTGAAGGAACATCTTCGATACATACAGCGCCCAACATCTGGACAGTCTCATTTTTCCCAACATATCCGTAACTCCAACCATATAGTGTAGGAAACAAAGGTTGAACCTTGCAAAATGGACACAAGTGCGGTTTTATTTTTTTTCTGGTATATCAAGGGGTGCTTATTATAAGACTAACTTTTTCTGAAAAAATTTTGCCCCGGAACCTCCCTTTTCACCCCTTTAAAGGGGGTAATTTGTGGTTTTTGCGGAACGTAGCTCTTCCTGTAACTTTTACAAAAAATTTCTTTTATAGAAATATGAAGAGGACTATATTTTCTACGATTTATTTCCGACACCATCTCTCTATCATCCACCGTTTAGCGGGGGTGGCGCCATAAAATTGACAAGTTTTTAAAAAAGATGTGTTTAAAAAATATATATTTTTCCCTAACTGTAACGGAAATTAAGAAGAAATCCTGCGGTAATTATTCACAAATAATTGACTGATTTTTTGGTATAGGTTTCACTTAAGGATAATTTCCCTTTTTTTAATTACAGGGTGTTATATTTTAAAAAACCCCTTTTTATACCATCTGAACCGTTCATGCTAGAGTAAAAAGACTTTCAGCGATTACCCACGTACTGGTGCTATTTACAAGTTTGTATAATGCACCCCCATTTTTTCCCCGGAACCACCCCAAAAAAGAGAAGAATTAATAAATAAATTGATTTTCTTGGAATCCTTCACACACAATGCCCTTTATTAATATGCTTCATATATAATTTTGTGCAAGTTATTATTACCCATGCATGGACACTAAAAGCGATTTCCTAGTACAACCCCTGTAGCCAAAAACAATAAATAAAATGGGGGGTTGAATTTTTTTTTTTGTTTTTTGCTTTTTGATCCATGTGGGCATATGCTTCATCAATATTGCTTTTCAAAAATATATATGGTTATTGCAACATCCCTGCGTAAACCACCCCTATCCTTGAAAATATACTGCAGAAACTACCCCTATACCTTATCCAGCATGTTTTTACGATTTTCTCATTACCTATTCATTTTTTTTAAACAAAACTTATACAGGGTTAAAGACCACTATTTACTCTAAAAATTAGGTCCTATTCATTTTTTTCGTTTAAGCAACCGTTACGGCACAGTGGCGCCGTAAACCTCATATATGCTTTGACGGGCTCCAGTTTTTGTTTTCTTTTTTCGTCATCTGTTCGTTTTATTGATAAAGTACTTATGCAAAATAAAACAACACAGTGTAACCTACAAATTATGTCTTATGCACATTTTACATTCTTTGCTCCCCAAAGCCACAGTGGTGGCCCAAAATAAATTTTTGCATATTTTCGCCACCTACATGCATTTTATTGCATGAATGCTACCTTAACAGCACAATATTTACCCTTAGGTGGTCGCTACGCCGTGGCGGATCCAGGGAGGGGTGATGGGGGTGATCACCTCCCCCCCTCTCAAACCAAGTGATATTATATTCAAAGATTATAAAAATATTCATTTATTTTTATAGAAATTTAACCAATTGGCACCCCCTCTTAACGATTCTGGATCCGCCACTGTCGCTAAAGCATAAAAAGTCATTCTTATAAAAATAATATTAATATAAGTATTTCTATAAAAATAAATGAATATTTTTATAATCTTCAAATATAATATCACTTGGTTTAAGAGGGGTGGGGGTGCCATCACCCCCATCACCCTCCCTGGATCCGCCACTGCTTAGCGACCACTTAGGGGTGAATATTGTGCTATTAAGGTAGCATTAACGCAATAAAATGCGTGTAGGTGGCAAAATATGAAAAAATTTATTTTGAGCCACCACTGTAGCTTTGGGGAGCAAAGTAGGTAAAATGTGCATAGATCATGATTTGTAGGTTACACTGTGTTGTTTTATTTTACATAAGTACTTTATCAATAAAACAAACAGATGACGAAAAAATAAACAAAAACTGGAGCCCGTCAAAGCATATATGAGGTTTACGGCGCCACTGTGCCGTAACGGTTGCTTAAACGAAAAAAATGAATAGGACCTAAATTTTAGAGTAAATAGTGGTCTTTAACCTTGTATAAGTTTTGTTTAAAAAAAAATGAATAGGTAATGAGAAAATCGTAAAAACATGCTGGATAAGGTATAGGGTTAGTTTCTGCAGTAAATTTTCAAGGATAGGGGTGGTTTGCGCAGGGATGTTGCAATAACCATATATATTTTTGAAAAGCACTATTGATAAGGCATATGCCCACATGGATCAAAAAGCAAAAAACAAAAAAAAAATTTCAACCCCCCATTTTATTTATTGTTTTTGGCTACAGGGGTTGTACTAGGAAATCGCTTTTAGTGTCCATGCATGGGTAATAATAACTTGCACAAAATGATATATGAAGCATATTAATGAAGGGCATTGTGTGTGAAGGATTCCAAGAAAATCACTTTATTTATTAATTCTTCTTTTTTTCTGGGTGGTTCCGGGGAAAAAATGGGGGTGCATTATACAAATTTGTAAATAACACCAGTACATGGGTAATCGCTGAAAGTCTTTTTACTCTAGCATAAACGGTTCAGATGGTATAAAAAGGGGTTTTTTAAAATGTAACACCCTGTAATTAAAAAAAGGGCAATTATCCTTAAGTAAAACCTATACCAAAAAATCAATCATCTATTTGTGAATAATTTCCGTAGCATTTCTTTTTAATTTCCGTTACAGTTAGGGAAAAATATATATTTTTAAAAACATCTTTTTTAAAAACTTGTTAACTTTGGGGCGCCACCCTTGCTAAACGGTGGATGATAGAGAGATGCTGTTGGAAATAAATCGTAGAAAATATAGTCCTCTTCATATTTCTATAAAAGAATTTTTTTGTAAAAGGTACAGGAAGGGCTACGTTCTGCAAAAACCATAAATTACCCCCTTTAAATGGGTGAAAAGGGGGGTTCCGGGCCGAAATTTTTTCAGAAAAAGTTAGTCTTATAATAAGCACCCCTTGATATGCCAGAAAAAAAATAAAACCGGACTTGTGTCCATTTTGCAAGGTTCAACCTCTGTTTCCTACACTACATAATTTCAATCCGGACACTGATTTCAAAATACTTCACATCTGCAAAAAGGGCCACGTCCTGAACAACCTGGAACATTTCGAAATTTTAAAATCTTTAAAGGACCCTGCTAGACATACATTAAATGCCCAATTAGAGCTTGAATTTATACCGGCTTATTCAGTTTTACTATAAAATAACCCACTCATATTACAGTACACAACCTGACATTTAATTAAAACTTCAAACCTGCAAAATCTAAAATTTATTTCAAACCAATCTTTCAATATACATACACCAACGACAGTTATCTTACCCGCCATTTCATTCAAACTACTCCATAGTTCCAACACACAATCTTATACACACTCTTACAATATTTTAAAAGTTACAACAACTACTCACCCTTAATTTCCAAAATCCCGTTAATTTTACTTTTATTCAAATCCATTCTCCATTGTTCGTTTCCTGTTGAATTTGATGATTTTATAGCTTAGTACACAGCCAATTGTCCCACCTCAGCTTTATTACTGGATAATCAATTACCATCTGCACTCCTCCACGTGGTGATATAAGAATGGTAACCTACAACTTTTTAAAATGTCAGAAAATTTGCTGGTATGGCATTTGAGCTCATTCTGTTAATGTCCCATAGTTGCCTGACCGTTTGAACATTTAATACGGAGTTTGATCAGTACAATATTCTTAAATATTAAACACGTGTTTCTCAATTTAAAAATGTCACCCTAAATTATTTTGAATTCACTAAGACTACACATTTTATATTATAGCTTATAAATATAATAAATAGGTTCCGCTATGGAAGTGCATGATCATTTTGTACAAGTTATCAAAACCTTTTTAATCTATTAAATACTTTAAATTTATAACTTACCAAGTATGGCACATGAGGAAGTTGGTTGGCACCAATATTTCAATAGAAATAGGATTTAAACAAACTTTTAGGTTCCCTTTTAAATTATCACCCCCCCCCCCCTACCCCACTCCTCACACCTGTCATTAAACATTCCGCTTCCTTTGACCTCGTTGACGTGGCATTGCCACGACTGCAATATTAACAATACTACCAACCAACTTTCCTTTCTTTTTCTTAGTTATAACTTTCACGTTTTATATCTGTTTTCACTTACTAAATTTAAATAGACTAGGCTAATCAATTTATCTTACTCATCTATAATTATGCAACAGGTGATATGCTTGTACCTTAGATTATGCATTCTTACTGCGTACTTAAACTTAAACTCAACACTTCTTCTCTACTTTAATTCTTCTCTACTTGAATACTAATGTAGAATAATACATCTGTTATCTTATAATCATGTACTTTTATTATTGTTACAACAGTCCTTGTTTCACAATAGTGGTTACACATATAGTTTAGATTTTGTTATTAAAGCTATACATTAACAATTTTCTTTTTGTAAAATTTGAAAATGTTGTATACATCATGTTACTAAAAGATTCAATTAAAATAGGCAACTACTGTACAACATTTGAGAAGAAGTGTTTTGACATTTCAGATAACCTACATCTGTCTACACTGTCAATATTCCCTCTTGAAAACACAAAAACTAGACTTCAATTCAGGAAATAAAAAATAAGTTAATTAGTGAATTGGGGAAATGTAGTGCTACCGGATCTACGAAAAAAGGTCGCCAACAATTGGTCGAGCGAAAAAATGTCGCGCACATTGAGCGCGTATCAAAAGGTCGCCGGCGAAAAAACAGCGCCGACGAAATAAGGTCGCGTGCAATTGATCGCGCGAAAAAAGATCGCGTCAGAAAATATGTTTTCATTTGCATACTTTAACTTTCCTTCACACTTAATCCAGGCTAAATCAGATTTAGATGATGCAATAGAACTAAAGGATTGCTGTTAAATAATGACCCAAACAGTTAAATATTTTCTTATTAGTCATTTTAACCTATTGGTAAAAAATATTTCGTCAACCCAATATTGACTTCTAAATGACTTTAGTTTTATTTTCCACTTTAAATAATAGGAAAATAATTGGAAGTAAATAATCCTATTTGAAATTGATCATGTAAAATGTTCGACCAATTTAATGGTCGAATTAAGGTAATTTTAACTGTAAATGTTGTAGGGAAAGTACCTAGAGGTATTATTTGACGACTTGGCAGTGTCGCAAAATTTACCCTTGGTTATTTAAGAGTAAGTTTTAATATAAGCTTAATATATTTTACAGGGTATATACTACATATAGATAGGGTAGGTTAAGGGCTACCATCTTTATTAAAATAAAATTTCCCAAATAAAATAATGATATTGTGGTTAAAAATTATATAACAGGCACAATTTCATTAATACATTGTCACTGGTGAGTACTTATTGAAGATATCATAGTTAAAGAATACATTTATATTAATAACAGATTTGCATACTTTAACTTTCCTTCACACTTTATCCAGGCTTAGGACTGGCAGTTAGTAACTGGCGTGTTTAAAAGTTTTTTTAATTTTAATTTTTTTATTTTTTTCTAATTTTTATTTTTTTTTTATTTTTATTTTTTTGTGTTTTTTTAATTTTTTTTTTTTTTGTTTTTTTTAAATTTTTTTTTTAATTGTTTTTTAGTTTTTTATACTTGCAGTTGAAAATTTTGGGCAATTCCTCTTAAATATTCTAGATTTGACCGGTTCCCGTATTGCAAACAAATCGTTTTTATTCGCCGCGCTGTATCTTTATAAATTTTTTTTTTGAGGTTGTTGGTTTCCAGCTATGTATTGCTCCACTTTTAATCGATTTAAACTCTCTTCTTTCTTTAGCCCCGTAATAAACTTCCATAGATTTGGGTGTGCTGCATTTAATATCGAGGAGAAGCTGTTGTGCCAACCTTCGACAGCATTATTAGTACGCGGTAGATCTTCCTCTATAAATTCGAAGCAATTCCAAAGATTCCTTGGAAACATTGGCGGTCTTCTTTGTTGTCGTCGATCCAATCTGCCTATCCATACATCCTCAAAGTAGTTTATTAAAGGTGTTAGTAAATTTTCATTTTGAGTGTAAAACTCGCTGTCCAGTAGCTCTCCGAATGTTGCAACAACATCTACTTCAGGTACGAAGGCTAGGGCTGCCAATTGTCGCAGATGTAGAGCAAAATTCGCGTCTTCTGTATAAACTTGTTGCAGTCCTGTACCTTGCATGTTTCTCCACAAACATTGTGTGAAATGAAAGAAACATCCACGGATTCTGACTTCAGGAAACTCTTGTTGTAAAGCATTAATTGCTGCTTTTTCATAATCCACCATTATTGTTGTAGGACGTAAACCTGGTCGTAACGTTTTTAATTCATGGAAGAGTCGAGTGTATGTTGCCTGAGTTTTATTAGGAAGTAGAGCAAAAACAGTTGGAATAACGTTGCTATACTGTACGCCATGTATTGTATACAGCTGACCAAACAATAGAGGAGTACATGTGAATGTTCCATCGGCATACCAGTGTTCACAGCTCGCCATCAAAGTTAAATTTCTTTCAGTGGAAAATATTAAAATTCTCTGTTCGTTTGGACCACTGTCAAATAAAAGAAACGGTTCGCCGTTATTGTTTCTGGTGTATTCTTCCGGAATAATAAGCTCTGTTAAGCTTCTTGGATTTGCCGGAATAGCTTCCACTCTTTGGCGTGTGTTCTGAATAGTTCGCTTTAGGGATGAAATAGAAGGTAGCTGCCCAGTTGCACCCACAGACACTTCTTGTGAAACGGTAGCTATGATTCCTTGTGTTGTTAGTTCAACTTGATGAGCCAGTTCTTTCATTCTGTTACAAGCCTTTTTTGCTTCTAATATTGACGCATCGGCAACGTGGTTGTGACTTGTACTTTTCACTACTTCATCTCCCATTGTGTGAACTCTCCCGGTACATTTATGCTTATTGTACTGAGCGCACTTCCAAATTGTCTTTTGATCAATCGTTTTTTCCTTTCTATGGATATATCCATTATACACCAACATATTGGCACCTTTTTGACTCTTTACGTAAGTTAAGACCATCTTGACAAATCGACAAGCTAATGAATAATGAGATATACGATATTTTTCCCATCTTCTTATACATCCAAAATATATTAAAAAGTAATAAAAGTACGTTTCACGAATATGGAATAATAATTACCACATTAGTGAATAACGCACAATTAGACAAAGAACTTTTGTACAATATTTATTTTAGCATTTCCAATAATGTCTTATCGTAATGACTTCATGGAATTCCTAATAAATACCTACACAATAAGGTGCCCTTATCTAAACTACTTATTCTTCACTAATCTGCATAACGACTTTCTACTAAGAACCAATTATGCTAATTACCGGTCTCTGAAAATACCAAAAATAGGTAAACTGGTACCTGGTATTCGTTTGTATGTAATATATACTGTAAATAGAACTATTATTACTGTACATTTTTAACGATATCCGATTAGGAAGAGCAAACACTTTTAAACACGCCAGTTTTTTGCTGACAGTCCTAAGCCTGTAAAAAGTGTGAAGGAAAGTACCTTTCTGAATTTAGATCCATATATTAAAATTATTCACGTAGAACAAAAAAAATACTTTCTTCATGTTAAAAATTGTTCAATTTTCAAGTATATTCACTTGAATAACCTGAAAATACCATATGAAATAATTTCCCATTCTCCTATATTTCCCATCTTCCTACACATCCAAAATACATTAAAAAGTATTTAGATATACGTTATTTTTCCCATCTTCTTATAGATCCAAAATACATTAAAAAGTAATTAGTTGGAATTCCAAGACTAATCGGCTCATAATGCACAAAGTTAAAGTATGCAAATAGAATTTCTTTAGAACCTTTTTGAAAACCAATTGAATGGTTTTAATAATGTAAAACATGACGCGATCTTTTTTCGCGCGATCAATTGCACGCGACCTTATTTCGTCGGCGCTGTTTTTTCGCCGGCGACCTTTTGATACGCGCTCAAATGTGCGCGACATTTTTTCGCTCGACCAATTGTTGGCGACCTTTTTTCGTGACACCAGTGCTACCTCCCTTAAAAAACTTTTACCAATAATTGTTATGTCTTTGTGCTTTTAAACCCTATGTGTTATGTGTTAATTTATTTATTTATTTAAAAAAAAAATAAAAAAAAACACTATTCTCAAGTAAGTGCCTACACCCTTCCATTAATATTTCGTTTCTTTCTTTTCTTTGTACATATCCCATTATACAATAGCTCAAACAAAATAATCTTTAATTTTCTCAATTTCTTACCTTTTTCAATTTTCAATTTAAAGTTTCTTAACCGACTTTTTGATAATAATAATTTTTTCATTTAACTTACTTGCTTTCTTTTAATTTCTATACACTTCATAGTTTCACAGTGTATGGCACTTACTACTTCATAATATTATAATGTTATTATTCTACTTATGACATCCCTCAGTTAAGTTACTGAGAACAACACATCTTAAATTAGATTAATTTATTTCAACAATTTCCTATGTGTCATCTCCTATGCTTTGACCTCTGCCCGCATCGTATAACATCTACGAGCTAAGACCATCACATTTGTACAAGAGTCTAGAATAACATTTCATACTTTGCTACAATTAATACGCAACCCCTGGAGCATTGTCTTTCTCCATTCGAACAAAACATCACCCGTTTCACATACGCATCTTCCTTCAGGATCCATTCCAAATTCGAAATCTTACTGTGTTTTAACCTACGTAACATGTCTGTTTACCCTATCACTATCCTAACAAACCAATTAGCATAATTTGGACGTACTAATATGACAACAACTAAGTTGCAACGCAATCCTTGTAACGGCATGTAAGTAGATTAGAACAATATTACTATCTCTTTTATTATTACTATTTTGAATTTGGAAGCATATTTAAGTCAGCTTATGTTTATTTTGTTTTTTAATGGTTAAAAAATTTTAATCTCAACAAATTCACAAACTGTATGCACCCATTTGCACATACATGCCTATGAGCATTTTTACTCATAGGTGTGCCTTTGTATATAACAATATTCTGAAATGTCAACAGTTGCAAACCTTCATTTCTAAAAAAAATTTTAAAAAATTTTTAAAAAATTTTTAAATTTGGCTTTCTATTAACATCTCTTCAATCAGACACTGTTCTAACACAGGTTTTCTCTTATTGTAGCATTTAACTACTTGTAACGCCGACCTGAAGATGATCTGTATATTGTAGAGATCGAAACCGGTCGTCAAAGTATAATTAAATGATTGTGAGTATGTCTGTGTTTCATTACTATATTTGTTGTATATGGTCTCCAATATTGTTCAATGTATACGTCAAAAAAGCCTTAAGAGAAGCAGTGGCAGCCTCTAATAAGGGTAATAAAATTAAGGCATATTTATTAATAACATTTGCTATGCCGATGATACAGCGATAGTGACAGAAAATAATATTAAGATCTCCAATGCCTTTTAAATGATCTAACTCTTGCAAGTGAAGCTCGGGGTTTGAAAAAAATATTAAGAAGACAAAAACACTGATTATAAGTAGAAATAATTACTCCAACGTAAAGATATATGTCATATAAAATTATCAGACTTAAGGGAAAAATGGCAAACTAACATCCAATAGAGAGGAAATGCTAGAGATAGTGGAAGACTTCTATAAAACACTATATACAAATAAACCTGATTTAAACCCGACAGAACACACAGAACAAAAATTATGAATCAAGTTTCAGACGATATTCCCGATATAACAACGGCTGAAATCTACCATGCTTTTAAAGAAATTGAAAAGTAAAGCACCAGGAGAGGACGGAGTAGTAGCAGACGCGCTAAAAATCGGAGGCTCTGCTCTCATCAGGGCAATCAAACACCTCGTCAATATATGCTTAGAAAACCAAGCCATACCAGCTAAATCGAATAATTCTATAACGCTCCTCATACATAAGAAATGAGATCAAATAGACCTCGAAAACTATGGGCCAATTAGTCTTCTAAACCACCTGTATAAATTGTTTGCTCAAATAATCACTACCAGCAACAGCAACAAACCTCCATACCCAAACTCAAAAAATAAAACTAAAAAGGGGAGTTAGACAAAGAGTCAACATGCTACCAGAACTATTCAATGCCGTAATGCAGCATGCATTCCAGATGTTAGAATGGGAAAACAGAGGTTCGAATGTCGATGGCGAAAGGCTGAACCACCTACGATTTGCAGATGATATAGTTTTAATAACCGACGACTTAAAGGAAGCCCACGAAATGCTGCAAGAACTACAACGAGTTTCTTAAAAAGTAGGGTTGGAAAGAAACCTTGAGAAAACTAAAATGATGACCAATTTAGTACCTAGCGGACCACTGAAACTAGAAAACTGCCATATCGAAACAGTTGACAAATACATCTATCTGGGCCACGAAATACAAATAAGTAAAGACAACGAAATATGCGAATTATCTAGAAGAATAGTTTTAGGATGGGCAGCGTATGCCAAACTAAGAGACGTGCTCAAGAAAAACATCATAATTAAGCTAAAAAGAAAAGCATTTAACCATTGCGTACTTCCGGTGCTTACTTATGGAGCTGAAATACTAACATTGACTAAAACATCAATAAGAAAATTACAAGTAGCATAACGAAAAATGGAAAGATCCATGCTTGGCCTAACTTTGAGAGGCAGAATAGGAAATGATGAGTTACGGCGAAGAACTGGAGTGGAAGACATCATAAAACGCATTACGGAGTTGAAGTGGAAATGGTCAGGACACATCTCAAGACAGAGAGACAACAGATGGACAAAGAAGATTTGGGAGTGGCGGCCAAGGGCAGACAGGCGAAAAGACCACCCACCAGATGGACCGAAGACATTAAAAAGAAATCCACCAGAGAGAAAAATAATTTTGGGTCCTTGAGAAAATGAAATAAAGAACATAGTAAAACAAGCCAGAAATGCTATTTTGAGGCTTCGTAAATTTCCGACTATCACAAGTCGAATTTCATCCTCCGATACAAGATGCTAAAGTGTTACGTTTAACTTCTACGGAACGGAACCATGGACGTTAAAGACCAGTTTCACTAACAAACTTGAAGTCTTTGAAATGTGGTGCCTGCGTCGACTACTTAGAATATCATGGACGGACAGTCAGAAATGAGGAAATACTAAGAAAAGCGGGCTTACGGGACATGGAACTTTTTAATTATGTTAAAAGTAAGGACACTGGATACATGGGGCATATATTACGAGGAGAATGATATACTTTTCAGCAACTGACACTCGAAGGAAAAATAGAGGGTTAGAGGGGTCTGGGACGTAAAAAGATGCCATAGCTGCGTACCTAATATTCGCCAATGGACAGGAATACACAGTTATGAAATCCTTCGCAATGCTGCTAAAAACAGAATTATTTAATCCTGACTATCTAGTATCTCACCTGACAAGACAATGCACGGTAGACGTCTAAGCAGAAATGCACGGCCCCTTAAGAAGAAGAAGAAGACTGAGTTGATGCAGTCATTTTAACCCCTCTATTTATAGTTTCCATTTTTAACTCTATTCTTCTATCAGTACTTTGTTCGGGAATATTTGGATGATGTTTATATTAGGAGCTTCGACATTTTCACAAAGTTGACAATCATATACCATATACCCATACTGGCCTTTATAGAAAATTTTGACTACATCTACGAAGTTAAACAGACTGGGTTCTCTTATTAATAAATGGATTAAAGGGCATGATTTGACACACTTTTTAACAAAATTGCGACCCCCATATCTTTAACTGTCATAAGTATACAAGAATTTGTAAGTATCTCGTAGTAAGTCATTTCAGCACTGTGTATAAATATATTTTTTAATTGGGAATAAGCCTCAATATTATTTAGACATTAAATTTATTTGAGGTTTCGACTTCTACTTCGGAAATCGTTTAATCAAAATACAAAACGTTTATATTTCAATAATGATTAATGTTTTGTATAGATATTGATAACGATTTCCGTAGATGAAGTTGAAACGTCATATAAATCTAATTTATAACTAATGTTGTGGTTTATTTTCTATTAAAATAGTAAATTTACATAAGATGCCAAAATAAAATGGCTTCCGAATATATATAAATAAATAAATAAAATAAAATTATTGTTCTAGCATTTATGTATACCTACCGACTTTATAAAATTATATTTAAGAACTAAAGATGCTATAAAACAAGGAATAAATTACGTTCTTCAGTTCACTGAAAAAAAAAAACCAAAAAAACCTAAATTGGCTCCAAATGTCAAAACATTTTACAATGATATGTTCACATTTCCTAACATTTTGTTTTGCCTTTTTTACCTACATTTCCGATCATTACAAAAGACTTTTATTGATCTCCAATTATCTTGAATATTCGGTGCTTTATACCTTTCTTTAATGTGTCTACAAATTAGCTTAGATGGAGTCATTATAACAAAATGGCTCTCTAAGTGTTTGCTCATTGCTGATGGGCATCCCCATTAATTTTATTCTCACTTGTTCTAGTAGTGAATAAATCACCGAAATTGCTTTCTATAATGTTGATGAACATTTTTCAAGTATAATTCTCTGGCTTCGAGCCATTAAGTCAACATTTACATATAAATTTTTCTTTATATTTATGGTAATTTTTATCTAATGAGGAGTAAGTTTTTTCTAACACTAATTTTTGAGATTGCGGAACTGTGTAATTATTTAAGTTAAACTGCCCAAGGTAAATAAATAATAACAGTTGCCTCATCAAGAGTATAGAAATAATACATATCAAACGTTAGTTAAAATTCTAGATGCATAAAATAGGTACCTAATCAATATAACTAAATAAAACTAAAGTCTATAAAACTAAAGTTTGGAAAGACAGATCTATCTCTCAAAATATCAAGATGAGACTGGTGAATGCCCTTGTAATCTCAATATTTCTATACGGAGCAGAGATTTGGACCCTTCGCGCATGCGAGCGCCAAAAAATTGATGCCTTTAAGATGTGCTGCTGGAGAAGAATGCTGCGCATACCTTGGACAAACGTTTCCATTCTAAACCAACTCAATATTAAAAAAAGGCTGTCCACAATATGTCTGCAACGAATACTGCAATTCTTTGGTCACGTAGTTTGCAGAGGTGACGAGAGTTTGGAAAGATTAATTGTTTCTGGAAACGTTCCGGGGAGAAGATCAAGAGGACGATCACCAACTAGATGGTCCCACCAAATAAAGAATTCAGCTGGAAACTCATTCTGCGAAGTTCTTAGAGCAGCTGAAAATAGAGACCAATGGAGAAACATTGTTAGGAATATTAGAAGAAATCACGATCCTCAGTAATGGGGAAACGACAAGAGAGAGAGAGAGAGAGAGAGAGAGTCAATATAATAGGCTCTTCAATAAGTTTTGCGGTTCGATAATAAAAACAAAATTTTATGGTTTGAAATACACTTTCTTATCCAGCAAAGTCTACTTGAACATCAATACTTTTATTTCAATAAGATTACAGTCTACAAACATCCCTAAAGTGAGAATCTGAGAATCCCTAAAGTGAGAATTTGATGAAAAACGCTTTCCACGCATGCATTTTTTTAGGTATTTAAACAGATCGAAGTCGCTACGGGCCAAATCTGATGAATAGGGTGGACACTCCAACAATTTGAACTTTAATTCATAGATTTTAGCCATTGTTAAAATGCTCATATGACACTGTGCATTGTCCTGAAAAAAGGATTTTTTCTTCTGCAAACATGGTCTGTTTTAACGAATTTCTTCTGTAGCTGGTCTAAAAAGTTACAATGTTATCTAGAATTTATTTTTTAACAGTTTGCACGTAATCTCCAACAAAATACCCATCATATCCCAAAAATTGATGCTATCCCCTTCTTGGCCGATTTCTGGACAGAACCTAATTTTGAAGCCGAAGAAACAGGTTTATCCCACTCTTTAACCTCGTGTTTTAATTCCTAATGACGGTGATAGACCCATGTCTCATTCATGGTGATGAATCGATGCACAAAACCTACTTTATCCATTCGAAAACGCTCTAACTGTTGCTGAGAAAGTCGCATTCGAATGTGTTTTTATTCCATTGTTTGCTAATGCGACACCCATTGTTATAATAACACAGCTTTTTGAAACCCAATACTTCACTCACAATATTGCTTACACTGTCCAACGAGATGCTTAGTTCTTTTACTAAATCTCTTTCAATCACTTGATAATTTTCCAATACCATATTTTGTATTTTTTCTACGATTTCTGGTGTTGCTGCTGTTTTTAGATGTTCGTGACGTGGATCAACTTTAAGGCTTGTACGACCGTAAATAATATAAATCCTGTTCAAATCAGGCATTGCATTTTCGGAAAGTTCCAGGTGTTTTCATATTTCTCATTGATACTTAATTCCGTAGTATTTCACAGCAAACATATCAGAAATCATGGGAAACGTTGTATTGTAAGTAATACGTTAAATAAAAGACAAACTCCTGATTGGAAAATGATAAAACAAATGAATATAAGCATTTTACGAAATGAAAGGCAGGTATGGAGCACTGAATTTTATTTAATCTTGCCCAAGTATACTTTCGCTCCTAGAGCATCTTCAGGGACATCTGAAATAAGTAAAGAAAAAACGCTATTGTAAAGCACGAAAAAGTTGGAAAACTTAGACCAAAAATCGAAAATAATGTGTACTTATAACAAGTTCAATAACGTTTTAGACTTACTTCGTCAAGAAAATGAAGGTATCCTCGATTGTCATTTATTATAATATTATGATTGTTGGCAACTTAAATTAACATATAACTAACGAATACACTAAACAAAGGAGAAACAGATAAATTTGAGTACCGGTATAATTCTACATTGTTTGAAGATGGATTTAGAATAGGGATGGGAAAAACCTACCGGTTATAACCTAAAACGGGATATTCCCATCTCGGCTCACTATAATCCTTTAGTCCTTTATGATACCCTAGGTACATTTTAAAAACCCCCCAAGTCGGCTCGAAGATTAACAGGTAGATATTAGTAGGTGTAAAAATAATTTGATTTTGGAATTATACATAGATTAGAGAAATTTTCTTATTAACATAGAAAAACATCCTACCCTCAATACCCATTCCTTCAATATTGTACGGACATTTTGGATTCTTTGCGAATTTAAGAAGCAGTTTCTCTTGGTTGGAAATGTTAGCCGTGGAATCGATTTCGCTACTGATACATAGGATAAAGCTTGGTTAGATGTTTGAGACATATTGACTGTTTGGATATCTGCTACGCCACTGCCCATGTAGTCAAAAACAATTATTTCTAGTTGAAGGTACACTAGTGTTACTATTTTTGCACTATGTTTTACGAAGCATCACAAAACACAGAACCCGCCGCTAGGCGACTCGTTTCGTATCCTTCATACTCGTTTCATAATGATCATCATTAAATGCTCGGCATATATACTATTTTTCCATTGAGATGTAAAATTATTTTATAGTAACAATTAATATCCCATGAGCCGAGCTGGTATATTTTATATCGGGCAGTTTTAATCTTTGCGCCGACTTAGGACATTTTTAAAAGAGCTACCTGTTTCTTGGGCCGAGATAGGCACTGCCCTATAAAATCGTTTTTTTTTTAGTTCGCAATAACCGGTTTTACCGGTTGTTTTTTTCTTCCGGTTATAACCGGTATTTTCTTTTTATAGTAATAACCGGTTAAAAACCGGACAAGTTACTTCTAAAAAAATAAGGAATTCGGAGAAAAAATATTGTGTGTTTAAATTCATCAATAATTTTTGATTTGTTTAATTTTCATACCTACTTGTATACCTACACAAACGAGAAAAACTTATATTTTATCATTTATAAATCCAGGAGAAAAAAAAACATTTCTCTGAAATCACTTAAAAAACAATGAAAATAATAAAACTGTTTTGTGTATGTTGTGCAAAAAGGATTTTTTTCGGAAATATAATAAACATACAAATTGAAGACAATAATATATCCAGTTCAGAATTTTAAGATTGATGTTATAAGTTTTACCATTTTGGATGTTACATTTTTGTTTTTATAATTCATATGTATATACCTACACGTTATAGTATAATTTACTTCATAATTTATTACGTTTATACCTAGTTTCACCACAATTTTGTATTTTGCATTTATCTGATATTATTTGGAGCCAAAATTTTCATTGCGTCAGTTTATTTAAAGGGTGTAACAAAATGGTAGGTCAGAAATTAAATCACATATTCTGGGATCAAGGATAGATCGATTGAAACTAACTTACCATAGTACAAATGTGCACATAAAAATAGTTAGTGCCCTTAGAAGTTACAAAATGAAAATATATTTTTTGAAATATATCGAAAATATATATATAAGGGATTTTATAATGAAAATGGGCATGTGGAGTATCACAAACTAAAGTGGAATACAAATTTAACGTCGGAACCTATTGGGTATTGAATATTGATTCAACAAACCGAAAACCGGTTTTGGGAATAACCGGTTATAACCGCCAGGTTAAATCGTAACTAAAAAAAAAACCGGTATAACCGAAAACCGGTGTTTTGACAAAAACCGCCATCCCTAATTTAGAATGAAATATTTCTTATTTAACGGAAATGTTCAAGTGATGACTGACATATGACAACTGATAATACTATGACTATATGATATGTACAGTGTACAGTCACTACAAAGTCAACTGCATATTCAAAAATCTATGAATAACCGACCAAAGACCTCAAGTGCTCCAGAACAGTAGTAGTAAATACCACCATAATTATTCTATCTTAAAATTCTATAAAATATACACAAAACCGCAAAAGTCTTGCACCACCAAAAAGTATGCCCATTTTCATAGTTGATTTTATCGTGAATGGATTAACAAATTCCACTAATCTTATTTTTATTATTTTAGATTTTTATTTGGTAGTTATACTGTTGGTCAAAGGTGTACTAAAATTACATTTACCGGGTGGAAGAAAAGTAGGGAGGACAAGGTACAAGGGTGGGTGTGGGTATGGTCCCATGACATCTTGTAACGCGACAGTTCGTAACCGGACAGCTGGTAACGGAGAATTCGTAACATCGGCAGTTCGTAACGGTGACAGTTCGTAACTATACAAATTCGTAACGGACAATTCGTAACGTCCAAATTGAATTATTTTGTTTATTTTTTTAACGTGGAAACTAACTGTTATTACTGTTATGAATGAAATTATGTTTATCAATTTAATCAAATACAATAATAATCAGTATCAGGATAAACATTTTTAAGGCATTTCATATTTCGTGTTTCAGAATATAATAAAAGATTATAGTATTAAAAGGCATCCCTCTTATAAACTATAACCATTGATTGAATACCCCAACGCCATAACCAATTACAAGATTTATTAGAATAAGAGATAATAATTATAATCTTTCCTTTACAAAATGTTTAGTTAGATAGAAAGTTGCGAATGTCTAAAGACGGTTGTCGGCTTAAAGATTTCACGAATTACTTCATTAATCCTTTTTCCATATGTAAATTTAAGGAACAATAAGAGGAATAAACTGTTAAAAATATTGTTAAAAGTTTGTATGTATTTAAATATTTATTTGTGTTTAAATACTTATAATATACATATTCTGAAACACGAAATATAAAATGTGTTAAACATGTTTATCTCGTTACTGATTCATTAAATTGATAAACATAATTTCAATTATAAATCAGTTAATTTCCGCGTTAACAAAAATAAACAGAATACTTTAAATTTGACGTTAAGAATTTGTATAGTTACGAACTGTCGCCGTTACGAAGTGTCGCTGTTACGAACTGTCGCCGTTACGAGTTTTCCGTTACCACTTGTCCGGCTACGAATTGTCGCGTTACGAGATATCTGGTCAGGCAATCCAGCATGCCTGGGCGAGGTAAAGCTGTTATTAGAAGTAGAAGGAGAACACGAGATGCTAGTTTATGTTATGTTTCTGTCTGTTTTTAGTTTTGGTAACTGTTAATAGTACCTATTGTTTCAGTTAAAACACATGTTAAAGACTAAAACCGTCTATTTTCTTTAATTTTAAAAGTGATATTGATATAAATTTAAAAAACAAAATGTTCACAAAACATAAGACTCCAACATGGTTCTGATATATACCCACCCGTATACCTTGTCCTCCCTACAGGGTGTCTCAAACTTAACATAAGGAAAACATTTTTGCTTCCACCTGGTATAAACTAAAAAATGTAGTTTGAGTAAACCTTTGCCCAATAGTGTAAATACCAAAGAAAAATGTAAAATAATAAAAAAAATATAGGAATTTGTTAATATGTTCACAATACAATTAATTTTGAAAATTAGCACAATTTCTGGTGGTACAAATCTTTTGCGGATAACTTTAGTTTTTTAGTGACATTCACCAAGGAAAGATTAGGAACTTTTGTGAACCATTTTATTTTGTATAATAAAAACGGTAATGTGCTTTCCCCGGATTGTAAATATAGAAAAACGAAAGAATTTCACTCCACCATTTCTCCATGTAAGTAAACAATCAAAAACGACACAAAAACTGTAGTTCATACCAAACCCTTCTTTCAGTGCGTCATAGATTATCGAATTTTCTGTAACGCACTAAGTTGAAGTGACCGAAAAAAGGTACGTCCAGGGGTGTCATGGCAAAATTAGCAGTGCCGGAACGCAGTGCCGGAACGCACTGCTAATTAAAACCTTTTTATATACTTGTCTTGGTTGGTGTCACGGATTCCGCAAATTTTGTAATCCATTTTAAAAATAGTTCTAGGCTACCTAGATACCTGAAATTTTCAGGATAGCTTAGAACTAGCTAGCAATCAAATATTTAACTGCTATTATAAAGGGTGATTAATTATTAGTGGGGCGAAGCTCCGTAGACCCGTTATAGTAATGTATAGCGATAAAACTTAAAAACAAAAATTGTAGAGAACTTTGAGCTTCATATTACAAAGTTAGTTAGAATGTTACAGGGTGTTCGATAACATAGTGACAGACCAAAATTATGTTTTTTTAAATAGAACACCCCGTATTTTATTTTATATTCAAAATCTTCGTAACTTTCCGATTACAAAAATATAAAGGTTTTGTATGTTATACGGGGTATTTACAAAGTTATAACCAATTATATATGAAAGTCGTAACAAGGTTAAGTCCCTGTATAAATCAAAGCAAGCACAAGGTCAATGGTTTATTGACGTCATATTTTTTTATTTATTGTTAAAATTTTCGTAAATGGTTGTTTTGCTAATTTTCTTTATATTGAATACAGGGTGAGTCAAAACGCAAGTACATTATTTTCTCAGTAATTTTAAATAGAACACCCTGTATTTTATATATCATTATCAAAAAGTTACATTACCATACTATAACTTTTGTATTACATTCCCTATGAGCAAATTTATTAGTTTTCGAGATATTTTCATTTTTCAGAGCAAAATTATTATTAATAATTACGGGTCTAAATCTTTCCAAATTTTAAGTAAGCCATGAGTGAATAATTGTCTAAAACTTACAATTTACAATAGTGATTATCAATCTGTAATCAAAGCTGGCTACAATTTTTGTTATTAACTTTTATTACTATCTATTACTTATAACGGATCTACAAAGCTTTACCCCACTGACCAATCACGCTGTATGGATAAATCGATTTTTTTTATTTCAAACTATTTTAAAAATGTGACTAATGAAATGATATTTTAAAGTACGTTAATAAATCGATATCTACAAATTGATGGTGCCTCAGTGGCATTAGACTGCAGATCGAGACGTCCCCACTTGGAATCCGGCTGTTGCGTATCTTTTTTTAATTGTTTTAATAAATAATTAAAAGTTTATATACTTAAAATTATATATACCATTTTAAAAAACCGTGGTATTATAAAAAATACTCTTTTATACTAGTGTAATTTTTGGAATCATAATTATAAATATCAGTTAATACACCTACTAAAAATTCATATTTTATAAGTTAATTATTCTTTCCAAACATGTTGTGCCCTATATATGTACAATAACAAAACCGTGATATTATAAAAAGAACTTTTTTATTAGAGTGTAATTTTTGGAATTTTAAACATTTTATCGTTAAATCGTTTATCGTTAAATTATTTTATATTCTTTCCTATAAATAATAAAAAGATTTTATTATAAAGAAGTTCTTTTTTATAAAAGTGTAATTATTTTGGTTTACAAAACCTAAAATTTCTATTTATTTTTTTTAACCAGTGCCGGAACGGCGTTATTACGCGTTCCCGCACCATGACACCACTGGATACGTCCGTGATTATTATACATATAACTTAGAAAATTATGTATTCGTTGAGGGCTATTGGCATATTAAGCAACTTACACTTATATAGATGTACTTATAATTGGCTAGCAATTAAACTACTCTAATTAGATGACCAGTCAATGGTGCAAATAAAGATAATTCGACACAAAAGTAATTGATCGTGATAATACTTTCACAATGACAACGGATAAAATGAAAACTTGTAATTTCTAGGTCAGTATGTTTAAGCGACGTAAAGAAAAATATTTTATATCATTGGTATATTCGGACATTGTATAGTGAAATTTAATTTTATATTTATTTATTTTTTCATTAAAATATCTATCTATATAAGGATTTTTACAGCTGTTGCCGCCTTTCTTCTTTTAGCCAACGCAACGTCTCCAGTCGTTTCTGTTCTGTCATTCTCAGTCTCTCAGGTCTCGTCTTTCCATAGCCTCGTCCATTTCAACCCTCCATGATCTTCGGGGTCTATCTATTCTTCTCTTTTCTGTTGGGCTCCAATCCGAAATCTTTGATATCAACCTAGTACGATCTGCTCTTCTCACATGTCTATACCAAATTAAACGTTTTTCTTTGATGTAGATGAGTATGTCTTGTTCTACTGCCCTTCCTCGTTTTATCTCCTCACTTCTAATGCGGTCTATTCCTGTCACTCTGCAGTTTCTTCTCACGAACTTCATTTCAGTTGCTGTAATTTTGGACGTGTTTCGTTTGTTTATTACCCAATTATTTGCTCCATAGGTCATTACACTCCGTACCAAGGTGTATTATATTCCATTCTTTGTATTTCTAGTAATCGGTCTATCTCACAGTACCCCGTTCATTTGTTTAATACATGTTCTTTTTTGTGCTATTCTGCTGGTTATCTCTTGCTCGGTGGATCCAGTTTTTAAGAGTATGAATCCTAATTGTTTGAATTTTTCAGGGCCGTTAATTTCCCTATCATCGTTCCTTTCCAAGTTTCTCACTAGTTCTTGTTCGGTTGTTAAGTATTCGCTCTTTTCCAGGTTTGTTTTCGGTCCATTTTTTGTGTATTCTTCTTCTAATTTTCGGAGCATATAGAGCAGATCTCCTTCATCTTGAGCTGTTACCACTTGGTCCTCCGTAAAAATTAATGTCTACAAGAAGTTGTGCCGGATTGGTATTCCCATCCCTTCACATCTCCTTTTTCATGGTTTTAATATTTGTTCTAAGAATATCATATCTTAAACAGAGTCAGAGATGTAGGACATCCCTACAAAAAGCCTTGTGTGGTCTTAAATTCGTTGGAGTATTTATTGCCGGTTTTAACCCTTACCCTATTGTTGCTATAAGGTTTTTTTACGGCTTCTATTAACCTCTGAGTTAGTCTGATTTCCTTCATCGTGTTCCATAGTTGTTTTCTGGGAACCGTGTCATATGCCTTTTTTAAATCGATGAATTCCATGTGTACTGGTCATTAAAATATTTTAAGTATTATTATTCTGGCAAATATTTGTATCAATATTGATATCTATATAAATAGGTTCTGACAACCGTAAGATTTAACTAAATTTTATGCAATGATTTGCAACACCCTTAAAATCCTATATGACGCCAAAATTAATGACGCACTAAATGGGTTTGGTATGAACTTTACACAAATAATATTTATACATAATAGTCTATTCCTTATAAAAGCGCCTCAATGGTGATAGAAATATTGTAGAGACTAGAGCTATTTTACGGCCACGTTATTTTCGATTTGTTATTTTCTTGTACTCCTAGTTCCATAAAAAACAAATGACAAGGTATAACAAAATCAACATTTGTTCTAAAACTGGGTCACGTTGTCGTAATATTCCGGCTTGCTACATTAACAACTTCATTTGATGGGCCTGAGAAAGCAGGTGTTAGAAGAGATTAAGAAATAAAATATAAATACCTAACGTCTATTAAAAGAACAAGTAAATATTTTATCAAGTTGACAATATATCTTAGCGGCGGATTTCATGCTGTTTTATGTTTTGTACGGCTTCGATGAAGCGACATTAAAAACTGTTATGTCTATTTGATTTTGTTCCAGACAAGTATACTTTTAAATAAAAATTGATAGTAAAGTGATAGCTACAGTTCCATCGTAACACAAACCGAATGTAATGGCCAATAAAAGAACGAGCGAGTATATTATTGTAAAATTAGATGTTAAACACTTCGCTTTCTTTGATGATGTATGTACTAAGTCTTTAATAATAATAGATGAAATATTTTCTATACGTTTATTGATCCATACTATTCGTAGAGATATTATATTATGTCTCTAGAAACAAGGGCGGATCCAGGACCGATTTTCGGGAGGGGCCATAAACTTTTTTTGGGGAGGAGTACCAGAAGTACGGGGGGTAATTTTTAAAAATTAGGGTTACAATGGTGAGTTTTAAGTCACTTTTCACACATTTTAAGAAGTGCCTTAAAACTCACCATTCCTGCCATAGTACCGATTCCTACACATTTCTTCGGATCCAAGTGCAGTTCTTTCAACAAATTTAGTACTTTTTTTTCCAATGCTTCTCTTGCGAGGCCTTGTTCTTTCCCTCTTTCTTGATTTTCACTAATTATTTTTAGGTTCTCATAAGCGTCAATGAATTTGACAAAGTCTTCACAAATGTTGTTATTGTGTATGTATCCCAAATTTAGAGAAAGCTGTTCCGCGTGGGATACGTCAGTGGTTTCGTCAAATATTATTTGTTCAATTATTTCTTCACCACAACATGTTATTAATTAATTTTGACTGCTGCTACTAATGCATGTTGCTCAGGAAGATGCTGTGGATAGGTGTTATTTAAGAGTCTTATCTCCTGATGCGATTTTAAATCTTAACACTCTGGTGCTAAGGCAAAACCCGATATGTCAAAAAACGTGATTTTGCAGGAGATGAGTTTAAAAGTTCGCGGTGTTGTTATAATAGTGGACATATCGGAAACAATTTTATTATCTACTGGTTACATGGATGCGTTTAGCCATGTAGGGTTTTGTCATCACATTCTTCATCGCTCAATGTACATATTGGCATTAAAAACGAAAAATCGATAATTTTGGACATATCGGGTTTTGCCTTAGTACCACAGCAATTCTCCTTATTCCTAGGTCTAGCATCTTCGTCCAGAAGCATAAGGCTATCATCACGATGGTCTCTTAGAGGAATATTTTGTCGACCTAAGAACACTATAGACCCTACTCTTGGTCGTAGTCTTTCTTTATTTTTTGTTTCTGTTTAGACCTCTGACAGTCTATCTGGTTAATGACTGACTTTTGAGGGTTGCGATAACTTTTTAGAAAATCCAGCTCAACCTGAACGCACTCCTTGTGGTATGATGTTTTTTCATGGGTTTATATGACTCCGTATTTGCTCATGAGATTGGCGAAAGATGTTAAAGGTTTTGTGACAAGGCTTTGGGCTGTCATCCCGTTATTGTGACCATATTTTTCATTAGAAAAATGAAACGCAATATTTGTAAAACAATTCCTTTTGACTGTGCGAAAATACCAACCAACTCCTTTGTTCTAAGTGCTAGTGACCCAAGTAACGCTTCACTTCTTGTTTATTCTTTGTGTGTATAGAATATGGAAATTTATACGATTTTGATGGCTGTCAAGATCGTTCTAACAATTAATTGGCACTTTGTAAAATTATCAACATTTTGATTTATAAAAAACCCAAAAGTCATTCTTGAAGCTTCTCCGTTACTCCTTTTTTTCAATTCTAGTCCAGAAAACGTATTTATCCCATGTTTTGTACATATATATATATATATATATATATATATATATATATATATATATATATATATATATATATATATATATATATATATATATATTATATATATATATAAATCTGTAGGAAATATCAGGTATGTGGTCTATAATAAAATATCTTTATTTTTTCTAAAAACTCAATATTTCGCACATTTTTTTGATGGCTTCTTCAGGAGTATACTGTAACAACAATTTTAACAACTTACAAAGACGTACAAACTAGATTTTAAAATACTTACAGAAAGTTAAAAGATTTCACAAATAAATAACATTGACATTAAAATAAAAATTGTTACTCTCATATATTAAAATGCATCTTAAAATTAAGATAAGGAAAGGTCTGAAGCACGTTCGTTACAGTAATAAGACAAAATACATAAAATGACTCAAACGCAAAAAATAACAACCAAAGAACAATTAGAGGAATACTATTACTTTAAGTATTAAGGTTAGTTGTTTATTAAGGCGAGTGTTAACTTAATGATTATTGTAAATTTTATTCAATATATTACAATATATGTTACTTAACTGTCCAGTGTTGTAACGGTCACGTTACAAAATTAGCTCTTTAATTATTATTATAATTATTTTCCCTCGGTCTCCATTTAAATTCTCTAATTTCTCGTATAGGACTACTGGGGTGACGTCATACCTCGGTGATGGAACGTACTCCACCTATCGAGAATGATTTCGTTTTCTGAGAGAATTTGACGTTCACCTTGGCGGAGAAACGTCTCTCGTTCGTCACTTGGTTTGTGGCTGCTAATTAAGTGGGTTGGTTTGGTACTTGGTACTGGTACCATGAAATGGCGAATGAGTTCCATACACCTTATTTTATAACATCAATCCAGTTTTTTAAGTAAAAAGTTACCAGCAAGGGTTGTCTGGAGTTAGGGAGACATGTGTGTGACAACTCCTGTTGGAGCCTAATAGGAATCATTCGGTGAGATTTATTTTTTTGTAATAATTTTTTAATTAGCCATCGTCATGTGTGTTTTGTTGTGGAATATTTAAAATATTAGTCCCATTGTTAAACTTTCTTAGCCAATCTATTAAGGGAAGGGTGTAGATGATTTCGATCTTTATATTATCTTTATATCGACCTTTATATTAATGGGGTTTTTGGTTTTACATAACCAACATTTTTGAAGTCCTCAAATTAATATTGGAAATAATTACCATTTCTCTGTAGGTTTTAAATTTATTGAACATCCAATATTTTATAAATTCAATATATTTTTACAGATACTTCCTCAAATAAATCATTTCAATGTCATTTATTCATGTCCTCACACTTAAAATAGTTCAAGGTTACCTGAGATTGGTTTTTTGTTCCATTTTTAATGGCCGGTTTTTCTATACTATTGCTTCTAAAAAGTATTTCTTCTTCCCTTTACTTTTTGCTCATGTTTAAAATGGGAAATAAAACTGGAAATGTTTTTAGCCATTTGGAAGAAACCCTAACATGAAACCGTAGCCCTTTGACCACCTAGGGAAACCACTGCAGCCACGGCCAAGTCACCATTGGGAGTATGTCTATTTGGGAGCAAACTATGGGAGCGTTCCAGCTCAATTTTCGTCTTGGCACCTGGGCCTACAGGAGTCATGGAGTCGCTCCATCCTGGTGCATCATTTTCTAGGATGCAACCGCAACCTCGTTTGGGAACATTTAGTGAGGTGTTTTAGTAACTATTGGTTTTTTTTTATATTTCAGACTATCTGTTAAATACACTATGTTTTTTTCCAGATTTAGGTTACCTCTGGTTTTTTTTTTGACATATTTGTATATTAGATTATTTGGTTCCCAAACTTTGTATCTACGGTAACTTCTTGTGCACAGGAATAAGCCTAGAGAAAATTAGGTTTTTAATACTTTATTATTGCTTTGATATTGGTTTATGTAATTCGGGTAAATTTATTTTTTAATATTACTAGCTTGTTTCCCAAATATTTTACTGTTATTCGCTTTATTCCATTTGTTCGGTTAATTTAGGTCATCTTCGGTATTTATCTCAACTTCATTTCTACTTTAGTCAATTGTATATTTAACTTTATTTATTCATTATTGTATTTTCCCTTAGTGAGGCTTGGGCCTATTTATTTGTAGTAGGTATTTTCATCTTTGTCAGTTTCCTTTAGTTGTACGTAGCAGGCGTACTATAACCATTTGGTAGAAGACTTATGTAATTTTGTACCCTATATGTTAGTGAGAGGTACTTATACCTGTAATTTTGTAACAGATAACATTATTGTTGTTATCTTAGAGATAACTTTTTGTATAACTTATGTCATTTTAGAGTCACATGATATACACTTTGTGTAACTCAGAGATTGTCAAAAATCTAGTAGTTATTTTTAATAAATATGTATTTATTTTGTATATCAATTATTTTATTATTCCTGTATGTTCATTATTACAGGTTTAATATATTTAATGTTTGAAAGCAGTGTAAGATACCTGGGAAAATGATCGAAGATCATTTTCATGGCGCCCATGATTAGTTAGTTTTATTTATTTTGTTCGTTTCTAGTCATTATTCATCTTATTCCTTTTCAGTACCTTATTCTTATTTTATTATTTCATCTTTTAGTCATCATTACTATCTATATAGAGCTACTGTTCTTCGACAGGCATGCAAATGAGCCGTATCCATCCTTGAGTGTCAAGTTGCTCTCTTGCATCTATAGCTAGCCAACTCTATTCAGTTTGCCTCTGTCTCTTCCCACTTCTACTTCTATCCCTTCTAATTCCCCTTTCTTCAGTACTACGGCACTAAAGTAGTATTTTTTTATTTTTTCCTATTGCGGCTTCTCAACGTAGAAGCAACTTCACCCTTTCCTTACACAGCCCATCTCTCTACATCTATGTCCCATTAGTTATTTATATATTTTTTCCTTACTTCTGTTGGAGTATATCTTTCTTTTTACTTTCACTCCAACAGAAGTTTTCTTCTTTTTGTTACAGTGTCTGTTTTGTAATTTAAAGTTTTTTTATTTTTGTTAATGTGATACATCTCCAGAAATAATCTACTTTTATAGTTATCAGACTGTGCCAAAATACGAGTATTATTATAGTCTAGCATATGACCGGTGTTTTCATAATGCTCAACTACTGCACACGTATTTTTTCTGAAGCGGCAATCACTTTTATGTTGTGTGATTGTTTGCTTTAACCATTGTGATGTTTGGCCAATGTAACTATTCAATATAAAAAACTCCCCTTTATTAATGGTCTAACACATTCAGGCATATCCATATTTAAAGATGTTCCCAATATTAATATAGCCAAATACAATACTATGAACAGCAAACAATTATTCTCAAAAATTAAAGACCCAGTACCAACCTTGTATAGAAGTAATGTTGTTTATGAAATACCATGTCTAGGATACAGAATAGTTACATTGGCCAAACATCACAATGGTTAAAGCAAAGAATCACACAACATAAAAGTGATTGCCGCTTAAGAAAAAATACGTGTGCAGTAGTTGAGCATTATGAAAACACCGGTCATATGCTAGACTATAATAATACTCGTATTTTGGCACAGTCTGATAACTATAAAAGTAGATTATTTCTGGAGATGTATCACATTAACAAAAATAAAAAAACTTTAAATTACAAAACAGACACTGGACAGTTAAGTAACATATATTGTAATATATTGAATAAAATTTACAATAATCATTAAGTTAACACTCGCCTTAATAAACAACTAACCTTAATACTTAAAGTAACAGTATTCCTGTAATTGTTCTTTTGTTGTTATCTTTTGCGTTTGAGTCATTTTACGTATTTTGTCTTATTACTGTAACGAACGTGCTTCAGACCTTTCCTTATAGACTAAGAGCCGCTATAGGTGAAAATTCTTAATCATTTTAGGCACGACGGGACCCTATAACTTAAATAGTAGAACCTAAAAGAAAACGTTTGAACACTGTGCCGTCACTTTTCAGTGGCACATGCGTCTACAGTGGCGCATCAAACTTTCCACTTATGGACGGGATACATAAATTAAAAAATACCCTCCCTAATTACCAGAATTTAATTTTTTTCATTTTTTTAAGTATTATGTGATTAAGACATAAGATTCATCGTAATTTTAACCCACCATCCCCTTCTCCCTGTCCCCACCATCAAAAACTTTTATTTTCGATTTTATTTTTTTTTGGTGGGATGCAATCAATTTTAAAATTTCAAAAAATTTACACGCATAGTTAAGGGTTTTATAAAACACGTCTATTTTTTATAGACCTGTAGGTTGAGTGTACATAACATCAAAAAAATTTTAAAATTTTTTTTTTGAAAAAAAGTATATAACTTTTTTTTGGGGATAGCTGCAGATCTAATTTTTTCTTTGTCTTGTGTATTTTATCAAACACTATATTTCTGATTTTTTTCAGATTTTTCTGTAACGTTGGTCACCTTCAAAAATCCAAAAAACTGTTTTTTTAAGGGGGTTTTGGGGGGTTTGAACGTGTTTTTCTGATTTTTAAATATTCTAAAGAACTCAGTTACTTCAAGTTACATATAACCTATAAAAACAAAATTGATTTGATATATTATGAAGTCTATAAAATAGGGAAAATCCCCCAAAACCCAAAAAAAACAGTTTTTCGGATTTTTGAAGGTGGGGAGACTTACGGAAAAATCTGAAAAAAATTTAAAATATAGTGTTTGACAAAACACACAAGATTAAGGAAAAATTAGACTGGCAGCTATTCCTCAAAAAAAGTTACACGCTTTTTTGAAAAAAAAAAAAATTTCTTTTAATTTTTTGAGGTTATGTACACTCTACCTATGGCTCTATAAAAATAGGCATGTTTTATAAAAGCCTCAACTATGCGTGTGAATTTTTTGAAATTTTAAAATTGATTGCATCCCACCCAAAAAAAAAATAAAAACGAAAAATTAAGTTTTTGATGGTGGGGGCAGGGGGAAGGGGTGGTGGGTTAGAATCACGATGAATCCTATGTGTTAATCACATAGAACTTAAAAAAATAAAAAAATTTAATTCTGTTAGTAAGTTCTGTTAACTTTTAATTTATTTATCCCGTCCATAAGTGGAAAGTTTGATGCGCCACTGTCGACGCATGTGCCACTGAAAAGTGACGGCACAGTGTTCAAACGTTTTCTTTTAGGTTCTACTATTTAAGTTATAGGGTCCCATCGTGCCTAAAATTATTAAGAAATTTCACCTATAGCGGCTCTTAGTCTATTATCTTAAATTTAAGATGCATTTTAATATATGACAGTAACAATTTTTATTTTAATGTCAATGTTATTTATTTGTGAAATCTTTTAACTTTCTGTAAGTATTTTAAAATCTAGTTTGTACGTCTTTGTAAGTTGTTAAAATTGTTGTTACAGTATACTCCTGAATAATCCATCAAAAAAATGTGCGAAATATTGAGTTTTTAGGAAAAATAAAGATTTTTTATTATAGACCACATACCTGATATTTCCTACAGATTTATTTATTGTTTTTGGTCGAAATAATCACTCTGAATATATATATATATATATATATATATATATATATATATATATATATATATATATATATATAGGAATAAAGTTATTAAGGTAGTGTAAAGTGGCATCGATATACAGATGCCACTTTGCAAGACGATGCCAAATCGATGGTAAATGCATAATGTATCGATGCCAAATTGATAGTAGGATGTATATATATATATATATATATATATATATATATATATATATTTATTTTTAGCATCTTATGACGTCCCCCCATGTTAAACCGTAGTCTCTCGTGGCTTCCAGGTCTTCGTGAACTCCGATATACGGTTGCCACGAGGACTTTCCCTAAAATGTATCGCAAATGAAAGGTACCACTTCCTACAATGCTTACACAAAATATTGGCCGGACGTCCTCAGTCACGTTATCTGTATAATAATATACACATTACTTGGAGCAATTGCCGTCAGGCGCGCCATGTTCGCTTGCTGTATATCTAAAATCACTTTAACGGTTTTGATGGCATCCAAATATATATTTATTCAGTTTGCGGTTGTAGTGGTCTCCGTATATTTGAGTTTATGTCCTCATGGCTTCCACTGCGCTGTTGTCACCTCAAATGTTGGAATTTAGACTTCGGATATTTTTATAATTGATTATTGTAGTATGTTGAAAAAAATATTGTTGTGATATATTAATGATATTTTTTTGTATAATTAACAATGTATTTTTTTTTTCACTGCAAAAATAAAAAATTAAAAATTATGTTCATTAAAATTGATGAATTTATCATAACCAGTTGCCGAATCTGCTGGTCTAATTGCTCAATTGTAACATATTATAGAAGTGTTAAAATTGAATTCTTAATTTTTTATTACAAAACTTTTACCTCGACAGCGTAGGGTACAAGAGGACGGCTTAAGTAAAGTAAGTACAAAATTTTTAATAATATAATTTGTTCAACTAATAGGTGCAAAGGTGTCTGGAAAATAATAAAAATGTTTAAAACATTGCTTACTTATTTCATACACTCAATGTATTTTTTTATGTAAGGATATAGAAAATAATATTTTGAAAAATATTTAAAATATAGTAGTAAGTCTTAAATTTCACATTACATAAAGTAGTTAAGTCTGCTAGTCTACAAAATTAAAAACAAATAGAATACATACTTAAAAAAAATTAAAGCACTCATGCCATACCAAACGAACTACATTCTTACATAATTTAAAAAGAAAAATCTTTAATTTTGCCCAACCCGACTAAACTATCGGCAGGTAAAAAGTCTGCAGTATGCGGGGGCCCTACTGTTGAAATATATTAGAAAATTAAAATAAATTTATCTACCATTATGAAATTCTAATTTGACACAAAAAACTGTATCCTGGATTAAGAACAAGTGTGTAGAATACTCTCGTGAATTAAGAAGCATTTCTACTGTAGGGTGACCATATCATAAATTTGAAAAAAACGGGACACATCCAAGCAGCAGTAGCGCACCTATAATTTTTCTCTGGGGGAAAGGGGGTTGGCTTGGGCGTCGAAATTTTTTTCTATATTTTGTGAAAGACAAGTTACATTTTCCTGCTATTATTTATATATTTTTCATATGCCCTGGGGGAAAGGGGGTTTAACTCCCAAACCCCCCCCCCTGGGTGCGCTACTGCCAAGAAGGGTTTGGAGCGATAATACACAAACAGGGATTGAAACACCGTCTTTTAGCTAATTTGGAACCTATAAATCCTTTTCAATTTTAAATGTGTAATTTACGTACGATCAAGACTGCGAAATGCAGAAAACTAAAAAACTACGCTAGAATGACGTGGATAAACAACCAATCCGTCAAAACAAAACAGGGAAGAATAAAAAATAGCGAGAAACACAGCAAACTCAACAAATAAAAAGAAGGAAAATGACGGGTTTCGCTGGAGGACATTAAAAAAGACAGAAAACCATCAAATATAACAATTTTACAAAAAAGTCAGATAAAAAAATACGTCCAGCATTAAAACAAGAGTACTAAAAAACAAAAAAAAAAGAGAAACCCTGTTTGAAGACAAACAGATCAGCAGAATATGAGAAGAATATTACGAAAAAATGCTATTCGGTATGAAGGAAACAGATGAAGAAGAACAAGATAACAACGAAGTAGAAATTTTCACAGAAGAAAACGTACAAAAACAAATATTAAAAACATAGAAAACGGAAAAGCAGCAGAAGAAAATGAAATAACAGTGGAAAAAAATACAGAGGAAGAGAATTTCATAAGGAAATAAACCAGCTAATACAACAAAAAATATGAACAAAACAGACTACCAGCCGATTGGAACGCAGATATTATAGTAGGTACCTATATACAGTAAAACCCCGCAAATCCTAACTAATTGAGGGGACAGCCTGTTCGGATTCCGAAAAGGTCGGATTATCCGAAAGTTAGCCTAACTAATAATTGAAAGTTTACTTTGTCGTTGATTTTGAGTCGCTGTGCCTGTCTCTCTCCCTCTTCCACCCATCTCAGATTGATGTCACTGATGCAGAGCCAGTGTCATCATTTGTGCTTAGTCGTTAACTCCATGGCTTGATTTCTAATTTGAATAAGCTCCATTTTTCCCCGTTCCCCTATACAAGATGGATCAGAAAACTAAGAAGAAAGTGTAATTACAGAATGGATTGAAGCTGACGACAAAGGGAGCGAAGAATTTACGGATGAATACATTGTAGACTTGGTTCAACCTCAAGGCAACCCTAATGACTAATGAAGATGAAGAAAGCGAGGAAGAAGTTTCCCTGTCATATTGAGTGCCACACGCAGATGCCACTAAAGCTCTGGGTGTGGCTCTACGTTACGTGGAGCATAACTCTGCTGCATTACCAGTAGATGTAATGTTTATGTGTAAATAGAATTAGAATTAAACAATGGTTTCGAATTCACCTGTATAAGTTGCAAGTTGGGAGGGTCAGGTAGTAAAAAAGTTACGAATTGGCCGGTGTACATTTTGATTTGAAAAAGTTTGTCATTAAGAGTTACGAGTTGGCGCGTGTCCATTGGAAGAAGAGAATGTCACGGTTAAAGAATTTAAGGGACTGGTTTAGATGCAGTTCTGTAGAACTCTTTAGAGCAGAGGTGGATAGATTAAAGATAGTGATGATGATATCCAACCTCCGATTAGGAGACGGCACTTGAAGAAGAAGAAGATATTAGATTTTACTGATTATGCCGCCCCCTTGTGATGCCGCCTGATGCGGCTGCCTCACCGCATCATAGAACGGCACGGCCCTGAAAATTACAGTCTTTTCGTTTAAGTCGCTACAGGTAAAAATAAGTAATTAAATATCTTATATCAGATAGAGTATTCATTTTTAGTAGATGAACAAAGGTTTAAAATGGCAGTTTTTGAATTTTGGTACGATTATTTGTTGCTTCGGAAGTTGCAAAAATAAACTTTTGCAAAAATAAACTTAAGACTGATATTACATGAAAAATTGGGTCAAACAGTCCATGTTCAGTCCAGATATAACAAAAAATTTCAAGGTGATTCGTCAATTAGTTTACATTTTATTCAATTTGTTTAATAAAAAATCCTTTTCTTTGCAATGATAAAGCATGCTTTTCTTCATAAAATAATAATGATACAGCAATTTTGTGGAAACTACATGAAAGAAGAATACTTATGTTTTCAAAGTTTTTAAAAAAATAATAAAAACTCATTTTTATCATTCCGAAAATATTTTAGTAAAGTAGAGTCATTTTTGGCTTATAAACAATTTGAATAACTTTGTTAGTATTGACTGCAAACTAAATTAATCGACTAAGGGATGGAAAAAACCTACCGGTTATAACCTAAACCCAGTTTTTTTAATTCGAAACAACCGGTTTTACCGGTTGTTTTTTTGTCCCGGTTATAACCGGTTTTTTTTTTTAAGTAATAACCATTGAAAAACCGAATAAGTTGCCTGTGGAAAAAAATTAATTTAGAGAAAAATGAAGAAATTTCTATATATTTTCGATCTTAATCATATAATATTATAAATAATAAATGCGAAGTAATTAACCCAAACAACCATAATTCAACTTTTATTTACTAATAGAGAACTGGACGAAAGTGTCACATCAGCTTTTATGAAACCATTTTGAGAATAGTTATTTAGATTAATAAATATTTCAAAGACTGGTGAAATGGTGCATGTGATGATAATATTTACATAAAAGTATGTGATCTGCTTGAAATCGATATTCCAACCATCATCAGCTAAAAAATTGTTTATACTTGAGACTTGAGAATCTTGTATAATGTGAATACCGAAATACGATTAGGAATCTCCATTATGTAATTTTTAAACAATAAATAATTCTTACGAAATAAATGGTAGGTATTATACAAACGTATTAAAAAATATTACCTACTGAAATTTTTTGATGGCAATAGAGAAGTAAATACTGAATTGGTTTATCGAATTTATTTTGTAAAATACCTATAAGTCATTTGGACATTTTTTAAAACTTGATAGATCCAAGGGACATTTTGATAGATCGATAGGATCATCACTTTTGGGAATATCCCAATTATTGACAACGCAATATACGCCGACGCCGTCTACAACGAGCGACGAATCAGAGATTGGGGTACTCTGGCCCATTTTTAGGGTAACTTGAAAGCGCCTGGGAAAATTTTTATAGGTTGAATTGGTTGGGGAATTTTTCGGGAGGAAAATTGAGCAAACTAAAGTGCAATATAAATGTAACATTATAACTTATTGAGTATTTGCTTTTGATTAAAAAAAACCGAAAACCTGTTTTTGGAACAACCGATTTTTTGACCGGTTATAACCGCCAGGTTAAACCGTAAGTTAAAAAAAAACCGGTATAACCAAAAACCGGTTTTTTGTTCAACAAGCGCCATCCCCAGACTTTAGGATTTAAAAAGCTGGTACTTTTACATTATTATTATATTATCGGTTTATAACGTTCTTCGTCTTCCGATACCCGTTCGCCATTCCTCTCTGTCCGTACATTGATCTACTTGCAGACCTCTTTCATCCATGGCTTTGTTTATTCCTGCCTGCCAACTTTTCCTCGGTCTACCTCATCTTCTTCTATCTTGCAGTTTCCATTTTTGCCCTTGTTTTGGGATTCTGTCTTCATGCATTCTTTATACGTGACCAAACCATCGTAGTTGTATTTCGTTGGTTTCGTCATTTATTGTATATGTGACCTTCATTATTTCTCGTATCCGTTCATTGGTGACATGTTCTCTTCTTGATCTTCCTGCAGCCCTTCTCCAGAAATCCATTTCGGTGACCTCTAACATTCGTTTTGATTTTTCCTTCATATGCCATACTTCGCAGCTGTATGTTATAATGCTTTTCACTACGGCGTTATAGATCTTTTTCTTGTTTTGGTTGTTTACCTGCTTGTCCCAGAGTACTGAGTTTAGGAGCCTAATTGCTTTCCTGCCCTGAGTGTTTCGTTCTTTAACGGCTCCGTCTAGTGTTCCATCATTCGTGATTTTCATATTCATACCCAGGTATTTATATTCGTTACATTTACTGATTGTTTCTCCTCCTTCTATAGTCGAGGAAATGAAGCATTTTGACTCGCAATTTTTTCGTCCAGCATGGATTTACTTGAAATTTTCACAGAAGGTAGGGCGTAGGGAATACGCCAAGGATCATTTTCTATATCATGCCGCTGTACGCTAAAAGCTTGGGGTGGTTGTCACCCCATCTTGGGGACGAGAAATTTTTATTGCATTTTAACCATGTAAATCGATGTAAAAAGTAATTCTAAGAAAGAAATGTTTTTTACATTTTCTTCGTAAAACTAATATTTTTCGAGTTATTCGCGCTTGAAAGTAACAGTTTTTCGACGAAAAAATCGACTTTTTTAGAGGGTTTTTTGAGAATACCTCGAAAAATATGCATTTTATCAAAAAATACTGTAGATATGAAAAATTTATCTTTTAGTAACACAAATTACCCCTGTAGTTATCACATTGTTTTCGATGTGTACTTTTACATAAATGTTAAAAAAAACTTTTACCTTGATTAATTACGGTCAAAGTTAGGCACTTTTTTTTATTTAATTCACAGCTAGTTTCTTTATAACAATTAAGAAACCTAACTAGCGCTATTTTAAAGTTCAAGGTATGTATATAGTTTATGTGTAAAAGTTTGAGTAAACTTGAACAGAGTTGTTAATATATCTTTAAAAATGACGTCCTAACGAAATCGACTCGTGGTCTGTGGAGCGGAATTATTAAAATCCGTGCACTCAAAAAATGAAATTAACTTTTCAAAGATATGTTGCCCTTAATATCTCCGGAGTTTGTTGATGGACTTTGATCATTATTTTTTTAATTTATATATACCTGTAGTTTTGTAGAGTATGTTATGTACACATATACCCACCTAACAATACAAAATGTTATGTATACATATACAAGTATATGATTAATTATTTATATGGGAAATAAGCCACAATTAAAATGAAAAAATAATTTTTCGTACTTCCGGGCCTAAAGTGACAACTTCACTCCCTTGTGACAGGTACTAAAGTGTCACATTTAATCCCTCCGGGATTAAATATTGACGGAAGTCCCGGAACGATTAAATCACAAACAAACGAATTTAAGGGATATTTTATTGAAAAATATAATTAATTAGAATGGTAATTAACGTTAATATTCAAATTAATATTGTGACAGTTCGTCATATTGACCAGTCTTTCCTGGGTTAATGCAGCAGGTAACTGACGAGTAACAGATAGGTCCTTTTCATATTGAACTGGTGTTTGTTTCGAAGATCCTGCGGAAACAGGAAGCGAGAATGAGGACTGTGGCATAACTATAGTGGACGAATCGGCGACTTGACCAAATATTTTATCTGAAATTTTTTATTTATTTTTAATAGACGATTCAATATATCCCTCGGCCACGTTGGAGGATTTCCATCCTCCATGTCTCTTCAGCACGTCTATTGTTGCTCCCGAATCAGCTAACAAAGACGCAGATGTGCGTCTAAAACAATGTCCCGTATAAGACGTCGCATTTTCTAATTTCAAGAAAGCTGCTATTTGCCGTGGAATTGTACCAAACATGTTTTTTCCTACTACTCGCGTAGTACATTCTTTGTTGATGTATTGAACAAAAAATTTTGAATGAGTTGTCCCTGTCTTTCGCAATGCCACATATTTCCGAAATATCGCCACAAAACTGATGGCACTGTTTTCTGAATTTTTGATCACAAAATTTCGGTCAATTTTATTTTTGGTGTTTCTAATCGCAATTAGGAAGGAATCGCCCAAATCTCTCACATCGTCGATTTCTAAATCAACCAACTCTTTTCCACGACAAGCTCCCGCAACGCCCAAAATAAGTGCAACCTACAAAAAAATTGATTTCTTAAAATTTCTGAATATAAACAAATTTCCAAATTTACCTTAAGCATTAAATATTTATCATCCGGAGCCTCCCGTAAGAACTGATCTACCTGCTCAGACGTGAGAATTCTTGACTTCTTTGGCTTAAATCCCTCATTTCTTCTCTTCAAAAAAGCTAATAATTTTGGAAATTTACTTATATCAATATCTTCTCTAATGTTAATAACCGATTTCAGCATTGAGTAATGTGCCCAGAGAGTTGAGGCACAAACCGCTTTTGATTTATCATCGAAGTAGACTAACAGCGCATTTTCAGTAGGTTGTCTCACATTTTTTAAGCGGCACCACTTTTTAAAAGCATCGTACTGCTGCTCGTATAGTTTTCTAGATTTCGGTGGTAACAATTCTTCACCTACTTCGGCTGCTCTTTTATCAATATCAGATACACCTTCTTCACTCATGATACCAATAATTATCAATAACAATGTTTCTTTACAATGACACTAGTAATGACAATGTTTCTAAATTATAACTGTCACAATTCAATGTTACTATGGTAACTTATTTTAAAGACAGTTTATTAAATGAGTTGAAGAGAGAAAAAACTGATTGAAATTATTGAAATAATTAATAAAATCATACCGGAAGTACGAAAAGTATCGTATATACCTTGCGACTGAAGTACATTTAATCCTTCAGGTAAATTATGGCCCTCCCTGCGGTCGGGCCATAAACTTTACCTTCAGGATTAAATGTACTACTTCAGTCCCGCGGTATATAATGTACTATTATTAACGTTTCGACGCCCAAATCGGGTGCCGTTGTCAAAATACAAAATACTACTAATGGAAACAAAAATGTTGTTGCTGAGTAAAAAAAATTCTTCTAATAATTTATTTAATTTGACTCATTTATATCGGCAATTCAGATACATATGATACATTTTAAAGTAGAAGACTTTAAAATGATATTGCCAATATTTATGAGTTGCGTTCCTGGGACGACTTTACTGAAAGATAGTTCATTCGATTACATGAAATCAACCCCAACTCAAGAATATCCGTCACAAAAAGAATCATAGCATGTGATCTGTCTTTAAAAAGACAACCACATGCAACGATGACATTAAAATTCTAGTGTTAGAGATCTCATAGTAAATCATGAGGGAAAACCAGGAAAAACCTCGTGATACTATCCCGACATCGTAAGTATTTGGTCTTACATTTAAATTACTCTCAAAATTAATACCAAATTCTGACTTTACTATAATTTTGTTTAAATTATAAATAATATCAATAATATATGGATATATAAGTAATACTAAAATATAAAATATGTACTAACTCGACTATTGACTTATTAATTGTGGTATTTTTTTTCTATTGACTTCCTCTTTCAGTATGGGTATCCACATCCTACTGCATTCCACCGAGGAATTTGCGACACAATTGGTTTCGTTTAGCATAATTAGAGCCGCTTCTTTGATTTTTCTCTTTTTACTATCTGTTTCTTTAAGGACTATACTTGAATCTCTCCACTGAACTCTATGTTCATTATCCCATGCGTGTTGACATATTTGAGATCTATCAAACTCTCTATTTTTAATATAAGATTGATGTTAACTTATTCTAACGTTTAATGGTCTTGATGTTTCACCTATATAAAACTGTTCGCATTCACAAGACTAAACATATCTAAGACTAAACCTAACAATGAACAAGAAAGGACAAAGAATTGTATTTATACAATACCTTGTGAATGCGAACAGTTTTATATAGGTGAAATATCAAGACCATTAAACGTTAGAATAAGTGAACATCAATCTTATATTAAAAATAGAGAGTTTGATAGATCTCAAATATGTCAACACGCATGGGATAATGAACATAGAGTTCAGTGGAGAGATTCAAGTATAGTCCTTAAAGAAACAGATAGTAAAAAGAGAAAAATCAAAGAAGCGGCTCTAATTATGCTAAACGAAACCAATTGTGTCGCAAATTCCTCGGTGGAATGCAGTAGGATGTGGATACCCATACTGAAAGTGGAAGTCAATAGAAAGAAAATACCACAATTAATAAGTCAATAGTCGAGTTAGTACATATTTTATATTTTAGTATTACTTATATATCCATATATTATTGATATTATTTATAATTTAAACAAAATTATAGTAAAGTCAGAATTTGGTATTAATTTTGAGAGTAATTTAAATGTAAGACCAAATACTTACGATGTCGGGATAGTATCACGAGGTTTTTCCTGGTTTTCCCTCGTGATTTACTATGAGATCTCTAACACTAGAATTTTAATGTCACCGTTGCATGTGGTTGTCTTTTTAAAGACAGATCACATGCTATGATTTTTTTTTGTGACGGATATTCTTGAGTTGGGGTTGATTTCATGTAATCGAATGAACTATCTTTCAGTAAAGTCGTCCCAGGAACGCAACTCATAAATATTGGCAATATCATTTTAAAGTCTTCTACTTTAAAATGTATCATATGTATCTGAATTGCCGATATAAATGAGTCAAATTAAATAAATTATTAGAAGAATTTTTTTTTTACTCAGCAACAACATTTTTGTTTCCATTAGTAGTATTTTGTATTTTGACAACGGCACCCGATTTGGGCGTCGAAACGTTAATAAAATTATTTTTTCATTTTAATTGTGGCTTATTCCCCATATAAATAATTAATCATAAAAATGCCACAAGGAAATAGCTTCAGAACAACATTATACAAGTATATGTATACATATATAATTTCATAAAAATCGTTCAAGCGGTATCGGAGGATTATGGCAACTAACATTACGACAGGAGAATTTTATAGATGTAAATAAATAGATAACTATTAAAAAATAGGGGTTGGTGGTAGAAAGGTGAAAATTAAGGGTTGTATATATTTTAATGGTACATAATATAAAATGAAGGTAGACAATTTTCTCCAAAACAATAAAAAAAGTGGCAGGGGGCATCCCCCCTTATAACGTATGGGTGTAAATAATAGATTACCACCTATTTTCAGTCCTTCAGAATATACGTGTAAAATTTCATAAAAATCGGTCAAGCCGTTTCGGAGGAATATGATAACTAACACTGTTACAGGAGAATTTTATGTACATAGAAGTAACTGTGAATTAAATAAGTAATAAAAGTGGCTAACTTTGCTCGTAATTAACCTAGGCGAAAAGTTTTTTTTTGAAAATTCGTGTAAAAATATCAGCTTTTCAAATCCCAACGCAGATTTAGTCAATATGTTAATATGGTTATTAAAATTGTTTAGAAGCCAAAAATGATTCTACTTTCGTAAAATGTTTTCAGAATGCTAAAAATGACTTCTTATTGATTTTTTAAATAAGTTAAAAATATAAGTATTCTTCTTTCCTGTGGTTTCCACAGAATTGCTGTATTATTATAATTTTCTGAACAATAACATTGCAAAAAAAGCTCTTTGTGATAAACAAATCGAATAAAATTTAAACTAATTGACAAATCGTCTTCAAATTTATTGTGCATTATGGACTGTTTGACTCAACATTTCATGCAATATCAAAGTCTTAATTTCATTTTTATAACAATTTTTTTATAAGTTATAACAATTTTTTTATTTTCGAAATTTAGTTTTATTTTGCAATTTCCGAAGTAACAAATAATCGGATCAAAATTTAAAAATTTTTAAACCTTTGCTTATCTACTAAAAGGTGAATAATCTAAATAAGATATTTAATTACCTTATTTTTACCTGTAGCGATTTAAACGAAAAACTGTCATATTTTACCCTTATTTGTTAATTACTAAAATTCTCGTCCGAACTGTGACGGGCATTGTTGTATTTATAATGTAATAGGTATAACTCCAAAAAACCCATTTGCAACCTGGCTGGTCAAGTGTCCCGACAAAAACCTTATTTTTCTGGACTATTGCAACTAAGAGAAGAAAGAAAGAAACTTAAAAAAAAATGTTACAAAAAGAAGCAACCGAAGAAGGAAAAAGCAGTAGAAAGGAAATACAAAGAAAAAATATAGCGGTTAAAAAGCAAGCCAGGAAAGACAAAAGATACTATGTATATGATATGGTAAAAATGTCAGAAAAAGCTGCGCAAGAAAACGACCTGAAGATACAGTACAATATCATCCAAAATTTGACAGGGAAAACACTAAACAGTAATAAACAAATCAAAGATAAACAAGGAAATATAATTAAATCAGAACATAAAATAATACAAAGATGAAAACAACACTGCGAGGAAATATACTCCAAACACCAGATATAGACGAAGATAACGTAATACAGGAAATAAACATTAGAACAATTGAAATTACGAAAGAAGAAATACAAAACACACTGAATCAACTAAAAAAATGGCAAAGCCGCTGAAAGCGACAACCTACCGATAAATTTAATAAAGGCGGGCGCAAACAAATTAGTAGAAATGTTACACAAACTCAAGATATGGGCCGACCAGGAGCTCCCACAGAAATGGAACGAGGGTGTAACCATTAAGACACCAAAAAAGGGCGATTTAAATAAATGCGAGAATTGGCGAGCAATAACACTGTTAAGTGCCACATTCAAAATAATGTCAAATATCATATTGAATAGACTGAAGCCAGAAATAGACAAGAAACTAAGACTAAGAAGCAACCAAGAAGGCTTTCGCGCAAAACGCTCCACTATCGACCACATTTGTACTCTATCAGCACCTCTGTATCTTGTACCTGTACCGCTGTATCTCCTGTACTCTATAATTATCTTTTAACAAGCTAGTGAATGGCAAAAAAATATAAACATAATGTTTACTTTGACTTTGAAAAGGCATTCGATAGTATAAACAGAGAACAAATGTGGAAGATTCTAAAACTATATGGACTACCGATAAAATACATCAACTTAATCAGACTATTTGACAAGAAATATACAGCCAGACTAGAACATGCGGGAAAAATGGTAGTAGATGTAGTTATACAAAGCGGAGTTAAGCAAGGATGTGTGCTATCCCCGACATTATTTCTAATAATAACGGACTGGATCATGCAGAAAGTAAGCAATAATAAAACAGGTATTAGATTGAAATTGCATGACTAGTTGGAGGATTTGTAGTTCCCAGATGACATTTTTCCCCTAACCGAACATAGCAGCCATAAGCAAAAGAAGCTTGCAAAATACTCCAGGGTAATGGGCCTGAAGATAAAGACAAAAAAAAAACAAAACTTAAAAAACAGCAACCAAGAAACTAAAATTAAAATACAAGGAAGACAAATACAGGAGGTAGATAACTTTACATATTATCTGGGATCAACCATGGAAAAAAAGGCGCTAGTAGATCAGATGTAGAAAAAAGGATAATAAAGGCACAATATGCAATCATTATATATTCATAATGTATTAAGGAAAATCTTGAACACACGCGATATATCAGAATTAACCAAAATCAAAATATTTACAGGAAGAGACAGGAAGAAACAACTAGCAAAAAATTAAAAACCTTTATAAATAAATCGTTGAGGAAAATCCTAAAAATATACTGGCCAGATAAAATAAAAAACATAGATCTACGGAGAAGAACAAAACAAGAGAAAATAACAGTCACGATTAAAAATAGGAAATGGAAATGAATTACACGGACTCTGAGGAAGGATCGAAATAATATAACCAAACAAGCACTCGAATACCAACCAGACGAAAGAAGAAGAGGAAGACCTGATAATAGCTGGAGAAGAACTGTAATAAGAGATCATGAAAGAATTGGCCTGAGATGGAGAGAAGTCAAACAGAGAGCGAGAAACAGAGAGCAATGGAAAATACTTGTATAGCAAATTTCGAAAGAATAAAACAGATAAGGATGCGCTGGGAAGGGATTACAGGAAGAGAGAGAGAGAGAGAGAGAGAGAGAGAGAGAGAGAGAGAGAGAGAGAGAGAGAGAGAGAGAGAGAGAGAGAGAGAGAGAGAGAGAGAGAGAGAGAGAGGGAGAGAGAAACAGTACCGATTATTATCAAAATAAAATTTAATAATATACCTAACCTAACTTATCGAAAGGCTCATCAAACAATTATTAACTTTAAAAAATAAAAATTTGTCAAGGGTATATAGTGGTATTGTTAAGTATATTACAATATAACTTATTCCATCGAAATCTTCCGAAATCCATAATCTTCTTCCATCGAAATAAAATAGAAAATCTAAAAGTTTAGAAAATACATCATTCATAACTACACCCAAGAAATAAGTTTTTCTAACCTGATTTAAGAGTATAAAAAAACGAAAACAAACAATTTACAGCAAATCCTTATCGTATATCCGAGCAAAACCACCTAATTGGCAAAAGTTATAAATAGAATTTGTCTGGGTTCTACAACTAAATTTGCACTTAAACACGACCAAGGTTAAATATTTTACTTGATATTATAAGTACGTTGTTGCCAGTATAACGGATGCCAAAGCGAGCGCTAACTGTATGAAATTATTCTGGTTAATATACACGCTGTATATTGATCGGAAGTCACGAAGAGTCAAAACTATACAGAAGCCACGAGGGACGCAAATACAATATATATATATATATATATATATATATATATATATATATATATATATATATATATATATATATATATATATATATATATATATATATATATATATATATATATATATATTGTATTTGCGTCCCTCGTGGCTTCTGTATAGTTTTGACTCTTCGTGACTTCCGATCAATATACAGCGTGTATATTAACAAGAATAATTTCATACAGTTAGCGCTCGCTTTGGCATCCGTTATACTGGCAACAACGTACTTATAATATCAAGTAAAATATTTAACCTTGATCGTGTTTAAGTGCAAATTTAGTTGTAGAACCCAGACAAATTCTATTTATAACTTTTGCCAATTAGGTGGTTTTGCTCGGATATACGATAAGGATTTGCTGTAAATTGTTTGTTTTCGTTTTTCTATACTCTTAAATCAGGTTAGAAAAACTTATTTCTTGGGTGTAGTTATGAATGATGTATTTTCTAAACTTTTAGATTTTCTATTTTATTTGGATGGAAGAAGATTATGGATTTCGGAAGATTTCGATGGAATAAGTTATATTGTAATATACTTAACAATACCACTATATACCCTTGACAAATTTTTATTTTTTAAAGTTAATAATTGTTTGATGAGTCTTTCGATAAGTTAGGTTAGGTATATTATTAAATTTTATTTTGATAATAATCGGTACTGTTTCTCTCTCTCTCTCTCTCTCTCTATCTCTCTCTCTCTCTCTCTCTCTCTCTCTCTCTCTCTCTCTCTCTCTCTCTCTCTCTCGTCCTGTAATCCCTTCCCAGCGCATCCGTATCTGTTTTATTCTTTCGAAATTTGCTATACAAGTATTTTCCATTGCTCTCTGTTTCTCGCTCTCTGTTTGACTTCTCTCCATCTCAGGCCAATTCTTTCATGATCTCTTATTACAGTTCTTCTCCAGCTATTATCAGGTCTTCCTCTTCTTCTTCTTTCGTCTGGTTGGTATTCGAGTGCTTGTTTGGTTATATTATTTCGATCCTTCCTCAGAGTCCGTGTAATTCATTTCCATTTCCTATTTTTAATCGTGACTGTTATTTTCTCTTGTTTTGTTCTTCTCCGTAGATCTATGTTTTTTATTTTATCTGGCCAGTATATTTTTAGGATTTTCCTCAACGATTTATTTATAAATGTTTTTAATTTTTTGCTAGTTGTTTCTTCCTGTCTCTTCCTGTAAATATTTTGATTTTGGTTAATTCTGATATATCGCGTGTGTTCAAGATTTTCCTTAATGCATTATAAATATATAATGAGTGCATATTGTGCCTTTACTATCCTTTTTTCTACATCTGATCTACTAGCGCATTTTTTCCATGGTTGATCCCAGATAATATGTAAAGTTATCTACCTCCTGTATTTGTCTTCCTTGTATTTTAATTTTAGTTTCTTGGTTGCTGTTTTTTAAGTTTTGTTTTTTTTTGTCTTTATCTTCAGGCCCATTACCCTGGAGTATTTTGCAAGCTTCTTTTGCTTATGTCTGCTATGTTCGGTTAGGGGAAAAATGTCATCTGGGAACTACAAATCCTCCAACTAGTCATGCAATTTCAATCTAATACCTGTTTTATTATTGCTTACTTTCTGCATGATCCAGTCCGTTATTATTAGAAATAATGTCGGGGATAGCACACATCCTTGCTTAACTCCGCTTTGTATAACTACATCTACTACCATTTTTCCCGCATGTTCTAGTCTGGCTGTATATTTCTTGTCAAATAGTCTGATTAAGTTGATGTATTTTATCGGTAGTCCATATAGTTTTAGAATCTTCCACATTTGTTCTCTGTTTATACTATCGAATGCCTTTTCAAAGTCAAAGTCAAAGTAAACATTATGTTTATATTTTTTTGCCATTCACTAGCTTGTTCCAAGATAATTATAGAGTACAGGAGATACAGCGGTACAGGTACAAGATACAGAGGTGCTGATAGAGTACAAATGTGGTCGATAGTGGAGCGTTTTGCGCGAAAGCCTTCTTGGTTGCTTCTTAGTCTTAGTTTCTTGTCTATTTCTGGCTTCAGTCTATTCAATATGATATTTGACATTATTTTGAATGTGGCACTTAGCAGTGTTATTGCTCGCCAATTCTCGCATTTATTTAAATCGCCCTTTTTTGGTGTCTTAATGGTTACACCCTCGTTCCATTTCTGTGGGAGCTCCTGGTCGGCCCATATCTTGAGTTTGTGTAACATTTCTACTAATTTGTTTGCGCCCGCCTTTATTAAATTTATCGGTAGGTTGTCGCTTTCAGCGGCTTTGCCATTTTTTTAGTTGATTCAGTGTGTTTTGTATTTCTTCTTTCGTAATTTCAATTGTTCTAATGTTTATTTCCTGTATTACGTTATCTTCGTCTATATCTGGTGTTTGGAGTATAGTTCCTCGCAGTGTTCTTTTCATCTTTGTATTATTTTATGTTCTGATTTAATTATATTTCCTTGTTTATCTTTGATTTGTTTATTACTGTTTAGTGTTTTCCCTGTCAAATTTCGGATGATATTGTACTGTATCTTCAGGTCGTTTTCTTGCGCAGCTTTTTCTGACATTTTTACCATATCATATACATAATATCTTTTGTCTTTCCTGGCTTGCTTTTTAACCGCTATATTTTTTCTTTGTATTTCCTTTCTACTGCTTTTTCCTTCTTCGGCTGCTTCTTTTTGTAACATTTTTTTAAGTTTCTTTCTTTCTTCTCTTAGTTGCAATAGTCCAGAAAAATAAGGTTTTTGTCGGGACACTTGACCAGCCAGGTTGCAAATGGGTTTTTTGGAGTTATACCTATTACATTATAAATACAACAATGCCCGTCACAGTTCGGACGAGAATTTTAGTAATTAACAAATAAGGGTCAAATATGACAGTTTTTCGTTTAAATCGCTACAGGTAAAAATAAGGTAATTAAATATCTTATTTAGATTATTCACCTTTTAGTAGATAAGCAAAGGTTTAAAATTTTTTAAATTTTGATCCGATTATTTGTTACTTCGGAAATTGCAAAATAAAACTAAATTTCGAAAATAAAAAAATTGTTATAACTTATAAAAAAATTGTTATAAAAATGAAATTAAGACTTTGATATTGCATGAAATGTTGAGTCAAACAGTCCATAATGCACAATAAATTTGAAGACGATTTGTCAATTAGTTTAAATTTTATTCGATTTGTTTATCACAAAGAGCTTTTTTTGCAATGTTATTGTTCAGAAAATTATAATAATACAGCAATTCTGTGGAAACCACAGGAAAGAAGAATACTTTTATTTTTAACTTATTTAAAAAATCAATAAGAAGTCATTTTTAGCATTCTGAAAACATTTTACGAAAGTAGAATCATTTTTGGCTTCTAAACAATTTTAATAACCATATTAACATATTGACTAAATCTGCGTTGGGATTTGAAAAGCTGATATTTTTACACGAATTAAAAAAAAAACTTTTCGCCTAGGTTAATTACGAGCAAAGTTAGCCACTTTTATTACTTATTTAATTCACAGTTACTTCTATGTACATAAAATTCTCCTGTAACAGTGTTAGTTATCATATTCCTCCGAAACGGCTTGACCGATTTTTATGAAATTTTACACGTATATTCTGTAGGACTGAAAATAGGTGGTAATCTATTATTTACACCCATACGTTATAAGGGGGTTGCCCCCTGCCACTTTTTTATTGTTTTGGAGAAAATTGTCTACCTTCATTTTATATTATGTACCATTAAACATATATACAACCCTTAATTTTCACCTTTCTACCACCAACCCCTATTTTTTAATAGTTATCTATTTATTTACATCTATAAAATTCTCCTGTCGTAATGTTAGTTGCCATAATCCTCCGATACCGCTTGAACGATTTTTATGAAATTATATATGTATACATATACTTGTATATGTATTGATGTGATCTTGATTATTGATATGAGATGATATTCTTATTTGTCATTTAATTTAATCAATGCATTAATAATATTCTAATTAATTTACCAGATCACATATCAATATGTTTTCAATCTCAGGGCGAATTATAAAATTAATTACTTACTCTCGTGGCTTCTAAGTATTTCTCAATGGTTCCTAATCGGGATAGGAAAGAAAAGAGTAAAATAATACACACAATTATAATATGGGTTACAATTATAATCAAAGTATTGTTTATTTTATTTAAATGGCAATCACTGCTTAATATTTGCTAGATCTTATTATTCTTAAACATAACATTTACAAATGGGAATCTTATTTCCTTTTGGTTTCCAATTGAAAGTTTTTATTAACATTTAACTATTAGGATTTATTAGCAACAATTCTATTTAAGTTTGATGAAGCTTTTCTGATATTATTTATTATGTTCTTCAATTTATAATGTGATATTTAATACGAAAAACCCATACATTCATGTCCAAACAAATGAGACTGACCTTTTTCTGGTGAACTGAGAATGTCTTCACACAAGACCCGTTTCCTGCTATCCTTGGCTGCGATCAAAACCTCGTCCTGGCTTTCAGTAATGTTCTCCTTTGAAAACTAGCTCGTATAGCTCTCGTACCTGCTTCTGTCGTGATGCTGTATTCTACCTTTTTCGAAACTGCAATCAGCTACCGGGACACTCTTGGCTCAAGGAGGTTCTTTTACTCTCAACCTGGCCTACCTCTCGTTCCACGATAGATACTCCACACTCACGGAACTACACCGGCTTTCTCACTCTCCGTACACTACCGTCTACTACTGGACTTCACTTCTCGACAGCTCAAAACATTCTGATCTCTCTTTTCAGTCATTCACCTACTTTCTAAATATCCCTTCCAGATTCACAAATCAACCTTCCACCACCAACTCTCATTCGCAGTATTCCTCAAAACCAATTTTTAATCTTTCTAAATATGCTTAATGGATTTCAAAAAAGAAATAGTTAATTCCGATTCTAAAATTGCTTTCTACTATTTACAAATTTTAATGACCTATTCTCTATTTCAAACGAGTCTTATTTAGCATAGGCTAATGATCGAACCTTCCGCGAACAATGATAATGACCTATTATCTTTTTCAACTGAGTCTTATTTAGCATAGGCTAATGATCGAACCTTCCGCGAACAACGATAATGGTACGCGCTATTCACTTTGTTTATTCTAAGCGCATTGTCCCGAGTTTCGTAAGCTTCGTCTAATCACTTCTTAAAATTAAATATAACAATTTGTTGTATACAGGTTGTTCTAAATTTATATGCCCGTGGTTGAGAAAATTGAAAATATTTTATATTAAATTGAATTTTGTTTATAATTATCAAATTTTAATTTTCATATCAAATAGAAATATAACAGTATACATAACATTTTGTATTGTTAGGTGGGTATATGTGTACATAACATACTCTACAAAACTACAGGTATATATAAATTAAAAAAATAATGATCAAAGTCCATCAACAAACTCCGGAGATATTAAGCGCAACATATCTTTGAAAAGTTAATTTCATTTTTTGAGTGCACGGATTTTAATAATTCCGCTCCACAGACCACGAGTCGATTTCGTTAGGACGTCATTTTTAAAGATATATTAACAACTCTGTTCAAGTTTACTCAAACTTTTACACATAAACTATATACATACCTTGAACTTTAAAATAGCGCTAGTTAGGTTTCTTAATTGTTATAAAGAAACTAGCTGTGAATTAAATAAAAAAAGTGCCTAACTTTGACCGTAATTAATCAAGGTAAAAGTTTTTTTTAACATTTATGTAAAAGTACACATCGAAAACAATGTGATAACTACAGGGGCAATTTGTGTTACTAAAAGATAAATTTTTCATATCTACAGTATTTTTTGATAAAATGCATATTTTTCGAGGTATTCTCAAAAAACCCTCTAAAAAAGTCGATTTTTTCGTCGAAAAACTGTTACTTTCAAGCGCGAATAACTCGAAAAATATTAGTTTTACGGAGAAAATGTAAAAAACATTTCTTTCTTAGAATTACTTTTTACATCGATTTACATGGTTAAAATGCAATAAAAATTTCCCGTCCCCGAGATGGGGTGGCAACCACCCCAAGCTTTTAGCGTACAGCGGCATGATATAGAAAATGATCCTTGGCCTATTCCCTACGCCCTACCTTCTGTGAAAATTTCAAGTAAATCCATGCTGGACGAAAAAATTGCGAGTCAAAATGCTTCATTTCCTCGACTATAGAAGGAGGAGAAACAATCAGTAAATGTAACGAATATAAATACCTGGGTATGAATATGAAAATCACGAATGATGGAACACTAGACGGAGCCGTTAAAGAACGAAACACTCAGGGCAGGAAAGCAATTAGGCTCCTAAACTCAGTACTCTGGGACAAGCAAGTAAACAACCAAAACAAGAAAAAGATCTATAACGCCGTAGTGAAAAGCATTATAACATACAGCTGCGAAGTATGGCATATGAAGGAAAAATCAAAACGAATGTTAGAGGTCACCGAAATGGATTTCTGGAGAAGGGCTGCAGGAAGATCAAGAAGAGAACATGTCACCAATGAACGGATACGAGAAATAATGAAGGTCACACATACAATAAATGACGAAACCAACGAAATACAACTACGATGGTTTGGTCACGTATAAAGAATGCATGAAGACAGAATCTCAAAACAAGGGCAAAAATGGAAACTGCAAGATAGAAGAAGATGAGGTAGACCGAGGAAAAGTTGGCAGGCAGGAATAAACAAAGCCATGGATGAAAGAGGTCAGCAAGTAGATCAATGTACGGACAGAGAGGAATGGCGAACGGGTATCGGAAGACGAAGAATGTTATAAACCGATAATATAATAATAATGTAAAAGTACCAGCTTTTTAAATCCTAAAGTCTAGGGATGGCGCTTGTTGAACAAAAAACCGGTTTTTGGTTATACCGGTTTTTTTAACTTACGGTTTAACCTGGCGGTTATAACCGGTCAAAAAATCGGTTGTTCTAAAAACAGGTTTTCGGTTTTTTTTAATCAAAAGCAAATACTCAATAAGTTATAATGTTACATTTATATTGCACTTTAGTTTGCTCAATTTTCCTCCCGAAAAATTCCCCAACCAATTCAACCTATAAAAATTTTCCCAGGCGCTTTCAAGTTACCCTAAAAATGGGCCAGAGTACCCCAATCTCTGATTCGTCGCTCGTTGTAGACGGCGTCGGCGTATATTGCGTTGTCAATAATTGGGATATTCCCAAAAGTGATGATCCTATCGATCTATCAAAATGTCCCTTGGATCTATCAAGTTTTAAAAAATGTCCAAATGACTTATAGGTATTTTACAAAATAAATTCGATAAACCAATTCAGTATTTACTTCTCTATTGCCATCAAAAAATTTCAGTAGGTAATATTTTTTAATACGTTTGTATAATACCTACCATTTATTTGGTAAGAATTATTTATTGTTTAAAAATTACATAATGGAGATTCCTAATCGTATTTCGGTATTCACATTATACAAGAGTCTCAAGTCTCAAGTACTCAAGTATAAACAATTTTTTAGCTGATGATGGTTGGAATATCAATTTCAAGCAGATCACATACTTTTATGTAAATATTATCATCACATGCACCATTTCACCAGTCTTTGAAATATTTATTAATCTAAATAACTATTCTCAAAATTGTTTCATAAAAGCTGATGTGACACTTTCGTCCAGTTCTCTATTAGTAAATAAAAGTTGAATTATGGTTGTTTGGGTTAATTACTTCGCATTTATTATTTATAATATTATATGATTAAGATCGAAAATATATAGAAATTTCTTCATTTTTCTCTAAATTAATTTCTTTCCACAGGCAACTTATTCGGTTTTTCAATGGTTATTACTTTAAAAAGAAAAAAACCGGTTATAACCGGGACAAAAAAACAACAGGTAAAACCGGTTGTTTCGAATTAAAAAAACTGGGCCTAGGTTATAACCGGTAGGTTTTTTCCATCCCTTAGTCGATTAATTTAGTTTGCAGTCAATACTAACAAAGTTATTCAAATTGTTTATAAGCCAAAAATGACTCTACTTTACTAAAATATTTTCGGAATGATAAAAATGAGTTTTTATTATTTTTTTAAAAACTTTGAAAACATAAGTATTCTTCTTTCATGTAGTTTCCACAAAATTGCTGTATCATTATTATTTTATGAAGAAAAGCATGCTTTATCATTGCAAAGAAAAGGATTTTTTATTAAACAAATTGAATAAAATGTAAACTAATTGACGAATCACCTTGAAATTTTTTGTTATATCTGGACTGAATATGGACTGTTTGACCCAATTTTTCATGTAATATCAGTCTTAAGTTTATTTTTGCAAAAGTTTATTTTTGCAACTTCCGAAGCAACAAATAATCGTGCCAAAATTCAAAAACTGCCATTTTAAACCTTTGTTCATCTACCAAAAATGGATACTCTGTCTGATATAAGATATTTAATTACTTATTTTTACCTGTAGCGACTTAAACGAAAAGACTGTAATTTTCAGGGCCGTGCCGTTCTATGATGCGGTGAGGCAGCCGCATCAGGCGGCATCACAAGGGGGCGGCATAATCAGTAAAATCTAATATCTTCTTCTTCTTCAAGTGCCGTCTCCTAATCGGAGGTTGGATATCATCATCACTATCTTTAATCTATCCACCTCTGCTCTAAAGAGTTCTATAGAACTGCATCTAAACCAGTCCCTTAAATTCTTTAACCGTGACATTCTCCTTCTTCCAATGGACACGCGCCAACTCGTAACTCTTAATGACAAACTTTTTTAAATCAAAATATACACCGGCCAATTCGTAACTTTTTTACTACCTGACCCTCCCAACTTGCAACTTATACAGGTGAATTCGAAACCATTGTTTAATTCTAATTCTATTTACACATAAACATTACATCTACTGGTAATGCAGCAGAGTTATGCTCCACGTAACGTAGAGCCACACCCAGAGCTTTAGTGGCATCTGCGTGTGACACTCAATATGACAGGGAAACTTCTTCCTCGCTTTCTTCATCTTCATTAGTCATTAGGGTTGCCTTGAGGTTGAACCAAGTCTACAATGTATCGTCAGCTTCAATCCATTCTGTAATTACACTTTCTTCTTAGTTTTCTGATCCATCTTGTATAGGGGAACGGGGAAAAATGGAGCTTATTCAAATTAGAAATCAAGCCATGGAGTTAACGACTAAGCACAAATGATGACACTAAATCAACGACAAAGGAAACTTTCAATTATTAGTTAGGCTAACTTTCGGATAATCCGACCTTTTCGGAATCCGAACAGGCTGTCCCCCCAATTAGTTAGGATTTGCGTGGTTTTACTGTATATAGGTACCTACTATAATATCTGCGTTCCAATCGGCTGGTAGTCTGTTTTGTTCATATTTTTTGTTGTATTAGCTGCTTTATTTCCTTATGTAATTCTCTTCCTCTGTATTTTTTTCCACTGTTATTTCATTTTCTTCTGCTGCTTTTCCGTTTTCTATATTTTTAATATTTGTTTTTGTACGTTTTCTTCTGTGAAAATTTCTACTTCGTTGTTATCTTGTTCTTCTTCATCTGTTTCCTTCATACCGAATAGCATTTTTTCATAATATTCTTCTCATATTCTGCTGATCTGTTTGTCTTCAAACAGGGTTTCTCTTTTTTTTTGTTTTTTAGTACTCTTGTTTTAATGCTGGACGTATTTTTTATCTGACTTTTTTGTAAAATTGTTATATTTGATGGTTTTCTGTCTTTTTTAATGTCCTCCAGCGAAACCCGTCATTTTTCTTCTTTTTATTTGTTGAGTTTGCTGTGTTTCTCGCTCTTTTTTATTCTTCCCTGTTTTGTTTTGACGGATTGGTTGTTTATCCACGTCATTCTAGCGTAGTTTTTTAGTTTTCTGCGTTTCGCAGTCTTGATCGTACGTAAATTACACATTTAAAATTGAAAAGGATTTATAGGTTCCAAATTAGCTAAAAGACGGTGTTTCAATCCCTGTTTGTGTATTATCGCTCCAAACCCTTCTTGGCAGTAGCGCACCCAGGGGGGGTTTGGGAGTTAAACCCCCTTTCCCCCAGGGCATATGAAAAATATATAAATAATAGCAGGAAAATGTAACTTGTCTTTCACAAAATATAGAAAAAAATTTCGACGCCCAAGCCAACCCCCTTCCCCCCAGAGAAAAATTATAGGTGCGCTACTGCTGCTTGGATGTGTCCCGTTTTTTTCAAATTTATGATATGGTCACCCTACAGTAGAAACGCTTCTTAATTCACGAGAGTATTCTACACACTTGTTCTTAATCCAGGATACAGTTTTTTGTGTCAAATTAGAATTTCATAATGGTAGATAAGTTTATTTTAATTTTCTAATCTATTTCAACAGTAGGGCCCCCGCATACTGCAGACTTTTTACCTGCCGATAGTTTAGTCGGGTTGGGCAAAATTAAAGATTTTTCTTTTTAAAATATGTAAGAATGTAGTTCGTTTGGTATGGCATGAGTGCTTTAATTTTTTTTAAGTATGTATTCTATTTGTTTTTAATTTTGTAGACTAGCAGACTTAACTACTTTATGTAATGTGAAATTTAAGACTTACTACTATATTTTAAATATTTTTCAAAATATTATTTTCTATATCCTTACATAAAAAAATACATTGAGTGTATGAAATAATTAAGCAATGTTTTAAACATTTTTATTATTTTCCAGACACCTTTGCACCTATTAGTTGAACAAATTATATTATTAAAAATTTTGTACTTACTTTACTTAAGCCGTCCTCTTGTACCCTACGCTGTCGAGGTAAAAGTTTTGTAATAAAAAATTAAGAATTCAATTTTAACACCTCTATAATATGTTACAATTGAGCAATTAGACCAGCAGATTCGGCAACTGGTTATGATAAATTAATCAATTTTAATGAACATACTTTTTAATTTTTTTATTTTTGCAGTGAAAAAAAATACATTGTTAATTATACAAAAAAATATCATTAATATATCACAACAATATTTTTTCTACATACTACAATAATCAATTATAAAAATATCCGAAGTCTAAATTCCAACATTTGAGGTGACAACAGCGCAGTGGAAGCCATGAGGACATAAACTCAAATATACGGAGACCACTACAACCGCAAACTGAATAAATATATATTTGGATGCCATCAAAACCGTTAAAGTGATTTTAGATATACAGCAAGCGAACATGGCGCGCCTGACGGCAATTGCTCCAAGTAATGTGTATATTATTATACAGATAACGTGACTGAGGACGTCCGGCCAATATTTTGTGTAAGCATTGTAGGAAGTGGTACCTTTCATTTGCGATACATTTTAGGGAAAGTCCTCGTGGCAACCGTATATCGGAGTTCACGAAGACCTGGAAGCCACGAGAGACTACGGTTTAACATGGGGGGACGTCATAAGATGCTAAAAATAAATATATATATATATATATCTATATATATATATATATATATATATATATATATATATATATATATATATATATATATATATATATATATATATATATATATATATATATATATATATATATATATATATACATTGTTAAGATATGTAAAATTTGAATTAATATGGTTTCGATCTTAATATTTTAGAAAAGTTAAAACATATAATAAAAATATACCAAAATTCATTTCGAAGAAATGAAAGTCAATTATCTTTGGATGGCCGTAGGTAAACAAAATTTAAATAGGGATTAAGTATTTTCTTTGTACAGTTGGTATGATAAGAAAGTGGTTATGTGTTTGGACAATGAGACCGGGTTTCCCAAATGGACTTTTGCGGCGAGGGAACAATTGTATTTAGAAATTTAAATGAATGTAATCTTTGTTTAGATATTAAGAAAGGAAAAAAAAAACCGATTGGCATGTAATTAGTTTTAGGAAATTTCTAATGGTAGGGAAAATTGGTGTTTGTTATCTGAAAGGTAGATGGGGATAAAATTGAGGAACTCGGATTGGTGAAGAAGGAAAAAGGAGGGGCTAGGTATGAAAAATGGGAGTTTAGCGAAATGTTAGAGGGTGGAAGAAGAGTCAGTTGTTAAATGATCGTTAAGTCGACTAGTGGTGATCTCTAAGAGTCTCCTGAAGTAGTAAGGCAGATAAGTGAATAGTTGTGAGTTTGTTGAAATAAGTGTCCTGACGGAAGCTCATCACGTAAAGCATTGTAAGTTATATTGTTCTACTTATATTCCAAGAGTCACCGTTGCATGCCGGAACGAGAAATAGATTCAGTTTATCGAGAGGAGAAAAGGCTAGCATTGTTTTTTGAAAGATACGTGCATCTGTAGGGGGGTCATTAATGACAATAGGCTTGCAATAATTTGTTGCGAGATTGCTGACTACATAGGGGGCTGCTAAGAGTAAATTGTAGGCGACCAGAGACAAGAATTTGGACAACTCATCATCCGAGAGACAGTTTTATTTTTTTTGTAGAATTATTCATAACGCAAATTTCAATAAGTACTTTAGATAGTGGTAGGGTTATTTCAATAATCAGAATAGGAGATATTATTTTTAGAGGATATTTTGAGGGTGAATTTATTTCAATAGATGCTTTTGTACCATATATGTGTTTTATTCCGTTAATCTTTGACCTTATTTATCATATGTAAAGCAAAGGAGATATTGAAGCACGAGAATATAAAACCCTGAGATTAGAGCATTAAATAGTGTGATTAAATCATAAGTGCATCATTAAAATTAAATTTAATTAATTAGTTAATTATCTAATCAAGTGCTTTGAGCACACCGATCTTTGAATATCACATTAACTGGAGCCCAGAACGTGGTGGCTTAAAAATATCGCAGCTTTGCATTTGATGGTAGGGAAAGAGATAAGGAATAACTACAGGTGATCCAGAGATAATTTGACAATTTTTCCAGGTGTAAAAATAATTTTGATTTATGGATTGATCGTAGGTATTTGATATTTACTGCCATTGAATTATTTGATTTTTTTTTACCAATCGTACATTTGATATTTATTTTGAAATTTACTGATTGCATATTTGATATTTGTGGAGAAAATTTATTAAATTTGGGGAGAAATATTTGTCGTGTTCTGCAACTTATAGAGTGTTGTAAAATTTCACATTTGGCGGGGACAAAGAAAACAGTAACGAAAAGAAACAACATGTCGACCACAAGGAGGCAAAGCAAAATGCAAGAAAACAGAGAAGAGGAAAAAATTGTTGAAGAAGGATTGGATAATGAAGGAGATACAACGATTATGGAGAGAAAAGAACAGGAATTAACAGGAATAGAGAAACTATTGCAACTGATGCAACTCCAGTCACAACAAATGGATAGAAATCAACAGGAAACAAAAAGGACAATGCAAGAAAATCAACAGGAATCAAAACGAGCCATGGAAGAAACACAAAGAGAAATATCACAGAGAATAGAACAGAAATTGGAAGAGAATGATGGCAAATTGGAAAAGCGTTTGGAAAAATATGAAAATGAAATGAAAGCCGGTTTAGAAAAAGTTAGAGAAGAAACAGAAAGGAAACTGGAGATGCAACGAGAAGAAATAGAAACTAAAATGAAGGATATTAAGAATGTGCAGAAGATGGAATTAGAACAGTTAGAAAGCAAATTTGAAAATGCAATACAAGAAGACAGGCGAGAAATAGAAGAAAAATTTAAGCAAAACGAAAAACAAATTGCGGAACTCAAGAATCAACAGAATTGTGGAGAAAGAAGGGAAATGATTATCCATGGTACAAGCGACGCGAAAATACAATTTGGCGGGGATATTAGAAAAACACACCCAGTACCATTTGTTAAAAATTTGAGAACCAAATTGCAACATATTAGATATTTTGACGACTGCAAAGAAACAATTAGAAACCATCTGAAAGAAGGAGCAGCGTTATGGTATGAAAGTAAAGAAGATGAGTTTGAAAATTGGACAGATTTCGAAAATAAATTTCTCAACTATTTCTGGGGGAAAGTTAAACAGAGGGAAATCAACCAAGGGCTACAGAATGGAAGATATCACGAGAAAATGGGAATATCGGAGGAAAGATATGCTTTGCAGATATATAACAATTCCAAATATCTAGACTACAAATACTCTACCGAACAACTGGTAGAAATGATAAGCAGACATTTCGAAGAAACGCTGGAGGACCACGTGATTTTGAGAAACTATCAAGATATTGATAGTTTGTGCCAATTCCTTCAAGTAAGGGAAGCAAAACGAAGAGAAATGCGAAACAGAAGACAACATGAACAATATAATGGACCGGCAAGAAGGTATCAATCAAATTATGACCAGAGAAACCGACATGCCCAATCAACAAACGAAGATAGGCCGAGAGAATACCAAAATTACAATAGACAACAAAATTATGATAACAGGAATCACGCAAAAAATAGAACATATGAAAATCACAACAGAAACAGAGATGCACAAAATCCTCCGACTAGGAATACGAACGAACAAAGGGACGGTAGAAACAATCAGAATTTCCAACGACAAAATAGAAGGGAGATGAATCATGTAACAATAGAAAACGAGGAAGAAGATATATGCAATGAATCCAGACAGGATTTTCAATAAAGCATCCACTGAACAAACATAAACAACTCTCCGGTATATTTTGTCATCCGAGAGAGTTTATACAGTTGGCGGGAAATGAAAGACAAAGTTCTAATTCCAATTTAATATTCTTAGATGCATTTATAAAACATAAAGCGATTAAAATTTTGATTGATTCTGGATCGGAGATATCGTTAATCAATAAGAAACTAGTAAAAGAATTAAATTTGGACAGATTTGTGTATAAAATTCCTAGGGTTGCTTTAGTGGGTGCAAACAACAAAAAATTGACGACAGTAAATGAAGGTTTGGGAGTGCGGATCAGAGTGGGAGACAAATACTATATTATGAAATGTGTGGTGATCGAAGATTTAAACCATGATATGATAGCGGGAATTGATGAATTGAGTGAAAAACATATCACCATAAATTTTTCGGAGAATAAACTGGAAATCAGAGAAGAACCAGACAACATAGAAGAAGAAACGGAAATAGAGAGGAAAATAATTGTTGAAAAGATAAATGAACAGGAAAAACATAAAGAAATCAATATGACTGTAGAGGAAAAACCGAAAGTACAAGAAAAAAATCAACCAGAAAAAAAAAGAAGGAAGAAAAAGAAGAAGAGTTCAAAAAGAAAGAAGGAAAACACGGTGGATACAAGAGAAAGACAGGAAATCGAAGATACGGAAGAATTGTCGGCAATCGACGATAAAACAGAAAGGAAGCAGGAAGAAAAGGAAGTTCTCATAAGAGAAATGAAAGCAGTAGAAACATGGTGCTCGGGATACCAAATGGAAATTGAAGATAAAAAAAAACAGAAGAAGAAATAAAGGATGAGGACAGAGAAGAAATGGCAATAATGGACGAGAATCCAGAATTTTATGAAGAAATATTATGGACAGTGAACACATGCGAACAAAATGAGGATGAAAGAAAATTAAAATGTGGAGAAAATATGGAAAAGGAAGTAGAGAAGATTCTAGAAACTTATGGAGATTTGATTAATGAAGAAAGCCGAGTGGCTAAAAATTATGAACATTCTTTTAAAGTTAAAAACTTAGAAAATTTTAAATCCAAGACATATCCAATCCCGTATAAATACAGGCAAAGCGTCGGACAGGAAATTGAAAAAATGATCAAAGAAAAGGTGATAGAAAGATGTGACTCTCCATATATCAACCCGATAGTATGCGTTAAAAAATCGAGTGGTGATTTGCGATTATGTTTAGATGCAAGAAACATTAATTCACACACAATCGCGCAATACGAAGCGCCTTTGAACATCGAAGCCATATTTGGACGAATCACAGGGTCACACATTTTTTCCAAAATCGATTTGAAACATAGTTTTTGGTTAATACCTTTGGCAGAGAAATGTCGAAATTATACCGCTTTTTCGATCGACGGAGTGGTATACCGATTTAGGGTGGTACCATTTGGCCTACAGAGTGCATGCGCTGCTTTGGTTCGCGCATTGAACACAATCTTAAATAGGCATGAAGAATTTGTTGTACATTACATAGATGATTTATTAATTTTCTCACCAGATATAACAAGCCATCTACGACATATTCACACTGTGCTAGAAGAACTGGATCAAGCGGGATTGAAATTAAATATTCAAAAGTGTCAGTTTTTCCAAAAGGAAATACTGTATTTAGGATTCAAATTAGACACAAAAGGGATTAGTCTTGCAGAAGATAGAATCGAAATTATAAATAACTACGCTAGGCCAACCAATTTAAAAACATTGCGGGGATTTTTGGGAATGGTAAACTATTTCAAAAAACTAATACCAGACATCAGCACAAAAGAAATACCGTTGATAGCATTACTTAAGAAAAATGTTAGGTGGAAATGGGGAACGGAACAAGAAATGGCTTTCAAAAATTTAAAAGGAGCTTTCTCCACAGCTGTAAGAGTACACCACCCAAGATATGATCAACCTTTCATTCTCCGGACCCATGCTTCCATAACAAAATTCGCAGGGGTGTTATCACAGATCCAAGACGATGTAGAGGTGCCAATCTGTTTTGTCTCCCGTGTAACCAAAACATATGAGAGAAAGTACAGCGTCACTGAATTAGAGTTCGCCAGTGTGTTATTTTGTGTAAATAAATTACGGTTTTACCTACTAGGGGCAAAATTCACCGTTGAAACAGACCATGCAGCTTTGGTACATATAATGAAAAATAGGCTGGTAAATAATAGAATTCATAGGGGCATTCTTTTACTTCAAGAGTATGATTTTGAATTTAAATATATCAAAGGAACTGACAATATCTTGGCTGATGCGTTGACGAGAGATGAACAATTCCGCAAAGAGGACCACAAAACTCTCCACGTTGGCATGAACATAATGAGAGAAGAAGCAGGCTTATTTTCTTTGGCTCAGATCAGGGAAAATCAGGAACAACTGGATGAAAGAGAAAAGCAAAGGGCCGAACAAGAAGATAACTTATATTTTAAGAGGGTCGATGGTAAAGAACTATATGTAATCACGGAACAGATGGCAAAAGAAGTTTTAGCAAAATTACACTGTGACAACGGACACATTGGAAGCAGGAAGGTGTGGCTTATGTTCAGGGAGAACTACATTTGTCGACAGGACTATACAATAGCCAAAGAGATGACTCGAAATTGCGAGACATGCCAAAAGTGTAAAAGTAAGAATTTCAAAAACGAAAACATCACAAAAAACGTCATAGCTCGGAAGAAACTGGATATTGTCGCCATTGATATGTTGAGCGATTTAATAACGACAACACAGAGGAATAAACACATATTAGTTATGGTGGATGTTTTCTCAAAGTATTTAAAACTGTACCCATGTAGAACCACGAAAGGAGCTGAAATACTTCGGAAGATAGACGATTTTATCGAAACAGTGGGAAGACCAGACAATATTTTGTTGGACAATGCGACATACTTTAGGAATGACCGTTTTAAAGGGGAATTAAGAGAGAGAGGCATAAATACAAAATTTGTAAGCATCCGACATCCACAGAGCAACCCATCAGAGCGTTTTATACAAGAAGTCACAAAATTTCTAAGAATTGCTGCGGAAGAACATCATCGACATTGGGACAGAAAAGTGTTTGAAATAGAGACGTATTTGAACTGTGCACCAAATACGGTTACCAAGGAGACGCCTTTATATGTAATGAAAGGAACAATGCCTACGAGACCGTGGGAAGACACCGCCCCCAGACAATACGAAGAAGTGATCGAGGTGGTTCAACGAAGATTGAGACGAAGTGGAGAGAAATATCTCCAAAGGCAAGAGAGGACCCGAAGAAGAAGGCCGGTTACATTCCAGAAAGGGGATAAAGTTTTAGTGAGGGCACTGAGGGTGTCCAATTTACAAAATGGTATTTGTGCTAAATTGATGTCGGTATTTGAAGGTCCATATAGGGTCAATACGGAAAATGGGGTAAATAGTTATGAATTAGCGCATATAGAGACAGGCAAGATACGGGGTATTTTTAACATTCACGACATTTATAAGTATCATGAGTAGAGTTTGGTAACATAATGGAATAATTTGATCCTAAAAAAAACTTGTGTCATTTAAATAAATAACAGAATTTTTTCGGCAAATCAAATGGCGGGGAGTTGTTAAGATATGTAAAATTTGAATTAATATGGTTTCGATCTTAATATTTTAGAAAAGTTAAAACATATAATAAAAATATACCAAAATTCATTTCGAAGAAATGAAAGTCAATTATCTTTGGATGGCCGTAGGTAAACAAAATTTAAATAGGGATTAAGTATTTTCTTTGTACAGTTAGTATGATAAGAAAGTGGTTATGTGTTTGGACAATGAGACCGGGTTTCCCAAATGGACTTTTGCGGCGAGGGAACAATTGTATTTAGAAATTTAAATGAATGTAATCTTTGTTTAGATATTAAGAAAGGAAAAAAAAACCGATTGGCATGTAATTAGTTTTAGGAAATTTCTAATGGTAGGGAAAATTGGTGTTTGTTATCTGAAAGGTAGATGGGGATAAAATTGAGGAACTCGGATTGGTGAAGAAGGAAAAAGGAGGGGCTAGGTATGAAAAATGGGAGTTTAGCGAAATGTTAGAGGGTGGAAGAAGAGTCAGTTGTTAAATGATCGTTAAGTCGACTAGTGGTGATCTCTAAGAGTCTCCTGAAGTAGTAAGGCAGATAAGTGAATAGTTGTGAGTTTGTTGAAATAAGTGTCCTGACGGAAGCTCATCACGTAAAGCATTGTAAGTTATATTGTTCTACTTATATTCCAAGAGTCACCGTTGCATGCCGGAACGAGAAATAGATTCAGTTTATCGAGAGGAGAAAAGGCTAGCATTGTTTTTTGAAAGATACGTGCATCTGTAGGGGGGTCATTAATGACAATAGGCTTGCAATAATTTGTTGCGAGATTGCTGACTACATAGGGGGCTGCTAAGAGTAAATTGTAGGCGACCAGAGACAAGAATTTGGACAACTCATCATCCGAGAGACAGTTTTATTTTTTTTGTAGAATTATTCATAACGCAAATTTCAATAAGTACTTTAGATAGTGGTAGGGTTATTTCAATAATCAGAATAGGAGATATTATTTTTAGAGGATATTTTGAGGGTGAATTTATTTCAATAGATGCTTTTGTACCATATATGTGTTTTATTCCGTTAATCTTTGACCTTATTTATCATATGTAAAGCAAAGGAGATATTGAAGCACGAGAATATAAAACCCTGAGATTAGAGCATTAAATAGTGTGATTAAATCATAAGTGCATCATTAAAATTAAATTTAATTAATTAGTTAATTATCTAATCAAGTGCTTTGAGCACACCGATCTTTGAATATCACATTAATATGTATATATATATATATATATATATATATATATATATATATATATATATATATATATATATATATATATATATATATGTATATATATATGTGTTTGAAATAAAAACATTTGAACTGCTAATATTTAAATTTATATTATTCTAAATTCTCGGAGGGGGCCATGGCCCCCATGGCCCCCCTCCCTGGATCCGCCCTTGTCTAGAAAAGTCTATTTTTAGAATCACCAAATCTTTATTGAATATTTTAAGATTATTACATCTTGGTATAATATAGGTAGTTAGTACTAGTTAGTAGTATCTTGGTTTTACGATCGAATTCTCGCTTATGCAAAAAGTGGTCGGCATTTGTACAATGTTCATAGTTGTTTTTCCGGTATATTTTTTTTTGCTATTTTGGATCATTTTAAAATGAAATATTCCAAATAACTTTTTTCTGAAATTGGTTGTTTTTGAAATACAAGTTTAAAATAAATAAATTTATAATAATAATAATAATAATAATAATAATAATAATAACATCAGCCGGCGCTCACTCAAGCGGGACGACCGAGGCAGCGCATGAAATGGACTGTGTCCATTAACGAAAGCATTTTGCGCTTCTATTATAAGGTGACAAACCTCGGTCAAGAAACGATCGGCTACAGACAACAGCTGTATGCCGAATTTTGCAGGGAGTACCCAGATATTCAAGTATCGGAGCAAAGAGTATCAGATCAATACCGGGTAATCGTAAGAAACAACCTTATCCCAGAGACTAGACGCAATACGATCAAAAGCTAAGTCGAACGGGAGATTAATAACCAAGAGCTAGTTTTGAATCAAGTCCCTAATGAAATCCTTGATGAGCAGATTCCTGAGATTCCCATACCAGAAACTCAACCTGACAATACACAGCAGGAAAACAACGAGTTGCGCGATGGTCTAGAGAACGAAATGGCTCGTGCCGTACAAGAGTTTAATGGAACAAATCCACTTAGCAGACCACCGCTACCACGAATAAACTCTTGTAAGAAACTAGGTGCCCTGTTACAAGTTGTGAATACTGAAGTCCTACCCAATTATGTCGTAGAAGCCCACACATTGGAATATCTGCATATGCTAATCTACTGTGCAGCTACAGCAATTGCCAATGTAATGGGCGTTAAGATCAGAACACGACGGGGTACTAATAACGGAAGGACTGGTAACAGAATTGCACCCTGGGAAAAAAGACTTCTCGGAAAAATTGAATTACTGCGTAGGGATATTGGTCAAGTCACAGAATATATAAGAGGTGTTACAAGTAGAAAAGTCATTAAAAGAGCTGAAGAAATAATGCGGAGCACTGCAAGACACTCGAGATACGATCCAGAAAATAACACATCCCAACAGTGTCTGGATACATTAAAACAAAAACTCTCCGTCTATTCAGGACGATTAAGAAGGTATAAAGTTAGTAACAACCGAAAATATGACAATGCACTTTTTGAGAACTCTGAGAAGGCGTTCTACCGAAAACTCAATTCCACCGTAGAAAGTGTCGACAAGTCTTACCCAAGCCAAGAAGAAATTCATGAGTTTTGGGGAAATCAACTTTCCACACCAGCTGCTTTTAACAACAATGCTGGCTGGATAGAAGATACGACGCGCAACTGTCACCACTACGTCACTGCTAACTACGAACCATTCACGACTGAAGAAGTCTCAAATGTCATCAAAGAGCTTCATAACTGGAAGTCTCCTGGACCAGACGGAGTTCAGAACTTCTGGCTTAAAAAGTTTTGGAGTATTCATGAGTGCTTATCAACATTAATTAATCATGTTATTTCTAATCCGCAGGAATTACCATCATTTCTAACTCAGGGAACTACTTATTTAATACCCAAGGATCAAAATAACACCCAAGATCCATCCAAGTACCGCCCAATTACTTGTCTTCCAACTTTGTATAAATTGGTCACATCCTGTGTAACCCGGCGTATCTACCAACACTGTGCTCTAAACAATATCATAGAGCCTCAACAGAAAGGATGCGCTAAGGGTTCCATGGGTTGCAAAGAACAGCTTATCATCGACTCAGTCATTTATAACCAGGCATTCACTAAAAAAAGGAACCTTTTTACTGCATTTATTGACTATAAAAAGGCCTTTGATTCAGTACCGCATGAATGGCTAATAGATATATTGAAAATATACAAAGTAGATGATAACATAGTGACCTTTTTAAGGCATATAATGAGAGATTGGAAGACTAAAATTCACCTCCAAATACCTGGTGAAAACAATATCGAAACCGAAAATATCGCAATCAACCGGGGCCTATTTCAAGGAGACTCGTTGAGTCCATTGTGGTTCTGTTTAGCTTTGAACCCCCTTTCCCAGCTATTAAACTCCACTGACTCAGGTTTTAGCATTAAAAGCAATAATACTGTGGTAGCGAAACTCAATCATCTGTTGTATATGGATGATTTGAAATTAATGGCTTCCACTCGAGAACACCTAGAAGAGATGCTAAAAACTGTAGAAACGTTTTCTAATGATATTAGTATGCAGTTCGGTCTAGACAAGTGCCGTGTTTTGAATATAGTCAGAGGAAAGGTACAGCCCGGTGGATTCGATATGCAAAATGGCCAGAACATCGAGGCCATGGGCGACAACGATATGTACAAATATCTTGGAGTAAAGCAGGCGCGGAAAATTGACCATAAGCAAATGAAAACTGAGATAACTACTGAGTTTATAAGAAGGGTAAAACAGCTGCTTCGTTCACAGCTTAACGGTAAAAATTTGTTTAAGGCACTAAACACCTACGCTTGTTCCGCGCTTAGCTATTCATTTGGTATTGTTAAGTGGACAAAAACGGATATAGAAAATCTTCAGCGAAAAGTACGAACACACCTCACAAAGGCACAAAAACACCACCCTAAAAGTGCAGTAGAACGAACGACATTACCCCGGTATTTAGGAGGAAGAGGACTTATGGATATAGGTGAGCAATTAGATAAACAAATTGCTAATTTAAGAACTTATTTTCAGATGCAGGCTGAGACATCTACTCTACATCGCGCTATCTGCGCAGTAGATGACACAACACCGATCAAACTGAGGGAAGCAGAACTGCGCATAAACCACCTTACTAAGGACGAAAAAGTGCGCGCCTGGATGGGTAAACTTTGCACGGGCGACATCCCAATGAGGTCAGCCAAGATTATGTCGACAATATAGCGTCGAACTACTGGTTGACATCAGGAAAGATGTTCCCTGAAACGGAGGGTTCATTACTGGCCATTCAGGATCAGGTTATACCAACCAGAAACTATCTGAAATATATCATCAAAGACCCTCAGGTTCAAAACGACAGATGCCGATATGGATGTCAAGCCCAAGAAACCATCCAACATCTTACAGGGGGCTGCCAGGCATTTGCTGCAACTGAATACAAGGAACGGCATGACGCAGTGGGAAAAATCCTTCATCAAGAGATAGCTATCAAGCTGGGACTTCTCCAAACGGACCATCTCCCGTATTATCAATACGTCCCTGAGAGTATGCTTGAGGATGGCAACTACAAGCTATACTGGGACCGCACTGTGCTCACAGATCAAACAGTGGCACATAATAGACCAGATCTCGTACTAGTTAATAAATTAACAAGACAAACAACACTAATTGATGTGGCGATACCTAACAACAATAATGTACGTAGTAAATTCACTGAAAAGATCGCCAAGTACAGAGATCTAGAAATTCAAATACGAAGGCAATGGAGAATGCAAAGTACCCAAACGATACCTATTGTTATATCTACTACTGGAGTCACTCCGAAGAACCTCCTCGAAAGCATAAAAAGGCTGGGTCTAAATGAACATCTTTACAAGACCATGCAGAAAGCTGTACTACTCGCAACGGCCAGATGTGTACGAAAATTTTTGGGAGATACACCTGCATACCAAGTCACCTAGGGCTCGATAACACGGAAAGAGTCCCACCAGAGCTCAATCCTTTTGATACCGTAGGTATCTGGGATGAGTCAATTTTCCCCTTAGAGGGAGTGTGAGCCGTATGGCTAAATCTGGATAATAATAAAAAGAGGAATCTTTTTACTGCCTTCATTGATTACAAGAAGGCCTTTGATTCAGTGCCGCATGAATGGCTTATAGATATATTGAGAATATATAAAGTCGATGATAATATAGTGACCTTTTTAGAGCATATAATGACAGAGTGGAAAACTAGAATTCACCTTCAAATACCTGGTGAAATTAACATCGAAACTGAAAATATCGCAATCAGCCGGGGCCTGTTTCAAGGAGATTCGTTGAGTCCTCTGTGGTTCTGTCTAGCTATGAACCCACTATCTCAGCTATTGAACTCCACAGACGCAGGTTTTAGCATCAAAAATAACAAAAATGTGGTGGCGAAGCTTAATCATTTATTGTACATGGATGATTTGAAATTAATGGCTTCCACTCGAAACCAACTCGATGAGATGCTAAAAACTGTAGAAACTTTTTCTAATGATATTAGTATGCACTTCGGACTAGACAAGTGCCGTATTTTAAATATAGTCAGAGGAAAAGTACAGCCCGGAGGATTCGATATGCAAAATGGCCAGAACATCGAGGCCATGGGTGAAAACGATATGTATAAATATCTTGGAGTAAAGCAAGCGCGGAAAATTGACCATAAACAAATGAAAACAGAGATAACTACAGAGTTTATACGAAGGGTAAAACAGCTGCTTCGCTCACAACTTAATAGTAGAAATTTGTTTAAGGCACTAAACACCTACGCATGTTCCGCGCTTAGCTATTCGTTTGGCATTGTTAAGTGGACAAAAACGGATATAGAGAATCTTCAGCGAAAAGTAAGAACACACCTCACAAAGGCACAAAAACACCACCCTAAAAGTGCAGTAGAAAGAACAACATTACCACGGAATCTAGGAGGAAGAGGACTTATGGATATAGGTGAGCAATTAGATAAACAAATTGCTAATTTAAGAAATTATTTTCAGTTGCAAGCTGAGACATCTACTTTACATCGCGCTATTTGCGCAGTAGATGACACAACACCGATCAAACTGAGGGAACCAGAAATGCGCATAAACCACCTCACTAAAGACGAAAAAATGCGCACCTGGATGGGTAAACCTCTGCACGGGCGACATCCCAATGAGGTCAGCCAAGACTATGTCGACAATACAGCGTCGAACTACTGGTTGACATCAGGAAAGATGTTCCCTGAAACGGAGGGTTCATTACTGGCCATCCAGGATCAGGTTATACCAACCAGAAATTACCTGAAATATATCGTCAAAGACCCTCAGGTTCAAAACGACAGATGCCGATATGGATGTCAAGCCCAAGAAACCATCCAACATATTAGAGGGGGCTGCCAGGCATTTGCTGCAACTGAATACAAGGAACGGCATGACGCAGTGGGAAAAATCCTTCATCAGGAGATAGCTTTCAAGCTGGGACTTCTCCAAACGGACCATCTCCCGTATTATCAATACGTCCCTGAGAGTATGCTTGAGGATGGCAACTACAAGCTATACTGGGACCGCACTGTGCTCACAGACCAAACAGTGGCACATAATAGACCAGATCTTGTACTAGTTAATAAATTAACAAAACAAACAACACTAATTGATGTGGCGATACCTAACAACAATAATCTACGTAGTAAATTTACTGAAAAGATCGCCAAGTACAGAGATCTGGAAATTCAAATACGAAGGCAATGGAGAATGCAAAGTACCCAGACGATACCGATTATCATGTCTACTACTGGAGTCATTCCGAAAACCCTCCTCGAAAGCATCAAAAAGCTGGGTCTGAATGAACATCTTTATAAGACCATGCAGAAAGCTGTACTACTCGCGACGGCCAGAAGTGTACGGAAATTTTTGGGAGATACACCTGCATTCCAAGTCACCTAGGGCTCGATAACACGGAAAGAGTCCCTCCAGAGCTCAATCCTTTTGATACCGTAGGTATCTGGGATGAGTCAATTTTCCCCTTAGAGGGAGTGTGAGCCGTATGGCTAAATCTGATAATAATAATAATAATAATAATAATGCGGGACGTCGGTGGCAGGGTGTTGAGGAGGCGGGCCCCTGTCACACAAACAGCTACAGCCCAACAACAAGAACAACAACCACAAGCGAGCCAAACAACAGCAAGAGCTCCACTCGCTGAAGGTGCTGCGCCGGAACATCAGCCGGCGCTCACTCAAGCGGGACGACCGAGGCAGCGCATGAAATGGACTGTGTCCATTAACGAAAGCATTTTGCGCTTCTATTATAAGGTGACAAACCTCGGTCAAGAAACGATCGGCTACAGACAACAGCTGTATGCCGAATTTTGCAGGGAGTACCCAGATATTCAAGTATCGGAGCAAAGAGTATCAGATCAATACCGGGTAATCGTAAGAAACAACCTTATCCCAGAGACTAGACGCAATACGATCAAAAGCGAAGTCGAACGGGAGATTAATAACCAAGAGCTAGTTTTAGATCAAGTCCCTAATGAAATCCTTGATGAGCAGATTCCTGAGATTCCCATACCAGAAACTCAACCTGACAATACACAGCAGGAAAACAACGAGTTGCGCGATAGTCTAGAGAACGAAATGGCTCGTGCCGTACAAGAGTTTAATGGAACAAATCCACTTAGCAGACCACCGCTACCACGAATAAACTCTTGTAAGAAACTAGGTGCCCTGTTACAAATTGTGAATACTGAAGTCCTACCCAATTACGTCGTAGAAGCCCACACATTGGAATATCTGCATATGCTAATCTACTGTGCAGCTACAGCAATTGCCAATGTAATGGGCGTTAAGATCAGAACACGACGGGGTACTAATAACGGAAGGACTGGTAACAGAATTGCACCCTGGGAAAAAAGACTTCTCGGAAAAATTGAATTACTGCGTAGGGATATTGGTCAAGTCACAGAATATATAAGAGGTGTTACAAGTAGAAAAGTCATTAAAAGAGCTGAAGAAATAATGCGGAGCACTGCAAGACACTCGAGATACGATCCAGAAAATAACACAGCCCAACAGTGTCTGGATACATTAAAACAAAAACTCTCCGTCTATTCAGGACGATTAAGAAGGTATAAAGTTAGTAACAGCCGAAAATGTGACAATGCACTTTTTGAGAACTCTGAGAAGGCGTTCTACCGAAAACTCAATTCCACCGTAGAAAGTGTCGACAAGTCTTACCCAAGCCAAGAAGAAATTCATGAGTTTTGGGGAAATCAACTTTCCACACCAGCTGCTTTTAACAACAATGCTGGCTGGATAGAAGATACGACGCACAACTGTCACCACTACGTCACTGCTAACTACGAACCATTCACGACTGAAGAAGTCTCAAATGTCATCAAAGAGCTTCATAACTGGAAATCTCCTGGACCAGACGGAGTTCAGAACTTCTGGCTTAAAAAGTTTTGGAGTATTCATGAGTGCTTATCAACATTAATTAATCATGTTATTTCTAATCCGCAGGAATTACCATCATTTCTAACTCAGGGAACTACTTATTTAATACCCAAGGATCAAAATAACACCCAAGATCCATCCAAGTACCGCCCAATTACTTGTCTTCCAACTTTGTATAAATTGGTCACATCCTGTGTAACCCGGCGTACCTACCAACACTGTGCTCTAAACAATATCATAGAGCCTCAACAGAAAGAATGCGCTAAGGGTTCCATGGGGTGCAAAGAACAGCTTATCATCGACTCAGTCATTTCTAACCAGGCATTCACTAAAAAAAGGAACCTTTTTACTGCTTTTATTGACTATAAAAAGGCCTTTGATTCAGTACCGCATGAATGGCTAATAGATATATTGAAAATATACAAAGTAGATAATAACATAGTGACCTTTTTAAGGCATATAATGAGAGATTGGAAGACTAAAATTCACCTCCAAATACCTGGTGAAAACAATATCGAAACCGAAAATATCGCAATCAACCGGGGCCTATTTCAAGGAGACTCGTTGAGTCCATTGTGGTTCTGTTTAGCTTTGAACCCCCTTTCCCAACTATTAAACTCCACTGACTCAGGTTTTAGCATTAAAAGCAATAATACTGTGGTAGCGAAGCTCAATCATCTGTTGTATATGGATGATTTGAAATTAATGGCTTCCACTCGAGAACACCTAGAAGAGATGCTAAAAACTGTAGAAACATTTTCTAATGATATTAGTATGCAGTTCGGTCTAGACAAGTGCCGTGTTTTGAATATAGTCAGAGGAAAGGTACAGCCCGGTGGATTCGATATGCAAAATGGCCAGAACATCGAGGCCATGGGCGACAACGATATGTACAAATATCTTGGAGTAAAGCAGGCGCGGAAAATTGACCATAAGCAAATGAAAACTGAGATAATTACTGAGTTTATAAGAAGGGTAAAACAGCTGCTTCGTTCACAGCTTAACAGTAAAAATTTGTTTAAGGCACTAAACACCTACGCTTGTTCCGCGCTTAGCTATTCATTTGGTATTGTTAAGTGGACAAAAACGGATATAGAAAATCTTCAGCGAAAACTACGAACACACCTCACAAAGGCACAAAAACACCACCCTAAAAGTGCAGTAGAACGAACGACATTACCCCGGTATTTAGGAGGAAGAGGACTTATGGATATAGGTGAGCAATTAGATAAACAAATTGCTAATTTAAGAACTTATTTTCAGATGCAGGCTGAGACATCTACTCTACATCGCGCTATCTGCGCAGTAGATGACACAACACCGATCAAACTGAGGGAAGCAGAACTGCGCATAAACCACCTTACTAAGGACGAAAAAGTGCGCGCCTGGATGGGTAAACCTTTGCGCGGGCGACATCCCAATGAGGTCAGCCAAGATTATGTCGACAATATAGCGTCGAACTACTGGTTGACATCAGGAAAGATGTTCCCTGAAACGGAGGGTTCATTACTGGCCATTCAGGATCAGGTTATACCAACCAGAAACTACCTGAAATATATCATCAAAGACCCTCAGGTTCAAAACGACAGATGCCGATATGGATGTCAAGCCCAAGAAACCATCCAACATCTTACAGGGGGCTGCCAGGCATTTGCTGCAACTGAATACAAGGAACGGCATGACGCAGTGGGAAAAATCCTTCATCAAGAGATAGCTATCAAGCTGGGACTTCTCCAAACGGACCATCTCCCGTATTATCAATACGTCCCTGAGAGTATGCTTGAGGATGGCAACTACAAGCTATACTGGGACCGCACTGTGCTCAAAGACCAAACAGTGGCACATAATAGACCAGATCTCGTACTAGTTAATAAATTAACAAGACAAACAACACTAATTGATATGGCGATACCTAACAACAATAATCTACGTAGTAAATTCACTGAAAAGATCGCGAAGTACAGAGATCTAGAAATTCAAATACGAAGGCAATGGAGAATGCAAAGTACCCAGACGATACCTATTGTTATATCTACTACTGGAGTCATTCCGAAGAACCTCCTCGAAAGCATAAAAAGGCTGGGTCTAAATGAACATCTTTACAAGACCATGCAGAAAGCTGTACTACTCGCAACGGCCAGATGTGTACGAAAATTTTTGGGAGATACACCTGCATACCAAGTCACCTAGGGCTCGATAACACGGAAAGAGTCCCACCAGAGCTCAATCCTTTTGATACCGTAGGTATCTGGGATGAGTCAATTTTCCCCTTAGAGGGAGTGTGAGCCGTATGGCTAAATCTGGATAATAATAATAATAACCTGTGGGAGTTTTTTGTCAGTTCTTCTATCAGGCGCGGCCCCCTGCGAATGGGGGATGCTTTCTGGGTATTCGTAGCGCCAATAACCAGAGAGTAGCAGGAATACTTGCCGTGGAACAAAAACTGACATCTGGCAGTAGGTATAAAATGCACACCCATGAGAATGGAGATTAATAATTTATGTTTAGGATCGCTGCCTGGGGATCGTCAGGGCACGTCTGGAGCCGGCGCTGGACGTGACAGCATGCGGGACGTCGGTGGCAGGGTGTTGAGGAGGCGAGCCCCTGTCATACAATCAGCTACAGCCCAACCACAACCACAACCACAAGCGAGCCAAACAACAACAAGAGCTCCACCCGCCGAAGGTGCTGCGCTGGATCATCAGCCGGCGCTCACTCAAGCGGGACGACCGAGGCAGCGCATGAAATGGACTGTGTCCATTAATGAAAACATTTTGCGCTTCTACTACAAGGTGACAAACCTCGGTCAAGAAACAATCGGCTACCGACAACAGCTGTATGCCGAATTTTGCAGGACATACCCAGATATTCAAGTATCGGAGCAACGAGTATCAGACCAATACCGGGTAATTATAAGAAACAACCTTATCCCAGAGGCTAGACGCAATACCATCAGAAGCGAAGTCGAACGGGAGATTCAGAACGATGTTGTAATTGAAGATCAAGTCCCTGTTGAAGTTCATGAGCAGATTCCTGAGCTTGCCATACAAGAAACTCAACCTGACAATACAGAGCAGGAAAACAACGAGTTACGTGATAATCTAGTAAGCGAAATGGCACGTGCGGTACAGGAGTTTAATGGAACAAACCCACTTAGCAGACCACCGCTACCACGAATAAACTCTTGTAAGAAACTAGGTGCGCTGTTACAAATTGTGAACACTGAAGTCCTACCCAATTATGTCGCAGAAGCCCACACATTAGAATATTTGCACATGCTAATCTACTGTGCAGCAACAGCAATTGCTAATGTAATGGGCGTTAAGATCAGAACACGACGGGGTACTAATAACGAAAGAACTGGTAACAGAATTGCACCTTGGGAAAAAAGGCTGCTCGGAAAGATTGAATTACTACGTAAGGATATTGGTATAGTCGCAGAATACATACGAGGTGTAACAAGTAGAAAAGTCATCAGGAGAGCTGAAGAAATAATGCTGAGTACCGCAAGACACTCAAGATATGATCCAGAAAACAACACAGCCAATCAGTGTCTGGATACATTAAAACAAAAACTCTCCGTTTATTCAGGGCAACTAAGGAGGTACAAAGCTAGTAACAACCGCAAAAGCGACAATGCTCTTTTTGAGAGTTCTGAGAAGGCGTTCTATCGAAAACTCAATTCCACTGTAGAACGTGTCGATAAGACTTACCCAAGCCAAGAAGAAATTCATGAGTTTTGGGGAAATCAACTTTCCACACCAGCTGCTCTTAACAACAATGCTGGATGGATAGAAGATACGACACAGAACTGCCAACATTACATTACTACCCTTTACGTACCCTTCACTACTGAAGAAGTCTCAAATATCATCAAAGACCTTCATAACTGGAAATCTCCTGGACCCGATGGAGTTCAAAACTTTTGGCTCAAGAAGTTTTGGAGTGTTCATGAATGCTTATCAACATTAATTAATCATGTTATTTCTAATCCGCAGGATATACCAGCATTCCTAACTCAGGGTACCACTTATTTAATACCGAAGGATCAAAATGACACCCAAGATCCAGCCAAATACCGCCCAATTACTTGTCTTCCAACTTTGTATAAATTGGTCACATCCTGTGTAGCCCGGCGTATCTACCAACACTGTGCTCTGAACAATATCATAGAACCTCAACAGAAAGGATGCGCTAAGGGTTCCATGGGATGCAAAGAACAACTCATCATCGACTCAGTAATTTCTAACCAGGCATATTCCAAAAAGAGAAATCTTTTTACTGCCTTCATTGATTACAAGAAGGCCTTTGATTCAGTGCCGCATGAATGGCTTAATTGAGAATATATAAAGTCGATGATAATATAGTGACCTTTTTAGAGCATATAATGACAGAGTGGAAAACTAGAATTCACCTTCAAATACCTGGTGAAATTAACATCGAAACTGAAAATATCGCAATCAGCCGGGGCCTGTTTCAAGGAGATACGTTGAGTCCTCTGTGGTTCTGTCTAGCTATGAACCCACTATCTCAGCTATTGAACTCCACAGACGCAGGTTTTAGCATCAAAAATAACAACAATGTGGTGGCGAAGCTTAATCATTTATTGTACATGGATGATTTGAAATTAATGGCTTCCACTCGAAACCAACTCGATGAGATGCTGAAAACTGCAGAAACTTTTTCTAATGATATTAGTATGCACTTCGGACTAGACAAGTGCCGTATTTTAAATATAGTCAGAGGAAAAGTACAGCCCGGAGGATTCGATATGCAAAATGGCCAGAACATCGAGGCCATGGGTGAAAACGATATGTATAAATATCTTGGAGTAAAGCAAGCGCGGAAAATTGACCACAAACAAATGAAAACAGAGATAACTACAGAGTTTATACGAAGGTTAAAGCAGTTGCTTCGCTCACAACTTAACAGTAGAAATTTGTTTAAGGCACTAAACACCTACGCATGTTCCGCGCTTAGCTATTCGTTTGGCATTGTTAAGTGGACAAAAACGGACATAGAGAATCTTCAGCGAAAAGTAAGAACACACCTCACAAAGGCACAAAAACACCATCCTAAAACTGCAGTAGAAAGAACAACTTTACCACGGAATCTAGGAGGAAGAGGACTTATGGATATAGGTGAGCAATTAGATAAACAAATTGCTAATTTAAGAAATTATTTTCAGTTGCAAGCTGAGACATCTAATTTACATCGCGCTATTTGCGCAGTAGATGACACAACACCGATCAAACTGAGGGAACCAGAAATGCGCATAAACCACCTCACTAAAGACGAAAAAATACGCACCTGGATGGGTAAACCTCTGCACGGGCGACATCCCAAAGAGGTCAGCCAAGACTATGTCGACAATACAGCGTCGAACTATTGGTTGACATCAGGAAAGATGTTCCCTGAAACGGAGGGTTCATTACTGGCCATTCAGGATCAGGTTATACCAACCAGAAATTACCTGAAATATATCGTCAAAGACCCTCAGGTTCAAAACGACAGATGCCGATATGGATGTCAAGCCCAAGAAACCATCCAACATATTACAGGGGGCTGCCAGGCATTTGCTGCAACTGAATACAAGGAACGGCATGACGCAGTGGGAAAAATCCTTCATCAGGAGATAGCTATCAAGCTGGGACTTCTCCAAACGGACCATCTCCCTTATTATCAATACGTCCCTGAGAGTATGCTTGAGGATGGCAACTACAAGCTATACTGGGACCGCACTGTGCTCACAGACCAAGCAGTGGCACATAATAGACCAGATCTTGTACTAGTTAATAAATTAACAAAACAAACAACACTAATTGATGTGGCGATACCTAACAACAATAATCTACGTAGTAAATTTACTGAAAAGATCGCCAAGTACAGAGATCTGGAAATTCAAATACGAAGGCAATGGAGAATGCAAAGTACCCAGACGATACCGATTATCATGTCTACTACTGGAGTCATTCCGAAGACCCTCCTCGAAAGCATCAAAAAGCTGGGTCTGAATGAACATCTTTATAAGACCATGCAGAAAGCTGTACTACTCGCCACGGCCAGAAGTGTACGAAAATTTTTGGGAGATACACCTGCATTCCAAGTCACCTAGGGCTCGATAACACGGAAAGAGTCCCACCAGAGCTCAATCCTTTTGATACCGTAGGTATCTGGGATGAGTCAATTTTCCCCTTAGAGGGAGTGTGAGCCGTATGGCTAAATCTGATAATAATAATAATTGCCCAGACGCCAGACGCCAGGGCACGTCTGGAGCCGACGCTGGACGTGACAGCATGCGGGACGTCGGTGGCAGGGTGTTGAGGAGGCGGGCCCCTGTCATACAATCAGCTACAGCCCAACCACAACCACAACCACAAGCGAGCCAAACAACAACAAGAGCTCCACTCGCCGAAGGTGCTGCGCCGGAACATCAGCCGGCGCTCACTCAAGCGGGACGACCGAGGCAGCGCATGAAATGGACTGTGTCCATTAACGAAAGCATTTTGCGCTTCTATTATAAGGTGACAAACCTCGGTCAAGAAACGATCGGCTACAGACAACAGCTGAATGCCGAATTTTGCAGGGAGTACCCAGATATTCAAGTATCGGAGCAAAGAGTATCAGATCAATACCGGGTAATCGTAAGAAACAACCTTATCCCAGAGACTAGACGCAAGACGATCAAAAGCGAAGTCGAACGGGAGATTAATAACCAAGAGCTAGTTTTAGATCAAGGTGTCCCATCTCTAATTGAATTGGTAAGACGTGTTTATGAGTGCTCGTAACTTTTATCAAGTTTTGTGATTATTACGGCTATAATTAAAAAGCTTTTAAAGCGCCAAAGAAACCATAAAGTGACAAAGTGAAATTGTGCAGAAAGTGAGCCAAGAAAAGAAGCAGAATAATTTGTAAGTACAATTTCTTATATCTACATTTATTGAATAGAACAAAAATATCGCTTGCAAATTAAAGAACTATAAAAACCAGAAACTAATTAGTTCTGATAAGGTGACTTGATTTTGAGCCATCGAGGCAGGCTCGCCACTTTTTCGCAAACCAAACTGTTACAAAATAACGATTGGACTATTAAGTAACGGGAGTGAATATAAGTAAGTGAAAATAATCTGTATGTGTACAATTTCTTATATTTATTGGGAAAGAACAAAAATATCGTATGCAAATTAACGAACTATAAATAACAGTAACTATTTAGGTTTGATAAGGTGAAGAGCCTCCGCGCTTTTGAGGCGGGCCCGGCACTTTTTCGCAAACCGAACAGTGACAAAAATTAAGTAACGGGAGTGAGTAATACATGCACGCTGCGCCACAAAAAATGGCTTCGAATTTGTTAACACCGGTAAAAATAATGGATAGATACAAAGTGGATTCGGACGACGACACATCAGAAGACCATAGAAAGAGGAACAGAGAAGAAGAGGAAGAATTGTTCCGAAAAAGTAAAAAAGTGTCTAGATCGCCTAACAAAACCCGTACATAATAAGCTCGATTAAATTATTAAAATGATGCATGACTTAACCACAGAAACAAAAAATTTAACAACGGAAGTAAAAGAAATAAAGAATGAACAGAGAAAGTACTGGGAGGAATTAAACGACCTGAAAACAGAATTGGAGAAAGTTAAACAAGAAAACCAAACTAAACACAAGGAGAAGGAAGAAATGAAAAAAGAACTAAACGATATGAAAATACGTGTACAAAGACTAGAAAAGGAAAGGAAAGTAAATAATGTTGTAATACAAGGCTTGCCAATAGATACAATCGATAGAAATGCACTGAAACAAACTGTAGGAAACTTCATGGAAAAAGAAATGAATATCAATGTTCAAATCGAAGAAGTTATCAAACTGGGAGAAAAAACATGTTTGGTCAAACTACAGAACAAGTTTGAAAAAGAAAAGATCATGCAAAATAAAGCTAAACTAAAACACATAAAAGGCAATAAAGTATATATAAATAATGACATAACAAAAGAAGAACTACAAACACAGAAAAAAATAAGACAAGTCGCAAATGAAGAAATTAATAAGGGTAAAAGTGTTACAATAAAATATAATAAATTAATAATAGATGGAAAAACACACAAATGGAATCAATACAGCAACCAGCTAGAAGAAGACCAGGGAAATCCAAAAAACTAACAGAAGACGAAAATACACAAACAAAAGCACAAATCACGACAGACAAGGCACAGAAAAAGGAATTGAGCAAGGACGAAAATAGAAATAGAGCAAAAACGAAAGATAAACATGAAATAGACATAAGAGAGAACATATTTATAGGTGCATGGAATGTAAGAACCCTACACGAAACCGGCAAATTGGAGCAGGTAAGCCAAGAGATTGATAAGTACAAATTAGACATTGTCGGACTAAGCGAAACAAGATGGAATGGTAGTGGATCAACCCGAGTAGGTGACCAACAGCTAATGATATATTCTGGGAATACGGATGTAAATGACAAACACGAAAAGGGAGTGGCAATACTGCTAACCCAAAAGGGGAGAAAGGCTCTAGTAGAGTGGGAACCAGTGTCAGAAAGGATTATTTGGGCGAGACTGAAGGCAAGATATTATAACATAATAGTAATAAATGTATATGCTCCCACAAATAAAAACGACGAAAATGAGAAGGAAGAATTTTACGAGCAACTACAAACAACGTTTAATAAGATTAATAATAAATATAGAAGAGATATAAAAATAGTAATCGGAGACTTTAATGCAAAAATAGGAAATGATAATAAAGGACATGAACATGTGATGGGAAAGGAGGGAATCGGAGAGAGAAACGAGAGAGAAACGAGAGAGAAACGACAATGGAAATCGATTAATCGAATTTTGTGAGCAAAATGAACTTTTAATAGGCGGAAGCATCTTTAAACATAAGCGGATACATAAGGAAACATGGAAATCACCGGGAGGGAGATACAAGAATCAAATAGACCACATAATAATTGAATATAAATGGAGAAGCTGGCTGCAAGATGTCAGGAGCTTAAGAGGTGCTGATGTGGGATCAGACCACATGCTAATCAAAGCGAGACTAAAAATGAAATTAGCCAGAGATAAAAACCAAAAAATCAGCAGAAGGAACAAGTACAACGTTGATGCCCTAAAACAAGAATGTATAAGAAATAAATTCAGTGAGAAACTGGCAATTAACCGAACAGTATCACAACAAACTGGAGAGTCAGTCGAAGAAACATGGAAATATTTTAAAGAAGTGATGACGAATACAGCAAAAGAAACAATCGGATTAAAAAGAAGACAAAATAAAAAATGGATTACCAAAGACACTCTACTACTGATAGAAGAAAGAAAAAATATCAAAGAAGAAATTCTACAAAAGGAAGGATCGAAAGAAGAGAGGGCACTTGAAAGGAAATACAAGGCAAAAAACGCAGAAGTAAAAAAACAAGCCAGAAAAGATAAAAGAAACTATATAAATGAGATGCTAAATATATCAGAAGAAGCAGCGAAAGAAAACGACTTACGAACACAATATACAATCATACGAAACTTAACAGGAAAAGCACAACGAAATATACGAGAAGTAAAGGATAAACAAGGAAATAGGATAAAAAATGAGAAAGAAATAATACAAATATGGAAGGAATACTTCGAAGAGATATATGCTAAGCATGAAATAACTCAAATCATAGAAGATGAAGTAGAATCACCAGAGCTAGAAGTGAATATTGGAGAAATTACAATGGAAGAAATTGGAAACACCCTAAAACTACTAAAAAATGGCAAAGCCGCCGGAATCGACAATATACCCATTGACATAATAAAAGCAGACACCGAGCAGTCAGTAGAGATGCTACATACACTTTTGAATAAAATATGGACGGACGAAGAATTGCCAAAGGAGTGGAAAGAGGGATTGATTATAAAAATACCCAAAAAAGGAGACCTGAGCAAATGCAACAATTGGCGTGCAATAACACTACTAAGTGCCACATCCAAAGTGCTGACCAAAATCATTTTGGAAAGATTGAAGCCGGAACTAGATAAAAAACTGAGAAACAACCAAGCAGGCTTCCGTTCCAACCATTCCACTATTGATCACATTTGCACCCTTAGAATTATCTTGGAACAAACAAATGAATGGAATAAAGATATAGATGTGAGTTTTATCGACTTCGAAAAGGCCTTTGACCGTATAAATAGGGCACAGATGTGGAAAATCCTTAGATTATATGGGATACCACAAAAAATCATAAACTTTATTAAACTCTTCTACGAAGGATACAAAGCCAAACTAGAACATTCAGGTGAAGTAACAGAAGAAATATCCATAGAAAGTGGAGTCAAACAGGGTTGTGTACTATCCCCTACCCTATTTCTTATTATGATAGATTGGGTAATGAGGAAAGTAATCGACGATCGAACAGGCATCAGGTGGAACCTTCTCAAACAGCTAGAAGATCTCGAATTTGCAGATGACATCTGCCTTATAACTGAACACCGAAATCATATGCAAGCAAAAATTGACAAATTGGCACAGTACTCCGACACGATCGGACTTCGAATAAACACAGAAAAAACTAAACTTCTAAAAAATAATAACCATCCAAATAATAAAATAATGATAAACGCTAAAGAAGTAGAAGAGGTAGACAAGTTCACATATCTGGGATCTGTCATGGAAAGGAGCGGGGGGTGTAAAAAGGATATACAGACGAGAATAACAAAGGCGCAACACGCATTCAACGCTTTAAATAAAATTTGGCAAACAAACGAAATATCGGAAACAACAAAAATTAAAATCTTTAACAGTTGCATTAAAAGTATACTACTCTATGGAGCAGAAACATGGAAACAGGACGAAAATACAACTAAAAAACTACAAACATTTGTAAACAAATCTCTAAGAAAAATCCTGAAAATATACTGGCCAAATAAAATAACTAATACAGAACTATGGGAAAGGACAAAGCAAACTAACGTATCTACTACAGTCAAGAGAAAAAAATGGAAATGGATCGGCCACACTTTAAGGAAAGACCAAAGCAGCATAGCAAGACAAGCACTTGAATACCAACCAGAGGGGAAAAGAAAGAGGGGCAGACCAGACAACAGCTGGAAAAGAACAACAACGAGAGAACACGAAAAAATTGGACTAAGATGGGGCGAAGTCAAAAAGAGAGCAAAAGATAGAAGAGAGTGGAGGGAATTAGTTCACAATTTATCCAGAGAATAAAAACAAAAGAAGATGCGCTGTCCCGGCCAGACAGCAATCTTACACTTTTGGCCAAGAAACGCATAAGCGCCCAATACTCCACGAGGAGGGATGGAACGAGAGAGAGTTTTAGATCAAGTCCCTAATGAAATCCTTGATGAGCAGATTCCTGAGATTCCCATACCAGAAACTCAACCTGACAATACACAGCAGGAAAACAACGAGTTGCGCGATAGTCTAGAGAATGAAATGGCTCGTGCCGTACAAGAGTCTAATGGAACAAATCCACTTAGCAGACCACCGCTACCACGAATAAACTCTTGTAAGAAACTAGGTGCCCTGTTACAAATTGTGAATACTGAAGTCCTACCCAATTATGTCATAGAAGCCCACACATTGGAGTATCTGCATATGCTAATCTACTGTGCAGCTACAGCAATTGCCAATGTAATGGGCGTTAAGATCAGAACACGACGGGGTACTAATAACGGAAGGACTGGTAACAGAATTGCACCCTGGGAAAAAGACTTCTCGGAAAAATTGAATTACTGCGTAGGGATATTGGTCAAGTCACAGAATATATAAGAGGTGTTAAAAGTAGAAAAGTCATTAAAAGAGCTGAAGAAATAATGCGGAGCACTGCAAGACACTCGAGATACGATCCAGAAAATAACACAGCCCAACAGTGTCTGGATGCATTAAAACAAAAACTCTCCGTCTATTCAGGACGATTAAGAAGGTATAAAGTTAGTAACAGCCGAAAATGTGACAATGCACTTTTTAAGAACTCTGAGAAGGCGTTCTACCGAAAACTCAATTCCACCGTAGAAAGTGTCGACAAGTCTTACCCAAGCCAAGAAGAAATTCATGAGTTTTGGGGAAATCAACTTTCCACACCAGCTGCTTTTAACAACAATGCTGGCTGGATAGAAGATACGACGCACAACTGTCACCACTACGTCACTGCTAACTACGAACCATTCACGACTGAAGAAGTCTCAAATGTCATCAAAGAGCTTCATAACTGGAAATCTCCTGGACCAGACGGAGTTCAGAACTTCTGGCTTAAAAAGTTTTGGAGTATTCATGAGTGCTTATCAACATTAATTAATCATGTTATTTCTAATCCGCAGGAATTACCATCATTTCTAACTCAGGGAACTACTTATTTAATACCCAAGGATCAAAATAACACCCAAGATCCATCCAAGTACCGCCCAATTACTTGTCTTCCAACTTTGTATAAATTGGTCACATCCTGTGTAACCCGGCGTATCTACCAACACTGTGCTCTAAACAATATCATAGAGCCTCAACAGAAAGGATGCGCTAAGGGTTCCATGGGTTGCAAAGAACAGCTTATCATCGACTCAGTTATTTCTAACCAGGCATTCACTAAAAAAAGGAACCTTTTTACTGCTTTTATTGACTATAAAAAGGCCTTTGATTCAGTACCGCATGAATGGCTAAAAGATATATTGAAAATATACAAAGTAGATGATAACATAGTGACCTTTTTAAGACATATAATGAGAGATTGGAAGACTAAAATTCACCTCCAAATACCTGGTGAAAACAATATCGAAACGAAAATATCGCAATCAACCGGGGCCTATTTCAAGGAGACTCGTTGAGTCCATTGTGGTTCTGTTTAGCTTTGAACCCCCTTTCCCAGCTATTAAACTCCACTGACTCAGGTTTTAGCATTAAAAGCAATAATACTGTGGTAGCGAAGCTCAATCATCTGTTGTATATGGATGATTTGAAATTAATGGCTTCCACTCGAGAACACCTAGAAGAGATGCTAAAAACTGTAGAAACATTTTCTAATGATATTAGTATGCAGTTCGGTCTAGACAAGTGCCGTGTTTTGAATATAGTCAGAGGAAAGGTACAGCCCGGTGGATTCGATATGCAAAATGGCCAGAACATCGAGGCCATGGGCGACAACGATATGTACAAATATCTTGGAGTAAAGCAGGCGCGGAAAATTGACCATAAGCAAATGAAAACTGAGATAACTACTGAGTTTATAAGAAGGGTAAAACAGCTGCTTCGTTCACAGCTTAACAGTAAAAATTTGTTTAAGGCACTAAACACCTACGCTTGTACCGCGCTTAGCTATTCATTTGGTATTGTTAAGTGGACAAAAACGGATATAGAAAATCTTCAGCGAAAAGTACGAACACACCTCACAAAGGCACAAAAACACCACCCTAAAAGTGCAGTAGAACGAACGACATTACCCCGGTATTTAGGAGGAAGAGGACTTATGGATATAGGTGAGCAATTAGATAAACAAATTGCTAATTTAAGAACTTATTTTCAGATGCAGGCTGAGACATCTACTCTACATCGCGCTATCTGCGCAGTAGATGACACAACACCGATCAAACTGAGGGAAGCAGAACTGCGCATAAACCACCTTACTAAGGACGAAAAAGTGCGCGCCTGGATGGGTAAACCTTTGCACGGGCGACATCCCAATGAGGTCAGCCAAGATTATGTCGACAATATAGCGTCGAACTACTGGTTGACATCAGGAAAGATGTTCCCTGAAACGGAGGGTGCATTACTGGCCATTCAGGATCAGGTTATACCAACCAGAAACTACCTGAAATATATCATCAAAGACCCTCAGGTTCAAAACGACAGATGCCGATATGGATGTCAAGCCCAAGAAACCATCCAACATCTTACAGGGGGCTGCCAGGCATTTGCTGCAACTGAATACAAGGAACGGCATGACGCAGTGGGAAAAATCCTTCATCAAGTGATAGCTATCAAGCTGGGACTTCTCCAAACGGACCATCTCCCGTATTATCAATACGTCCCTGAGAGTATGCTTGAGGATGGCAACTACAAGCTATACTGGGACCGCACTGTGCTCACAGACCAAACAGTGGCACATAATAGACCAGATCTCGTACTAGTTAATAAATTAACAAGACAAACAACACTAATTGATGTGGCGATACCTAACAACAATAATCTACGTAGTAAATTCACTGAAAAGGTCGCCAAGTACAGAGATCTAGAAATTCAAATACGAAGGCAAGGGAGAATGCAAAGTACCCAGACGATACCTATTGTTATATCTACTACTGGAGTCATTCCGAAGAACCTCCTCGAAAGCATAAAAAGGCTGGGTCTAAATGAACATCTTTACAAGACCTTGCAGAAAGCTGTACTACTCGCAACGGCCAGAAGTGTACGAAAATTTTTGGGAGATACACCTGCATACCAAGTCACCTAGGGCTCGATAACACGGAAAGAGTCCCACCAGAGCTCAATCCTTTTGATACCGTAGGTATCTGGGATGAGTCAATTTTCCCCTTAGAGGGAGTGTGAGCCATATGGCTAAATCTGGATAATAATAATGTGAGCACTAACATCGTAACTGAAAATATCGCAATAAGCCGGGACCTGTTCCAAGGAGATTCGTTAAGTCCACTGTGGTTCTGTCTAGCTATGAACCGACTATCTCAGCTATTGAAGTCCACTGACGCAGGTTTTAGCCTCAAAAATAACAACAATGTGGAGGGGAAGCTTAATCATATGTTGTATATGGATGATTTGAAATTATTGGCTTCCACTCGAAACCAACTAGATGAGATGCTAAGAACTGTAGAATCCTTTTCAAATGATATTAGTATGCACTTTGGACTAGACAAGTGCCGTGTTTTAAATATAGTCAGGAGAAAAGTACAGCCCGGAGGATTCGATATGCAAACTGGCCAGAACATCGAGGCCATGGGTGAAAACGATATGTATAAAAATCTTGGAGTAAAGCAAGCGCGGTTTGCGCTTTATAGCCTTTACACGAAGCGTAAAACAGCTGCTGCATTCACACCTTAACACTAAAAATTTAAGAAACTCTACGGTTTCGTTTTGATTTAAATCTGTCTCCCTCCATCCTCCGATAGTACTATTTCTAGGTCTACCTGTTGTCAAGGAGGCTCTGAGGAAGACAAATTTACACCAACACGACCGTAGTTTCTCGATATAAATTAAAACTATTTATATCGCTGTATGGTTAGAGGGCCTTCTAACGGGGAATAAGTGAAATTAATTTCGACTCGATTCAAGTTCTCTGCTTAACCCAGGTATGACAATACCAAAAGGCACCGTTAGGAAAATATTCCAATTTACATTTCAAAGAACCTGTATGAAACGAGTCTTACTCTAATACAGAGTATGGCATTAGTAACATAAGAAAATCTACGGTTTAGTTTTGATTTAAATCTGTCTACGTCTAACCCCCGATAGTACTATTTTTAGGTCTACCTGTTGTCAAGGAGGCTCTGAAGACGACAAATTTACACCAACCCGACCGTAGTTTCTAAACTATAAATTAAAACTATTTATATCGCAGTATTGTTTGAACGCCCTCTAACGGGGAATAAGTGAAATTAATTTCGACTCGATTCAAGTTCTCTGTTTAACCCAGGTATGACAATACCAAAAGGCACCGTTAGGAAAATATTCCAATTTACAGTTCAGAGAACCTGTATGAAACGGGTCTGTGTACTCCAATACAGAGTATGGCATTAGTAAAATAAGAAAATCTACGGTTTCGTCTTGATTTAAATCGAGTTGAAATTCATTTCATTTATTCCCCGTTAGAGGGCGTTCTAACCATACTGCGATATAAATAGTTTTAATTTATATCGAGAAACTACGGTCGTGTTGGTGTAAATTTGTCTTCCTCAGAGCCTCCTTGACAACAGGTAGACCTAGAAATAGTACTATCGGAAGATGGAGGGAGATAGATTTAAATCAAAACGAAACCGTAGATTTTCTTATTTTACTAATGCCATACTCTGTATTAGAGTACACAGACTCGTTTCATACAGGTTCTCTGAACTGTAAATTGGACTATTTTCCTAACGGTGCCTTTTGGTATTATCATACCTGGGTTAAACAGAGAACTTGAATCGAGTCGAAATTAATTTCACTTATTCCCCGTTAGAGGGGGTTCTAACCATACTGCGATATAAATAGTTTTAATTTACATCGAGAAACTACGGTCGTGTTGGTGTAAATTTGTCTTCCTCAGAGCCTCCTTGACAACAGGTAGACCTAGAAATAGTGCTATCGGGGGATGAAGGGAGATAGATTTAAATCAAAAAGAAACCGTAGATTTTCTTATTTTACTAATGCCATACTCTGTATTAGAGTACAGAGACTCGTTTCATACAGGTTCTCTGAACTGTAAATTGGAATATTTTCCTAACGGTGCTTTTGGTATTGTCAAATCTGGGTTAAACAGAGAACTTGAATCGAGTCGAAATTCATTTCACTAGAAATTTGTTTAAGGCACTAAATACCTACGCATGTTCCCCGCTTAGCTATTCGTTTGGCATTGTTAAGTGGACAAAAACGGACATAGGCAATCTTCAGCGAAAAGTAAGAACACACCTCACAAAAGCACAAAAACACCATCCTAAAAGTACAGTAAAAAGAACAACATTACCACGGAATCTAGGAAGAAGAGGACTTATGGATTTAGGTGAGCAATTAGAAATTGCTAATTTAAGAACTTATTTTCAGATGCAAGCTGAAACGTCTACTCTACATCGCGCTATTTGCGCAGTAGATGACACAACACCGATCAAACTCAGGGAACCAGAAATGCGCATAAACCACCTCACAAAAGGCGAAAAAATGTGCACCTGGATGGGTAAACTTCTGCACGGGCGACATCGCAATGAGGTCAGCCAAGACTATGTCGACAATACAGCGTCGAACTATTGGTTGACATCAGGAAATATGTTCCCTGAAACGGAGGGTTCATTACTGGCCATTCAGGATCAGGTTATACCAACCAAAAATTACCTGTCGTCAAAGACCCTCAGATCCAAAACGACAAATGCCGATATGGATGTCAAACCCAAGAACCCATCCAACATCTTACAGGCAAAGTTCCCTTCTTTTGTCTCGATCAAAAGCCTGTTTAATATCAATGAAAAGAACCGTGGTGTCTTTATTATATTCGTAACTTTCAGCCTGTATTTCTTGTACTGTGAAGACCTAGTCCACAGTACTTCTGCCTTTTCTGAACCCACATTGATATTCTCCTAAGCTTTTATTAACCTTCCTTGTTAATCTATTTTTAATATGCATAGCCAATATTTTATACGTTATTTTGAGCAGTCCTATGCCTCGATAATTCTGACAATCAGCCATATTTCCTTTTTTGTGAATAGGATATAGTATTGCTTCTGTCCATTCCTTAGGTAGTATTTCTTGTTCCTATTTGTCATTAATTAGATTCTGAATTTTATCTACACACTGCTTTCCTCCAAATTTAATCATTTCATCCGATATGCAATCGCTTTTGTTTCTTTTTAAATTATCGATGATATTTTAAAATATCGATGATTTCGCTTATAGTCGGAGCCTACTCTTCACTCTGTTGATTTTGTATTTCATTTACCAGATCCACTGTTTCCTCGTTATTATCGTATGTCTGTTCAGGTCCATTTAAAAGCTCATCAAAATACTGCTTCCAGCGTTTTAATATCTGTGGTTCACACATCATCTTTTGTCCATTTTTATCTTTATAATGTACAGTTTTCGGCTGGTGTCCTCGTTTCTCATTATTTATCCCTTGGTACAGGTTCCTAATTGGATTTTTGTTATAGCTTTCCTCTATATTTTTTAGGTTAGCTTCATAATATTTCCTTTTTCGTTCTCGTAGTATTTTTTTGGTATTTGTTCAGCGTAATTTTTCTGCGCTTCTCTTGTTCCTTGAGTTATCATTTTTAATCGTAGCCTAGACCGTTCTTCCAATGCTTGTTCACATTCTTCATCAAACTATTCTGTTTGTTTTTTCTTTGTGTTGTTATTGGTGCTGGAAATATTTGCTGCTTCTTTAATTAGGGTTTATCGTTGCTTAAGGTATTTTGGTATGAGTAGTTTTTAATTTTATTAAATTGGTTTGATTTTTTAAATTGTAGAATTAATTAATCAGATATTGAGTTTTTATGCAGACAATCTCTTTGTTTCATGCTGCATGTAACCAAGAGTATGAAAATTGTAAGCAAGTTAGCAATGAAGATCTCAGTGCATAGAATTAAACATCATAATACGTACAAATAATACTCCATACATTACTACTCATGTTACATGCAAGGGAGAAAATATTTGGACTAATTTAATCTACTGTGTGTAGATTTTCTACCAGTGTTTCGACTGTTTCGTAAAGATAAATATTTATATGGGATGGGTCAGCTCGTTGAATATGTATATGTTGTCTTTTTTCTGCTGCTTGGCGTCTTCATTTGGAAGTCTGTCAGTTACGAGGTTGGATAGTTTTACTGGTGATCTCAGTCAATTGTGTTAAGCCGATTGGATCCTCTTTTGTGTTTGTTTTACAAGTTTGACCCTAATCTACTTGCACATAAATATGTTAGTGTAGGTATATTAATGCTATTTACCACTCTGGTTTGGTACGTTTTGAACATTCTGGCCTAGAATTGGTCAGGATTTACTGCAATCTTTTATTGTATGCACCAAGTTTCTAGATATTGTAGAGTATATTGTAAATATCTAACAGCTGCGTTTGGTTGGGTGCTTCTGCAGTTATTGCAGGAGACTTTAAGTGTTTTGAGTTCTGAGAATGTCTATCCTATTTGTCCTAAATTTTCAGTTTACTAACAAACAGTCAGTTTATTCATTGACTTGCTATATCTGCAGTTAGTCATCTTGTACCCTATACTCGGGCAATAATTTCAAGAAGGTGACACATACACTACTTTGACCCATATTGAATGACGAGTGACAATGAATCACCCTCTTGTAAAAATTGTTGGAGTAATACCATACACTATCGAAGACTTTGATGACGTCGACTTACACTGTACCTGTACGAGTATACTGTTGTTAAATCCTTTGGAACCATATTCAGTAAGTATCAATATGAAATTCGAATGAATCGGTGACTTCGAATCTAAATTGCGCTTGCGGAAGTATTTTTAGTCTTACGCGTCGTAGCAGGCTAATCAGTCTAGAATTTTTTGGAAAAAAGGTTTTTGCCTTCTTGGTTTCGCAATGTTCACATAATGTTATTTGGAAGTGTAAAGTATGGTACTGCTTTTATTGAAACACGTTTCAGGCTCTGTCTGTTAATTTGTTTGCTCCTGGAGCATTACTTGGTTGGTTTCAAAATTATTTCCCTAAGTTCTTTAGGTTTTATGTGTGATATTTTTTATTGTTCCTGATTGTTACTCAAGTCTTCCTAAGGTTCTTCCACTTTATCCATAATAGCTTTATCCTAGAATTGGTTGAACTTTAATATGCATTTTTTATGATTTTCTTCTCTATGACTGCTTCCTTCTCTTCAGTTGAGTAAACTATTATTTTATTTCAGTGTAAAAGAGGGATTTATTTTTTATTCTTTTATCACTTCCGAAATCGTTATCAAAATACAAAACAATAATAAATTAATAAATTTATGCTTAATGAAGCTACTCGTCAGCTGATTGATAGCGGAAGAATGTACATATATACAAACGGTTGAAAGATGTAAGCTTGAATAGACAATTTGTCTATTGAAGCAATATGAGGAAATGTCTTTTAAAAAAAAAGTTATTTTATGAGGGTATGTACCTATACGATTATTGTTTAAATAATATAGTGTAGTTTATTTTGCTTGATATAATGCCATCGCTACTTGTGTCATTTAAAAAAGTTATACGCGTATTCCACCAATTCCAAAAGTGATTCTTGCCTTTTATACTTCCAGTTTTGTAAATATTTGTTATTTTTTAAGATTTCGCTTGAAACAAGACTTGACTGAAGCTGAATTATATAGAATGAATATAATATATATTATGTAAATACGTATTCATGCCAGTGTTCTTTGTACCTGTTATAGCTTGCTTTAACCGCTATATCAACATTTTTATTATCGTCAAATTAAAACTTTTTCCACAATTTCCCCATTTTATCACCTCATTATTCAGTTGTGCGACAGCTCCACACCGCAATGTGTTGTGACCTTCCTTATCAAAAGGCAAGTTATGTCATCTACCCACTGTGAACTACAATAATATGCTTTCCAAGTAAAACTAAATTATTCTCACTTTTAATCTGGTACCATGCACATAGACGGCGATAAGGGATCGCATCTTAGTGATATTACAATAACTATTATTGTTTTCGATAAATGAATATTTTACGAAGATCAGAAAGTGCTACTATGGTAATGGTATGCGGTGTACCCCGAGGATGCGGTCTACCTGTGCATATCTATTCTATCTATCTATCTATTGCCCTTCATTTGTAAAAAGTTGAACGTAGGCCTCCCCCTTACTTTCCCACTCTTCTCGGTTCAGTGCTAATCCTGTCCATCTGGTCCCTGCGTATCTTTTTAGGTCATCCGACCATCTCATCTGTGGTCTGCCATTTCCTCTTTTATGGTCAAAATGTCTCTTCATTTCGCTTCATTCCATCTTCCGTCTCTTTGTCTGCTCCTGTGTCCAAATTTTCATTTGAGAGTAGCTGCATGTGTGTTTACGTCTTTTACTTTGGCTTTATTTCTGATCCTTGAATTTTTCATTTTATCATTTAGCTTGATACCAAGCATCTGCCTTTTCATTGCCCTTTGAGTCTTGGCCATATTTTCCATATTTTCCTTTGTAAAGGTCCATGTATATGCACCATATGTAAGCATATCTCTTATAGTGTGTACAATAAGCCATTTTGTGGCTTATCCTCAACTAAAATAATAAATTGATATGATAATGTATTAATTTGTAAAACTAAAGTAATAATTCATCTGATTTATGCGTTACATTCACTCTGTAAAGATTTTTTTTGCTGGATACCTCTGCGGCTAAATTACACCATGATCTTCTCAGAAGGTTTTGCACACAATAATGAGGGTCTGTGAATGACTACATGTGATATTCTCTGCCTTCGTATTTCTTAAGGCTGTATGACACTATACATTTTCTTGTATCATTTCTAATATCGTTTCTGATATGTCAAAAAAATGCATAGTGTCATACACAGATACAAGAAACGATATCAGAAACGATACAAGAATTTGATTTAGACACAGATTCTTGTCCAAGAACTGCGCCAATTTCTGCGCAAAGAGCAAAAACGTAAAACCTGCTGGTGTAAAACATCTAAAATGTCATAATTACTTACTTACTCATAATGGCGGCTGAAATGAAAATGGGATCATGTATTGATGAATTTATTTGTGTTTTTGTAGGTATTATTTATAAATCTTAAATTGATACTTTATACACCGTTTGGTATGGACTACTGTTCTACTAATAACCATATATTTAGCTCCTAGTAAAGTTCAAACTATAAATTTAGGTTTCATGGTGCATAATTTTTTACCAAATACAATAGCTCCTAATTTGGATCAAACTGAAGATAATTCTAATGCAAATATTTTAGCACAAATATCAAAACAAAATAAAAACACAAATAATCAACCTCAAACAGTCAACGTAAAATTCTAACATTAAAATGTTAATTAAAAGTTTATAAATGTTATAAAATCCTTAAAATCAGCTGTAGATGTAGATGCAGTAGTACTACCATAACGTGACACGGGGTGACAAACAAAATATCGACCAATCACGTGCCGAATTTCATACAGTTTTCGATACAAGAACTTGCATAGTGTCATACAGGGCACAAATGTACGTACAAGAAATGATACAAGAAAATGTATACAAGAAACGATATCAGAAACGATATTAGAAATGATACAAGAAAATGCATAGTGTCATACAGCCTTTACACAGTCCCACTGAAAAGCTATAGATAGCGAAGCGCGTCTGGGAATGGTAAGAGAGACGAATATATGAATATTCCTTTACGTATATAATATAATAGTATATTGTACAACAAGAGAGAAAAAAGACATATTTCTCACAAGCGCAGAAGTTCGTTGGCATGAGCCGAGGTACGAGGCGAGTGCCACAAATCAAGCGAGGGAGAAATATGTCGTTTTCTCACTTGTTGTACACTGTACTTTTTCTATGGATGCGTTTTTGTCAAAAGTTGAAAGTTCAAAATTAAATAATTTAGGTGCTTTTATGTAGATTATATGCATAAATTGAAATAAAATACATATTATACACATATGTAGGTTTTTAATATTCTTAATATTTATATACTTTTATTTATTTAAAATTATAGTTACCAGTTATATTTGAACAGTTTTAAAAGTAATTCCTGGTAAGTTTTGATTTGACACATTTTATTTGACAAAAATATTTGTGTTTGTATTGTGAATGTTACCATGGAAACCGCAATTCTACGTATGGAACCCGTGAGAAAAAATATTTCTCACTGCAATGGCCGACTTTTCTCACAGCCTGAGAAATTGTTCGTTTTGAATGTATGTAAGTAGTAAGAGAAGTTGCAGATTGTATAGCATCCATAGAAAAAATTATTTTCATACTGTGTTTAAAGTTTAAAGTAGAAACTTGCAACTATTCCCTCTTGACTGGCGTCCTAAATATTATATAATAAATGTCAGTGGGGAATTTACTGGGGATCAATAAACAGACTATAAACCTAGATATTTATTCCTGTTTCATCGACTTAGAAAAAGCATTCGACAGGGTACGACAAGAAAAACTAATGGAATTATTGAAAAACAGATATAAGCAGACGAGATTTACGAATTTTCATCAATCTGTATTGGAATCAAAGGGCCAATATAAAGATAGAAGGACAAGATTCCTAGAATATTGATATAAGACGGGGCTGTGTATTGTCGCCAATACTGTTTAACGGGTACATAGTGAAGCTATATTTCAGGAAGCGATAGCGGAACTAAGTGATTGAATCTTTATAAAGGGAAGAATAGTAAATGACATAAGATTAACTGATGACACCGTTATAATGGCAGACACCCTGGAATCGCTACAAGAATTAGCAAATAGAATTAACGATTATTTCATTAGATATGGACTAAAAATAAACAAAAAAAAAAACTTAATTTATGATTGTCTCAAAAACACAACATGAAAATGAAAGGTTAATGATAGAGATCATACGAATATCTGGGAATCTGGGTTAATACCAAAAATGACCAAAGCAAAGAAATTAAAGTCCGAATTTAAACGGCAAGGCAAGCATGTATAAACATGAAGACAATGCTTACAAACAAATACCTTCAGTTGCCTCTCAGATTGAGGGCTCTAAGATGGTACATATTTTCTATATTACTATACGGAACGGAAGCTGGGACATTGAAGAGACAACACATAAGAAAAATAAAAGCGTTCGAAATGTAGTGTTACAGAAGAATATTGAAAATTCAGTGGGTTCAAAGGATTACCAATGTTGAAGTCCTACGACGTTTAACCTTTAACTACACGCGCTGGCGTATTTTGTACGCCAGATATAAGAATTCTGCTGCAAATATATTTAAAAATTTAATTTTTGAACTTGTTTATTTCTCTAACCTATCACTGGAATGTGCTTTACAATTTGGTTTTAGTTTCGTTATAATCGGCATTCTGGGAAGATCGTAATTTACAGTTTATTATTTGTTGTTTCCGGTGGTGGACAATATACGCCACGATTATATCCATATAAGTCGTAATATAGGTAAATATTTCAATTGTTTTTTAGTCAGTATGGCACAAAATATATTTTTCTTTATAAACAATACGTTTTCTCCTGTAAAAAATCACATTTCAAAAAAATTTTTATTAGTAATTTTATTTATCATGGAATCCAGTTATTCCATGTTTCCAGTTATAAATCCCAATTGGCTTACTGAGAAGGAACTCTAAGTATTCACAGATGACAAATAAGGTTTATATCAAACAACTAAGTGTATTTTTTCAAAAAAAATAAACAAATCTGCTGTTTTTAAGTGTATTTTCTTGTGGCGTATAAAGTACACCACGCGTGTAGTTATGTTATAACTTGATGCGCGGGTAGTTAAAGGTTAAATAAGGAGTTACAAATTATGAACAGTATAGGATCAAGAAAACTGGAATATTTGGGTCACATAACCAGAGGAGCAAAATATGAGTTACTGAGAATTATTATGCAAGGAAGGATCCAGGGATAGAAGAAGCATAAGAAGAAGACGCATCTCCTGGCTGAGGAATCTTAGAGAATGGTTTAACTGTAGTTCATTACAACTATGATATGAACAGATATACAAAGATGCTTAAATATGCACCTGGATAATTATTCCTGTTTGATCGACTTCGAAAAAACGTTCGACAGGGTCCGACATGAAAAACTAATAGAATTATTTAAAAACAGAGATATAGACAGACGAGATTTACGAATTATCATCAATCTGTATTGGAATCAAAAGGCCAATATAAAGATAGAAGAACAAGAGTCCGAGAATATTGATATAAAGAGAGGAGTAAGACAGGGTTGTGTTCTGTCGCCGCTACTGTTTAACCTGTACAGTGGAGCCATATTTCAGTTAGCGAAAGCGGAGCGAAGTGATGGAATTTCTATAAAGGGAAGAATAGTAAATGACATAAGAATCGCTGATGACGCCGTTATAATGGCAGACACCCTGGAATCGCTACAAGAATTAGCAAAAAGAATTAACGATTATTTCATTAGATGTGGACTAAAAATAACCAAAAAAAATTAATTTATGATTGTCTCAAAAGCACAACATGAAAATGAAAGATTAATGATAGAGCAAACCCAAATAGAAAAAGTAGAGACATACGAATATCTGGGAATCTGGGTTGATACCAAAAACGACCAAAGCAAAGAAATTAAAGTCCGAATTTAAACTGCAAGGCAAGCATGTATAAACATGAAGACAATGCTTACAAACAAATACCTTCAGTTCGAAATGTAGTGTTACAGAAGAATATTGAAAATTCAGTGGGTTCAAAGGATTACCAATGTTGAAGTGCTACGATCTTTAAATAAGGAGTTACAAATTATGTACAATATAGGAATAAGAAAACTGGAATATTTGGGTCACATAACCAGAGGAGCAAAATATGAGTTACTGAGAATTATTATGCAAGGAAGGATCCAGGGATAGAAGAAGCATAGGAAGAAGACGCATCTCCTGACTGAGGAACCTTAGAGAATGGTTTAACTGTAGTTCATTACAACTATTCGGAGCAGCAGCCAACAAAGTGACCATAGCCATTATGATATCCAACCTCCGATAGGAGATGGAACTTTAAGAAGAACAAGAACAAACAGACTGGAAGATCTAGATTACGCTGATGATATATGCCTCTTACCACATACAAAAGAGGACATGCAACTCCATGTAAACAAATTACAAGAAGAATTAAAAAAGGCTGGTCTAGAAATAAACATTAACAAAACCAAAGATACGCGATCTGGTACCAGTAAAGGCCAACCTATTATGGACGCTAACCAAGAAATTGAAAGAATGGTGGAATTTATATTACTGGGCAGCATATCCGAATGTACCGGTCGTACAAAGTCTGATGTGGAAGATATAATTAATATGGCTGGTAATGCCTATAATTTTTGTAGTGGTGAAAGCCCCCGCAACAATTCACCCAAAATAACGTTAACGTTCGACCTTACCATTTTTATTCGAAAACTATTTAGTTAGGATAAGCAAATGGTACTGATGGTGTGTCTCCTGAGACGATAAAGATGATCGTAGAGAAACATCCTGAAATGGTCCGGATGATCTTGAATGATGTCCTCCAGAAGCAAATATTTTTTAAAAAGATTTAACAGGCAAGATCGACGTTAATACTTAAACCGGGTGGAGACCGAGAGATTGCCAACTCTTAGAGGCCGATCTGCCTTCTAGACTGCCTGGGAAAATTAAAAATCTAAAATCGTCTAGAAGACGAACTACTGATATGGAGCAGTATATCCGATAAACATTACGGATTCAGGAAATGTAGATCTTCTATCGATGCGGTAAAAGAATAATTTCTTCTTAAAATAACTTCTTCTTAAAAGAACTAATTCTGTAAACAGGACGAGGAAGAAATGGGAGGCCCTCGTGATGTTCGATGTGAGAAACGCAGTTACCTTAGCCAACTGGGATCTCATCATCACTGCATTGGAAAAAGCAAGTGTGTCAGACTGTTTTATCCATATACTGTGAGCGGCCGTAGCGACACGGCATAATCGCTGGCCTCATACGCCAGTGCACGTGGGTTCGAGCCCTGCCAAGACATCCAATTTTTAATTTCTAAAAATGATACGACCCGTCTCACCGTGCCTCGGAGAGCACGTTAAGCCGTCGGTCCCCCTGGGCTAGTGTACATCGACACTAGTTACTTGAAACAGGGTTAAAGATGTAAATGGCGCCGGAACAATCTGAAAGGATCTCCCCGACAAAAATGCCATAAGCCAGATTTAGCCATACGGCTCACACTCCCTCTAAGGGGAAAATTGACTCATCCCAGATACCTACGGTATCAAAAGGATTGAGCTCTGGTGGGACTCTTTCCGTGTTATCGAGCCCTAGGTGACTTGGTATGCAGGTGTATCTCCCAGAAATTTTCGTACGCATCTGGCCATAAGCTATTATTATTATTATTATTATTATCCATATACCTAAGGAGTACCTTAATTATATGTAGGTCCTAGTGGCAAAACCTAAAGACCTGAAAACAACAGAAGGTGTATCGCAAAGTATTGCACTTTCAGACCATCTAGCTCTACTCATTCAATGTAAAAATAACTTAGAGTTAGAAAGGCTAGTCAACAGGAACTGCAGAAAAGTTAACAGATGGATGATTATAAACAAGGTCTATAGTTGGTAATAGAAAAACCAGAAATGTTGAACTAGAAAAACCATAGGGCCCATCCAAATCTAACTTATGTATGTAGTACGTACGTAGTAAAAGTAGAGAGCCTATATATTGTGCTAAATATCTGGAAATCCAACTAGATACAGGTCTAAGATTCACAAAGCACCTGGTGAAAGTAGTCCATAGAGCAGAACAGAGAAGAGCGAGATAAATAAAAGTTATTCCAAACATCGGCGGTCTAAATGCCCTCAAAAGGAGAACGCATCTTTAGTTTGTACATTCTACCCTCTTATAAGGCGCCTCCATATAATACGAAGTCTTGAGAATGGCTAATTATAAAGAACTGCTTACAAAGGCAAAAAGAAAGCCCCCACTAAAGGTAGCAAGCGCGAACCGAACTACTACGACTCTCTAGGGGGTATATCCAAGGTTTACGCTGGTTTAGGAATCAGACAGCAGGCGCCTGGTCGGTGAGCAAATAATCCTTCGTATTAAAGCGGTCCAAATTGCACCAGCACGCTGCCAACTAAATACTATTGATAATTCGCACAATAACTCGGCGCCAGTTTTATGACGCCGAAACCAGCGTACAGCTTGGATGTATAGTACCTATCAAGATATTTTAGAAAACCGTATCCTTTATTTTTTTTTGGGAGGTGAGACTCTTCTAAAGAGCGTCTGGGAAGGTGTCCTAGGTATGTTGGATTCAATCCGCCACGCTTCACCGTCCCTCACACACCTCGCAATAGACTGGTCAGTGAAGGCGACCGTCCCGTGCAACCCATGTGCGGGTGAGGCAACCGGGTTGTCCCCCATCCAGCATGAAACTAGCATGAAGATACCAGTCGGTAGTTACGAGTAATTCCAAGCATTCATGCTTTCATCTACTCACACTCACTCTCGTGATTATTCATCATAAATTAATACGTAAATATATTTACTTATAAGAAATAATGGAAAACGTATATAAATAATTTTTTATGGATAAAATTAACGATAGACTTTAATCTGATTTTATTAAAAAAAAGGAATAAAATATGTGTATGAAAAGAATGTGTGTGTACTTTGTACGCACGTAAGAAGTTATACTTCTATTATATGATTTCTTAAAAATAAATATACTTTAAACAGTTTGTTTTAATTTTTTTTAAACACCGAACTAATTTTGTGCTTACCGCTTTCAAAAAAATAAAAAAAGTATAAGATTGCTCCGGATTCGAACTCAAGACCTCTCGATCTCTGGCCGAATGCTATACCAAATAAGCTACTAGGACTGTGTCTGTATCGGTACGGACGTACCTAATGACAATTCACGGTAACAAACAGACAAGGTGAAGTATAATGGATATACGATAAAATGTTTTAATAATACTCATTTTACTCCTGAGGAAGACAAATCCAAAGACACAAAAATTATAATAAATATATTTACTAAAAACACTAATATATTCTTTTCACACCTTTTCCTGCACTGATATATTTATATACTTCGTCTAATTTACTAACCGTTGCACGTAGAGTTGCACAAGTTTGACTTGAATGTTTGAACTTGACTTGAGTTTGACTTAATTTCAAGTCAAACTCAAGTCAATCCTTCCGACAAATAATTCAAGTCAAGTCAAACTGGTCAATCGTACAGGTTTGAAAATTCAAACTGTTTGTCAAACTAGTTTGAAAAAGTTTGAAAAATAATTTATTTCGTAGATACACATTTTTGTTGAGATAGATATGTTAGTTGCCAATTAAGATAAGAAATTTAATAATACAATGAGTTCCATATAAAAGTAACTTGATATAGGAAGCGATTATAGTCAAAACAGAGTAATAAATTTCTTAAAAGTGATTGTTGTATGCTTAGAATTGCTTGCAAGTCTCCTTTTATCGATAACTTCTTTATATTTTTGTGTTATTACTAGATTAAAACAAAGAATTCTTTGAATGGTTTTTTTATCATACCAAGTGTAATTTAGTCTACTTTAACAAAAATTTATGAAGGAACAACAAAATATAATATTTTTAATAGAGTAGGTTTAACGCATTTTTTTGCAACTTTTCAATTTCGTTTTAAAGTATTAGTTCACTATGTGTCATTTTATAACACTGTTCTTTATTTTTACATATTATACACTTTGCAATTTTCATTGTTTTGAAATTACCTGCCTTACGTCAAGTACAGCAGTATATTTATTTTTCTTAATTATTAATACTCCTTCGACTACAGATTGTTTCTCTTAATTTGTGCAGTGGGAGTACCTTCAAAATCAGACTCAATTTGTTCTGGTACTTATTCTGAGCCGAAAAATATCCAGGTTCAGATAGTATCTCACAAAGCACACACTTCAAAATGAACGTAATAAACAAGCCAAGCATAGATGTCTAAATATGAACTCTTTCTGGTATCAACCGAGAAACGAAAAATACACATACGCAGCAGAAGAAAGAAATGCAAGAAGCATAATTGACTACATAGTATATCCTCGAGACGCAGAACTAACGATACAAAATATAAAAACAGAGAACGAAGCCGAACTCGGTACCCAACACAGACTAGTAACAGCAGAGATAAACATGAAACTAATGGAAATAATAGAGAGTCCTCAATATACAAGAATAGCAATACATAAGATGAAAAATATGGAAATGAGGAAGTTATACATACCAAAGAGAGACAGATAAAATACTGGAACAGCATGAAAACAATGAGGCAATATGGAATATGGAAGCGAGATGGAAAAAATTGAGAGACACGTTATGGAACACTGCAAAACAAGTATGTGAAATAAGAAAGAATGGCAAGAATAATAAAAGAACTGGATGGTGGAATAAGGAAATAAAGCAAGCAGTAAAAAAGAAGAAAGAAATGTGGAAGCAATACATAAACACAAATGAACAGCAAAACCGAGACGAATACAGAAGACAGAGAAATATAGTGAAAGAACTAGTAAAAGATGCGAAGAAGAAAAGCTGGAAGGAATTCGGTGAAGAATTGAACGAAGATTTTGGGAATAACAATAAACAGTTTTGGAATAAAATAAGAAGCATGAAAGGAACAAAATGGAAACAAATAAGAGGAATTAGAAATTAGCGAAATGAATTGAAAACAAACATACAAGACATACTGACCATATGGAATAAGCACTATAACGAAAAATTCGAGGCAAGCAACCAACAAAATGAGGAGAGAGGACAGCAGGCAAGAGAAGAGGATAGGGACAATCGAGTAGACGAAATTCATATCAAAGATATTGAAGAAGGATTAGCAAGAATAAAGATTGGAAAAGCGGGAGGTGCCGATGACATAGATCCGGAGATGATGAAGTACGTGGGAAAACGTGTCAAGCTTTGGCTACTGGAAATAATGAGGGAAGCATGGAGAACAGAAAAGATACCGAAAAACTGGGAAGAAAATGTATTGATGTCAATACACAAGAAAGGAGATGAAGCGGAATGTGATAACTATAGGGCTATACGCTTATCATCAGTGGCATATAAAGTCTACACCGGGATAATAGAAAGGAAGTTCAGAAAATAACTGGAAGGAAAACTAGAAGAAGAACAAGCGGCTTTTAGTAAGGAAAGAGGAACAACAGATAATATATACATACTGAGAAATATAATTGAAAGGAAAAATGAAATAGGAGAAGACTTATATATTACGTTTATAGATATTAAAGCTAAAGCTGCTTTTGATTCTATAAATAGAGAAGTAATACGGTCAGTAATGGAAGATCTGCCAATCCCGCAAAAGATAATAAGCGTGGTAAAAAGTACATATTACAGAAACCTACTTGCTAAAGTACAAATAAACGGAAACAGATCGCCAAGAATAAACCTAAGGAGAGGAATAAAATAAGAGGACAGTCTCAGCCCAGTTTTGTTTATATTAGTAATGAATAGAGTAATGAAGAGCGCTAAAAGAAGGTCAAGGCAATTACAGTCAACAATAGGGTACAGGAATTTAGTACCAGTGAGAATGGAGGGATTACTATATTATGCAGATGACTTAGTAATAATAGCAGACAATAAAGAGAAAATGCAAGAACTATTCGATATCTGGGTGGAGGAAATAGAAAATTTTAAAATAAAGGTAAATGTAAAGAAAACGTAACCCAAAAGAAAGAGGAAGAAATAAACCAAATGATATTTAGGTGCAAAAACGAAATAATAGAAACAGTCTCGACGTTTGAATGAATAACTTGGAGTAATAATATCTGAAGATGGAAAGATATACGTATCAAGAAATCTCATACATATATACATAAATAAAACAATATTTGGAAAGGAAGAAATAGATAAAGAAATAAAACTGAAGGTATACAACGCAATCTCTGTACCAACTTTAATAAATATATGCAAGTGAGACATGGGTAAACAATGCAAAAATAGACACTACAATAAACGCAGCGGAGATGAAGCAGATTAGAAAAATAGCAGGAAAAACGAACTTGGACCGAATAAGAAAGGAAGATATTAGACAAAAACTGAAACAGGAATCGATAATAACCAAGATATAAAAAAAGAAAATTAAAATGGTATGGACACATTAACAGAATGGACCAAGGAAGACTACCAAAGCAGGTGATGGAATTAAAAAGATATGGTAAAAGAAGGAAAGGGAGGCCAAGTAAGAGATGGATCGATCAGACTATAGAAATTGGACAGGAAAAAGGAAAAACACATCAACAAATGAAAGAGTTAGCAAAGGACCACAAGAAATGGAAGATATGGATAGAGGATGAATAAAACCTCCGACGCCCCTGAGGGGCATATTGGAGTTTCGAGAAAGAAGAAGAAGATATTTAAACCACAGACAGACAAATTAAACCCAATAAACCCGCTATTTAGGATAATTAAGAAAACTTAATGCATCTATATTGATTTATTTAAAATTTAAACCCAAACATAACATTATTTTGTAGCCTGTAAAACCAATAACCCTATGGTCAGTTTTGAATTTTAGAAATACTTTTCTATTGTCGTGTTTTCTAGGAAACTGCAGGTTGATGCCAGATGTTTATTTCGATGAGATAAATGCCTCTGTTAATGAAAGAAAGTCATAAAAACTCAAAATGATTTTTATTTTGAATTGTCCATTGATAAACCAAATAGTATTTTTTGGCAACCATTAAGGGCATAGGCGTAACATCTCCTCTGTCAAAATATTCAATGTGTTTTAAATGTATTTATTTTTTTCGAATCCTGAGAAAACAAATAAATATTTTTGAACAATTTAAACGCAGCGTGAAAGATTACATTATTTCTGAGGGCTGAAAATCCCTGAAAACTTCTATAATGTTTATTTTAATAAGTTACAGAGTAAAAATAAAGGGAACATTTAGTGTGATTATTAATTGAAATATTTCATTCAAAAGAAACTTAGATATTATTTATTCTAAGGGACTTTCGGCCCTAGGTAATAATGTAATCTTCCATTCTGCGTTTAAATTTTTTAAAAATACAGGATTCGAAAAAAAAATGAATATCTACATTTAAAACACATTGAAAATTTTGACAGGCGACATTTTGCACCTTTCCCCTTAACGAGAACTCGGAGTAACAAAGTGCTTTATTCCGGTTCGAAAGTCAAACTATCCGTATAGATTCATTTCTTCATGTAACAAGTTGTAAAACTCCCGTTTAGTAATTCCTAAGTTCTTTATATCTTGAATGTACTAATCTGGTTATTGGTTAGTTTTTTTTAAGTGAAACTATTTATTAAATATAATATATTAGATTATAAACAAGGTACATTCCAGGTCAAATAACTCAGACAAAAATTTTAGGATCTCAGATTTGTCTGAAACTTAGTGTATAGCTTCTGCTTAATTCTTCCTATTTTCTCTCAAATACCATTTTAAGCGGTTTTACAATGACTTGGTATTTATCTAAACAAATTTGTATTTTCTATCGTAAAATATCAGTAGAAAAATAAGTTTTTACTAGTAGCGACTCAAAAATTCATTATCATGCATTATAACAAGTTATTTTAATTAAAAACAAGATATTCTTTCTAAATTCTTTCTAAATTCATATTATTTAACACACCTCGTATAAAATTAACAAACTTGTATAACTGATGGTTGCATTTTGAGGTTGAGACCATGCACAGATTTTTATGAAGAATAACTTTTTTTCCTAAAATTATTAATAAAAGAGTTATTACATGTCTAATAAATAAAAATTATGTTCGAAATCGGTAATTTAGGAAAATTTCAGAGAATTTTTTTTTCAAGTAGAAAGCTGTTATTGCATATTTCAATATGGTTTTTAATTACAAATAACTTTTCATAATTAATTTTTTGATATTTTGAAATATAAAGGTAGTTTGCTCTTGAGCGAAATTCATATTTTTTGACATACCTCGTATACTGTTGACAAAATTTGATATCTGATGATTGCATCCTAGGTTTTAGACTATGCAGAGTACTTTATAAAGAATGACTTTTTTTCGTAAAATTGATATTAAAAAAGTTTTCCATATGGGTCCAAGTTACGCAGACACCCTGTATAATATTGACTCAGATATTATTGCATGTAACTTTTGTTGTATTTTAAAACTATATAAATTCTTCGACCCACTTAAAGTCCTGTGTTTTGGCTATGTGTGGGCAAATTTTCAGCCAAATCGAAGAACTTATATTTTGGGAAAGGAGGAACATGTAAAAAACAGTATTTTAATGTTTTCTACACTAAAATTTGATCAAAAAATTGTTTTAAATAAAAAAACTTGTTATAGTGCCTAATATTCACATTTTTGAGTCCCTTCTATTAAAACGTTGTTTTTTCCATTGATATTACGATAAAAAAATGCAAATTTGTTTAAATAAACACCAAATCACTGTAAAATCGGTTAAAATGATAGTTTGAGAAAAAAAAAGAAGAAGAAAACGGTTCGACGATAAATATTAATGTATTATTTTTACCCCCCCCCCCCGGGCAAAGTTTCAAATTTTTTCCGCCATTGGCGGAGTAGCAGAGAGAATTGGAAATAAACACGTTGCCTAATATGATATTCAAACTTCAAACTGTTTGAAGAAGTTTGATTTCAAGTCAAACCTAAAGATATCGAAATCAAGCCAAGTCAAACTTTTTTACCAAAAAAGTTTGGTTTTCAAGTAAGTCAAGTTTGCTGAATAAAATCAAACTAGTTTGACTTGATGCATCTCTAGTTGCACGTCATCCGCGTCATAGCCTGTGACGTCGCATGACACCAACACGAAATATTTGGCGGTAGGTGTGTTCTTTTTTAGAATCATTTTGCCGAGTACACTGGAATTACAGCCACTAGACATATTTTATTATATACGCGTAGAAATACTATTTGAAGATTTCTATTAATGTTAAACTAAAGAAATACACAATAATATGTTTAATTTAATTTGAATAAATGAATTATAAAGCGTTTTTATGAAGCACATTTGTTCGGAACACATTGTAACTGTAATCGAACGAAGGTGATATTTTAGAATAAATTGGTAACATTTATTTGACAGTTGAGGTGATGACACTTCATATTTGTTTATATTCTTTACTATAAGTATCTGTTCTATTATATTTACTGTTTTTATTATTTACTTTACTATAAAAAGATCCTCTATTATAGAAATATAAATTTCACCTAATTTTACCACGACTTGGAATAATCGAGGTATCTGACAACTTTTTTAGTTGTTATTGTAGACATATACAAAGAAACCTATCGGCTTCTCCCAAGAGTTCGGAGCCGTTTTTAATAATTATTAACAATGTAGTGCAAAAACGCTTGCACTGCAAATCTTAAATGATTATTTAATTCTTGTTCTCTATTTCTTAAGTTTTTATTTATTTACATTGAATATTAATTTGTTTTGTTGTATAATCCACGTTTACAATAATTATGTGATTTGATTTAAAATGGATTCAGGATTTTTTTATACTTTGGCAACTATGTCAGCTTAGATATCTGGCGTAGATAATGACGTGCAACAGTATATAAATTAAACGGACTGTACATAACTTGAAATATTTAACAACTAAACGCCATACTGTCCATGTGCGCATGCGCGCAGTATTATGAAATTATACTCTCAATTGCGGCTAAAGAAGTATAACTTCAATAAAAAGTTTAAAGCGTACCTCGAATAGCTTTAAGTTAGGACAAAAGGGCAGTGAGCGTAGGTTGGATATAAAGGTAGTCCCTCACTGACTGCTCCAGTATAAAACCAAAGCAAAATAATAAATAAAAACAAAACAGAACAAATAAATGGGAACACAAAGAGTGCATAAATGGATAAAATAAATTTAAAATTTGTACAAAGCAGTCAGTGTGGGTCGGATGTAAAGTGTCCTCCCTCTACTGGTTGCCTCTTTCAATATACACACGTGAAGATAATAAATATATAAAATTAAAAGTTAAAACCGATAAAATATTTGTATAAATGAAATTAAAAGAACAAATAAATAAAATAAAGTAAAATAACATAATAAGGCACAGCGTAGGTTGGATGTAAAAGGTCCTCCTCCACTGGCTGCCCTCTATGACACAAACAGGTTAAAAAATAAATAATGAGGGTCATCCTGCTTGCAGTCGCCTCATTTTTTCCTCTTTGTGCTTCATTGTTTTGGTAACAAAGGCAATGACCAGGTCGAAGTCCATCTTAGTATTGATAGTTTTATCCATAAGCTCGTGAGGCTAGCCTAGAGGAGACCCTAGACCCAGCTGCAGCTCGGTACGCCCCGCATGATATGCCGGGCAGACGAATACGACATGTTGCGCGTCATCCACCACTCCACACTCGGGGCATATATCGTCCGCGGTCTTCTTTATACGATAGGTATATATTATGATCTGAGCGATCCATGTCCCGTCAAGAACTGTGTAAAGTAGCAATTGATGCGCCTGTGCATGCACTCGTACCACCTTACTATATCCGGAATCAAGGATCTCGTCCAGGCCGCCTTTTCGACTTCGGCTGTCCATTCCGTCTGCCACATCTCTAAACTTCTGCTTCGTTCTGAACCAATTGCATCGTTGCCCCTCTGATACACTCGGACTCTCTGGCCAGTATGTGCAGCGGCACAGAACCAGCCACCACCTGTGAGGCAGTAGTTGATAAGGTTCTGAACGCGCTGCACACCCTGATCAGAGATTTCCTCTGTACTCTAAGAAGCACGTCTTTATATTTCTTCTTTGCAAGACCTCGTGCCATACTGGGGCCCCGTACAGGGCGATGGATAAAATTGACTGGAGCATCACTGCTCTTTTATGAGATCCAAGACCCCCTATATTTGGCATTAACTTGCTTAGCGTGGAGGTCCTTTCTTCCGCTTTCCGACATGCCTCTTGCACGTATGGTCCGAATGCCCGCTTGTCGTCACAAGCAATTCCTAGATATTTGACTGTCTGCTGGGGTCTTATTTCGGAGCCTTTGTATTCAAATATCTTTTTATCTCTCGGTCCCCTCAAGAATATCACTTCTGGTTTCTCTACTGCTAGTTTTAGGCCATTTCTTTTTATCCATTCCGCGGTTATCTTGATTGTTTTGTTTACTCTCACTATTATACCCCAATCCGTATCGTCTTCTACTAGTAGAGTCAGATCGTCCGCATATGCAATTTCTCTTACTCCTCTCTTCTTGTTTACTTCTAGTAATGCATTGTATAGTACGTTCCATAGTGTGGGTCCCAGGACCGACCCCTGGGCTTCTTTTTGAAGTTATACTTGTTTAGGCGCGATTAGGAGTGAATTTTCATTATTCTGCGCGCATGCGCAAACAGACAGTATGGCGTTTAGTTGCTAAATATTACAAGTTATGTATAAATATATCAGTGCAAAAAAAGGTGTGAAAGAATATATAAATGTTTTTTGTAAATATATTTATTATAGTTTTTGTGTCTTTGGATTCTCCCTCAGGAGTAAGATAAGTATTATTTATATTTATGTATTATACTTCACTTCGTCCGTTTGTTACCGTGAATTGTCATTATGTCCGAGACGATACAAACACAGACCTCGTAGTATGATGGGTATAGCATTCGGCTAGAGATCGAGAGGCCTTGAGTTCAAATCCCGGACCATTCCTATCCTTTTTTTTTATTTTTGGAAAGTGGTAAGCATTAGAATTAGTTTAGTATTTAAATAAAATTAAAATAAACTGTGTAAAGCATATTCATCATCATCATCACACAGCCAAATTTGTCCACTGCTGGACATAGGCCTCCTCAAGATGTCTCCACCCTTCTCTGTCCTGGGCAGCTGCAATCCAGTTTGTCGCTATTCTTTTGATATCGTCGGTCCATCTGGTAGGTGGTCTTCCACGACTTCGTTTGTCCGCGCTTGGCCTCCACTCTAAGATCTTCCTTGTCCATCTGTTGTCTCTTTGTCTTGCGACGTGTCGTGACCATTTCCACTTCAACTTCGTAATGCGCTTTATGATGTCTTCCACTGCAGTTCTTAGCCGTAACTCATCATTTCGTATTCTGTCTCTCAAAGTTAGGCCAAACATGGATCTCTCCATTTTTCGTTGTGCTACTTGTAGTTTTCTTATTGATGTTTTAGTCAATGTCAGTGTTTCAGCTCCATAAGTAAGCACCGGAAGTACGCACTGGTTAAATGCTTTCCTTTTTAGCTTTATTGGGATTTTTTCCTTGAACACGTCTCTTAGTTTGCCATATGCTGTCCATCCTAAAGCTATTCTTCGAGATAATTCGCATGTTTGGTTGTTTCTACTTATTTGTATTTCGTGGCCCAGATAGGTGTATTTGTGAACTGTTTCGATATGGCAGTTTTCTAGTGTCAGTGGTCCGCTAGGTACTAAATTGGTCATCATTTTAGTTTTCCCAAAGTTTATTTCCAACCCTACTTTTTGAGAAACTCGTTGTAGTTCTTGCAGCATTTCGTGGGCTTCCTTTAAGTCGTCGGTTATTAAAACTATATCATCTGCAAATCGTAGGTGGTTCAGCCTTTCGCCATCGACATTCAAACCTCTGTTTTCCCATTCTAACATCTGGAATGCATGCTGCATTACGGCATTAAATAGTTTTGGTGACATGTTTTCTCCTTGTCTAACTCCCCTTTTTAGTTTTATTTTTTGAGTTGGGGTATAGAGGTTTATTGCTGTTGTGGCAGGATGGAACGAAAAAAATGATTTTATAATTTCAATGTGTAATAGTGATAGAAAGTTGCCTATAGCCATTGTGAAGCCACAAATAAAATATTTTTCCCAAACAAAATATTTTTAGAGGTGCCGCAAAAGGGTTGAAAGTTAGAATTTTTAGTTAAATTTTGCAAATTTTGATGATTTTGGTTTGGTAAAAAATAGATATTGTAATGTCTTAATTCCTATTTTAAATGATAAATATACACTCTAAAACTACTCTTTCAAGATAATTTTAGTTTTAACTTACAACAATCCATTGTTTATTTTTACTAAAACTGGCAAAGTTTGAACTCGAATTCCACATTTAAAGAAATATTTAATAGGAAATATTTATTTCATTCCTTAATACAATTTAACATTCTGACTATAGCAGAAGAGCACATTTCAATAGTAGAGGAACCTGGATCACCTTGCTAGGGTATATAACTTCTGCTTTATATAATGGAGCATTTTCAAGAGGACAATCTTTTGAACATTTCCAATATAACAGCTGTCGGATTTGATGGAACTGCCACTAACACCGGCATTAACAATGGTGTAATTGCTTTTATAGAAAAAAACCTTAATAAGCCGCTTAAGTGGCCAATTTGTTTATTCTATACCAATGAATAATTGCCTTTGCATCATTTGTTTTGCACATTGGATGGAAAAACTAAAGACCTTAATGAATTTGGAGGGCTTTTAGGCAAAGAACTTGAAATCGGTAACCAGCTTCATGTGGTTAATTTCGTTCCCATACAAACCAACCTCCCGACTCTAGAGATTAAGGATGATCTAAGCACAGATCAAAAATATATACTTGAAATGTGCAAAGCAATTTCCAGTGGTGTATATCCTTCTGATCTTTCTTTAAAAACCCATGGGAAATTAGCTCATTCACGATGGCTTACGTTGGCCAATCGCCTTCTTCGGTTATATGTTGCAACAGAGAATCCTTCAAATAATCCGAAAACTGTAACTATGTATGTGATGAAGGTGTATGTCCCAGTCTGATTTCATATCAAACTGAAACGATTTTGTGTAAATGGATCAAAACATCTATGGAGACTAATCAAATTTTCAGGTTATCTTTGTGAGGAACATCTCTAAATAATTGATCCAATAATTCAAAGGAATGGGACAAGAGAAAACATATAAGGGAGCTAGGTCTGCTGCGACTTTTGAAGGCAAGATCGGAACTCATAAATGGTGTAAGGAAGTTTATTTTCCCGAAGCTTAACTTTAATGCCAATGACTTACATTGATATTGATATAATTAACTGGACGGTAGAATAAAATTACTTAGCCTCCTATAACAAAACAGAACTGAGGAGGACTTAATAAATATATAAGTGAAGCAAGAGACCCTAGTTGTCATGTACAGTGTGTGGATTTTCCGTGTTTTCCCTGTCATAGATAGGCAGTGAAAAGAGCCATAAAGCTCGTGACTGTGTCGTCTCTTCGTGTCTGTGGTCTTGAAGCAAAAATGGCTTTGTTAGAGCAAAGATTTCTTCCCAAAAGATCATACCCAAGTTTGAGACAAAAAACCATTTTATTAAAGTATCAAGATGAATATTGTAACTAAAGAAATCTTATAGCAATGTGTACACATAGCAATGATAGCAATGTTTACTGTTGTTAGAAACAATATTTGACTAAGAAATGTTAGTTACGTCACCAGGTTAAATATAAAAAATATTTGATATTTTCTGTATTTTTTGTTAAAAACCTATCTTTTCAAAGCTCTTGCGGCACCTCAAGATGTAAACCTAGAACAAAAATATTTTGTAGTTTTATTGTAGACATGATAAGGCAACTTTCGAGTGCTATTAGAAAGTTCCATGAAAGAAAAAAACTTTTTCCTATCCTTTCGTTCCACCCTAATATACATGTTGAATAATGTTGGAATATCGGTAGTCGATTCTACAATCTCTCAAAGCTCTTAAGATGGCTACCATTTAGATAGTGTCAAAGGCTTTTTTGTAGTCAACAAATACTAGAACTAGCGGCCGGTTGTACTCCACAGTTTTTTCGATTAGGACCTTTAGGCAAGTCAGATGGTCATTTGTACCATACCCAGGACGGAAACCTGCCTGTTCTCTAGGTTGGCATGTTTCTAGCTTGTTCTCAATTCTGGCAGTGATTATTCGAGCAAACAATTTATACAGGTGGTTTAGAAGACTAATTGGCCTATAGTTTTCGAGGTTTGTTTCATCTCCTTTCTTATGTATGAGGAGCGTTATAGAATTATTCCATTCAGCTGGTATGACTTGGTTTTCTAAGCATATATTGAAAAGGTGTTTGATTGCCCTGATGAGAGCAGAGCCTCCGATTTTTAGCGCATCTGCCACTACTCCATCTTCTCCTGGTGCTTTGTTATTTTTCATTTGCTTTAAAGCATGATACATTTCAGCCGTTGTTATCTCGGGAATATCCTCTGAACCTTGATTCATAATTTTTGTTCTGAATGTTCTGTAGGGTTTAGGTCAAGTTTATTTGTATATAGTGTTTTATAGAAGTCTTGCACTATCGCTAGCATTTCCTCTCTATTGGACGTTAGTTTGCCATTTTTTCCCTTGTGTCTGATAATTTTTTTTCTGCTGTTTGTCAATTTCCTTCTTAATATCTTCATGCTCTTGTTATGCTCGATTGTCTGCGAGATTTTCTCATTTTTATATGCCCTTATGTCCTCTCTAATAGCTTTAGAGACCTCTTTGTTTATTTTATTTAAACTTTGATGTTCTATATTCTTATCTTTTAGCATTTCTCTTCTTTCTTCCATTTCAAGTTTGGTTTTAGCAGTGATTCTCTCCTCTCTCTTGTTGACCGTACAACATTTCCTTTGAGCTTCTGCTATGGTATTAGTAATTAATTTATTTATCTGATTTATATCATTTGTAGAGGGTCTGTTTTTTAGATGTACAGTTATATGATCTGCAAACTCTGTTTCATTTTTTGGTTGTGACCATGCTTTCATTTGTTTCTTTCTTATTAGTTTAGTTTTCTCTTTGTCGATGTTAATTTCTATTCTAGCGCGAACCATTCTGTGATCACTTCCTGTTGTAAAGCTGTTTAGGACAGTGACATCTTTACCTATAAATTTTTTGTCTCTAATTATATAGTCAATTTCATTTTGCGTTTTCCCATCCGGGCTTCTCCATGTCCACCTTCTATGATGTTTTTTGTAAAAGAAGCTATTCATTTCATATAATTTGTTCTGAAGGAGATAGTTTAATAAAGTTTGTCCGCGTTCATTTCTTCCATCGCTGCCGAAGTTTCCAAGTGCAAATTCTGACGGATCGGATTTCATGCCAATTTTTGCATTCATATCACCACATAGGATTGTAAAATGGGTGTGATTTTCTTTCAGGGCTTTCGTTACTTCGTCATAGAAAATGTCTATTTCCTCTTCGCTGTGCTCTGTGGTTGGTGCATAAGCCTGTATTATTTTGATGTTGTATCTGTCGTTTAGCTTTAGAATGGTGTATATTACTCTAGTGGATATACCATGTATTGTAACGATTCTACTGTAAAGCCGTTTATTTATGAGGAAACCTATACCTCCCACTGATTTGTTATCTTCACCAACGTGATAGAATATATAGTCAGATTTTAGTGTCTGTAGGTGTTCACCATGTCTTCTTACCTCGCAGAGCCCAATTACCTCCCACCTGATCTTTTCCGTCTCCATCTCCATTTCAGTGATCTTGGCTTCCGATAGTAGCGTTCGAGCATTGTACGTTGCGACATTCATCTTAAATAGTGTCTGAGTGAAGGTTTTGTCCCCCCCAGAATCCGAGTTCGTGAGACAGACTGATAAATCAGTGTGAGATTCTGGATTCATCCTACTCACCTGGGGTAATTTTTTAAATCTTGACATTATTTGACATTATTTGAGGGGGTATGGCAAAAATTAAACACCACGCCTGCCAGGCGGGTAGGTGAGTTTTAGAGTTAAAGTATATTAATTTCGTCGAAATCATACAATAGAAGTATAACTTCTTACGTGCGTACAAAGTACACACATTCTTTTTTTTTTTGATATGCATACGGTTCTCTCGGACAGATAGTTCTTTATTATGTTGGACACATATTCCGGAGCCCCAAATTCGACAAATCTGTCTACTATAAGGCCCACCAGCTTGCTGAATTGAAAGCGTTTTTTATGTCCAACCGAACAAGGACCACGAGGATCTTTTTTTTTACTTGATCTAGCCGCGTCGCTTATCCAGGTCGCAGCATCGACTGCCGATCGACCTTTTCGAAATCCGTATTGTTGCTGTGATAACACTCTCCCATCTTCCAACATGCCTTCCATCCACTTCTTGATAATTCTTTCGTAGAACTTACCAAGGCAGTCCAGGAGGCATATTGGCCGATAAGAGGATGCTGAATCGGGCAGTTTATCAGGCCTTAGGAGCAGAACAAGGTTCGCTTCTTTTAAGTCCCTGGGAAGCTATTGCTTCTGCAGTAGGTTGTTGCATATTCTTCTGATCAAACCTAGTTTCTTCGTTGATATTATCTTAATTACCTCTGGTGGTCCTCTGTTGCTGGTCCCCGTCAATTTTATATGGGGCCATTATCTTTAAAGACTTCATGGCGATCTTGTAGGCATCGCCCCATATATCCTTTTCCAATGCTTTTATCAGGGTCTGCCACTTTTCCTTTCTTTCTTGTTTTATTTTCTTAGTCAGCGGTTTCTTTAGTTCTTTTGTAGATTTCTTTGGCTCGAGGTTGCCCTAGCTTCTCCTGTAATTCCTTCGAGCTATGAAGCATCTCTCTCGTAGACCTTCTATCTCATCCGTCCACAAGTAGGAGGCTTTTTTGGTATTCTTTTTCTTCACGGTGGCCAACTTTGCGCTGCATTTTCTAATACTCTTCTTAGTTGGCCAAGGTCAGAAATCTCTTCCTCATTGATCTTTCTGACCTCCGATAGGTACGTGGTTTTGTTAAAATTGATTTCGGTGTGTCCCATCTGACGTCTTTTATTACCTTAACCTCGTACTAGAAGTAACGGTGGTAGGTAAATAACAGGTCGTCAAGGACATCCCATCCCTGTATTATTTTGGATAGCCCTTCAATTGCGAAAGTTACATCAATATGTGTCTAACTGGCCACTCTTATAAAAGTTGGTTTATTATTATTTAAGAGTTGGAGGCCAGCCTGGGCTATCCATTCGTTCCAAAGTTCCCCCTTTTTTCATTTATGTGGGAACCCCATAACCTCGACTTAGCATTGATGTCCTTGGCGACCAAGATGTCTTTTTCGCTTGAGGCGGCGCTCATTATTTCATCTACAATCACCTTGTATCTTAACATAGGGATGTTCAGTGATACGTAGCATGCCAGGAGGCTGAAATCCCTCAGTTTGATGAGAATGTGATTTCCGCCCCTGACAATGCCCCGCACACCTAGATCCCTATTTCTAATGCGCACCGCCACATTTTTTCCCTTATCTTGTACCCATCCATCGTCCGATGTTATTTTTTTGTTCGGTTCGGAAACGATGAGCAGGTCATTTTTCAGCTTGCAGACTTTTAGGTGGACAAGATCGTGTGCTCTAAGGCGCTGTGCCCACGTTCACCTGTAATATCTGTATACCATGTTGATCCTTGAGGTCAGTTTTGGTTCAGTTCCCTAGAGTCGTCCCTGCATCGGATTCGCCTTTTTTGAAGATTTAAAATAATTAAAAAGCAGAATAAATAAATAAATAAAATAAATAGGTAAAATATGTATAAATAAAATATGTAGTTAGATAAATAAAAATAGTTAAAATAGTAAAATAAAGTTAAAATAGGTAACATAACTAATAAAATAGATCTATAAAATAATAAATTGGTAATTTTAAAATTTGTATACATAAAATACAACCTAGGTGGGCTGTACCTATATGGGCCCACCCACGTTTTCCAGGAAGTACATTTTGTTTCTTTTATCCGTTTCTTGGGGGTTCGCCCTCATCCCTCCCCCTCCGTACACTAGGGTTTGAAAGGCTGGACAAACCATCTTGTCCATTCTATGCCCTTTCTCTTTGTAAACTGAACAATATGCTTTATTATTACAGTTTGCGGCAGTGTGTCTTGTGTTCGGGAAGTTATAGCAGCAATCCGCCCTGCTCTCCTCTATACACTCGTAGGTACTATGGCCAAACTTGAGATACTTAAAGCATCTCACCGGGTCGTACCTCTCGATTACAGAGCATCTTATCCCTCCGATCTTGATTGAGGTGTACTTCCTCAGCACTTCGGCTTTGGAGGGTCGTACAGCAATTTTATGTCAATTTCTCCTTCCGGGATACCGGTATAGCTTTTGATTCTATTTCTCAGGCATTCTTTACTCACTCCTGGGTCTAAAGTCGTTATAGTAAAGAAATTTTCCGTTCTCCTTATTGCTGTATTCCTTCCTTACATTTTGCTGTCCAGTTCTGTTCTCAGTTTTTGTGCTACTCAGCTCCTCTTTAACTTTACTAGGAGATCCCCCATTTGTCCTTTTTAACTTGTCTACTGGAATCCCATCTTTCTCATGTCTATCTTATCCTTCATCTATATAACCTCTTTATTCAGCTCTTTTGCGACTACGACCCGCAAAACCTATAGGATTTCGTTTGTGTCCTTCCTTATTTCCTTTATGGGCTTTTCTGCCGTATCGTATGCGTCTCCCCCTATTCTTTGTCTAATCTGGCAACGAAATTATACCATGTTGTTTTTTACTTGCTTTTTTTTCTGGTGTTCTGTAAGTAATTTATTTCCTCCTCTTGTATTTCTTCTAGCATCTAAGCTAGGTCGACTCCTACGTCTCTAAAGATGTTTTCTACGCCTTTATCTTTCGCGTCCTTTTTTGTAAATACTAGTTTTTGACAGTTCTTTTTTTATTTTTTTCCAGTATACGCGCTTGTTTCAAATTTGTCTTTTCATATTATTATACTTTCTCATCCCATTTACTGTCGCATATACTGGAACAATTTTTTTCCTCTCCCCATATTTAAGGCCCAGGTGTCACCCCCCCCTGATATTCATCAAGCAGAATTGTCGCCAACACACTTTCCTCGATACTCTGCCATCCTTCTTTAATATTATCCACTTCTTCCTATGGTTGTTCCTTCCCTATCTTTTCTTCCTCGTTTTCACTATATTCTATCATTCCCTCTTCTACTAATGTCGACTGCTTTGCAACAGTTGAACTATTCATTTTTTGTTGTTGATTGTGTCTTGTTACGAGTTCCTTTTTCAAAACTATTCATCATCTCTCATTTCAATTCTTTTTTCAAGTCGTCTTGCGACTCTTCTTCCCTGTTCGTTTTTGAGTTTCCGTAGCATTGTCCATATTATCTCGCCGATGGTCGTCATTGTTGTCACTCGTCGGTTTTGATTTTTTTATATTACTTATAAATGGTCCCACGAGCCGGGATGTGCTAAACGTCTGACGCGGCAGTGCGCCCTTACCACGCTAAGGCTTAGTTACTTCGGGAAGTCGCCATGTATCCCGAAGGAATCGTTTGTGATGCTCTAACCCTAGCATCTCTCATATCTTTGGCACGATGCCTTCCGCCGTTATAGTGGGGATTATTTTATTGAGGTTTACTCCTCTAGGCTTTTTATCACGGTTGCTTCCGGATGCAGTGGCAGTCTGTGTTCACAGGCTACCTGGAGTTTCCGTGTAACTGCTGCCTCCCCTGTTACGCGGGATTTGGAATGGATGTGTGGTGGGAAAGGTACATTTGGTGAGGTAAGCCACACAGGTATAATAATTAAAAGTACAATAGATTAAAATTTATTAATTTCTACCTGGGCCGAAAACTTAACCACACCATTCAAACACAAATGGCTTTGTAATAGGCTTAAGATTAAGGTTTTCTGAAATATCTTGATAGGTACTATACCTACAGATCATAACGGGTGCGCTCCTCATTCACCTAGTAGCTAAATAAAGGGAAATTGGCAAAATGAATGAATGAAAAAATATATGAAATGAATTCATCAATGTATATAGATTATTGATGAATTTAAATACGTAAATAAACAAAGTTTTCGTTATGTTAACGCTCGTATTTTTAGCTTGTTTATTTTAGAAATAATCAGTTTCAATTAAATAAACGTTGCAAATAAAAAATAGTGTATATCAATAAAACCGTTTATTTAAAATAAAAGAAACAATAGGTTTGCCTTTTTACTTCAAACGTTATACCTAATCTATCAATATTTGTACCGGGTGTCCCAATAAGAATGGCTCTCGGCCATATCTCAGGAACCGTTTATAGTAGAGCTTTGAAATAAAAAAAATTTATAACAAAAGTTGCCTCAGGAAAAGCCTGGAAATTATTTTCATAATTGTGGGTCCACCGCTAGAGGGCGTAATTGAATATCAAAAATAAAAAAATCTAAATTTTACAAAATTTTCCTAATAAAGGGGCACTGGAAATTCGATTATTGTATTCTTCATCAAATTCTGCGCATATTTGATTTAACAAGTTTAACTCTACCTTTACAAATAAGAGGTGGGGGTGAGTGGGAACCTTGTTATGAAAAAATGGCTATAAGTCCGGTTCTGCTAAATCAAATTTTGAAAACTGGGTCTTGTTGAAGACAGATCTTTTTCTTCAATGTAAGCGTGATAATTTTGAACCATCCTAATAAGTAATAAGCCAGCTGGGAGGCGTTATTTAATTTTTTTCAGAAATCTAGTTTTCTTTGGAAAATATTAAATACAAGTATGCATTTTTAATCATACTTTATAAAATTAGGTTAAATTAACAATAGAATAGCGAAAACCGCATGTCGATACCTTTTTTCTATCTCAAGATATCTCGAGAAACGTGTAAATTTTATACATAACTGTTACTATCACCGGTAAACTAAGTTAATGAAAAGTAGTGTGCTGTGGAAAAAAACAAAATAACATTTTCCAGATGTCAACATATAAAAATGTAATTAATTAAAACAACAATATAAAGAGAAGCAATACTATTAAAATTAAATATAACACAAAACAGAAAGAACTACTTAGTGACAACCTAAATATTCAAATTGTTGCCCATCATACACTACTCTAGAATACATTATCCAGATAATACTAAACGCCATTCAAAGCATATCGAGAGCAGAAATTGAGATTGCTGTTCAATCTACTCTTGTAAGAGTAAATGTTTGCAACGAAAATGATGGGCAAAAATTTGAACGTTTATGTCATCACTAAATAGTTGTTTTTATTTCTTTGTAATAGGGCTTTTCAACGCTTCTTATTTCTTTCGAGCCTCTGTCATATGCCGTATAATCCGTGTATAATATTAATATACGAGATATGAACGAGGCTCGAAACAAATGAGAAGCGTTGAAAAGACCTAATATACGTTGAGAGCTGGAAAATGTTTCTTTATTGTTTCCATAGCACACTACTTTTAATGAATTATTTCGTTTACCGGTGACAGTAACAGTTATGTTTTTAAATTTACACATTTTGTAAGATATCTCGAGACAGAAAAAAGGTATTAACATGCGGTTTTCGCTATTCTGTTGCTAATTTTGTCTAATTTTGTAATATGGTATTAAAAATGCATGTTTGTATTTAATATTTTCCAAGGAACACTAGATTTCTGAAAAAAATTAAATAACGCCTTCTAGCTGGCATATTACTCAGTAAGTTGGTTCGAAATCATAACTTTTACATTGATGAAAAAGATCTATCTTCAACAAGACCAAGTTTGCAAATTTGATTAAGCAGAACCGGACTCACAGCCAGTTTTTCATAACAAGGTTCCCACTCACCCCCACCTCTTATTTCCAACCTAAACTTGTCAAATCAAGTATGCGTAGAATTTTATGAAGAATACGACGATCGGATTTCCAGTGCCTCTTCATTAGGAAAATTTTGTAAAATTTAGATTTTTTAATTTTTGATATTCAATTACGCCCTCTAGCGGTGGTCCCACAATTATGAAAATAATTTCCAGGCTTTTCCTGAGGCAACTTTTGTTATAAAATTTTTTATTTCAAAGCTCTACTATAAACGGTTCCTGAGATATAGCCGAGAGCCATTCTTATTGGGACACCCGGTACATATTATATTATTTAATATAAATCCTCTAAACTACACCTCTGCTCAAGTGACTTAATTTTTTTAATTTCTAGCGTGTTTCTATTCGTTTGTTGTACGTACAATAACTCCATTTGGACCGTACTTACTTATACACATGGGAATGTCTATTTTTAATTGTACTTAATACCTTAAGACAATAATGGTTTAATTTAAATAAGCAATATAACAGGATATCGCATAAAAGGTAGACCGCAAGGTGTGTGCTTAAAAATTGGTGGTCATTAATTTCTGGAGTGGAATTCTCGGAATTTGCGCTAGCTTTTATTCGTTGCATTACCAGTTCTTCAAAAATAAATTAGCAATGAACGAGATGCCCAAGTATGCAGTAGGCATTTAGTTAAAAAAATTGAGAGGTTTTAAGGTATGTATTGCCAGTGAACTTAAAAACTAACCACCTGCGGATACTTTTCAATTTTACTCTATTGTTGAAAATTTATAAGTAATCAGGCTTTGCACTCAATATAGGTACAGGGTGTCCCGAAAATATTGATCATAAATTATACCACACATTCTGGAGTCACAAATAGTTCAATTGAACCTAACTTCTTTTCCTTTAAGTGCCATCTCCGCGACGGAGGTCGGCAATCATCATAGCTATTTGAATTTTAGAGACGGCTGCTCTGAAAAGTTCATTTTATGTAGATCCATACCATTCTCTCAGGTTGCGCATCCACGATATTCTGCGTCTTCCTATGCTTCTTTTTCCTTGAATCTTTGCCTGCATAATCAATTGGAGCAAGTTGTATCTCTCTCCATGTGTAATATGTCCGAGATATTCCAATTTTCTAGTTTTGATGGTATTTAAGATTTTCATTTCTTTATACATCTTTCTCAGAACCTGTTTGTTTATGACGTGTTCTGTCCACGATATTTTTAGAATTCTTCTATACACCCACAGCTCGAATGCTTCTAGTTTTTTCATTGATGCAGCATTCAAGGTCCAAGCTTCCATTCCATAAAACTAAGTCGAGAAAACGTAGCACCTAGCCAACCTAACTCTTAGCTCCAACTTCAAATCTCTTGTGTAGAGCACTTTTCTCATTTTGTTAAAATTTGCTCTAGCCTTTTCTATTCTGATTTTGATTTCCTATAAGTAATTTCCTGAGGAGTTGATAATTGTTCGAAGTTATGCATAGTGGTCGACTCGTTCGATATTTGATCCGTTTATGGAGAGATTCTTATTATTTCTTTGACTTTTTGATATTCTCATAAATTTTGTCTTCTTCGCGTTCATTGCTGGACAGTGTTCTTGTCCAAACTCTGCTATTCTGGTCACCAGCCTCTGAAGATCCCCAACATTTTCAGCTAAGATGACAGTGTTATCCGCATATCTAATGATGTTAAGGGGAACTCCATCTACCTCTATTCCAGCTGTTTCACCCTCATTTTTCAGAGCTTTTTTCAAGATGTCTTCGGAGTTGGCATTAAAAAGAATTGGCGACAGCACGCATCCCTGTCTCACTCCACGTCTGATTTCAATTTCCTCTGATAGCTGATCGTTAACACATACTTTTGCTAGTTGTTTGTAGTATAAATTAGATATAATCCTGAGGTCATTGTAGTCTATCTTCTTTGATTCCAGGACATGCATTAATTGTTCATGCCGTACTTTGTCGAATACTTTATTATAGTCAATAAAACACGCAAATATATCTTGATTGACGTCCAGGCACCTTTATATAAGTATTTTAAGTGAAAAAAGAACTTCACGAGTTCCTAGGCATTTGCGAAACCCAAATTGCGTATCATTAATGTCTATGTCCAGTTTATGATATATTTGGTTATGGATGACTTTCAATAGCAACTTTAGCACATGGGACATCAAGTTAATGGTGCGCTGGTCGCCGCATTCTCTGGCGTTTTTTTTTTAGGGAGACAAATAAAGATTGACGTTAACCATTCTTTGGGTAATGTGCCTGAGTTACAAATTTTGTTTAAGAGTATCACTAAACATCAATATGCTGCTCATTTATAATTTTTAGAAGGTCGATAGGAAGCATGTCAGGTCCTGGGCTTTTTTTCCGTTCTTCATTGTTTTTAATGCGTGCATTTTTTCTTCTCTTGTAATATCTGGACCTATTTCTCCTGAAGTAAGTTCTATGTGTTCCAGTTCCCCTCTTTCATCATCAAACAGTTCGTCTATGTATTCTGTCCAACGTTGTACTTCTCATCGGTCTGTGTTATAGCAACCCCGTATCTATCCAAAGGTGCACCAGTGAGATTTTGTATTCTTAGTCCAGCCATTTCTTTGACTTTCTTATAAAGATTAAATAGGTCTTATCTTTTTTGTAGGTCCTCGATCTCTTTGCATTTCTCTTCACAGTGTTCTTCTTTTGCATGCTTTATCAACTTCCTTATGTCGTGGTTAATCTCCCTGTATTTATTGTTCTTATATTGTCTCCGTTGTTCCATCATATTCAGTATTTCTTACCTAACTTACCTTAGTACAAATAATGTGCTTATAAAAAAAGTTACAGCCCTTTGAAGTTACAAAATGAAAATCGATTTTTTCCAATATATCGAAAACTATTAGAGATTTTTAATTGAAAATGGACATGTATCATTCTTATGGCAGTAACATCTTAAAACAAAATTATAGTAAAATTTGTCCACCCCCTAAAAATTTTATGGGGGTTTTATTCCCTTCAACCCCCCCAAACTTTTGTGTACGTTCCAATTAATTCAATATTGGGGTAGTTAAACACAACGTCTTTAAAACTTTTTTGCCTCTTAGTATTTTTTCGATAAGCGAGTTTTTATCGAGATGCGGCTTCTTTTTTAATATATTTACAAAAAAAAGTTATGGGGTATTGTTCCTTTAAACCCCCCAAATGTTTGAGTACGTTCCCATTAAACTATCATTGTGGTACGATTATTTAAACACAGTGTTTTTAACAATTTTTTGCTTTTAGTCTTTTTTTGATAAAAAGTATGTATTACAGCTTTTATCGAGATGTGGCTTCTTTTTCAAAATATACCTAAAAATGTAAATTATAAAAAATAAATTTTCAGATTATTAACCTTCTGATGACCAAGCGGAGGAAATTGTGACCCCAGCGTATGTTTTTCTTTAATAAATTCAAAAGTATTTTCAATTTTTAACTCATTTTTTTTTATTTGACTTTAATATCATTCTAGATATCCTCATATTTTGAAATAAAAAAAATTCCCTATATTTTACGAATAAAAAATATATTCTGAAGTTGATGTTTAGTAAAATACCGTCTATTATGTGTAATTCCAAGTAGTTTTACGCTAATGACGTCGACTTTGCAAAGTAACAAGACACTTAATCAACATACACACTACACATGACACTAATACTCATGTTGTGACTGGCTGAATAACATAAAGTCCATGCCAAAAAAAACTTCATTTTTTTGTTAATTGCCATTTTTGACATTTTTGAGCTGGGGTCAATACCCCCCCCCCTTGGTCATCCGTGTAACAAAAAAAGGTTGGTCATCGGAAGGTTAACAGGTCTCTATAATCGTAATTAACCATATATACCCCATTCCACGAATAAACGACCCTCTTAGATTATCGTGACAACGAATATTTTACTGTGCAAAATATGAAGAACGAAAGTAAATTGCAAATTATATTGTTGTTTATTGAAGTAATTATTAGAGCAAAATACTTTCGTATTTCTTATGTTGCACACTAAAATATTCGTTGTCGCGATAATCCAAAACAGTCGTAAGAGTATATTCGTGGAATACACCATACAAATATGTGGTAGATTCGACAAATATTCAAAATATCTCGATAAACACTGGCTTATCAAAAAAGTAATAAGAGAAGTAAGAACTTATTTTGAACTTATGTTTTTCACCCCCCGAGAAGGGGTGAAACTCAACCCCAGGGCAAAAGCACACATCGGCACAATATCACTTTTTTTCTTTGGCATGTTAGCTATGCTTATGCTAAATTTCATGTCAATCCAAAGGGTTCTTTAAATTTTTTTAAAATGTACAGCAAAAACCATCAAAGGATTTACTATTTCGTGAACTGTGGTTTTTTGAATTGGTCTGATATGTCGTAAACCTTTCAGACTTAATTCAGTTATGGATCTTAAAAAGGGTCCCATGCTTGATAGGCCAGCGGCAGCAACCCCTAAAATAACATTATACCGACCAAGCAAATCAACTTTTAGGTGATTGGCCAATTTTGGTGATTCTTTATGTTTTTGATGTCGTTAAATCTGAATATAGTTTATATTTAGCTAAAATTGGTGGAACATGTTCAAAAATCAAATTTTATGTAAAAGTGCGAAAAATTAATTTAGATGATTTTTCAATTTTAACTCGCTGTATGGTTGTAGGTCTGGGTCCCGCGTATGAAAAAAAAGTTGATTAATAGCAAGCTAAAAATTTGTTAATAGCTTAAGGGTGTCTAGTCGAACAAACTTTGATATATAGGAACATTCGAACAGGGGAAGTTTTAATTGTGGAAGAGGTTAAAAATTTGGAACGGTCAGACCACGAAAACGTCACGTGTATTTTGTCTGACAGAACTTCCAATTGATTTGTTACACTTTCATTAAACTCTCATGCAAAAATCGGGCTACTATTTATCACCAAATGGTAATTATAATAAGTGGAACACGTAGAATATGTCAAATAACAGGAACTATGACAGGTGATAAATAGCAGTCTGATTTTTGCATGAGAGTTTAATGAAAGGGTAACAAATCAATTGGAAGTTCTGTCGGACAAAATACATGTGACGTTTTCGTGATCTGACCGTTCCAAATTTTTAACCTGTTCCACATTTAAAACTTCCCCTGTTAGAGTGTTACCATATATCAAAGTTTGTCCGACTAGGCACCCTTAAACTGTTAACAAATTTTCAGCTTGCTATTAGTCAACTTTTTTGTCATACGCGGGATCCAGACCTATTGCTGTAAATATTTTCTTTCGAAAATTTTACTGTATCATCTTTGAACTATGTATTTAAATAACAATGAGATTCGTCCGAGAAGTTTAAACTAATTAAAAGAGGAGTTGTTAATTTTTAAACATTTTGTCGTCAGATTTCGTTAGTTTCATGTTTACTTAAAATTCCTTAAAAAAGCTGAGTGACAAACTTTTTAGCTTATAATTTTAACTAACAAAGTATTAAAACATGAACCATGTAGAAGTTTTCTGGAAAATTTTAAGTCAAAATATGCAGTAGGAAAAAAGTTATGTGACTTTATAGATGAGTGGCACTCCCCCAAAACAACTCTTATTTCTCGAGATACTGACCACGGTGTGGTGAATGGCCAATTTTGGTCATACTTTATGTTTTTGATGGTGCTGAAAACGAAAATGATGAAGTAGGCGAACATTCTTAAAATCGCAATTTTGCCCTAAAAATAAAAAAAAAATGAAATCATGTTTTTCTTAAAATTAAAACTTGCACCATTTTTTCTATAAAACATTTTGTTTTTTGTACTTTTTATTTTTAAATAATTTTAAAATAAAACTTCATTAAAACGCTAAATTTCAATTTTTTTTGACTCAACTCTTGCGATTTAACTTTGAAATTCAGGAATCTCCACCTTTTATTTAAAAATGTCATAACTTTTACTATAATTAGACGGAAAGATTGAAACATATTATCCCATTGTCTTCAGAAAAATGAAAAATATATACCATTAAAATTCTAGAAAAAAATATTTAAACGGAACAGAGTTGTAGCGAGTTAAACGCAAAAAAACTTGATTTCATTTTTTTTTAATTGCTAGTGTAAAATTCCAATTTTGAAAATGGTCCCCCACATAAAATTCAAAACAAACCTCATTTGCATTTTCAGCACCATCAAAACCATAAAGTATGACCAAAATTAGCCATTTACCATACTGTGGTCAGTATCTCGAGAAATAAAGCATTTGTTGGGGTGTGCCGCTCGTCTATAAAGTCACATAATTTTTTTCCTGTTGCATATTTTGACCTCAAATTTTCCAGAAAACTTCTTCATGACTTACGTTTTAATGTTTTGTTGGTGAAAATTATAAACTAAAAATTTTGTCACTCAACTTTTTTAAGTAAACATGAAACTAATGAAATCTGACGACAAAATGTTTAAAAATTATTAACAACTCCTCTTTTAATTTTTCTTAACATTTCGGCCAAATCTCATTGTTATTTAAATACAGCAAAGATGATACAGTAACATTTTCAGAACAAAATATTTACAGGGACCAAATATACAGCGAGTTAAATTTGAAAAATGAACAAAATCGATTTTTCGCATTTTTGCTTAAAACTTGATTTTTGAACATGTTCCACCAATTCTAGATAAAAATAAACATCATATCCGGATTCAGAGACCTCGAAAATATAAAGAATGACCAAAATTTGCATATTTCACCTATCATGGTCGCTTTTTCGATTTCTAAGCCTCAAATTAAGGGTGTGCTGCTCGCCTATGAGTTTAAAAGATTAATAATAATATAATATTAGTTGAGAGAAAACAAAATGAATTTTGCCAAAACAAAAACAATGACAAACACACAAGACAATAGAAACGTAATACTAAACGACACCACAATAGAAGCGGTTAATGATTATATATATTTGGGACAGATTATAAAAATAAATAATAATAACCAAACAGCGGAGGTAAAAAGAAGGGTCAGATTAGCCTGGGCAGGATTTGGAAAATTAAAATGGGTCCTAAAGAATAAAAAAATACAACAATACTTAAAAAAAAAGTGTTTGACCAGTGCATACTCCCAATTCTCACATACGCATGCCAAACATGGACCTTGACCAAGGCAAACATGGATAAAATAATAAAGACACAAAGAGCCATGGAGAGAGCAATGTTAGGAGTAAAATTGACAGACAAAAAGCAAAACAACTGGGTCAGAAAGAGAACAAAAGTCAAAGACGCAGGTCAACATATAACCAGGCTAAAATGGAGCTTCGCAGGTCATAACGCTAGACAAACGGACAATAGGTGGAATAGCACGATACAACAATGGAGACCATGGACAGGAAAGAGAGCAAGAGGACGACCCCAGATGAGATGGGGAGACGACATTAAAAAGATAGGAGGAACGCACTGGAAACAGAAAGCACTAAACAGAAGCGAATGGAGGAAACTGGGGGAAGCCTATGTTCAGAATTGGACGAATTAAAGGGCAAAAGAAGAAAAGAATTAGTTGAGACCGAGGTGTTTGCTGCGTTTACAAAGAAAATCATTGACACTAGTTACTTTACATAATGAAAGTGGTATAGATATTAAAAGTAATGGTACAGGGACAGATCTCTGTAGTAGATCTAAACTTGCAGATTGGTATTTAATTGGACAGCCGTTTTATCTTTGGAATCCTACTTGTCTATATGGAATTTGCGTATGGTGTTAGCAATTTCTTGAGGAATTTGTAATTAATAATTGTATCATCTTTTTCCGAAAAATGAACCAGTCCATGGTTCCAAAAATAGATTATAACAAAAGATCAGACTCACAATAAAAGGTTTACTTTTGGTAATCTACCGAAGTCTGTTAAAGTTTTTTACTCAAGGTGTTTTTTGACTTATATTTTCGTGTATTTGTAATGCTATTAAGCATATCATTTACCAATCAAGTTTTCTGTATTTACTACGTCTTTCAAAACAGCTTGTTTTCAGTTTTAGACCAGGTTATAAATCGATCGGATAATGAAAAAAATAGCAGACTTTACGCTTACATTAAAGAAACTAATTTTAATCGCATATTGAAGTACAACTTCCTGAGTTTCAGATTTTGACACTCGCGTAACTGGTTTAAAATAAATAAATCTGTAAATAAGTAACTCGTGGTTTTTATAATTTTCACAAATAGCCAAAAGACCTTAGACCTTTCTTTAGGCTACTTCTTTAACCCTGCAGTACTCACGTGGGATACTAGCGTATCCCACTTGCCAGGAAACCGTGAATTTGTTCTTATATAGCGCATGTGACACACCAGCTTCTAGATAAGCTTTCCGGACAGTTTACTTAAGACTTTGGTGAGGTGCGTATGTGTGCCTTTTCTGTTCAGAGCTATTCATCTTCTTTAAGTACCGTGCCCAAATTTTTAGGCGTGGGTAGCTTCCATAACAATTTGCCGATATCGTTCTCGATCTTGTGCGGCATGTAATAATTGATCTGCTGATAAGCCAGTCCATTGACGAAGGTTTCGGAGCCATGAATATTTCTTTCGACCAATTCCTCTTTTTCCGTCGATCTTTCCATTGAGTATTAACTGCAGCATCCTGTATCTGCTACCTCTCATTATATGCCCCAGATATTCAAGTTTTCTCTTTTTTATCATCTTCATTAAATCACCTTCGCCTTGACCTACTCTGTTTAAGACTTCTCTGTTTGAAATGCGTTGAACCCAATCAGAGCTATTGGTGAGGTTAAATTTGGTTCTGGGACACATACGTATCCCACGCGACCTCTGAATTTAAGTTTTAGCTTAATATTTGTTGGTGATTTATCTGTCTGTTACATAATATATATTGTTATGCTCTACCTTTTTTATTTATTTAGATTAATTAGCAAATTCTTAATTTAATTGATTATCCAATTATTTTACTTATTGCCTATGTAAAGACATAACTAAATTCCAATTAAATTTTCCAATCAATTTTATTATCAGGGCTAATTTTGTATTTAATACAATACCTGTAATCTGTAGCTTCTAGTATTTCTAGTTGCTTACTTCTTCCAGGGTAGAAACAGGGAAATTAACAACAATCAAATTCATATAAATGTAATCTATTGTTTTTATCAAATGCCGTGTACATATGATTCAAAAATATTAAAATTTCAAAAGGGATTTAAATTTAACCCCCCTCTACAATCAAGAAAACAACAGCTTAAAAATCTAGAGTTACTTGGAATAGAATGTGAAAGTATTCTACAATCAATACCTTTGGATAATACGGAAGAAATTAGGAATAATGTTAAAGTCATGCTCAAAAAAGAATTAAATAATATAAATTCAAATAGAAATGGTAATAACAACAGATACCACATGGAAGTTAAAGACACTATCAAAACTATAGGACAGAAGATTACTGAACACAACCTTACAGTTACTAAGGCAGATAAAGGTAGTACTGTGGTTATCCTACATATTCAATACTACCATCAAAAAGTTACTACATTCATCATGGACAATAAATTCCTAACTAAATCGATTAACATCAATACTTTTACTGCAAAAGTCAGAACTTCCATTAACAATATAACTGAAATTTGTGATAATATTACCAAAAAGAAACTTCTACCGACTAAAACAATTATACCTAGACTTTATGGACTCATAAAAATTCATATAACTGACATCTTTGAAAATATAACTATTAGACCTGTAGTTTCCTTTACTGACTCCCCTACTTATTATCTAGCTACGCACTTAAATAAATTTTTAAAACTTTATATAATGACAAATTTGATTATGTTGTCTCTAACAATTTAAGTTTAACTAATAAAATAACATCAGTCAATCTCAGTAATGAAGACATACTCATTTCTCTTGATATAACTAACTTATTCACAATAATATAATTTAGATTTATGGAACAACAACTCTACACCGGGTCAAATTATAGAATACACAGAGCTGTTGGATTTATGTTTGAGCCAGAATTTCTTTAATTTTAATAATATCACATATTATGTCCAACCGGATGGACTTGCTATGGGTTCTCCACTGTCCCCAATATTGGCGGACATATTTTTGAATGATCTTGAATCTAATAAAATAACGAAAAACAATCCTTTCACAGATGACATCAAATTTTACTCTAGATACGTGGATGATACTTTAATAATTTGGAATGGCTCTATTGACATCCTACACAATTTTCTGGATTATCTTAATACAATACATCAATCTATTAAATTTACCTTAGAGATTCAAGATGATTCAAATAGCTTAAATTTCTTAGATCTTACATTAACGCTCAGAAATGGAACGATTGACTTTGGTATTTTCAGGAAGCCAACCCATACCGGTACAGTTATACCAGCCGACTCACATCAACCAATACAACATAAATTAGCGGCTTTTTACAGTTACATCAATCGTCTTACTACTATTCCCTTGACATCAACCTCATTTAATAAAGAATTGAAAATTATCCAACAGATTGCAGTCAATAATGGTTACAGCGTCGACTAAATAAATAAATTGCTACACAAAAAGATAAATAGACTTCTAGAATACCAAGTCTATACACAACCTATTACGGTCGAACTAGAACAAAAACCATATAGATCATTGACATTCACAGGTCAATTCTCATATAAACTTGCTAAACTTTTCAAAAATTACTGTAACATCTTATTTAAAACAACATCAAATTTGGGTTTGGCTTTCCTTAATAACAAGGACATTCGTGATAAATCTGAACGTAGTGGAATTTACAAATTGAGTTGCCACACCTGTAACTCGAGATACGTGGATAGAACCTTCAGGTCATTCAACATTAGGCTGAAGGAACATCTTAGATACATAGAACGTCCATCATTGGCCAGTCACACTTCTCCCAGCATATACGTAACTCAAACCATGACTTTGATCCAAACACTGATTTCACTATCCTCCATATCAGTAACCGAGGTTTTGTTCTGAACAACCTGGAACATTTAGAAATATTAAAATTACTAAAAGACCCTGATTCACATACATTAAATGCACGGTTAGAATTGGAATATATCCCAGCCTATTCTGTTTTAATTTAAACCTTTAATTATGAACAATTTATTTCATTTAATATTATAATATTTAACACTCATTTTAGTTATTATTTTTGAAAAGTATTCTGAGGATCCTAACAAGGAGTCTTCAAAATACATTTTGTTAAAAATTCCGAAACAATTGCTGATTGGTCTTCAAGATTAATATTGAAACCATATATACCAGATAATTGATACATTGTACTAAACTATTATCATTAATGATATTTTCATATTTCACCCTTTAATTAAAATTTTCCGATACAAATGTTCCAATTTTAAAAGAATTTTTAAAACAATTTTATCAAGTTTACAAAATATATCCAGTTTAACAATTTAACTAAAAAACTTCTTACCTTTAAATTAACTCAATACTCCAACAGCCACATAATATCATGGTATAGTTTCTGCATCATACTAATATCCACACTTAGTATCAAACAAATTTTGTGTATAATCGGCTTCAGATTCTTAGCATTGAAATGTAAACCACCTTCTGATATGCTAACCAAAAATCCCACCACGTGGTTGATAAAATTCATACCATACTTAAGTATATCTAAAACTATATTAAAAAAAAATCAGGAAAAGCCTGGTATGGTAGCTAAATTTGTTTAATTTAAACCAATAGCAATTACACCCGCTTGCACAGTTTAATACAGAATTTGATCCATCATAACACGAAAATAACATAACGTAATACAAATTTTTTTAATCATCTTTTTATACACTGTGTTATATTAGTCTGTATTTTCAGTTTCAATTTTTAAAATTATCTACCATTATTTCCAAAGATTCTAAACTTCTTAAGTATCATATACCTTTACTATTCAGACTATTTTACATGACCGGCTAAATTACTTGAAAAAATTTTTTAAAACGCTACTGTAAAAGAATTCCAATACAGCTTAAGACAGTGGATATACAAAATGGTTATTTATTAAAAGCATCATTATTTTGGATAAGGTGACTTACCACAGGACATTGCCGACAGATGTTTCGGAGGTTGATTGGAACTTTTGAAAACTATTAAATCAAATAAAGTTAGAAACGATGTGTGCCTTTAAATACTAGGAGAATATGCCCTTCCAATACTTAGGTATATTTCCGTTTCCTCCGCGTCACGCTGATTTGTCAACGTCATATACAATTTCAACAACCTAACACCTGTCGACAGTCCTGACAACATCACTTCTTTCTTTCTTTCTTTTTCTTTTATTCCTCATTTGGCTGTTTTCTCTTTTCATTCTATTTTCAATTTATTTTCAATTTATTATTTAATCTTCTCCCTATTTTGAACTCTATTATTAACTTTAAATCACTATTACCTTTCTTTTGTGTTTAATTTTTATCATATATTTATTTAATTTAGATCTATTTACTGAATTGTCTTTTAATTTTATTTATTATTAATTTGCTATTATTTGAAATCTGCTATACCGAACACCAAATTGATGCATAACTGAACTCACTGAACTTTATAGATATAGTCGTATATCATCTTGTCTTTATCTGTTTTCGAATTTTTTAAAAAATCTTAAGATTACAATTGATCTACTATAACATACCATAACATGGTAATTAGTCAACATTTAATCATTTGTTAAATCATTATTCAATTTTGTATAGTTGGTTTGTTATAATAGAAGTGATGTATATTACTATTTAGTTGAAATTATTACATTATATTCATATATATAAATCAGCAATACTAACGTAGCTGTATAATGTATCACTTCATAAAAATCAAATATTCACAACAGAATGTAGGCAACCCTTAATACATTGTGGAGAAGAAAAGTTAGACAACTAGTACTAACCTAGTTTGTTCTGACACTTCTAAGTTCCCACAAAATTTTATAAAAAAATTCAAAGTAAAAAATGATTCTTGGACTAAAAACCAAGACAGTTAAAATAAATTAAATGCAGTGCTCCTAACTTAAACTTCCCACATTATTTGTTGTTTCGTCTTGTGTCCTATGTGTTTGTTTTAATTTAATGTGATGTGAATTCACTCACCTATTTATTTATTGACGAATTTTTAAAATGCAATGTAGGTATACCCACAAAATACAATTTATTACTATTTCTTTTATCTAATTCAATAGCTTATTGATATTTGTTCATTGCTGGTATTAAAACATAGTCTCAATTTGCAATCAATTACTTACAACTGAATTTTACTTCCTACCTTTCTTTCTATTCTTTTATTTTCTACTCTACTTTTCCACCCCCTTTAACTTATATCTCAGTTCGATGTACCTACATTGTTTTCTATTAATTTACATTTATTACTGTTTTAATATATGACTGCTAATTTATATTTTAGCTACAACTTTTTAAGTCTTTAAGCTTTCTGATTTGTCTTCCGTTACACGACCACTACTCCTTTCATTAGAACATCAAGCAGTACTAGCCTTAACAATTTAGGTTACAGCTGCACATCCACATCTAACATACATAATACTCATTCTACCCGTCTGTATCCAAACGTTGTCAATCTTGCACTAACACACACATTAATAAATAGAATTCTGTTAATAAATATAAATAAAATAATAAAAACAAATTTTTTAATAAGTAAAAATATAAATCTTTAAAACCAATAAAACCTCCAAAAAATTTTTGTAAACAGTAAACATTTTAAAAAATTGTATATATGACATCCACCTCTTTACTTCACAAACACAAGAATAGACACAGATTTGTTGGTTGTCTCTCAACAACTATCTCTTCACCCTCAAGAAATCCCAAATACTATAAATTTGTTTACCTTTGTTTACCTTTGTAACATTTTCCGTCTTTTCCACCATATCCCGTTAGCATAACTTAAGCAGAAACATCATGTTATGGAATAATGAGGTTATAGCTCCTTGTATCCGAATGTAAGTACGCCACGTTATAATTGCATGATTGTTGACAGTATACATCTGCATGTGTTTGTAAGCTTGGGGACGTTTGTTACTGCCCTTCCCCCCTTTTTACATGCATATGTATTTGTCTGCTGTTTTTACTATTTTATGTATGTTGTTCAACATTGGCTTGATCTTATGGATCTTTAGCATCTTTTATAACCAGACATTGTTCTAACTCCTGGTTTTATTTGTAACATTTAGTGACTTGTAACCGTTGACCTGATGATGCTCTGCAACCTATAGAGAGCGAAACCGGTCGTCGGAAGTACACAATTAAATGATTGAGAGTACGTCTGTCTTTTTCTTCATTCTTCAATTAAAATTTAACTTTGTTGCAACAATCTCTAACTTAATACATTAAAACTCTAACTCTGATATCTCCTTGTTTTGACAAAATTATTTATCTAATTAATTTCTTATTTACTCATACTAAATTGAATGAATTTTACTTTTCTTCCTTTGAATTGATTTCTTAAATTTGAAATGACTAACTGCGTTACAAAAATTGTTCAATAAACAAGTAAACAAATATAGTCTTAATATGACTTTTCTCCATTTAGACAAATGATTTGACTAACCTTTTATTCTTCACTCCCTCGTTTTCTGGACTGCGCTGTCCTTGATTCTCTCAACACGTACCCTTTGGTTGTTGCAAAAAAATCCCCCTCGTCCAAACTGCTTCCAAGAAAAACACACAGGACTTGCTCGAATATCTTGTGCACAAACGGATAATAATAAGCTACTCGTTCTAGACAAAACAAAGGAATCTCCCTCGGACCAGGAAAATTAGCTCTTCAACCGGTCGACGATTTAGTTTCAACTTGATTCTGCTCGCAAAGGCTGATCACACCAACTCTACACTGATTCTACACTCTTTAAAACACTCGGCTGCCTTCTCTCGATGTTCATTACACACTGACTTTCTTTTTGTCTCAAATCCATACTCTCACATCCATTATCCCTTCTCCCGATATTTTTCGTCCACTTAACAACAACCTCTCTCAAACCATTTATTTCGAAACCCAATATTCTTCCACATAACTTTTACCAATTTGTCAAATTTCAAGGAAAATCATAATTAGTTATTTTCTACTCTGTACTTTTACAACTACAAATAATACAGTTTGTATACCACATTAAAATTATCCCGGAAGGATCTGAAAAACGTTATTGTCCCGTCAACGCTCTCTCCACTTTCTAATCACCGAAATGTTTTGTTAATGCCCCGTCCATTTCGTCGAATAATTATCACTAATCGTTTTAATTTTTCCGAAACACTTGTTTACTAGTAAAATTAAATTCTAAACAAATTTGACCATATACAGGGTGATGAAAAACTATCATTTCATGGTCGTTGATATAAATTTAATTTTTTTCAATTTCCTTAAAAAAACAATTCCACAACAGTATATTTATTTATATTTTGGTTTTTTATGTGAATTATTACTTATAGCTTTAAAAAATGAGCAAGGATCCGGAAAAATGGTTGGCATGGTACGAAGCGCTAGAAGAGAAAGAAGCATTCGGGGTAGCCGATCCAGATAAATATAATGAATATTTTTGTTCAAAAAGTATGTATAGTGGGTTCTTTGTAATATCAGCAAGTCCAAATCCTTAATTCAAATACTTAGAAGAAGCTTCGACTACTGGAGAAACAACTACATCCCAACCAAAGGAGGCCAAAACAGGAAATGGTTGACGCTTGAAATGTCTTCGAAAAACAGATCAAATAACAAAGGACTATTGTTCCCTCTGCAATAATTAGATCTGAAAACAACACTGGAAAGGATCACCGGTCGTCTGCTTAAAATGCGCAACATAAAAAGATGAATCATATTATGATTACCACTTTATCTAACTTCAATTTTTGAAATGTATTTATTCGCTTTTAACAAAAATGAGATTGTCTTATAAATAATTCATAAAAACAAACTTTGTTTAATATTAAAACGGCAATTGAATATATTTTATTCCTGATGTATATGTACTGGAACACACGTGTATCTGACGCGACAGCTCAGGTAACATTTTGCTACGCGAGTAATCCAGGGTTAAATTTGCATGTGTTTATATTCCATCTCTACATGAAGGTCTAGAGGCCTGAATACCCAGACAAGATATATCACATAACCACTGACTTACTGAAAAATGTAAAAGTACGAGTAGACGTTAATGAAAGTCTAGAGCGATTAATTTGACATAAGGAATTTCTGTTATTTTTCTTGAATTCCGTCCGTTACAAGTTGCTTAAAAATTTATGGAACTTCGTATACTTTAACGCTTGTACTAAATTTTTTTCAACGATTGTTATAAAATAAATTGGACACATAAAACAAACATGGCCATAAAATGTAGATTAAGTAACGCAATTAATTACACTCCAAAATGTTTGTTGACAGTTTGATTTTTCAAAAAGTCAACATTTTTTTTTTAATTTTTTTAATGGCATGGACTTTATGTCATTCAGCCAGTCACAACATGAGTATTAGTGTCATGTGTAGTGTGTATGTTGAGTAAGTGTCTTGTTACTTTGCAAAGTCGACGTCGTTGTCTTTGCAAAGAGACGGTAATTGTATCCGAACGTCTGCGGTCCCTAAAAAAGTCAACGTGTTATATCAGATTTTATCCTTTGCTTAATATTTACAGAGGAAATCTATTTTTATAAAATAAACTTATTTATTATTAGTTACCAATAACTTGAAATATCAAGCAATAAAAAATATAAGTTTTCGTAGTTTTAATTAATTAAAAAATTTATTAAATTATAAAATTATAGGCTATTGTTTTTAATTTAAATTTTAATTTAAATTTTGATAAAACTTTACTAGTATATTATTGTCCATATTGATATACGGAGTGGAAACATGGACTCTCGGAATTACAAGTATGAAGTGTATAAGCCTTCGAGATGTGGGTTTTTCGAAGGATGTTGAAGATCTCTTGGAAAGAGCATGTGACCAACAAAGATGTTCTCGGAAGAACGGGGGCTGAAAGAAACTACTAATAAAAATTTTTTTTAAATGTGATTTTTTAGATGAGAAAAAGTATTGTTTATAAAGAAAATATATTTGGTGTCATAATGACGAAAAAACAATTGAAAAATGTATTTATATTACTCCTTATATTACTATAACCGTGGCGTATATTGTCCACCTTCGGAAGCAACAAACAATAAACTGTAACTTATTATCTTTCCAGAACGCCGATTATAACGAAACTAAATCCAATTGTAAATAGTCCAGGAACTGAAGCTTTTCACCTCGCAATTTTTACAGAATGGATCGATTTGCTTGAAAATTTGAGAACAAGTAGTGGATAGTGCAAGGATTAAAATCTATATGATGCCGAAAGGCGCTTTTACCATGGGGGTGGTTGCCACCCCATCCCGTTGGTGGAAATTTTTTATTATAATTTGACCGCAAAAGTTAATAAAAAGATTCATTCTAAGCAAAAAATGTTTCATATATTTTTTTGATAAAATGAATAGTTTTCGATTTATTCGCTATCGAAAGTGTTAGTTTTATATCGAAAAAATAAGTGTTTTTCAATAATATACTAATTTACGATTCACTCAATTTTTGCAGTAGAAAAAATTTTCTCAAACCAATTTCTTGGGAATTAAATAACCTAAAATTTCATATTTAAATATTTTTTCGTATCTGTGGTGCTAATCTTTCTATTCTGAAGAAATCGACATTTTTACCAAACTACAAAAATTCGTCATTCGCTTTTAACTCCAGTTTGTTAAAAACTAATCTTTCTAAGCCAGTCAAACTTCTAATACATAATTCTATTAATAATACATAAATGAAGAAGAATGAATAAGACCAATGACTAACAACATCGCTAACTTACATTATTATGCTTCCAGTTGAATTTCTCCTTTTTTTTTTCAAAAATATATATTGATTTTTTAACCGTAACTTTTCTACTTTTTATCTTGGAAAGTTTGGCAAAATAGAATTTTGTAGATATTTATAAGTTATATAAGCCTATTAATAATAATTCTTTTTAAAATCCTCAGTCGCAAAAAGAGGTGACTTTGAAAGGGTTGGTAAAGGTGGTTTTTGCATGTTATTACAAGTTTTAATTATCAATAGCTCACTCAATTTTTACTGTAGTAAAAATTTTTGCAAACCAGTTTTTTGAGAATTAGATACGCTACAATTTCGTATTTAAACATTTTTTCGTTTCTCTGATGCTAATCTTTCTATTCTGAAGAAACAGCCTTTTTTTCAAACTACACAAAATCGTTATTCGCTTCTAACTCCATTTTTTTAAAAACTAATCATTCTAAGCCAGTCAAACTTCTAGAACCTATTAATAATATAAAAATAAAGAAGACCAAGTAAGGTTAATGACTAATTTTAATTAGGGTGGTGATTAGGAGGTTGCTTCACATCACTTTTTCGCTGAAAAAAGTAGGGACTAACATTCTTTTCAATATACGTCACTTAATTTTTGAGCTAAAGACTTTGTTTTTATTTCTGTTGATAGATATTTTAAAATGCTTTAAATTAGTTTAAACAAGTTATTCTCGAAAAATGAACAGTTTTCCCGTCTTTTGACTTTGAAACTACAGTATTTAGCATTTGACGAAGAGCTTACATTTAATAATGTATAGCTTGATTACTATTGGTCTTAAAAAAAACTAAAGGAAACTTTTTTGTTTATTGTTTCAAAAGGTACCTACATTTTTGTTAAGTAAAGTTGTTTTGATAAAACGAAAACTTTTGGAGTTATTAGACTAAAACTTATTAACAACATGGGTTTTTTCGATATAAAACTAACACTTTCGATAGCGAATAAATCGAAAACTATTAATTTTATCAAAAAAATATATAGAACGTTTTTTGCTTAGAATTATGTTTTTACTAACTCTTGAGGTCAAAATATAATAAAAAATTTCCACCCCCGAGATGGGGTGACAACCAACCCCATGGTAAAAGCGCCTTTCAGCATCATATAGATTTTGATCCTTGGACTATTCACTACTTATTCTCAAATTTTTAAGCAAATCGATCCATTCTGTAAAAATTGCGAGGTTTTGTCCTATTTTAGGCTTCATTACTTGGACTAAAAGCACATTCCAGTGATAGGTTAGATAAATAAACAAAGTCAAAAATTAAATTTTTAAATATATTTGCAGTAGAATTCTTATAACTGGCGTACAAAATACGCCAGCGCGTGTAGTTAAAAGTTCAGCAAATCAATTCTAAAGATGTTAATTCTAAGCTAGTATGGCTTATCAATGGCATTCGTTGGACCGGAATCCTTCTGCGGCATTGTAAATACTATATAAGAGCAGCTACATAATAGTGGATAGCTCATAAATCTCTGAAATTGTGAAGAAGTTAAGGAGAACAAAGACAGGCGACACAATTTATTATAGAACATTCGACAAAATTTACATCAGATCTAATAAGCGAAGATAGCAAAACAGTTGAATCAAATGGGATTGGATTTTGTCAGCTATAAAAAGAAACAGCAGAGCACATTTGATGTCAATGTGACAGCCTGGAAAATGTGCGGTTCTTTGCATTAGGCGAAGAAAAGACCCCGCCAAAAAGAGCCTCCATCAAAGAGCTATATGGAAGGTCCAGTCTCGAAGTTATTAGCCCTTTCAAAAAGGATTAGGCGAGATAGTATAATCTAGCACTAAGAGAAAAAGATATATCTGAGAATGTCGCAGTGAAATAGGCCAAAACCACCTCATTGAGTCTATCTATCTGTCAATGTATCTGTACCCAAACTCTACTTTCTGAGATATTTTTAGATTTATTTAAATTTAGGGTATGCCTTTAATTTTTTTAAGTAAGTTTAAAGAATTTAGTAATTATTTTATTCACTAAATAATAAACACAAAATTATAACAATATGCAATAAACGTAACAGTTAATGTGGCATTAAGGAAATAAGTCTATGTAAAGCCAGTGTACAAAATATGCATCTCCAAGGTCTAGGTAAGTTTGTAACCGATATACAAATGACCGAGCTACATTTCTTAATATTTAAGCTAAGCCAATATTATTAAAAGCTTTTCTTATTATATTTTTTATAGCATGTGGCGTTGTTGGATGCCTCTGGTACACAAGGTTCTTTGTTATATAGCCTAATTTGAAAAAATCATTTTTGACAATTCCGGTGACGGCGTTGGCCAAACAGCTCCTTTTCTGCCTATCCACAACGCAGAATAATTACTGTTTATATTTTTAGATGATTGTGAATAAGAGCAGTGTGCTGAATTGGAGCATTGCCTTATAAAAACTACATTTTTGCCGAATATTAAGTGGAACATTTTGCAATATTAATGGCAAACGATAATTCAGAAAATCGAGCACCATTATCACTGCCGCTAAAAAAAAATGATGGCCAATCACGTGGTTCTCAACAATACCACACTAAACATTTTTAGACAAAAGACTTTTTGACTTTTGACTTCTTCCGTTGTACCTACATAGGTGTTAATATATTCGGAGTACAAGTAGACAATTTCTCGAAATTGCATCAAATAGCCAGATCATATCTGTTAGTTCTACAGAAAAATTCATTTTTAAAATCAAAGACAAGCCACACACACTGATTAAAAAGGTAATAATATGAAAACTGTCATTTTTTCAAAGCCTACTGTTTTACCGCTGTTAGCTGATACGAAATTAATTAGTAGTACTTATTACTAATTACTAGTTACAATCGACAGTTATGAATGTTTTACTTAAAACTTCTTGGCTGTACGGTTGATATAACATTAATCTAAATATTTTACTTAATTAATCTTAAAACTGTAATTACTGTTTTGTTGTAGTTTTATATTTATGTTTTGTTTTTGTTATTTATTGAATAAGAACAATAATTTTGTTATATCATTACATAAAACTAAGTTATTTCTACAAAAACACAAATTGAAGGTACTCCGAAACTTAAGGTACTAGTACACTTTAGAAGACCAAAAATAATAATTTTTTTCAAGAATTTTTTTCTCAGAACCTTTATTAAAAATGATCATAAAACTTTGTTCATATTAATATCTAACTCTTTAGAGAGTACGAAAATATATCTTTTTTTCATTTATGCACGTACACTAATATTGTAGAGGGCGCAAAAGTCGAGGTCTCGACAAATGATGGCGGACAGTTAATCTCAGGATTGGGATATCTGAAACAAAAAATAGCACTGTATTTGAAAAAGGAAGGTTTCTTACGTGACAATTTACTACAATTTTACCAAAAAAATAAAAGATAAATATTTTTTAACCATGAAAAACTGAAGAAAAACGGGCGATTTTTTCACAAATTTTTTTCAAATTTCGGTAAAATATTTTTTTTTACGGAATTTTTCACTAACGGTGGTAAATTGTCACGTAAGAAATCTTCCTTTTTCAAATGCCGTACAATTTTTTACTTCAGAGATCCCAATCCTGAGATTAACTGTCCGCCATCGGAACTACTTTTTTCGAGGCCTTGAATTTGGCGTTCTCTACAATATTAGTGTACGTGCATAAATGAAAAAAAAATATATATATTTTGTATTCTCTAAGAGCTACGTATTAATATGTAAAAAGTTTTATGTTCATTTTTGATAAAGGTTCTAAGAAAAAAAATCTTAAAAAAATGCTTATATTTGGTCTTCTAAAGTGTACTAGTACCTTAAAGGAAACTAAAAATATCTTAGAAAGTAATAAGTTTATATCTAGGAAATGCTTTATAGAAATGAAAAAGTATTATAGATGAAATATTTAAACAAGAAACATTTTATGTAACTATTTTTTTAAGTCTTATTTGGAAGTAGAACTGTTTTCTTCACGTTGTTATTCTGTTTTCATTCTTAATGCGATAATCTGTATATATTTTTGCTATTATTCTTTTTTGATCGTATGAACCAGAGTTATAAAGATCAAAGACGAACAATGGGAATGGTATGTAGACGAAAAAAAAAAGAGAATACAACGAAAGAATAATACAAGGAGTAGTGGAAAAATTTCAGGAAAAGAATTACGGTCGTTTTATCAAGAAGCTTAGAAAACTGAAAGTGGATATCAGAATTACATTTCATACGACAAGAAAACAGAAGATGGAACACTCACGTGTGAAAAATAATCAGTAATGGGTACATGGGAAAGATATTTAGGTAACTACTGAATGAGAAAAATACAAATGAGAATATAAATTTCCTTATAGAGGATGATGGCATAATAATAGGACTGCCTAGTGAAGGAGGGATTTAAAGTATATTCCATGGGCTAAAAAATTAAAAAAAGACCAAGAGAAAACGAAACAGAATAGAATAGAATAGAAATATGCTTTTTTGTCACTGAAAATTTTTACAATTTTATGGACAAAGTTTACATACAGTCAAAAAAAAATAATATCAATAACAAATAACAAATACAATTTATTGTACAGAAAGATCTCAGAAATGAGGGAAGTATTGGTTGGGGAGAAAGAGTAACAAAAAGGGACGAATGGAGGAGAATAGTATTGTCAGTGTTATTAGTTAAGAAGCATGGTTGGACAAGAATCCACCCCATTTAATATAGTCGAGGAAATGAAGCATTTTGGCTCACAATTTTTTCGTCCAGCATGGATTTACTTGAAATTTTCACAGAAGGTAGGAAATAGTCCAAGGATCATTTTCTATTTCATGCTGCTCTACGCTAAAACCTTGGGGGTAGTTGCCACCCCATCTCGGGGGTGAACATTTTTCATTACATTTTAACCATGTAAATCGATGTAAAAATTAATTTTAATAAAAAAATGTTTTTTACATTTTCTTCGTAAAACAAATATTTTTCGATTTATTCGTGGTTGAAAGTAACAGTTTTTCGACGGAAAAATCGACTTTTTTAGAGGGTTTTTTGAGAATAACTCGAAAAATATGCATTTAATCAAAAAAACTGTAAATATCAAAATTATATTTTTTAGTAACACAAACGAAACTGTTTTTCTATAATATTTTTACGACCAATACAAACCGAGATACGGCATGTTAAAAGTTAGCTTTTTTCGTCAAATGCTTAATTTGAAATAATCAAATAACGGGAAATCTTTACATTTTTTTAGAAAACCTTACATGATGTTTCTTCAAGCATACAATAAGATCAAAAAAATAATAAAAAATTTCTAGCATAAAAATTGAACAAACTATGATGAAAAAAGGAGTCGGTACCTGTTTTTCTCTACGAAAAAAAAAAACAGTGAAAACAACCCCCTAACTACCCTTGTAACTAAAAATTGGTCTTCGCCTTTCTGTAATTCCTTTTTTATTTATATTATCAATACATCCAAGAAGTTTGACCTATTTAAAAGGCCTAATTTTAGAAAAATTGGATTTTAAAGAAAAATTGATTTTTTGAAATAATGCATTTTTTATCATTTTCATCAAAATATCTCCGAAAATATTGTAGATACGAAAAAAATGATAAATTACTAAATTTTAACTTTTTAATAGTCAAAATTTTCTTCTGCATAGATTTTCATTACAGTGAACCGTTAACGAGATATAGCTGTTTAAACATCTATTTACGAGCAAACATCCCCTTATTCGAACCCTTTAAACCCACCTCATATAAAAATTAAGGGATCTTACGGAATTTAATTTACACAATATTATTACTCTTTAAAAATCCTACAAAACTATTATTGAAAAAACTTTTTACCGCCAAAAATGAAGGAGCTATGTTTATAAAACTATTTTTTTTTCGAATAATTCGAATAGTCCCCTTATAGAGCATTTTCAATGTACCTATATAATACCACAGAGACGGTTCGTATACTGGATGACTAAAAACTCTTTTGTATGTGTATTTTTATATATTTGTAAATTCATAATTTTTGTGTAATGTTTTTGTAATTCTTTAATTCTACTTTTTTTCTGTACAGATCTATTAAATTGTCTACTTATAAAAATTGCAATGTTATTAAGGGTGGTTTTTAAGGGTTGAAATATTATGATATTATACACTAAAGCATAAAACAATCATTATTTAACCAGTCAAAACCAAATTTTACCTATATTAAAGTTTACAATGTTTTTATATAATTTTTAACAATAAGGGTAGTTTACACCCCTAAAAATAATCAACTCCCTTGACCATGATATAGAATATGAAGTACAGGGTAAGGTGATCCTTACCCCAAATTTTTATGTAAATTGATGCAAGCCGAAATTATTCTTTTAGGATAAGTAAACTTTTCATATATAGCTCCAACAAGGGTGGTTTTAAGGGTGGAGATATTGTGATATTATATCTTAAAGCACAAAACAATCATTATGCAACTAATAAGAAGCAAATGTTGACAATATTAAAGTTTAAAATGTTATTTTATAATTTTTTACAATTAGGGGTGGTTTTCACCCTTAAAAAACCAAAAGCGTACAACGGCTCAATATAGAAAATGAACTAGAGGGTGAAATGAGCCTAATCCCAAATTTTTGTGCAAATCGATGCTGAACGAAAAAATTGCGAGGTTTTGCCATTTTTCCAGCTTCATTTCCTCGACTAATACAAGTTTTGTAATATTTATATAGTATTATATTATTGCATTATATAAATTGTATTTTTAGCCTTAGGTATTCAAGGCCTGTTGAGCCTTTTACATAAATAAATAAATACATATTCCTCTTTTAAAACAATGACATAATATTGTGTTTAATTGCCATTTTAATTGAATACTAAGTCGTAAATTTCTTCTACTTCAAGTGCCATCTTCGTTCCGAAGGTTGGCAATCATCAGGGCTATACGTATTTTCGAAACTGCTGACCGAAACAATTCGTTGTTGCTACAGAAGTTTCGTCTTCTTCCTATGGACCTTTTTCCTGCTATCTTCCCCTGCATAATTATTCAAAGCAGTTCATATCTTTCGCTTCTTGTAATGTGTCCCAAGTATTGCAGTTTTCGTTTTTTGATCGTAAATATGACTTCCTTTTCTTTATTAATTCTTCTCAAGACCTCGACGTTTGTGACTCTCTCCGTCCACGATATTCTCAAGATTCTGCGATACATCCACAGTTCAAATGCCTCTAATTTTTTGGTATCAATCTTTTTCAGCGTCCATGACTCCATTCCGTAGAACAGCACAGAAAGTACGTAACATCTCATCAGGTGAAGTTTCATTTCAAGGCTCAAATCTCTTCCACAGAACACTCTCTTCATTTTAGTGAATATGGATCTGGCTTTTTCTATGATTATTTTTATTTCTGCTGAGCTATCGTTGTATTCATTCATAAAAGTGCCGTGTCGTAAATTTACGAACCTTTAATTCTGTCCCCAGGCAACCAAGTGACGTCAATAACGTCGAGGAAACGTCAGTTTTTGGTTAAATATATACACGTGTTTGAACATTACGTCATAGACGTCTTTTGAAGATGATTATTGACGTTTATGTTTAATATGTTTAACATGTTTAAAAACGTTTTCATTTCAGACACTTCTAAGTCCGACGACACAAAATTGGGAGGAGCTTAAATCTTATATTGACCCCAAACAATTTCGTTTATATCGTTATGGTTATAAGAAATTTTTCATTTATTGTTTACGTGCTTTGTGTGGTAAAATAAGACTTTTCATTTAGATATTTAGTTGAAGAAACGTGTTAATTAAGAGATTTTTATTCGTTTTTACTCAAGTGAGTTAGTTTAATGCAGTAATTCTTCTTGAAATTTTGAGATAATATGATTCTTTTTGATTTAGTGGATAGCGTTAAATTAAGATATGCTAGATAATTTGTTAATACATTATTTATTAGTTTATATGTTGTTTCAGTTTTGACACAGTAAGTATACTTATACTAAAAGTGAAAATTCTATTTGCATTGAGGGTATTGTAATTCTATACATTTTAGAGAGTATTCCATTTGGTTTTACTTTAAGCCTATGGGCTAAATTTAAAACAGTTAAATGAAAAATTGCAATACCAACAATGCCCATACGAATAATTATTGTGTATTTTTAAAACCAAAAAATGAAAAATAAATCTAAAAAAACGACATCAAAACGTTTTTGATATCACGTATTTAAAAAGTAATAAAAATGATGTCAATTATAGTGGAACATATTGACGTGACTTTCGACGTCGAAAAAACGTGATAAACTGATGTGGTTTGGTGATAATTATGTCGTTTTTTCAACGTTTTGTAAACGTTATTTGGTTGCCTGGGTCAATATTCGTAATTTTTTTAGTTTTTCTTTGACTTAATTATTTTTAATCTTATTTCTTTATTCCGTAAATGAAAATATTTCTCTATATTTAATTTATTTTCTTCTTAAGATGCTATATTCATACATACATAATTATTTTAGAATTTAGAACAATAAACACTGGAATAAATAGATTTTAAATACAGTACCTACCGACTTACATCTTTTTGCATTTTGTTCGGGATGACGTCAGGAAAAAAGTCTACAATATAAAAATGGGTGTAAATATATAATTATATTTACAGTGCATAAAATTCATCCAAAAGTGCATCAACATGTCAAAATCAATATATTAAGGCCCAGATTTTGTTACTTGGGAGTTTTTAGGGTCTCTGAACAAGAATACGCCATCAGAACCGATCCCCGGAGCACCTGGTGCCCAGGGTTACTGCTGAGGCACATCATCTGGAGTTTTGTGAGTTTTCGGCACTAAATTGATGCAAGAAGATTATTTGGGGGTTTTTGGAATCCCAGAACATAAATACGCCATCAGAATGGACCACTGCAGCATCTGGTGCCGACTAGTCACTGCTAAGTCACGTTATATTATTCTGAAGTTTCGGGACTTTTCGGCACTAAATTAATGAAAACAGATTACCGGAAGAGCTTCTGGGGTTACTGAACACGCGGACTCTATCAGAACCGATTTCCTAAGCACCTAGTGGTCAGAACATGCACACCAGTCACCCTGGGCACTAGGTCCTCTGAAGGTCGGTTTTAATATCATATTCGTGTTCAGAAACATCAGAAACCTTCGAGTAATCGGTTCACATCAATTTGGTGCAGAAAACTCTCGAAACTCCAGAAGATGACATGCCTCAGCAGTGACCCTGGGCACCAGGTGGTAGAGGGGTCGGTTCTGATGACGTATTGGTGTTCAACGACCCCAAAAACCATCGAATAATCTGCCTGTATGAATTTAGTGCTGAAATCACTCGAAGCTCCAGATGACGTGCCATAGCAGTAATCTTGAGCACCAGGTGCTCCAAAAGTCGCTTTTGATGGCGAATTCTTGTTCAGCGTCCCCAAAAACCCCCCGAGTAATAAAATCTAGCCCTAAATATACTGATTTTGGCATGATTATGCACTTTTGTGTGCATGTTATGCACTGTAATGCAGTTATGCGTTTCCACACATTCTACACATTCCACACAGGTTCTATTGTATACTTTTTTCATCATACCGAACACAATTTTTAAATTTAAAAATAGATTTATTTTTTCTTAAATGGCCTGAAATAAATAAATACTTGTACTATTAGCTTAAATTAATACTTTTCAAATGAATTTATTTTCAATAACCCAATTCTAAGAGCATGTCTTGTAGTTATCTATTAACTAAAAATGCTCAGCAATTAGTCGTCTACCACATACTTTATGTTATATAATAACCATGTTGTGTTCACCGTTTTGCCAGAGGAATGTTTTCTACCCATTACAACGAAATACCAAGAAACATTCAATTTCACTATAAGTTGTTAAACGTAGTAGGCTAATTTCTTAAGTTGGTTTAGTTGGGTGCCGGTGTATCTTTGTTAGTTGCGTAGTTCCCACGCAAATAAAATTATATTTATGATCATGATCAGAACTTGTTTCCTCGGGCAGTCAGTTGTCACTCTGGGTTAGTGTGGTCTAGTTGGACGTGAAAATTTTTAGATTTACTATCTTCAACTAGTATCTGGTTTCTTTTATTTGTTATTAACGGTTCGGCCGAACTCCCACTAAAAATATTTCTTTAAATACCTTAATGTAGTGTGAGAAGAGATTTTGTTATATTTATGTAGGCATGTGGGTGGCACTTAATTAATAAACTAGAACAAAATAATTAAAAAACATATTCTTCTTTTAAATCTAGACTGGTTTGAGTTTTATGCATTATTTAATAGTCCATATGGTGAGACCGCTCCCGTCTGGAAAAATTTCTGATTCGGTTTCTTTGTGGATTCCTGTTCAAAAATGCCACCTTTAAACAAATCTGAAGGGTGCCGTTCGGAATTTTGGGCAGAAATTGTTTAAACATTTTTTTTAAACAAATACAAAAGATCACGTTTTTTTGCTCCAGAACATATATTTTTAAGTTTTGTGGGTCATTCTGAACAAGAATTAAATTTTCTCAGAAATTGATAGTTTTCGAGTTATAGACGATTTAAAATCTAAAAAATGCGAAAATACGCATTTTCGAGGCTTAAAAACTCATATTCAGATTAGTATTATTGAGGTTGCCAGACACTTAAATTGAAGACTAAATATCCAGATTTAAGATTATGAAGAGTGATCGCGTTTAACTTTAATTTATACCGTTGTTTTTTAATTGTTAAACATGCGTGTTTATCCGATTTTTTTGCCGGTGCGGTGCGCTCCATTTCAAAAATCTCCTATTTTTATCCGAAAAATATTTTTTCTAAATTATTCGGGATATTCTAAATAAAATGAGTTTCTTGACATTTTTCTCAAAAGTTAATAATTTTAAAGTTATAAGCGATTTAAAATCCAAAATTGCGTTCTTTTGTCATTTTTCGGATTTTAAATCGCTTATAGATTAAAAACTATTAACTTTTGAGAAAACTGGCAAGAAACTTATTTTATTTAGATTACCAAAAAGAATTTAGAAAAAATATTTTTCGGATGAAAATAGGAGATTTTTGAAATGCACCGGCAAAAAAATCGGAAAAACACGCATATTTAACAATTAATAAACAACGGTATAAATTAAAGATAGGCGCAATCACTCTTCAGAATCTTGGAGCTGAATGTTTAGTCTTCAATCTAAGTATCTGGCAACGTCAGAAATACTAATTTAAATATGAGTTTTTAAGCCTCGAAAATGCGTATTTTCGGATTTTTCAGATTTTAAATCGCCTATATAAAACTATCAATTTTTGAGAAAAATTGCAAGATACCTCTTTTGTTTAGATTGACCCAAAAAATCTAAAACTATACGTTCCAGAGCAAAAAAAATGATCTTTTTTATTTGTTTAAAAAAAATGTTAAAACAATTTCTGCCCAAAAATTCCGCCCGGCACCCTTCAGATTTGTTTAAAGGGGACATTTTTGAATAGGAATCCACAAAGAAGCTGAATCAGAATTTTTTTTCAGACAGGAGCGGTCTCACCACATGGACTATAGGTAGGGTTACCATAAGTCCGGATTTCGTCCGGGCAGTCCGGATCTGAAAGGCATGTCCGGATTGGCGTCCGCATATGAGAAATGTCCGGATTTTTTACTTTACTTAAAAAAATGGAAAAAACTTGGCCCAACGGTGGGAAATTTCATTCTGCGCAGCACCTAGTTAAGTTCTAGGTCTAAAGTATGTTAAAACATAGGTGTATATGTATTTTAAACTGGCAAAGATTTTCGATGTTAGTTGCATATTGTAGCGAAACAGCTGTACTTTTAATTGTGCCATATGCATTTCGCATATACAGTCTGTTCCATCGAAAATCTGACCCCCCCAAAAACTCAGAAATCAAGAGCCTCTTCAATATTTAAAAAAATACGTCAATTTATAATGGGAGAGGAACGAATTTTCTTGCAAAATTCATGTCCTCAAATGTAACCCTCCACTGCCCGGCATCAACCCCCACTTTTTTTTTAAATAGCAAGTGTGATCGAATGGCACATCATTTGAAAGGTAATTTTTTTCTCTACACGACACTCTATTTTTTTTTAATTTACATAACAAGTTACATAACAAGTTTGAAGATAATTTTGAACTTAACAAATGTATTATAAATTAGTTAAATCCAAAACTGCCTTTAAAGGCAAATTAAAAAAATAGGGGGTCGTGTAGAGAAAAAAAAACAACTACCTTTCAAATGATGTGCAACTCAACTACACTTACTAATTAAAAAACACTGGGGGTCAGTAGGGGGTTGCATTTGAGAGCATGAATTTTGCATGAAAATTCGTCCCCCTTCCAATACAAATTGACGTGTTTTTGTGAAGAAACTCTCAGTTTCTGAGTTTGTGGGGGGGGGGGGGGGTGAAATTTTCGTTAGAACACACTGTATGTACAATGTAGAGGTAGCAACACACAGTCAAATTCACATTTTAGATTTTCCACAACTCCTTGAACTAACCCTGTCCGGGTTTGGCCTTAATAAATTATGGTAACCCTAACTATAGGGCTTTTCTACATTTTATTATTCCAAACGATAGACTTTTTGGCTCTTTAGATAGAAAAAGCGTTCATAAATGAGGCGCTCAGAGCAACCGTGGCCTAACCCAAAACCCACCATTTTACCAAAACGATTTTATTAAAATTAAAGTATATTATTTATTTATTTAAGTATTTTCAGATATAGAGTGGCTCAAGCAACCATTGCATTTTTTCTACTTTCCAAAAATTCGTCGGGTCGAGCCCGTTCATAATCTGCTCACATCATTCCTTAATCCTGTCTCAAATTTTTAATTTCGATAGGTTCTGCACCTTTTTCTTTACACAGCAACTGCTGTCGTGTGCTTTCATTTACCAAACACCATTCCTCGTAATAAAAATCTAGAGCTGTACCTACTGAAGGGAATTTATTATTTAGCGTGTGGCTATATCACAGTTTTCGTATACAAATAAAGATAACAATACATTATAAATAATAATAATTTTTTTATAAACTAAAATTTAGTTGGGAAATATATTCAATGGTCGCCACTAAAAAATCTGACTGATTGCCACTGTATCTTATCTGATGGGGCATTCCTCCACCAAATGCTTAATCGTTTGTCTCTCAACACCGCAATCGCAATTTGGAGAAGGTATTTTTCCCCATCTATTATTCCCCATGCTGAAGAGAAAATTATCCAGGATGCTTCGGTATAGTCCAGTAAGTATAGTCCAGTAAGTAATACCGTGTGGCGTATGCTATACACGTATAGTTCAGTAAGTAATACCGACGCAGTCAATTGTCTAATAAATTAACTAGACGAAGTGTCCAAATAACTAACGATGCATTTTGTTACTTCTTAACAAACAATATATCCAGTAATCATATGTACCAAAGCAATTGTCTTATAACTGTATCCGAATTAAACTACAGAAACACACTTTTTCACGTAAACACTGGAAGAAAAGGGGTCCAAACTAAATTATTGCTGAAGCGCACTTTTTCTATGGCGATTTTTCATTAGACACTACCGAATCACAGCAAAACTTTATTTTTCTGAATTACTAAATTTATTCACTGATCATTTCAAATAAAAGTCACTACGTGGGCGTCCATATACAGGGTGTCCCGAAAAGATTGGTCATAAATTATACCACAGATTCTGGGGTCAAAAATAGGTTGGTTGAACCTTACTTACCTACATACAATTAACAGTGCACACAAAAAAAGTTACAGCCCTTTGAAATTACAAAATGAAAATCATTTTTTTTTTCATATATCGGAAACTCTTATAGATTTTTTTATTGAAAATGGACATGTGGCATTCTTATGGCAGCAACATCTTAAAAAAATTAAAGTGAAATTTGTGCACCCCATAAAAATTTTATGGGGTGTTGTTCCTTTAAACCCCCCCAAACTTTTGTGTACGTCCCAATTAAATTATTATTGTTGCACCATTAATTAAACACAATGTTTTTAAAACTTTTTTGCCTCTTACTACTTTTTCGATAAGCCAGTGTTTATCGACATATTTTGAATATTTGTAGAATCCACCACATATTTGTATATGGGTAAGTAAGCACGATTATTATAGATACCTGTTAACAATCTGAAAATTTATTTATAATTTACATTTTTAGGTATATTTTGAAAAAGAAGCCACATCTCGATAAAAGGTGACTTGTCAAAAAAAGACTAAGAGGCAAAAAAGTTTTAAAAACACTCTGTTTAACTAATGGTATCACAATAATAGTTTAATTGGAACGTACACAAACATTTGGGGGGTTTATAGGAACAAAACCCCCACAAAATTTTTATGTAAATATATTAAAAAAGAAGCCGCATCTCGATAAAAACTGGCTTATCGAAAAAATACTATGAGACAAAAAAGTTTTAAAAACGGTGTGTTTAACTAATGGTACCACAATCATGAATTAATTGGAACGTACACAAAAGTTTGGGGGGTTTAAGGGAACAAAACCCCCATAAAATTTTTATGGGGTGGAAAAACTTCACTATAATTTTGTTTTAAGATGTATCTGCCGTATGAATGGTACATGTCCATTTTCAATAAAATATCTCTAATAGTTTTCGATGTATTGGAAAAAATCGATTTTCATTTTGTAACTTCAAAGGGCTGTAACTTTTTTATGAGCACATTTGTACTAAATTAAGTTAGGTTCAATCGAACTATTTTTGACCCGAGAATGTGTGGTATAATTTATGACCAATCTTTTCGGGATCCCTGTATAACATAGCTCCACGTTGGACGCCAATATATAACATAAAATACGTTGGATAGCCAAACATATAATACGATGTTACTAATAATTAATCTCAGGGCTTTAGGATTTATTTTATAAGAAAAAATACGATAATTGGATAATGCTGTGTATTTGGTGATTCTTTTACAAAGGCTGAACGTTAACTATATTAAAAATACCGTCCACAACGTAAAGGGCTGGTTTGTTAATACTCTTTGAAATGATACTCAATAAATTGTGTCTTAACCCCATATAGACATAATATATAACTTGGACGTGCCGCAATAAAACAGTTTCAGAACCATTGTTCGTTGGGTCTTCATCTAGTTCAATATTCCATTGTTTTTCACAGGCATGCAAATTGACCGACTTCATCCTTAAGTTTTCTAATATTCACTTTCATGCTTATTTGTTTTCTTCAGTCTTCTTTCAGATAATATCTAAAATTTGCCAAATCCTTCTACTTGCTACATTGGCGCCAAACTATGGTGCGTCCTATAATTTGTTACATCCTAATGATAATTACTCCAATTGCTGTACTTATCTACTGACTTACATTAGGAAATTATTGTTCATTAGCTTTTCATTATGTTTTTAATTATGTTCTCATTTAACCCTTATCCGGGCAACATGTTTTAGTTACGTAACCGGGCAACTCGGGTCCATTGGACCCACCACTGTTTTCAAATATACTATTCATGTTTGCCTATACATATACATATTTCTAATACATATTCGATTTTGAGTTTTTACTGAAGTCAAATTTAAATTGTCTATATTAAAAAAAACAATAGATTACCCACATTTCTACTGCATATTTCGCAAATCTGTTTCTGTTTTCTGTCATTTTTTGTTGGGTACGTGTGATACCTTTCTTTTGTTAAAACTGGAGGTTTTTCTAGTTTTGGTTTTTATTATGTGGATCAACTATTGTAAGCATTGCTTAATACAGTGTTTTTTCCCGATGTAGTCTCCATGTCGAAACTGCTGTCAAAACTGTTCTGAAACTGCGATATTCTGCTGTCGAATCAATCTTTGCTTTTTATCATCGTTTTCGATCTATTTTGGACGCAAATTTGTCCAAGTAATGACTGAGCTACTCCAGACGTCCTACTTCAGCCACGTCTAAAATATTTTTATAAAAAATTCAAAAGGCCAGCGGTTAGTCCGTCTTTTGCACATATTTTATCAACCATTTTGTCTAGCGTATCGACACCACATCGACACATTTGTACTATTATAATAGAGTGTCATATCTGCTTTTATTATCTTTATAATCAGCATTATGATGCATGATAGACAGGACTAGGACACTTATTTGTTTTTTCGGAACGAAAGTAACAAGTGATGTTTTTAGAGTAAAATCCGAAAATTAAAGGTTTTTCTAAACGGTTCTTGTTTGGTAGAAATTCTTTAGGAACAAACCATTTATTTTTTTTTTCACTGTGCCCATCAGAGTTAGTAAGTTTGCCATAAATGATATGTAAGAGCAAGATCAGTGAAATAGTTATTGGAAGTCACATTCCTGTTGGAATTAAAATAAGCCTCAACGAGTTGCTTTACAACTTGAGATGCAAGGCCTTTTGCTACTGAAATTGCGTTTTTTCTTGTATATGGTATTCCACCTAATGGTTATTATGTTTTCGAGTCACCGGCACACCATATTTTCATGTCATATTTATTTGGCTTTGAAGGCAAATATTGACTGAAAGGACACCTTTCTCGATACGGAACAAGTTGCTAATCTACTATTATGTTTTTCCTGGTAAACAGTATTTCTGAAGGTTTTGTTTAACTTGATTCCATACCCATACATTGCGCATTGCTGTTAATTTCTCGTTTGTTCTTCGTTCAGGTCTCGTGTCTTTATCGTCAAATTGATCAGATCTTAGCAAATTTTTTAATCGTTTTATCCCTATGGTAGCTTTAAATATAGGAGGTTTATAAAACTTACTCCAAAGTATATTTTTTAATAAAGATTTAGACCTTAGGTATTAACACAAATAGGGTCCGACAGACCCGTGTTGCCACTTTAAGTAACAAAAGTCTTTCGACGCATTAATTTCAGAAATGATGATGAATATTTTGAATAGCTTATGACTACGTTAACGGTAACGAGCTTCTAAACAAATTCATTAAGAGCAAACAGTAGCGATCAACAGGAAGCAAGAACTCGTTCCAAGATTGCGGCTGTAATTTTGAATATTTTTTCGAGATATTTGGCACACGTATTCGTAATATAATAAAGAATGGCGGTACGGAGCACAATTTGAAAAATATATTAATATGTGGAAATTACTCTGTAATTAAAGACAATATTAAAAAAACGAGCCTCTACCGCCATTAAGAAGAACAAAAAAATACACTTTCTTCAAATAAACTTTTTTATCGGATGCCTAGATTTTGTGTCATTTTGGAACTACTAAAATTTTTTATTTCATTCGTAGTTCCAAAATGACACAAAATCTAGGCATCGGATAAAAAAGTTTATTTGAAGAAAGTGTATTTTTTTGTTCTTCTTAATAGCGGTACAGGCTCGTTGTAACGGTCCACCCGTTATAATATCCCTTTTAGCGCTTTAATTATTTTTATAATTATTTTCTTTTGATCGCTTAATTAAATTCTCTAATTTCTCGTAAAGGACTACAGACGTGACGTCATACTTCGGTGATGGAACCTACTATATACGCCACCTATCGAGCAATAGTCTTTCGTGTTCTGAGGTCGTCCTTGTGACAGACGAAAAGAACCTCAGCTCAGCTTTCACTTTTATTTGGGATTTGTTTGGAGTGGCATGGGACAAAATTTAGATCAAGTCCAGGTTAATACCTAGTTTCATAAAATGTGAATTCCAAACTATGGATCACCAAAATTATTAGGAGTATTTCCATCCAATGGGGTTTTCTATGTAACATCATCGAGTCTCATGGTAACTACAAATTTTATATTAATTTTTTTTATAACTATCTGTTGTCACTCTTTCATGGTGAAATATATAATTTTTCCAATTAAACCTTATGTGTAAGTTTATTCACTGAAATTAGTAGTTATCTTTAATTATTCCAAAATCTTTCAGAGAAAATCCTAACCCTAATTTTTAGCTATGTATCTGTATCTTTTATCTTTGAATTATTGCATTATTCAGCAATATCCTATAATTATTTTAAAGAAATCATATTTATTCTGTATTTAAATCCCAAATCCACGTGGCTGTAATTAGAAATTCTCACATAAAGTTGTCAAGGTTAAATATTCAGTAATTTCTTGTGCCTAACTTATGAGTTTTTTTACATTACTATCTATCCAAAACACACTTTCTTGGTTTTTCTTCTATCTTTCCTTGAATTCTTGTTCTCATACACTTAAGAAACAAGTAAACGGAAATTTTGTATTTTTAGTCACTCCCGTGAAAATTAGACCTCCCAATACCATCCGAGAGGTGGGACAATTTCCAATCACTAGTCACTATTGGGTAGTCATTTTGGGGAACAACTTTTTAGGGGCATTCCAGCTCCTTTTCGTCCTGCCACCGGGGCCTACGGAGGGCATGGGTCGCATCATCCTGATGCTCATTTTCGACGATGAAACTGCAACCTGTTAGGAGTCGTTTGGGAACAATTAGTGTGGTGATAAGAGTAACTATGGTTCTTTATATTTCAGACATTTATTTGATGCACTATGTTTATTAATTACTTTTTTCAGATTTAGCCTACCTTTGTTTTTGATATGACATATTTTTATATTAATGTATTAGGTTCCCAAACTTTGTATCTACGGTAACTTCTTGTGCACAGGAATAACCCTAGAAAATTAGGTTTTTATACTTTATTATTGCTTTGATTGGTTGATGTAATTCGGGTAAATTTAGCTTGTATTAGTAGCTTGTTTCCCAAATATTTTATTGTTTATTCACTTTTTCGGTTAATCTAAGTCATTCTTTCGGGATTTATCTCAACTTCATTCCTATTTCATTCATTGTATATTTAACTTACTTAATTAATTTAGTATTTTCCCTTAGTCAGGCTTGTGCCTATTTATTTATATATTTTCCATATTTTTCGGTTTCAATTTAGTGGTACGTAGCAAGCGTACTATAACCATTTGGTAGAAGTCTCATGTGAGTTGTACCCTATGTATAAGTAAGAGGTATATCTTTTTGTACATACATATAACAAGACTGTTGTTATATGATATATCATGTTTAACTTAACTTTTTGTATAACATATGTCATCCTAGAGTCACATAATATGCACTTTGGTTAACTCAGAGATTGTCAAACATCTAGTAGTTATTTTTAATAAATATTTACTAATTTTGTATATTATTTATTTTTATTATTCCTTTATGTTCATGTTTACACATTTAATAAATTTAATATTTAACAGCAGTGTAAGATACCTAGGAGAGTGATCGAAGACCATTTTCCTGGAGCCCATGATTTGTTAGTTTTATTTATTTTGTTCGTCTTTAGCAATTATTCATCTTTATTCATTTTCAGTACATTATTCTTATTTTATTATTTCACCTTTTAGTCATCATTACTATCTACTTAGAGCTACTGTTCTTCGACAGACATGTAAACGAGCCGTATCCATTCTTGAGTGTCAAGTTGTTCTCTTGCATCTCTTGCTAGCCAATTCCATTCAGTTTGCCTCTGTCTCTTCATACTTCTACTTCTATCCATTTTAATTCCCCTTTCCTCAACTTCATCACATATCACTTCAACTTTTCCTTAGCATTTTATTACTACAGGCTTCCAACGAGAAGCTATTTTTATTTTTGTTCTATTAGCTCCAATAGTTTCTTTTTCCTTACTTCTGTTGGAGTTTATTGTCCTCTTTACTTTCACTCCAACAGAAATTCTTTTTTGTTTTATCGTTTTTTTTAATATTGTATTTAATTACAGAGTAATTTCCACATATTAATACATTTTTCAAATTGGGCTCTGTACCGCGATTCTTTATTATATTACGAATACGTGTGCCCAATATCTCGAAAAAATATTCAAAATTACAGCCGCAATCTTGAAACGCGTTTTCGCTACCTGTTGATCGCTACTGTTTCCTCTTAATGCATAAAACTCAACAAACATTTTTTTATCAGTAGTTTATGATAAAAAAAATGGCGTCGTGTCCATCGGACCTATTTTGCCCGGATAAGCGTTAAATATTCAAAATTATGGTCTTTAGGCATTGTTTTAATTTTATAGTTTCAGCCTTTTATTATTTAAGTCCTGCAGTGTTGCACAAATATATCTCGTTAGGAGCTTTACATAAGTATCAATCACTTTATTTACAATACAGAAACACCTCCTATCGTCTATATAATTAGCAAATGTAAATTAGCAGAATTTAATCATGAACATGTACAATCACTGCCACGGGAGGCCGAACTAGAAGTGCTTCGAGCTTATTAGTTAAATCAAACTACCTCATGCTTCTTATGAATTATTTTATATGAATACGTTTTGAGACAACTTGCGAAGATGTTTATAGATATTAGCTAAGTGATAAGTGTACATACTCTCTAGGCGACTAGCTTGTTAACACCGATTTTTAGATGTTTTATGGATTCTCCTTCGTTTATCATTTTACAATTTTAATTTTTAATAATTTCGCATCAGGTAATACGAACGAATAAAAACATTATATTTTATTTATAATAAAAAATAGGCTTAAGGCCATCGATACATAATTCGCAAATATTTTACGGGTATCCGTACTTTTTCTGTCTTTACACGGCAAATTACGTGTAGTAAAATTCGCACTGGTATGGATATGTAAAGATTACTAGAATGTCATTCTACTTGAAAATGTCATCATTAATTTAAAGAGATGGCTTTTGAATGTTCTTGGATAACTGTTATTTTTATAATTGTAAATTATTAATTCAGTTAATAAATGTGATAATTTTTTCACTTACTATGTATTCAGTGAATTGTAATAATTTATATATACAACAAAAACTAATACTCAATCGAGAAAAGAGGAAAAGTGTTTAAGTGATTTTTTAATAATATATTGTTACTATGGAACCCTTACAATTTTGAACATCTTTAACCTTTCAGTGCTAACGTGAAGTATTTTGACATAAGTGCTAACGTCCGTCTCTGGGACCGTATGTTTATACATGCCCTAGTACTGTAAATTTTACAAATTTTTAAAATTTAATTACTTCAAGGGTCTTACTAAATACTTTTTTATTTAAAATAAATGCAGCTTTATTTAAAAATTATATTTATAAACATTTATTTTGACAAAAATAATTCCTTAACAAAAACAAGCAACTATTCTAAAAAGTGAGAAAAAAACCCTAAAATCTTAATATAAATAAAAAATTTGCTGAGTTATTTTTAAACTAAAGATGAAATTATCCACTTATAATAACCACACTTAAGCAATTCTAATAATACGAAGTAACTTTACACTTAAAAAAAGTCAATCTTTTTCTGAAAATTCCACACATATACCCTTTATGTGTTCTAAGCACATAAATTTATTACATGAGTAACAACTGTACTTTGTTTTTCGACTTTTCGTAGTTCATTTCTATTTCTAAAAAGTAAAAAAAAAATTATTTTATTCACTAAAAATACAACGCTAAAAGTTACAATCCTTACGTTTAGCACAGCCGCAAAAGCTAACATCCGTCTCTGAGACCGAAATCTTGTGTAACGAACGAACTATGCATCTACGTTCAACAATATTTTAATACTAACAACGGTTAGGTAAAATATGAAGCTATTGAATGACCTAGCCCGAATATCGAAATAGATCGTTAATTATCGGTATGAATAGGTTAGCTCCGTCTATGAGACCATGCGTTAGCACTGAAAGGTTAACAACAAAATACTTGGATCACAGAATATATTATCTTGATGAATTCTCTGCATGCACCTTCCACAAATAATACACAATAAATAACTTTTTATTAAGTTCACGTCTTAAATCAATTATTTATCAAATACACTATACATGAATATTATTTAATCATCAACTCAAAATATTGCCGATGCCGCAATGTCAAATATTTAAAATTGTCACTGATTGTCACTGTCTGACTGACAGTATGCTGACAATATTCTATTCTACTGAGTGCGTTATATGACAAAGATAGATTTGGAAATATTACCACGGACATTGTGTTCATTTTTTTTCGAATCTTGAAAAAACCGATAAATATTTTTGAAAAATTTAAACGCAGACTTAAAGACTATATTATTACCGAGGGCCGAAAGTCCCTTAGAATAAATAAAAAGTTTATTTTGAATGAGATATTTTAAATTAAATATCACACTAAATTTTCTCTTAGTTTTTCACCCCTGTAACTTATTAAAATAAACATTATAGAAGTTCTTAGGGATTTTCAGCCCTCGTCAATAACGTAATCTTTCATTCTGCGTTTAATTTTTCAAAAATACTGATTAGTTTTCTCAGGATTCGAAAAAAATTAATCCCCATTTGAATAGCATTGCAGCCGAAAATACGTACCCATCCTCTTAAACAAATTCTCGAAAATAATTCAGGAAGGAAATTAGAAAGAAAGAGTGGTCAAACTAGAAGAATGAAAAATAAAAAACTATAACCTGTAATAATGTTCGGCAACTGTGGTCTTGTGGCATGTTGAAGTTAAGTGTTGTGTTTATACGGGATTAGCCATAGTTTGGATGTAATTTTAATTACATTATTACCTAAAAAATAATGACGTTTTTTTTAATATTGAAGTTTTAAAAAATGTTAAATTATTTGCAACCCAGCTAAAAAAATAAAATCGGAAAAATGATGTTTATGGACGTGGGGGAGGAGGAAGGGGGTGGAGGGCTAAAATTGCTAACGCCCGGTTCCACCAACGTGATCTAAGTAAAATCTTAGGTAAGTTTTGCTTAGTCAAAAAAATTTCTTAGTAAAAATTTGCGTTCCACCATACAAGTTTTTAATTAACTTAGCCAAGAAAAAACTTAAGTTATCAGAGATACCAACTTTGCAAAATTGTCAAAAATTCTTAACCTTTTGACTCGTTTTTAATGAAAAAACACCAAAAAAGAAGAAAATTTGTGTCATTTTTGACATTAATGTCATTAGACATAAGAAAATGTCATTTCAATATTTATTGTAAATTGTTATTAGATGATTCTTATCATCTTCTTGTGTATTTTGCGAAATTATTTGCTCATTTAAAATTAATCTAGTTGAGAATTATTAATTAGCTTAGCAATAATTTAGTTGCAAGTTTTAAAATATAACGGTTTAAAAATGTAGAGAGAGTTTTAAAAATTAAGGTATGTTAGTTCTGATTTGTCAGAGTATGGAAATACTTTATGAGAATATGAAAAAAATTAAAAAAAAGAGTAAATTTTCTAATCAAAAAACGGGGAATTGGTTTCCTTGGTGTCCAAATACAAGGACATCATTGAAAATAAAAAACCAATGGTGTGCATACCAAAGATAAAGAGACTACGTACACTACACTATATTATATTTACTATAAACTATTATATACTACTTTATACTATCTATTACGGTAGAATTTACAAAAAATAGGAATATATAAATCATAATAAATCGCAAAAATGCGAGTTATCCTAACGTAAAATCAACAGCAGAAATTTAACCTCACTTATTTGTCAATATATGACAGAAGATGAATTTCAATGCATGCGTCAAGTTAAAATTTTTACTTAAGTCGTCATAATAGGTGACTTAAGCTTAAGCAAAAATATTTGTTCTTAAGTAAATATTCTTCGTTGAACGGGACTTAAGTAAAAATTGTTTCTTAAGATCAAATTTTCACTTAAGTCACGTTGGTGGAACTGGGCGTAAAAGTCTTATTTTTAATTACATACAACGTAAACAAATGAACAAAATATTCAGATCGTATCGATCTCAAAAATATGACTAAGTAACCCTGCAAAACACTTAAATAACTTAAAAAAAAACATGGTTTTTGGAGAGTTTACAGATGTTTCGCCCAATTTTTGAAGTCTGTAAAATGGAGAAAATGTCCAAAACACCCTAATCAACAAGTTGTTTGGATACTTTAAAATGGCACCCCCTACGAAAAAATCTGAAAAAAAATGCTGATTACTTATAATTTTTATAAAATACATAAAATACAAAAGTAGACCTGCAGCCATCTCGAAAAAAGTTACACCTTAAAAAAAAGAAAAAAAATTTCAAGGTTATGTAAAAGTCTCACCTATGCGTGTGATTTTTTTGAAATTTTTAAATTAATTGCAACGCATCAAAAACATTAAATTGAAAAAATTACGTTTTTGGCTGTGGGAGAGGGAGAGGAGGGCTAAAAGAGAGCTAAAATTGCTATGAGTCTTATTTTTTGATCACATAGAAGGTAAAAAATGATAAAAAATTAATTCTGGGAGAAAGGCCATTTTGCATATCTTAACGAGTAAGATAATATTTACTTTAAATATAATAATATAATATAATTTACCCTTTGTAGGTAAGATCATAATGACTATCTTTAATTGATAAAAAACTATGGAAACCAAAACCTTTTAAATGATAATAATCTTAGATATAAAAAAATTATTATTTTTGATACAAAGAGACCAACCTTACCAACTTTTTATCCCACATGTCTACTTCTTATAATATAAAATTACAGGTTATAGTTCAGTGTTGTGTTTATATGAGATTAGCCATAGTTTATTTATAATGACAATTACATTAGTCCTGTCGCCAGTGGGGGTACAACGGCCTCCTTAATTCAGATAGACTTACCCAAGTTTTTTTGTGTATTTTGACCCGTAGAACCCGAATTTTTTGGGTAACAGTCGATCCGGATGTCGATAAGAGTGTTATAAACAAAGAACTTGAGGAATCATATTACAGCGATTTTTGAAAAACAACATATTTTTTTGTATTTTTTGGGTCATTCTAAGCAAAAAATTCTTTTACAAGTTTTTTCGTAGGATGCATAGTTTTCGACATAAACGCGGTTAAACTTTCAAAAAATCAAAAAATTACAATTTTTGAACCCGAATAACTTTTGATTGAAAATAAAATAGCAATTCTGCTTACCGCATTTGAAAGCTCAAGTCAGATTCTATCGGTTTTGATTACTTTCATTGCTAAAAATTAATTTTCTTATTGTTAAACAAAGCTATAAACACATAGTGATTGAATAATGTTTTCAATGCATTTCTCATTTGAAATTGAACGAGTAGGCGCGCATAGAGACAATTTCTACGTAGATTACGTACATTAAAACGCATGCATTTGGCACGGAAAATACTATGTTGTTTATGGCTTTGTTTAACAAATAAAAACTTAATTTTTAGCAATGCAAATAATCAAAAACGATAGAATTTGACTTGAACTTTCAAATGCACTAAGCAGAATTGCTATTTTATTTGTTATCAAAAGTTATTCGGGTTAAAAATTGCACTTTTTCGATTTTTTTAAAGTTCAACCGCGTTTATCTCGAACACTATTCATCCTACGAAAAAACTTGTAAACACATTTTTTGCTTAGAATCACCCAAAAAATACAAAAATATGTTTTGTTTTGCGAAAAATCTCTGTTATGTAATTCCTCAAGTTCTTTGTTTATAACAATCTTATCGACATCCGGATCAACTGTTACCCAAAAAATTCGTGTTCTACGGGTCAAAATACATAAAAAAAAAACTTGGGAAAGTCCATCTGAATTAAGGAGGCCGTTGTACCCCCCCTGGCGACAGGACTATATTATTAGGTACCTAAAAAACATTGATGTTTCGATTTTCACTTCGGAAATCGTTTTCAAAGAAAGATTAAAGAGCCAATTGTTGCTGTTGAGGTTATTATCTCATCACAGTCAAAACAAAATCTAGGTTTAAATTTAATAGAATAGAATTCTTGCACAAAACACACAGAATAATCAAAATTTTATGTATTATAGGGCATAGAAACATCTTCTTGTTCAAGTGCGTTGCGAACGTTGGCTATTACCCTGTGAGCCTGAACCACTTTCGCAGATTTTGAAGCCACGAATGTCTTCTCCTACCTGGTCCTCGCTTACTGTATATTTTACCCAGGACAATCAATTGCAGTAGAAATTACTCATCGTGTCTCAATATGTGGCCTAGATATTCAAGTTTATTTTTGTTTAATGGTGCTCACGATCCCTTTCTCTTTTCAGATTCTGTGGAATACCTCTATGTTGGTGACATTTTCGGGCCAGGGTATATGAAGAATGCATCGGTACACCCACATTTCGAATGCTTCTAGGTTTTTCGTGAGTGTCTCTGTCAGCGTCCAGACCTCCAGATCCATCCTCGTATCTTTCCTGCCAATGCGAGCTGTTTCCTACTACCATATAGGCAAAGTACATTTAAACCACGATTTTATTTTGACTGTCATGTTACATAACCTCAACAACAACAATTGGCGGTTACACATAGCTTTTAGCATTATTGTCTTACATCGTTCTTTGAAAACGATTTCCGGAGTGGAAATCGAAACGTCAGCAGTTTTAAGGTAATAATAAAATTATAATTACAACCAAACTGTGGCTAATCTCGTATAAACACAACACTTAACTTAAACATGCTGACAAAACTAAACAAGACACAGTTTCCGAACCTTATTACAGGTTATAATTTTTTATTTTTCTTTCTTTTAGTTTGCCCACCTTTATCTCAAATTTGCTTCCTGAATTTTTTTAGAAATTTTTTAAACCTATTTTTGATTATAAACAAAATATTATTCATTCCTTTTAGCTGATGAGAAAATATTGTAAGAAATTGTGAAAAGGTAAAATGAAATTTTAAAATTATAAACAAATAAGAATCTATAAACCAACTAAAAATCGGTGTTAACAAGCTATAGTAGCCTATAAATCCAATATAATTATTTTAAGTATTAAGTACAGATTGACCTTCCGATGACCAACCTTTTTTTGTTACACGGATGACCAACGGGGTAAAAATGACCCCAGGTTAAAAATGACCTGGAATGAAAGTTTTCAGCATTTAAATCTTCATCTAACAATATATCCTCGTTTTCTGATACTATTTCATCTTCTATATCATCATAAAAATCGTTAGAATTAATAATATCCTGTAACTCAGCCTCAGTAAGATATTTGCAAGCCATATCTTATATGTACACAAAATACTAAGAAACTATAATAATATACGCCGGGAAAAAATAATAAAGACTAACTGTAACAGAGAGGAATGTCATGAATCGTACATAACAGGCGCCACAGTCTAAAAATAGATTTTGATAGCGCGCAGTGTAAAACTACTTGGACTTCCACATAATAGACGGTATTTTACTAAACATCAACTTCAGAATATATTTTTTATTCGTAAAACGCCGTCCACACTATCGCCGAAGTCGATCGAGGTTTAACAAGTACGAGAGTGTAGACGGCCACCTTGTGTAACTTTGTCTAACTTCGTTCTACTTCAGAAATCTGTCGGTCTGGCGCGTCCGAGTCAAAGGGATCTTTGTCGGTATCGCACCGCTTGAATGTGTTCCTTGCGAAGTAGAACGAGTGTGTAGATAGGCACTTCGGACTTCGGTCAACTTTGGCGAAGTAACTTCGCCGAGGGTGTGGTGCCCGTTTAAAATATAGGGAATTTTTTTTATTTCAAAATATGAGGATATCTAGAATGATATTAAAGTCAAAAAAGAAAATAATGAGTTAAAAATTGAAAATACTTTTGAATTTATTAAAGAAAAACATACGCTCGGGTCCAAATTTACCCCCTTAGTCATCCGAAGGTTAAGTATGCAGCAGTTTGTAATTAGGAATTGTATTTGTGTTTCTAATTATTTGGTTCCTACCACCACAACAGTATCATTGAATAAATCTCTTTTCTATAATTTGTGAATTTCATGGTTGACATCTACCGTCTTGAATGATACTCACTAACATGTTATGACACCTACACATAAATTAATGTTTTATTCATTATATAAATAGAAAATAAAGCGTTAGTTTAATTAAATCCAAAAAATCCAAAAAATTTTGAAAATATTTCCGATTTCATAATAATTAACCACGATCAATCGAACTAACAAATCTTTTCCTCACTAGAAAAACAATCGTGTTTTATTTGTAGACAACTGATCAAATTATAATAATCAACCCACCGATGACAATAGGATACACATTCCCCAATCACAATGTGATCAAACTGTTAGTTCACAACAAAATAAAACTCAAACAAAAATTCTCCCATACTTACTACACATATATTAATAATTCACAACCTACTGATGCAATCACTTCACCGGCACCACAAAACTCTACTGAAACAAACACGTCACTCGTACCACAAAACTCTACTGAAACAATCACTTCATCCGCACCACAATACTCTACATCTTTCGATAACTCCCAAACAATGGTGACGGAACCGAATAAAACAAATGAAACTATAACAGAAACTCAAACAGAAGCGCAAACACCTAAAAGAAATGCTTCTGATATAATAACTTCTGCACCAGAGCGTGGAAATCCCTTAAAGAACCCAATACAAAACACAAAAGAACAAAAATAGATCTTCAAACCCATCATAACTTAGCTGAAGATCTTACTAATTGTACATTTGATTTTTTCCAAAATAAGTCGAACAATAGCTGTTTAAGTCAAGAAGAGCTGATATTATATTTATTTGAAAACGTTCACGGATCTTCATATCCGCTTAGTATTGCTAAAATATACGCGGAAGATATCGAAGGGTTAATAGATATCTTAAAAATCTTCATCCCGTGCTATCACATAGATACTTGAAATCACGATGTACAAGACTAAGGAAGAAGCTTAGCAAACTACAAGCTGACTATTCTTCTACAGACTGTAGCGACACACCCACTAATTAAAAACATTCAACTCCATAATTATTCAGTGGAATCTGAACGGGTTTTACACCCGTCTAGAAGAATTTAAATTATTAATGTCCAAATTCACACCGTCCATAATTTGTCTACAAGATACACACTTTAAAAAACAAACAATTTTACAAACTAAAAACTCTACACCATATGACACACCACGTAGGTAGTATAATTAAAAATAAAGCAGCAGAGAAATTCAACTATGCTAATAACTTCCACATTTTTACAGACGCGTCTGAATCTAACAATGCCGTTGGGACTTCTTTTACAACTTTACACCAAGACTTTTCTTTCTTACTTTCCCTATGATAAACCCTATTTTCCGCAGAACTTCTTGATATTTTGCAAGCAATAACATTTTTAAACAATAAAGACAAAACATTTTTTGACAATAACTGACTCTTTAAGTGCCCTCAGCTCTATGAAACAGTTATACGCAAAATATCCCATTTTATTGCTTATAAAGTCAGAACTAATGAGAGGTCAAGAAAACGACAGATTTGTTAAATTCCTTTGTGTTCCGTCACACTGTGGTATAACTGGAAGTGAAAAAGCTGATCAATTGGCCAGGGAGGCAACAGAAAATCCACAATCAACATTAGTCACTAAATGCGTTCATATTGACCTGAAGCAGTACTTTAAAAACAAAATAATTGAGAATAGCTGTAAACAATCTTCAATGCAAATCTCTAGGTGCCGTATAGGCCGTACGAAGTTAACACATGATTACCTTCTAAGTAACGAACAAATTCCCATTTGCTACAGTTGTGATTATGTATGGTCCTTTTCATGAACATTTTTCAGTGCGTCACAAATGATAGAAAAAAAGCTAAGTCCGTGATAATACACATTTATAACATTTATTCTAACATGACATTTTAGTTAAATCTCAGAGTTGTCACATTTTATTTGCAATTTGGCATAAAAACAAATCAATTGTTTTTATTGCATTTATAAAATGGTATTTTCTTTGATTTGTATAGTCTTATAAATTGTACAGATTATATTCGAAGATATATTGTATAATTCGTAAATAATTTTTTTCGATCATAGCGCCATCTATCGACAACTAGAATAAATATTATAAATGTCTGTAATCACCGACGTGCCTTTTTTTCTGTCACATACAATTTAATGCGTTAGAAAGAAATCGAAAAACTGTGACACACTGAAAGATGCTCATGAGAAAAGGAATAAATACAGTGAACCATGTGCTAGTGGACTGCCCTTTGTACACCCTAGAGTCTAGAGCGACATCAAGTTGGATTACCGATTACATCCAAAGAGTATTTAAACGGATTAAAAAACGATAGAACTATAAACTTCTTAAAAAATGTAAGACTACTTCACAAAATCTAGTGTAACATTTTAACATTTACGTAATTAATTGGACCATGCTAATAACCCTCAGTGGTTGATTCAATTTTGTAATTAAAAAAACTCAATACAATTCTGAAAAAACTATTTTTCTTGTCCATCTTATATTCCAATATCATCATTCTCTTTGCCGTATCCCTATGCGGGGTCGGCTTCCCTAATTGCATTTCTCCACACAATTCTATCTTGGGTCATAACAATGTTAATCCCCTTTACCAACATGTCCTGCCTTATCGTCTCCCACCAGGTCTTCTTTAGTCTTCCTCTCCTACTCCTTCCAGGAATCTGCACTTCAGCTATTCTTCGTATTGGGTGATTAACATCTCGACGTTGAACATGACCAAACCATCTTAACCTATGCTCTCTCATTTTGAAAATTGGTGCCACACCTAGACTTCCCCTAATAAACTCATTTCTAATTTTATCCTTCTTTGTCACTCCACTCATCCATCTAAGCATTCTCATTTCCGCCACATGCATTCGTTGTTCCTCTTTCTTTTTCACTGCCCAACATTCCGTTCCGTGCATCATAGCCGGTCTTATGGCTGTTTTATAGAATTTTCCCTTCAGCTTCATTGGAATTTTTCTGTCACACAACACACCACTCGCTTCTTTCCACTTGATCCATCCAGCCCTAATTCTACTGCATGCATCTCCATCTATTTCTCCATTACTCTGTAATACCGATCCTAGGTACTTAAAACTATTGCTTTTCACAATCATTTCACCATCCAAAGATACCATTTTATTTGTAGTAGCTCCATCTTTAAATGAACATTCCAAATACTCTGTTTTTGTCCTACTAAGTTTTAAACCTTTTTCCTCCAGAGCTTGTCTCCACTGTTCCGGTTTTTGTTCTAAGTCTCTTTCACTATTTCCTACTAACACGACATCATCAGCACACATTAAGCACCATGGAATGTTACCCTGTAGTTTCGCTGTTATCTGGTCCAAAACTAATGAGAATAAATACGGACTAAGCACAGAGCCTTGGTGCAATCCTACTTTCACATGAAATTTATCAGTCTCTCCCACACCTGTCCTAACACTTGTCGTTACTCCCTCATACATATCCCTCACAAGGGACTCCTTTCTTATTGAGTGCCCACCACAGAATCTTTCGAGGAACTCTATCATATGCCTTCTCAAGATCAATGAATACCATATGAGCGTTTGTTTCTTTACTCCTGTATTTTTCCATCAACTGCCTTATAATGAAAATTGCATCTGTTGTTGATCTACCCTGCATAAAGCCAAATTGATTCTCGGATATTTCGGTCTCTTCACGTATCCGTCTATCAATTACTCTTTCCCATCTTATATTCCAACAAACCATCAATAAATATTCTAACAAAAGTACTAATAAATTGTTATTTTGTTGACATTTATAAGAAGGTTTTCTTATTTGTGGTACACCTAAATATTTGAATATGACTTTATGTAAAAACTGTTTGTATATTACGATTTTGGATTTTAAATAAATTATACCAATACTTACTTGATAAGCATTTAGTTTGTGACGTAAACCCTCATAAAATTAAATAAAATCAAATATTTATTGATTAAATTAATCCAAGCTATAAAAATAATTAAAAAGGTAACTAAAATCTGTCACCTGCTGCTCTTTTAATGCTTTTTATATTGAAGAATTATAACTTTTATAGGACATTTCGTAATATTTATGAGGAATGATGTCTAATTCTGTGTAGTAAATTATTAATCTATAATCGGAGGAAAAACATCATTAAAAAGAAAATGAATTTATGATTCCGGTTTTTAGGAACTCACGAATAATGGATTTCGGCCACAAATAAATAAACAATAAATAGTTTTGAAAAAATCCTTTTATTCTTACTTAATTTTTATATTATTTCATCTTATTTATAATGCATGAAATGCAACCTTCGCTTGTCCACAACTGGACATAGATCTCCCTGAAAAATTTACATATGTTTTATCTTCTGTCCGTTGAATCCAATTCTTTTAGCAACGTTTTAGATCGTCAGTCCAACTTTTTGGTGGACGACCTCTGCTTCGGTATGCCTTATCTCTTGGTCTCCATTCCAGTATCCGTTTTGTGCATCATTTATCTGTAATTCGAGACACGTGACCTGCCCATTTCCACTTCACTGTTGCCATTCTCTCTACAGTATCAGCCACTCCTGATAGTAGTAGTTGGCGATGCGGGATCTTGTCCCGTAGTGAAATGCCCAACATAGTATGCTCCATCACCCTTTCAGCCACAAGGATGTTTGCACTGTTATCCTTGTCATGGTCAACGTTTCCGCTCCGTTGGCCAACACTTTCAAAACACACTGTGATAGTCATTTCCCGCATCGTGATCTCCACTCATATTCTTTGGCCACTTGTACGGCTCCATTCGTACTCCATTCATACGGCTTACATCACCGTGCTGTCTCAAACTTTTAAGTTTCAGTAGTGCTTCAATAGTTATTTTTTGTCTTAAGACCCATTCTTGCCCGTATCTCGTCATTTCTTATTTTGTCGTGAAGTGTTGGACTACAGCCATGTCTCCAAAACCCCATTTACATTGACAGCAGCTTTTTTAGACATTCTGTCATTTTACATAACTCAGCTCCATAAGTTGCGATGCTTTCTAACTAAGCTTTATTTTTAAACCAAGAGGAGTAAACTAAAAAGTCAGATTCACACCCAAGAAAGTTACTAGAAATATCACCAAATATATCTTTTTTTTGGTTAATCATATCGGCCTTTGACGGTAATTATAATATACTAATACATCGCTAAAGAGTTCTAAAACAACTGTTTTATTATATAGAATCAGACTAGAAATCTAAAAATTAAAGGAATACCGCAGAAAATACAAAAAACCGCTGATGTTAACCTATAAAATGACAGAAGTGTCAAGATTTTATAAAGGTCATTAGTGTCAAAATTTGATAACAGCGGAGTAAACTTGACTGAGGTTGGACCAATTGCAAACAAGCTTTACGGCGCGGGAACTTTGAATTACTCCTCTTGGTTTAAAAACAAACAGTCCATCCTAATGGTACTTGAGCAAAGTATGCTAAATTTGCAGTCACTCGAGCGCTTTGGGGACCTATTGGGTTGTGAAGAGTAGATCCTAAAACCAAAAAAAAAGTTAAGTAAAGTTTTCCATTTTAGTGGGGACTTTTCATTTTTAATTTAATTTTTCATTTCCATCAACCTTTTTTTAGATTATGCGCCATCTATCCATAATTCGAAAAAATGTCTCGAATAAAAGTTACTTGTTTTTACGTAAGGAATCCAAAACTGCCACAAAAAATGGGGGCTCTCATTTAAGATTTTAAAGTAACCCCCCACCTTACCTCCGTGGGAGAGTCGTGTTTGGTGCCATTCAATAGATTTTTCAAAAATATTGAATAAGTGTATTTTTTAGTTTTTCGATCTGATGTTTATTTCGCGAAATATCGCAGGTAATTAAAATATTAAATATACCCTCCACCCCTCTCCTTGCGAAGTCGTGTTTGGTACCATGCGATAGATTTTTGAAAAATATTGAGTACCTACTTTTTAGTTTTTCGCTATGTCATTCATTTCGCGAAATATTCGCTTTTCTCTTGTGAAAGTTTGGGACTCACCCATTTCCTTAGGCCCCGCTTAAATCGTCTTTTTTTATTTTTGATTTTTGATTTTTGAAATATACACTGTTTTGCTGTTTTGTTTTGTACTTAACTTGTTTTAATCTGACGGTTTCGAGGTTTTCTAAGGATAAATTTTTTTTTCGCCCCCCCCCCTTAACGAACTCCCCTGCATGAAAGGCCAATATATGGTAGAGGTACATTTTCAGGGTACAAGGTTTCTCCCCATGTAATAATCTGACGCGCTCGAGTAACTGCAAAAATCCCCGCTTGGGCTCCCCTACCATAACTAAAATATTATAACAACCGGATTAAAAACTAATGTCTGTATACCCCATTCCACGAATATACGACCCTCTTGGATTATCGCGACAACGAATATTTTACTGTGCAAAATATGAAAAACGAAAGTAAATTGCAAATTATATTGTTGTTTATTGGAATAATTATATTAGAGCAAAATACTTTCGTACTTCTTAGGTTGCACACTAAAATATTCGTTATCGCGATAATCCAAAACAGTAGTAATATATTCGTGGAATATACCATAGTAATAAGTATCAGGCAACTGACCTCTGACTGCTCATATTGAAAATAAAATTAAAGGAAACGGAATTAATACTTTTGTAATTTTTTTAGAATTTATAATTATTCACTTGTCAAAAACTAACTGTTAAAACAACGTGTGCAAGTGGTGCACGTTGATAATACAGTCAATGTTGAAAGATATGTTGAGTCAATAGAAAAAAACCTCAATGCGTTGAAAGACGTTGAGTGGCGATGCTGACGTTAAAAATCAAAGTGTAAAAAGTAATAGTAAGACCAGTGGTAAACTATGGAGCCAAATCTTGAAGTCTTACAAAACATAGTGAATATTAATAATGAAGATGGGAGAGAAAGATGTTATGAAGTTGTGTGGCATATAAGAAAAACAACGAATAAGTAACCAAGAGATATAGAATCTGATCGGCGCGGCAGGGAGATTAAAGCATTCAGCTAAAGGGAAACGTAGCATATCACGTAGGTGAATAATATGTTTATTACTTGAAGGACGGATTTATCTGTAATGTCTGTACATGTGTACATATAACTTATCTAACTACTATGAGCTTTAGTAGAAAAATCAAATACCGCAGATCTCGGTACAGCACCGCTTGAAAACATATATCTGCGTTTTATTCTATAAAAACAATACCTCTGGTATTTTGTTTTTCGTTATTTGCATTCCTTAACAAGTTTCTTAACCAGTGCACCTCGATCATACCCACATTTTTAGTAAAATATTTATAACGCAAATAATTTCCCACCTTAATGGTGGTATGGTGTTGAAAACCAATAAATACAAGTTGGTTATGCTCCCAATTTCTCTATTAATAAACAATATCTCAAAAGTAAATCGATTCATCATTGTTTAGTATTATTTCATAGCTAAACTAAAAATAGGCGTATATATGCTGAATGACATTAATCGGTACGTTGAAATACAGGTGCCGACCAAATAATAATTATAATAACAAGATCGTTTTTATAAGCATTTACTAACAATGAGAATTAAACATTCTTTATGTTAATTTGACAAAAAGGTACAATAACTTAAATAATAAATCTCAAGTGTTAAGATAATAATATCACAACATAAAAATAGGACGCACATAAAGGAGAGAGATTGTCTAACGCACGTCTAACAAAGAGAGATATTGTATTACTATTGATTATATTACTATATAATATAGGATGCTGGTTGTATGCAAAATCTGAGGCTATTTATTACTGTAAATAAAACAAGGGAGGTTTAAACACTACGATTCAAAGGAGCTTCTACAAATAGTACTAATAGGCCAGGAACCGAAGCTTATCACCTCGCAATTTTTACAGAATGGATAGATTTGCTTGAACATTTGAAAATAAGTAGCAGATAGACCAAGGATCAAAATCTATATGATGCGGAAAGGCGATTTTACCATGGGGGTGGTTGTCACCCCATCTCGGGGGTGGAAATTTTTTATTATATTTTGACCGCAAAAGTTGATAGAAACATTCATTCTAAGCAACAAATGTTCTATACATTTTTTTGATAAAATTAACAGTTTTCGATTTATTTGCCATCGAAAATGTTAGTTTTATATCGAAAAAATCAATGTTTTGACAGGTATACTCATTTACGATTCACTCAATTTTTGCCGCAGAAAAAATTTTTTCAAACCAATTTCTTGGGATTTGAATAACCTACAATTTTATATTAAAACATTTTTTCGTATCTCTGATGCTAATCTTTATATTCTGAAGAAAATGCATTTTTTACCAAGCTACAAAAATTCATTATTCGCTTTTGACTCCAGTTTTTAAAAACTAATCATTCTAAGCCAGTCAAACATCTAGAACCTATTAATAATACATAAATAAATAAGAATAAATAAGGCCAATGACTAAAAACACCGCTAACTTACATTATTATGATTCCAATTGGATTTCTACTTTTTTTTTTCAAAAAAATATATTGATTTTTTAACCCTAACATTTTTAATTTTAATCCTAGAAATTTGGTAAAAACGAGTTTTGTAGGTTTTTATAAGGTCTATAAAGTTATTTATATTAATTCTTGTTAAAATCCTCAGTCACAAAAATAGGTGACTTTGAAAGGGTTGGTAAAGGTGGTTTTTGCATGTTATTGCAAGTTTTATTTGTCGATAGCTCACTCAATTTTTGCAGTAGAAAAATTTTTTTTAAACCAGGTTTTTGGAAATTAAATCGGCTACAATTTCCTATTTAAATATTTTTTCGTATCTCTGATGCTAATCTTGCTATTCTGAAGAAAAGGCAATTTTTTCCAAACTACAAAAATACGTTATTTGCTTTTAACTCCATTTTTTAAAAACTATTCATTGTAAGCCGGTCAAACTTCTAGAACCTATTAATAATACATAAATAAAAAATACCAAATAAGGTCAATGACTAATTTTAATTAGGGTGGTGATTAGGGGGTAGCTTCCAATCACTGTTTCGCTGAAAAAAAAATAGGGACTGACATTCTTTTCATTATAAGTTACTTAATTTTTGAGCTAGAGACTTTTTTATTTCTGGAGTTAGATATTTTTAATACTGTAAATTAGCTTGAACAAGTTGTCCTCGAAAAATGCATAGTTTTCTCGTCTTTTGACTTTGAAACTACAATATTTAGAATTTGACGAAGAAGAGCCAAATATAATAAAGTATAGCTCGATTACTATTGGTCTTAAAGAAAATCTAAAAACACGTTTTTGTTTATTTTTCAAAAGGTACATTTTTGTTAAGTAAAGTTTATATGATAAAACGAAAACTTTTGGAGTTATTAGCAGAAAAGTTATTAAAAACATTGATTTTTTCGATATAAAACCAACACTTTCGATAGCGAATAAATCGAAAACTATCAATTTTATTAAAAAAATGTATAGAACGTTTTTTGCTAAGAATGAACGTTTTTACCAACTTTTGTGATTAAAATATAAAATTTCCACCCCTGAGATGGGGTGGCAACCACCCCCATGTCAAAAGCTCCTTTCGGCATGATATAGATTTTGATCCTTGGACTATCCACTACTTATTCTCAATTTTTCAAGCAAATTGATCCATTCTGTAAAAATTGCGAGGTTTTGTCCTATTTTAAGCTTCATTACTTGGACTATAACGATTTATTGAAAGTAGAGACTTACAAATAGAGCAACAAACAGAAACTAGGAAAGCAAGAGGAGCAACAACGATATAAAAAACAATACACAACTAATAGATCTAACAAACCTGGATCGTAAAGAGAAACATAAAACTACTACTGGCTACAAGTACTTACGAATTACAGTGAGTCTTTCAAAGTTTCTAAGCGTGTGCACAATAAATTCTCTATCCAATTCACTGATATCGCAATCCGGGTTGTCAACGCGATGTCCAACCGTGGGGTTGGTTGTCTTGGAAAACTGCTACCAAAGGCGATGCAATTTCTAACCACTTGTGTACACAACGAGCAAACTAACAAACTTTCTAGTAATTGCTTGTATACCAACAATGCACAATCTTTACCAGCTGCATGCTCACAATTTTTAGAGCTGCGAGCAAGAGATCGACTGAGATATCACTCCAGTTGCAACGGGATGTTTCCTGGATTTTGCTTAAGAACAAACTGCTCAGTGTAGGACGTTAACAGCGGAGAGGCAACAGAGAGGTTGCTTGTTGACCGTCTAAGATCACACTGCCCGGGTACAGACAGCAACAGGCAACAGCACGAGGGTGCGCTGGAGTGGCTAATGGAACTTGCATCTTGAACATCTGAGATAACGATAAGTACTGATATTTAAAAGGGAGCAGTTGCCCTGGTACTTGGAGGGTAGCGGGTGGTACTTAAAGTTGTGAAGAGAAACACATGTCTTTTGAGGCACACAAATTATAACTAACACTGTTGTCCTTACAGTTTTACATTGTTGACAGTGTTGCATTTCAAAGATGGAGTTAAACTTGTCTGAATTAAAAATATCTCAATACTATTTAAAATGTTCGAATCATTATTCGAACATATGGTATTGGACACTAATATGGCGTTATGAGGTACATATGTAATCCAGCCTATGGGCCATACCCTTCGCAATCTTCATTAGTGGCTACAGTAGTGGTATATTAATTGGTTGGGGTTGCCCTCCAATTTCTAATGATGTCTGTTGACCCTTTCTTGAATGCCTGTTCAATTTTGATAAACTTTAACCTCACGTTTGTCTTAACTTAAAAGGTTATCTTCTTCTTCTTTAAGTACCGTGCCCAAATTTTTAGGCGTGGGTAGCTTCCATAAAAATTTGCCGATATCGTTCTCGATCTTGTGCGGCATGTAACAATTGATCTGCTGATAAGCCAGTCTATTGACGAAGGTTTCGGAGTCTTAAAAGGTTATACAGGAATTTAATTTCCAGGTGGATTTGTATATTTTATTTTGATTATTATCTTGTATTCTACGACTATAACTATATAGTTTTATAAATGTTATTTTGTACACGGAAAAGATATTGGGCGAATATCAGGCAGGATTCAGAGGCAATAGGTCGACGACAGACCAAATATTTGCATAAAAAGAAATTCAGACTACGTGCTACGAACATAAAATACCAGTATAAAGATGTTCTGTTCCTCAACTTTAAACAAGCCTACGATACGATAAAGCGGCAACAGATGTACGAATTAATGAAAGAGATGGGCCTACCAAGTAAAATCGTCAGGATGGTAAAAATGAGTAGGGATAACACCACAAACGAAATAGCGTGGAAGGGGCATAAATCAAATAATTTTGAAACAAAGGAAGGTTTAAGACAAGGAGACCCACTATCAACGACTCTTTTTAATGTAATACTGGAAGGAATAATTAGGAAAAGTAAAATAAACACACAGGAAACGATTTTTAAAAATGGCCATCAATGTATAGCATTGGCAGACGATCTAACACTATTAACGACAAGTAAGACAAAATACATGACAAAAGGAAAAGACAAAATACATGATAATAAGAGAAACAGATAAAGAAAAAGAGGACAATTTCACATTGGAGATAAAAGGAAATAATTCATGCTCGTTTAAAAGAGTTTCAGAATTTACTTATCTGGGTGTAAAAATAGATGAAAAGGGACATGGGGAAGGCGAGATAAAAGCAAGAATAGCAAAAGGAAACAAAAAGTATGGGGCATTGCGATCATTAATGAAATCCAAATATGTCTCAAGAAAAACAAAAATAAGAATCTACAAAATCGTTATCAGACCTACAGCTACATATGCATGTGAAACATGGGTGCTTAAAAAATCAAAAATAGACCTTTTAGAAATATAGGAAAGAAAAATACAAAGAGCAATTTATGAAGGCGTGAAAGTAGATGGTCAATGGAGAAGAAGAAATAATAAGGAACTTGAAGAACTCTATAACGAACCAAAAATAACGACGGCAATCAAAGCACAGAGAATCCGATATTTATGACACCTTGAAAGAATGGGAAGGGAAAAAATGCCAAAAATGGTACTATCACGTAAGCCAATCCAAAAAAAGAAGAATAGGTAGACCAAGAAGGAGATAGAAAGAGAGCGTATATGAAGACTTGCAAAAGAGTAATATTGTGAACTGGAAAGAAAAAGCTTTGCACAGAAAACAATGAAACGAAGTGGTCAAGAAATGCATGGAAAGACTATATGGCATATTAAGTGGTTTATATAAATGAATGTAGTATTGTATATATAGTGTTATAAATATATAATATAATAGTAATTGTAAGAAAAAAACTAAATAAAATAAGAAAATTTATTTAAAAAAATTAAATCTTTCAGGCCTAGGTCTTCAAAGCCTGTTGAGCTTAATAAATACTTAAATAAATAAATGTTATTTTGACTTATTGACAGAGCTAAGTATCTCAACAGTTATTAAGCAATTCATTTATAATATGTATTCGTGAAGCAAAAACACATTGATTTTAGAATCTGGATATAATATGTCTATTAGCTGTCACAAGAAAGAGTCTTCTGTGAAATTATTTTTTTCTTAATCTATTTTGTTTATCAATTCTAAGTTGAACATTTTGTATGGGTAACTACTGTTCAATTATTAAATCGACTAGGTTTTAATCATTAAATAAATAGCGCGAAGTATAAGAACACCTCTCGTATACCAAACATCGACCTTTTGAGGCTATCGGTAGGCCTTGCCTCTAGCTACAACTTGATACAATAAAATAATACCTTAGAATAAACCGATAATGGGGAAGTCATAAAAATCAAATTGCGCAAGATTATGTCGTTTTAAAGCACACGCTAGAATAGACACAAAATTCCTAGGCTGATTTTTATGGAGGTAGAACTTGTAATTGTTAGATTGTGCACAGAATGAAAAAACTAAACCGTTTGCAGATACCTGTGATAGGTGGGCGATATTTATAATGTAAACCGGTAGCAGATACTTTCTAATAACCAGCTACAATATATGCTGTTGTGATTATGGCTCATTTAGTAATAATAATTTATTTCTCGATTTAATTTATTAACCATTGTCTTTAGATTAGTCAATATATCTTAGATAGTAAGAACGGGATATGTTTTTGGTTATAGTAACTTGATCTTTATCTTTATTGAAATTAAGGTAATGAAACGTTAGGTGGCAAAGTAATTTTAATTAAATAATACGGAATTAAAAAATATGTTTTTTAAAAATATTATTCCATGCATGAGAAACTAAAATTAGCTTCAAATTAAGGCTTGAGCATTTCCAAAGTGACATTTTTCAAATTGCATCAGTTCCTCTGTAAAACGTATCTGAAATGTGCAGGCATTATTCAATTTTACCGTTTTATTCGTTTTACCATCATAATCTATTATGTAATATTTAATCAATGAAGGTTGGATATACAGAGAGGGGCTAAATTATGGAATAAATTAATTTTCTCTAAAATGGACGATTTTAGAGAAAAATACCAAAACAGGATTTTTATTTTGAAATTACAACTTTTTGGTTTATATTTCATACTAGTGACGTCATCCATCTGAGCGAGATGACGTAATCGATGATTTTTTTAAATGGGAACTAGTTGTTGGAAGGTTGTTCAATTCTCTATTCATTAATATATACATTAACATAATTATTTATAAAGGGTGACCAAAAAAATCACTTTTAAATTAAATTAATTGACGCAAAAAGAACAATGTATGTAATTCATTTAACTCAGCATACATTGTGTTGCTGCCATAACATAGAAAAAAAAAATGTTTATTTCACAAATAAGCATTTCTTTTCGCTTTAATTAAATCACAAACAGCCCAGCCCTTACCTACCTCTTGACAGTTTGAACATTAAATTTAAGCCAAAAGCAATGTTTATTTGCTAAATAAACATCTTTTCTATTTTCTGACATCAATAGAATGTATTTTGAGTTAAATAAATTACATATATTCTTCTTTTTGCGTCAATTAATTTAACTCAAAAATTATTTTTTTGGCCAATCTGTATAATTAATGATATCAATGTTTATATTACTGAATAGATAATTGAATAACCTTTCAAATATGCTACCACAAGACCCCTATTGCCATTTAAAACAATAATCAATTATGTCATCACGCCCCTGTGGATGACGTCACTAGTTTGAAATATATATAGTCGGTTTGCTAAACTCTCAGACATAACTGGCTAGTGATTTTGGTAGGTCATTTTTTTGCATTTAGTCAATTTTTGCCAAAATTGGCAAAATTATTAACTATTTAGTAATTATTAAATATTTAGTAATTATTTTTTTGCAAATTTTACGAAATATTGGCAAAATTATTTACTAAAATTACTAGCCAGTTGTGTCTGAGTTTAGCGAACCGACTATACCAAAAAATTGTAATTTAAAAAAAATCCATATGTTTCGGTATTTTTCTCAAAAATTGACCATTTCAGAAAAAATTATTTATTCCATAATTTTGCCCCTCTCTGCAGTATGGTGCAAATGCATTAATTACCTTCGTTATTTCATAAACGGGCGACTTTAATGAAAGATCCCGAAACAAGTCGGTTTTAATTTTTGAATTATAGTTTTTTGGCATAAGGTACCCCGGGCCAAGTGAAAGCCTGGGGTAAGTGAAAATTGAAAAATAGATTCTTCTGTACCTACCAAGTGTAAAATATCTCTGTGCCTTTAACCCTTACAGTGTTAAAGTATTAACATGTTCAGAACCAATCATTTTAATTGTTTAATAATAATTCATAATTTATTTAAGACGTTCCATGTACTACCACGTATACTAAATATTTTAAAAAGAAAAAAAATGCTTGTTCTTTTTTTTTTGTAAAAATACAAGGTTAAAACAAAAACACGGTTTGACGGACCGTGGTCACTACGTGGCCAGGACTGTACTCGTGACAATCAAGATGCAGTAGAAATAAACAAACCAAGACACGTTAAATTCTACTATACTAGGAGCACTCCCGAATCATAATTTGCAATGTATATAAAATTTGGAAATCATGATTTGGGATTTAAAATGTATATGTATATATACATTAGCCTGGGCCGAAATGGACAAAAAAAAATTTTTTTTGTAAAAGTGGAACTCCGTGTAGTAAAAAATTTGTCTTTTGTAATAAAAATAAGACAGAAAAAAACTCAGGCCGGTATTCGAATTTTTAGCCGTACCCCTGGGGCCCCCAAGGGCCCAATTTTTTTTTCGTTTACTGATTATTTTCGTAGTGAAAAAATCCTTTCAAATATTGTCAAAAGTAAGCTGTTAAAAAATAAAATGGATATCTGAATTTTAAACTGCGCCCCGCACAGTTTAAGTGTAGTGAAAACATCAAAGAGAGACTAGTTTTTGTAGCATTTCGCTTGATTTGATCATTTAAATGTACTGTTTTTAATTAATTTTTATTTGCATTGCAAAAAAATACTTTAATAGATCAAACCAACCCAGAGCTTACCACGTGGAGGTAGCTACACCTCAAGCTCCTCCCTCCCACACACCTGTCTTATTTTTCTATTTTAAATCTTCTGTTTTAAAATACTGATTTTTGTTTTCAAATTCTGGTAACTTTTTTCTAGCATTTAGTTTCGCCCTAATATAGCCGTCTCTTGTCGTTTCTCCACATACTTTTTCCGAAGCTTCTGTTACGATTTTCACACACCGTTCTACGGCTTGTGTGTGATATGGGAATTTGTCAATAAAGTCGGGTGCCCTTTTATCCTTGATTAGCTTAAGAAGGAAATCGTCAGTAAGCTTCGTTGTTAAAGGAGGCTCTGATAAAAAACACTTTTGCCAATCAATTAAAAAAATATAATCATCAGCGTCAAACTGTATGTCTGGAATTTTAAAATATCGTACAACTTCTGTTGATTTTTGTTTTCTAGCTTTAATAATTCGACGCACTGCTAGTTCTCTAACATGATCACGAGAATCAAAAAGCATTGCTAAGAGTAAATTTTCAGGGTGCAGAAAATATGAGTTGGTTGAAATTACCCTCTGAAATATATTTTGCACATTACCTGGAAGTTCTCTTGATGCTTTAATCGCATTCCATAAATGTATTGCACCGTATTCTATTACGGGTTTAGATTTAACTTGGAACCACATTGGCGCATATACTTTTATAATGAACTTTACAAGCACTCTTAAATTTTCGGAGGGGTCATTTGTAGACACATATAACCGTAACAACCTATTAGCTGTTGTAAGCCAGCGAGCATGACTCATTTTTCCAGGTGTTTTATTCGCTAAGCTTTCTTGGCAATATCCCGCGTTAATTGCCAGACAAATGTTATAAAGGTATTGTTGATCATTACTTAAATCTTGTTGTATCACAACTGGGAGCACACAAGAAATTGATTCAAATTTAACCACGGACCTTTTTTCACATTCTTTAAGGAGTGCGCCTATCGGACCTGAAAATGTGTAAGGTCCTTTTGTGATGCCATCTAACTCTTGCAACAAATGTCTTAGAGGGAGCTCATTGGCGTGTAGCAAACAAATACTCCACTGCAATGGTTTGCCAATGTGACTTTCAATTTTGCGAATGACTCCGTTTTTCCATCCTGTATTTACATTGGTTCCGTCAGAGCCGATTACTACTACTTCATTAAGATCTGTGTTCTGTTTTTCTAAGGATGAAATTAGTCCATTAAAAATATGTTCTGCAGTTCCGGAAGTCTGTAAAGTTACGTGTCCAAAGTAAATACTTCCTGGCTCTTGTATTATTGAAATATGTTCTTCAAGTTTCGTAGTTCGTCTTCCGTCAACTTGATGCAGTGTCTTATCTTTGCGCCCATCAAAGTATAACCCTTTTACTGTGATAGCGAGAGGTATCTGCTGAAGAGCTTTTCGATTTTTTTCTATTTCTCTACGGACCTTGTTTTTATCTATGACGTTAGATAACTTATCCGGAGCAATTATTTTCATATCTTCTAGTACTGCAGATGCAATTTTAGCTACAGTTCTATTAGATGCACCAGTTAGGTCCGCTATTTGTGCAGTACAAGGCAATGGCGTTCTCATTTGCTGCTTTGTTTTTAGTATTTTAAGCCTCTTAGGTTTATCAACATAAGGACATTTAAATTCTTCTTCGCTATCTTCAACAAGAGAAGATTCTGAAGAAGTTTCATTCAAATCAGAATCCGTAATAATGTCAGTTACCTTTTGTGTGCCGCTAGTACCAGGTAAGGATTCCTTATGTTTCCTTAATAAGAAATCAGTTTCATTTTTAATGTATCTCTTTGCCTCTTTTTCTTTTCTGAACATTTGTTTGTTAAGTTGTGCAGTTTTAACTTTATCAATACCTCCTATTATCATTCTTCTGTCATTTCGTTGATCGGTAATAAATTCCCACTCTACTTCTGGTATTTTACGTGATTTATCGCACTTGCAATTCTTTAAGTTCACACATTTACAAGCACAAATGTCAAACATTTTAAGGGAGTCTAATTTAAACTTGTTTAACTTTTCATCGAGAAATGGGGTTTTTCTACTTTTAAAAGGTTTAAGAATAGTCCGATATTTTTTATTGTAAGCTAAAATCATCTCGCAAATACGCGTATGTCCTAGAACTGGAAGTGATGCACGAATCCATATGTTTTTCACTTTTTTTGCCACGGTATTAGCGATTTCACTTGCAGAAGGTTGTTTGCTACCTTCCCCTTTAAGTTCACGACGAACACTTTCATAACACTGTATTATGTCCTGGTAAGTCGGAAGTTGAACGGAACTGTCCACACAAATATCCTTAACATTTCCGAATAGAGGACAACTGTCACTCGCCCGGCTTTTTATAAAAGACATTTTAAAATATAGTTTTATTCTTATTTCACCAAAGCTCTCACAACGACGACTAATTCGAAACTGATAAGGAACTCGGCTGATCGGCTCTCGTGCATTTATGTGAAGTTGTGTAAGAGGGACACTAGGAGGGAAAGGAGGTGCTGACAAGTCTAAGTCGGCGTGGCGCGGCGTCTTCTAACACCGAAAATACCGAGATATGCGTTGCGCTATTTATAGATGATTGAACTTGAAAAGTGCGTCAGCAGTTACGCTAACAGCATAAAGAGGACTCTTTTGAAGGGGCGCGGGGCGCGGTAAAATATTCGAATATTAATGTTATTTTTTGATATGATACTACAAATATTACTTACAACAATTTTTTTACTACGGAGGTGAAAAAAAAAGAACAAAAAAAGTTGACCCCCTTGGGGGCCCAGGGGCGCGGCTAAATATTGGAGTAAGGCCCCAATTTTTTTAGGATGTTTTTTTTGCACCAAAGACATATTTTTAGCACTACGGTAAGTTGAATTTTAGAAAACAGTTTTTTCGGCCCAGGCTAATATACATTGTAAATTATGATTCGAGAGTGCTCTGAGTAGCATTTACCACGTCTTGGTTTGTTTATTTCTACTGCATCTTGATTTTAATTTTAGTATAGTTTACAAATTTATTTATATCCACGTTATTATTAATGTGCAACTAGTATGATACAATTGATCCAAGAGATGGCATAACCTAGACATCCAAAGTGAAAGTTATCCTCCAACACCAAATTGTTCTATATAGTCCACCTAATATTCAGAAAAAAGTCACACCATTTTGGGTGTCGGGTTTAGGGGGAGAGGGGGAAGAAATCGGTAAATTTGTAGTTTTTTAGGTTTTTCGTCAATATTTCTAAAACTATGCGGTTTCGAATCAACAATCTTCTATACAAAAATGTTCTACATTAAATTTCAAATAAAAAGGCCCTATGCATAATCCTTCTAAAATGAACGGTTCCAAAGTTACGGAGGTAGTTTAATATAATTGGTCCAAAAAAGGCCTGATCCAGACATCCAAATTAAAAGTTTTCCTCCATCACCAAATTGTTCTATATGGTCCAAATATTGTCCAAATTGTTCTATATGGTCCAAATATTGTTCAGTAAAAAGTTAAACCATTTTGAGCGTCCGGTTTGGGGGGGGGGAGATGGGGAAGGAGTCGGTAAATTAGTAGTTTTTTTTAAGTTTTTCGTCAATATTTCTAAAACTATGCTTTAGCGTAAACCATGTTCGATACAAAAAAGTTCTACATAAAATTTAAAACAAAATAGGTGCTATACATAATTGTTATAAAATCAACGGTTCCAGAGTTACAAAGGGTGAAAAGTGGAGGTTTTCGATACTATTTATATTTTTTGGGCAATTGATGATTATTTTGGGTGGTGAGGTTGACGTTTCTTCAAGGGCTTATAACTAACATACCTTCAACCACTGAAATAGCAAATTTTATTTACAAAACACAATCTTGTTAAAAAAAATTTCTTTCACCAGTAATAAGCCCTTGAAGAAACGTCAACCTTACCACCCAAAATCATCATCAATTGTCCAAATAATATAAAAAGTATCGAAAACCTCCATATTTCACCCTCCGTAACTCTGGAACCGTTGATTTTATAACAATTACCTTTTGTTTAGGACCTTTTGGTTTTAAATTTCATGTAGAACATTTTTGTATAGAACATTGTTTACGCTAAAGCATAGTTTTAGAAATATTGACGAAAAACCTAAAATAACTACTAATTTACCGATTTCTCCCCATCTCCCCCCGAACCGGACGCTCAAAATGGTGTAACTTTTTACTGAACAATATGTTGACCATATAGAACAATTTGGTGTTGGAGGAAAACTTTTATATACCCTTTCCCTTTTCCTCGTTCGCCTTCTTTTTGCTCTGACGTTGTATACATATTGTTTGCAAGATTTTAAATTTTTTAATGTGTACTTAATAACTATAAAATTATATTAAGTAGTATAACTCACGCCATTTACTTGGTGTCTGTTTCTGTTTTTGTTTTGTTTGTAGGTTTTTATTATTTTTTTTTTATTGTATTTTTTTATTTTGTATAAGCTTTGTCCACAAATTGGTAAAATTTTTTGACAATAAAGCATACCTTACTTTCTTACTTACTTACTTTACTTTGGATTTTTGAGTTAGGCCTTTTTTGGACCAATTATACTATACTACCTCCGTAACTTTGGAACCGTTCATTTTAGAAGGATTATGCATAGGTCATTTTTTATTTTAAATTTAATGTAGAACATTTTTGTATAGAAGGTTGATCATGCTAAACCGCATAGTTTTAGAAATATTGACAAAAAACTTAAAAAACTACGAATTTACGGATTTCTCCACCCTCTCTCCCCCAAACCGGACGCTCAAAATTGTGTGCCTTTTTTCGGAACATTATGTGGACCATATAGAACAATTTGGTGTTAAAGGATAACTTTCACTTTGGATGTCTGGGTTTGGGTCTAGTTATACCATACTAAACATAGATTTTATTATTGACAAATTGGTCCATAAGGTAGTTGATTTAAATTTGTTAGACAATTCGTTGAAATAAACAAGTAAAATATTTTCGGAAAAACTGTTTACCTTATTGTAAATTCTCCACTCCAAAAATTGCCAAAACACCTATCCGTGAGTTTTTGGCGGTTTCTCCGGCAGTAACTTTTCTGACGTTATTTTTGCTCGTACATTGATTTCTGGGGGTGTTATATTTTCAATATTGCTTCTATCTTCAGACATTTTCTTAACACTATTTAAGTATAAAAAATCCCGCAACAATCCTCATGGAAAAGTTACCCCCGTCAAATTTAACGAAAGTTTGGTCAATGATGATAGTTCTCAGTGCGTATATTAAAAAAGTCCATGGCCCCTAGGTCTGAAAAACTATTATTATGAAGCTACAGCTTTCTAAAGTTATTGGATTCATGTGCTCGGTTTACGTTAAATGCATTTTTTTTATTAACCCCACATTTATTACAATCTAACTATACAATCTAAACCTAAATGTTTAGGTAGATAACAGACAATAAGTAATAGGACTGACAATAATTAGAAATGACATGTAGGGAGGCATCCAGTGATGCACCCCTTTTTTAAGGGCATTTTAAGGGTTAAATGCATTAACTCACGATCAATTTAACGAAAATATTTATTATTGAAAGAAGGGCGACTCATTTTCTTCATGCATATTTGCATGTTGCATAATATGAATTCGTGGTCAAAAATAGACGCATCGTATTTTGGTCTTCATAAAACCTCAGGAAAATGAAAAAGTACTATAAAAAATGTGCTTCTAGAGCGAGATAAGAATTATCATGTTTGCATGAATGCTTTACACTTATCCAATACCAGCATAGCTGCAGTTCCACCTTATCTTTAAAAAACTACTTGAACAATGGCTAATCTACGTAGGAGAATTTGCCCGTAAGACGGTGCGGAATTAAAGGAAAATTTGTTGAAACATAAAAAATACATTAGCTGACATAAAACTTAAACTGCAGATGACAGAAAATAGGGGAGTGCATATAGATTTTCACTTCGGAAAAAATCAAACAAGGTAGAAATTTTGTAATTTCATTAAGAAATGTTTAATAAGCAACATATCAAAAAGTTCTACTCGAGAAGTGGGCGCTTCATTTTTTATTAAACAAATGAACTACGAAGTTTGATGTTTTTTAAATAACTCCGAAAATATAAATTTTAGAATTAAACTGACTTGACCATTGAAAAATTCAGAAAATTTTACAAAAAAAAAAACTTATATAAAGAATTTTCTAAAATTAAATCTGTATCTTTTATAATTTTTTATTTATAACGCTAAAGTCACCCTTTTCACAAACATTGGCGCACTGTAAACTAGCGTACGGCGAAGTGCACGATTGAGTTATTTTAATGTAATTCTTTAACTAATGGATCAAATAAAATTTTACAAATTTATCCTTAAAGAAGAATAATTAAACTATCCTATGGTTATAATAAAAAGAAATAAAATGTATGAGCATAAGTACGGTGGGGGCGGAAATTGAGCCTTACATGAATTTTGTTTAAAAATGATTTAAAAATGTGTAACTAATACAATTTTTTTTATAAAACCCTAAATTCTGCACAACTTACCTTTCAAGCATCGTACTAAATGATGTTTCATTCAAAAAAATCTCAAAAATTTAATTCAAATGATATGAGGTCTTAAAGATGTAATTTTTAAAATCTTCGTAGTTTTATAGAATTACCACCAATTTAAGACGGTATTACTCAAGTTTGAACAGATCTATGACAATTTTAAAAGTGCTTTTTTAAATCTTCGGATGTATTCTTTAAAACGCACTAAATTATTTTACTTTAGAAATGAAACAGACTATTAAGATATATTTTTATATATATTTCTTTATATATATATATATATATATATATATATATATATATATATATATATATATATATATATATATATATATATATACTATATTTCTTTTTGAGAAAATTAAGAAAGATAACAAAAATGTAATACAAAAACCGAAAATTACCAGCTAAAAAAATGTCTATATAAAGTGATCAAAACTTTTTTCTGTAAAACTTACCTAAAATACATTTAATAATAAACTTCAACAATAATAAATGTTCAGCAAAAAAATTTTTTTTAGCTCTTATACAGTATGTCTGCGTAACTTGGAACCTATTGATAACTTTTTTATTATCAGTTTTACGAAAATAAGTTATTCTTTATAAAATACTCTGCATCGTATATAATCCAAGATGCAATCATCAAATATAAACGTTAATGAATTTTATACGAGGTATGTCAAAAACTATGACTTTCTCTCAAGAGTAAAGTATCGTTAAATTTCACAATATCGAAAATTGTTATTAAGTAAAGTTGTTTGGAATTAAAAAATTTGTTTTAGTGTTTAATTACATCCTTCTAATTAAAATATTGTGAATAATAAAGGCACTTAACTCTTAAGAAAACTTCATATTTTTTAAATACCTCGTATAAAATTAAAAAAGTTTAATATCTGATGGTTGTATCTTAGATCATAGACCTTAGATCATAGATTAGATCTTAGACATAGAGAGCATTTTAAGAAGAATAACTTTTTTTCGTAAAAGTGATAATAAAATAGTTATCAAAATTGAAATAAAATGATGAGTATCCGTAATTTGAAAATAAAATTGAAAAATTTTTTTCGATTAGAATAATGTAATTGTATATGTAAACATAGTTTTTAATTTCAAACAACTTTTTATAATAGTATTTTTTGATATTCTGAAATATAAAGGTACTTTACTCCTTAACGAAATTCATATTTTTGACATAACTCGTATAAAATTGATAAAATTTGATATCTGATAGTTGAGTTTTAGATTTTTGACTATCCAGAGTATTTTATGAAGAATTACGTTTTTCGTAAAATTGATATTAAAAAAGTTTTCCATGCGGTTCCTAGCTACGAAGACATGCTGTATAAGAGCTTCTGTATAAGAATTTTCAAATTGCAATGCCATATTCGGATTCAAAAACAAAATAGAAACATATTTTATCAAAGTAAAATGATGAATTTAAACAATTAGCGGCCAAATCCGCCAGTAGTACTTTTTACTTTAACATGTGTATATAAACTAACAAAAAAAGTTTTAGAAAAATATAAGCTTGTTTGATTTTTTCCGAAACAATGCATGTTTTCGTTCTAATTGCACTCCCCTACAAATTAAATCCAATGAACTGGATAGTTAGGAAAATTAAGGAACTTTTTGCGTATATCCTGTTCTTACTTAGTTCTTATTATTAGTTTCGGTTTACCTATCGGTGTTTGATTGCAAGTCCTCCCCCCCCCCCCAAGGAAAATGCCTAGATCCGCCGCTGTTAATGAAGCTCCTTCAGAAAACTTAGGAACAACCATAATAGTTAACTTAAATAACAAAATTAACGCACCACCTTAAAAATGGGACATTTTTGATGTCTCCAATTTCCTAAACCTGTTGTCGGATTTTAGTGATTTTGTAGTATGTTATAGGATAATTATTTAAGAATATCGTAATAGTAATATTGTTGCTAAACAGGTAAATGTCATTGTATACCGGGTGTAAAAATAATACTGTGTGTTTCGTCAAAGTTTGGTACACCCTGTGGAATATTCTACCATTTAAAAAATTTTCTTAGTCTTAGGCTTTCTTAACATTCTGCTTTTTGACTAAATCACTTATGTTGGATAATAAAAACGGTAATTTGACAACTAGCCATGTTCTTCATCAATTCAGGGTGTTTCTAAGTAAGTGCGACAAACATTAAGGGGTAATTCTGCATGAAAAAATAACGACCGTTTGCTTTATAAACATATGTCTGAAAATGCTTCGTTTCCGAGATACGAGATGTTGAATTTTTTCTTACACGCTGACGATTTATTTATTGCTCTGAAACCGGTTGAGATATGCAAATGAAATTTGGTGAGTTTTTTGCGCATATCTTGGCATACAACTAGGTATTTTATATTCACCATTGGCGTGCATACGGGTCATATTACCCGGTCATATTACCTCTATGCACACCAATGGTAAATATAAAATTTTTAGTTGTATGTAAAAAAATGTAAAACAACCACCTGTTGAAACCCACCAAATTTCTTTTATATTTCTCAACCGGTTTTAGAGCAATAAATAAATCGCCAGTATATAAGAAAAATTTCAACACCCCCTATCTCGGAAACAAAGCATTTGCAGACATACTTTACAAAGCAAACTGTCATTATTTTTTCATACAGAATTACCCCCTAAAAATTATCGCGCTTATTTAGAAACACCCTGTGTTGACGAAGAACATGGCTAGTTATCAAAGTACCTAACTTTCTTATTATCCAACACAAGTGAATGAGTCAAAAAACAGAATATTAAGAAATCCTAAGGCTACATTGAGTTTTAATTTCAGTATTTTTTAAATGCTAAAATATTCCACAGGGTTCCGAGCTTTGAGGAAAAAACACAGTATTATTGTTACACGCGGTATACAATGATATTTACCTGTTCAGCAATAATATTACTACATCAATATTTTGAAAGAATAATTACACTTTTATAAAAAAGAACTTTTTTATAATAAAACCTTTTTATTATTTATAGGAGAGAATATAAAATAATTTGACCATATAAAATGCTTAAAATTCCAAAAATTACACTATAATAAAAAAGTACTTTTTATAATAACACGGTTTTGTTATATACAGGGCACAAAATGTTTCGAAAGAATAAAATATGAATTTTTAGTAGGTGTATTAACTGTTAAAATTATAATTCCAAAAATTACACTAGTATAAAAAAGTACTTTTTATAATACCACGGTTGTTTAAAATGATATATATAATATGTATATATAAAACTTAACTTATAAAATATGAATTAATTTTAAGTATATCAACTTTTAATTATTTATTAAAAAACTTAAAAAAATATACGCAATAGCCGTGTTCGAACTAGGGAACTCTCGATTTGCAGTCTAGTGCCACTGACCCACCATCAATTTGTAGATATCGATTTATTAACGTACTTTAAAATACCATTGCATTAGTCACATTTTTAAAATAGTTTGAAATAAAAAAATTGATTTATCCATACAGGTTGATTGATTAGTGGGGTGAAGCTCCGTAGACCCGTTATAGTATTAGAAAGCAATAAAAGTTAATAACAAAAATTGTAGCCTACTTTAAATAAAGATTGATAATCAGTAATCGTAAATTGTCAGTTTTAGACAATTCAGTCATGGCTTACCTAAAATTTGGATAGATTTATATCCGTAATTAATAATTTGCTCTGAATTTTTTTTTATTTGAAAACTTGCAAATTTACAATCTACTCTGTACAAAGGAGTACAGAGTAAAACTGATAAATTATGTAATGTTTTGTAGGTGTTGCCGGCCAGTGCCGGTTCACCTTATTCACCACTGTATTCACTAACACAAATGTCACTCACACAAGTCTTCTGGCCACTGTCTCTTGAGTCTCCGAACTGGTAATGGACGATTGGAAAGCGTGGAAATCAGCTCGTTGTTGTGATTGATACTTATTTTTCTATGTTTGGTCGCATGCAGTCCTATTACGTTCTTTATGAATGGTATTTTTAAGTCCTCATGTAATGTTTGGTTTGAAATATACCAAGATGCATTTGCAAGGGTTCTTAAAGTTTTTGATTGATATGTCTGCAGAATTTTGGTGTTTGATGGTTTCGTACATCCCCATAGTTCAATCCCGTAGGTCCATATTGGTTTTAGTATTATTTTGTATATTTCCAGTGTGTTTTCTATGGATAATTGTGATCTTCTAGCAAGAAGCCAATTCATTTGTCTGGTTTTTATTTGGAGTTGTTGTTTTTTAGCTTTAATGTGAGCTTTCCATGTAAGTTTCTGATCAAGGTGAATACCTAAATATTTGACTTAGGTTTTCACTTGGATAACTTGGTGGTTTATTGTAACATATGGACAATTTACATGTCTGTTCGTAAATGTTATGTGAGCCGATTTTTCGTGGTTTACTTTGATTTTACTTTTTGCAGCCAGTTTTGTAATCGATCTAAATGTGTTTGTAGCTTGTTAGGGCCACTACTGGATCATGGTCAAGCGCAATTATTGCTGTATCATCGACAAACGTGGCGATAGTTGTTTCGTTGTTAGTTGGTATATCAGCAGTGTATAATAAGTAGAAAAATGGTCCAAAAACACTGCCTTGGGGTACTCCTGCACTTATGAGTTGGTAGCTTCTGTTATCTTTTTCCATTTTGACATCGAAATGTCTGTCGTAAAGGTATGATTTTAGAAATAAATAAATCTGACTCGGCGTGTTTGTTTTTAGTTTGTATAACAGTCCTTAGTGCCAAACATTATCAAAGGCTTGCTGAATATCTAGAATTGCTGCAGTGCAAATGTTCTTGTTTTCCAAACCGTCTCTGATTAAATTTACTATCCTATGCCATTGCTGAGTTGTAGTGTGTTTTTCCCTAAAGCCAAATTGATGATTTGTTATTAAATTATTTATCGAGGTTTTACTATTTATTCTACTTTGTAGTAGTCGCTCAAATATTTAGAAAGTATAGGCAGCAGGCTTATAGGTCTGTAAGAGGCAGCTTCGGTTGGTGGCTTTCCAGGTTTGGCAATCATAATAATTTCAGCAAATGTCCATTGCGTTGGATGGTAGGAAAGATGAATAATTCGGTTGTATAAAGTAGTGAGAGAATTAGATCATAACCTGGACCTTTATGGGAGTTGATTTTCTTTATCTGTTCCATAATTTCTGGTGGAGTAATTGATCTAGCAGGTGGTGATAAATGACAGGGAGCATCTAAATAGCTGTTTATTTCTTCATCTTCGAGTAAATCTACTGGTGCAAACACATTTTCAAGGTGTTCCACAAAACCCTTGCTTTTTCCTCATTTGATCTAGCCCATGCATTATCGTTCTGTCTTAATGGAGAAGCTGTTACGACGTGTCCTTTTATTTTTTGGGTCGCTCTCCACAATGAGTGATCACTGGGAGTCAGGTTTTTGATAAAATATTCAAAAGATGTATTTTTGGATTCTTGAAGTGCTGGATGTAGTCTGTGAGTCAGTCTATTGAGATTGGTCTGGCTCGCTGGGTTTGTTGTGTGCTGCCAGATTCTGCGTGCCCTACGCTTCTCGGTTACCAACTCCTTAATATATCTGGGAACATCGTCTGTCTTTTCTTATGATGTACAAGTGTTGCTTTCGAGGCCGCGTTTTGCATCAGATTTGTGAAATCGTGAATTTCTGTCTCAATTTCATCTTCTGTTTTTAGCCTTACGTTGAGATTTAGGTTGGTGTTTACGATTTCTTGAAATTCTAGCCAGTCAGTTCGTTTATAACATAGTATAGGAGGAGAAACTTTTTGCAGAATTTCACTACTCACATTGATGATGATGGGACTATGATCGGAGCTAAGGTCAAAGTTTGATTTAATATCCCATCGATGGATTGGTATACTTTTGATTATAGCAAAAGCTAATAGGTCTGGAATTTTATTTCTATCAGTGGGCCAATAAGTTGGCTTGCCAGTTGATAAATAGTTAAGATTTTTTTGTTGAACTGTTTCCAAGAGATGTTTTCCTTTGGTTGTAATAAATCTTGAACCCCAGGTAGTGTGTTTTGCATTCCAATCTCCAGCAAATATGTAATGGGAGCCTAGAGAATCAAAAGGTTCATTATATTCTTTAGTTGAGATCATATGTCGAGGGGGACTGTATAGTGAAGCTATGGTAATATGCCATGTTGTACTTTGTATCTTTACTCTTGCACTTTGTATTTTATTTGTAATATATGGCTGCAGTTCATAATGTTTAATAGAGTTTTTAATAATTACAGCAGATCCTGCATGATCTCCACCATTGGGATGATTGGCATAATATGTCACATAATGGGTATTTTGACTACAGTTCTGTCAGTGCTGTGACTTTCAGAAATCAAAAGTATATCAATCTTGTGCATTTTCAGAAAAACAGTAATCTCCTGTATATGACTTGCAAGTCCGTTTGAGTTATAAGCTGCTACGATAAGTGTATGAGCCATTAGTGTGCAATCTTGTTAAGAGTTGTGAGCATTGTTAAGATCATGCTGGTCTGATTAAGTAGCTGGTTAAACATGTCTTTGAATTGGTTAAGGAAGCTGCTCAAGACGTCTGTAAAATTTTTGTTCTCATTGTGTGTTGACTGCCTGTTGGGATTATTTTGTAATATAGCAGAAGAAGTCGGCTTTATGTTTGGATGATGATTTTGGAATGTAGTATTAATGGTTGTCGTTTGGTGTACTGATTCTTGATTTTGTTGGTGGATTTAAGGTAGACGCCTATTGTTGGTTTTCTTGTTAATTAAATCTCGGTACAGAGAACAGCCCTTAAAATTGGCTGAATGACCTCCATTGCATAAAGCACTTGTGGCGGGAGTGTTACGTGGCTTCTGACAGGTTTTTGAGTCATGTCCACGCCCACGTCTTACACAATTGAATGGTTTTTTGCAGTATGTTTTTGAATGTCCGTACCTCTGGCATCTTATACACTGAACTATTCCATTCTTCGGTCTAGGAGGCTCAACCTTTATTCTTTTATGGTGTAAATATTTTATATCAAATTATATTTCCTTATTATTAATTTGAGGCTCAAAGTCTACAAAGAATAAGGGTAGAGGTGCTTACTCTGTGTGTGACGTTGACTATATTTCTTACTTTGTGTCCCGTGGATTTTAATTCATGTTGTATATCATTAACTTTAACAGAATTATGGAGTCCTCTAATAACTACTCGGTAGGCACGTTCCTCTTTTAATTGATAGGTGTGGTGGTGAACTATTCCTTCTTCTCGCAAATATTTTATTAGTTTTCTCTAGATATCTACTGTTTTGGGATATATTTTGACAGTGTTTTCGGATAATGTTCGAGTGTGGAATTCTTCTTCCGCTAAAACGTTTGACAAAGTGGCTAACATAGCAGCATAATCAATAACACCGTAGATGTCTATAGGAGGAGGTTTGGATTGTACTGCTGTATTATTATTTTCAGATGTACTTTTGCTTGTATCCTCATTTGTGCCATCAAGGATATGTAAAACATCAAATTTGTTTGAAGTAAGTGTGTTTTGTTTATCAGTATTTGTGCTAGCTTTTTTATACCTTTTTCGTTTTTGTTTAATAACATCTTGCCAGGGATGTTTGTCTGTTTCTGGTTTTGGATTTTGTGTTTCATCATCGCTGCTACTCATTGAATAATCGGAGTAATGACTGCAATCCAAATCATCCATGTGGTGTGTTGACGCTGAAGGTTCTGGTGGAACGTTCGAGCATCAGGTGCTATCGGATTCAGCATGCTAGTATTAAGTTGCAATGATTGGTTTTGAGGAGTATAAAAAATTTGCTGACTATGTGTGTTAAAGTTTGGTATCATATATAATTATTAGGCATATTGTTAGTTATAAACATGCTTGGTTGACCCTGTATATTTGTATTGCACTGTGTATTAGGATAAAATTGTACGTTACCAGATATAGGTACGTTTTGATGACCCTGTATATTATTGAGATGGCTATACATACTGCAATAAAAACATTATAATGAAAGGGAATAATGGAAAGGCACCTGGGAAGGACGGAATAAATCTAGTACTAATAAAATACGGAGGGGACATATTGCATGAAAAAATACATGAATTGATTAAGAAAATATGGAAAGAGGAGACAATGCCGAACGAGTGGGAAATTGGACAGATTATAACGATCCATAAAAAAGGCGACCAGCATGAGTGTAAGAACTACAGAGGTATTACACCATTAAACGTTGCCTATAAAATATTATCGTCAATAATACAAAAAAGGTTAACAGATGAAACAAAAAATATCATAGGACAATACCAATGCGGTTTCGTAAAAGGCAGATCAACAACAGATGCAATAAATACTATTAAACAAATCATGTAAAAAGCACACGAACATCAACATGAAATAGAAATATTATTTATAGACTTTGAACAAGCCTTTAACTCAATAAAGAGAAAGGAACTCATGAAAGCATTAAAATATCAAGGAGTAAGTAAAAATCTAAGAGACCTAATAAAAATGTCGATTAATAAATCAAAAATAAGTATCCTAACACAAAAAGGGGGAACAGAAGAATTCGAAATAAATAAAGGAGTGAGACAAGGTGACTCACTGTCAGCAACACTATTTAACCTGACAGTAGATTTCGTGTTAAAAAAGTTCCACAAGGGAAACCTAAGAGCATCAGGTTACCAACTAATCGCCTATGCAGATGATATAGCGATAGTAACAAAAACACGAAAAATCATGAAACAATTATTAATGGAGATAGAAGAAGAGGGAAAGAAGATGGGACTAAGAATTAATGAACAGAAAACAAAATTAATGAGACTCGGAAAAGCAGAACAACACAGAGAGATAAGAATAGGAAATAAAAAATTCGAGGAAGTACAGAAATTTAAATACCTGGGCGTTATGATAAATAACAAAGGGGAAAGAAAAACGGAGATTGAAGAAAGAATAACTGCGACAAACCGGGTATACCAAGCAAATAGACAACTATTAAAGAGTAAAATATTGACCAAACAAACAAAAATGAATATATAAAAAACAATAATAAGACCAATAACGATGTATGCAGCAGAAACCATGACTATGACAAAAAAAGAAGAAGAGAAATTAAGGATAAATGAACGAAAGATAATAAGGACAATACTGGGTCCAGTGAGAATCGAAGAACAAGACTATAGAAGGAGAATGAATAAAGAAATTTTAGAAGAATTAAATGGTGAAAATATAGTAAAGAAAATAAAAGTACAAAGAACCAAATGGCTAGGTCACATATGGAGACAAGGACCAGAATCAGTATCAAAAGCTATGATATTGTGGCAACCAGGAGGGAAAAGGAGACGTGGTCGACCCAGATCGAAATGGTTAACTGAAGTAGAAGAGGACCTAAGAGGAGCAGGAATTACAAAATGGAAAGAGAGGGCAATAGACCGGAAGAAATGGAGACATATTAGTGAACAAATACAATGATCATGGGGACTGATCCACCCCGTAAAATAGATCTAGAAAGCGAAAGCGGCGAAACCCCACATGGGGTGCCATATACTATACTATACATACTGCAAAGATGTTTTTGTTACTCCTTAATAAATGTAATTTTAATGGTCCATTTTTTGAAATTCACACACATTCACATATTAAAATTATAATATTTTCACTTCAACTGTTAATGGGTTTGGTTTTTGTATCGCCATTAATGATTACTCGCTGATAACAAACTCGAAATAGTTCTTCACTCTTCGAGCGCTAGAATGATAATGCTCTGAAAAATGAAAATATATCGAAAACTAATAAATTTAGACATAGGGAATGTTATATAAAAATTAAAGTACGGTAATAGGACTTTTCGATAGTGATATAAAATACAGGGTGTTTCATTTAAAATTACTGAGAAAATAATGTAGGTACTTGTGTTTTGACTCACCCTATATTCAATATAAAGAAAATTAGCAATATCGATCATTTATGAAAATTTTGTGAATAAACAAAAAATCTGGCATCAATAAACGATTGCCGTTGTGCTTATTTTTATTTATACAGGGAGTTAAACTTGTTACGATTTTCATATAAAATTGGTTATAACTTTGTAAATACCCTGTATAACATACTAAACTTTATACTTTTGTAATGGAGAAGTTAGTTAAACTTGTGGAGTTAAACTTGTTACGATTTTCATATAAAATTGGTTATAACTTTGTAAATACCCTGTATAACATAATAAACCTTTATACTTTTGTAATGGAGAAGTTAAGAATATTTCGAATATAAAATAAAATACAGGGTGTTCCATTTAAAAAAACATAACTTTGATCTGCCACTATGTTATCGAACACCCTGTAACATTCTAACTAACTTTTTGCTGTGAAGTTCGAAGTAATCTACAATTTTTGTTAAGTTGTATCGCTGTTTATTACTATAATGGATCTACGGAGCTTTACCACACTAATCAATCACCCTGTATAATAGCAGTTAAATATTGCATTGTTAGCTAGTTCTAAGCTATTCTGAGAATTTCAGGTACCTAGGTAGCCTAGAACTACTTTTAAAATGGATTACAAAATTTGCGAAGACCGTGACAACAACCAAGCCAAGTATATAAAAGCACTAAAATCGGACAACAAGTTTAGGAAATTCGAGTCATCAAAAATGTCCCATTTTTAAGGTGGTTCGTTAATTTTTCTGTTTAGTGTACTCCTCAACTTTTCACGCATGCAGAATATAAATCTGATCTAAACAACAGCACCATTTGATTTTCAGAAAAACGCTGAATCATAATTGAGGCGCTCAGAGCAACAGTGGCCTAAGCCACAAAATGCAGCAATAAGAGCAGCAACATTAAATCTGCGGATTAACAAGGGTCTGCACAACCTACCTCTATATTTGGCTAAATGGCGCTACATAATTTGTAGCGCCATCCCATAAGCATAATGGAAATACGAATGCAAAGATTGCATTTATCTCAAAACTTCGTTTTTGGGTTAGGCCACTGTTGCTCTGAGCGCCTCAATTTAGAAACATGAAGAATCGCTGCACTGACATTTTCTGCATCGACAATACCTAAAATATTATGTCAGTCAATATATTTTTTATGTTTCAACAATTGTTTCTTTATTTGTGGACCGTGTTACAAGGGTTATTCCCCTACAACTCCCCCCGTAGATCCGCCACAGTCCACTAGTTTTATAAAAAGGCTGTAGCTTCAGAATAATAGTTTATCAGACCTAGGTTCTTTGAACTTTTTTAAACTACGCACTGAGAACTATTAGTGACTGACCTTTAAATTTGACCGGAACCACTTTTTCATAAGGAGTGTTGCGGAGCCCTTTATCAGTTTGTTTAAATGTGCAATATTGTTTGTTTAAATTATAAACTGTCACAACTTTGAGTTAAAACATCTCGCGATCCTATTGGCTAAAAATCTGTATCGTAATGAAAATCTATAATGAAGCTCATTATGTTACAGGTAGTGACATCATAATTGATATATTAAATTTAGTGCAGTCACTGAAGGTTTTCAGCTCCGATTGCGTTGAACCTCCATCGATTTTCATGAAAATTGGTGAGTAGTTAGAGGATACCTCAAGGAACAAAGGTGACATGATGCCAACTTGCGCTTTTACCCTGGGGGTGGATGCCACCCCTTCTCGGGGGTGAAAATTATTTTAATAAAATAATACCATAAGTCGGTAGAAGGACAAATTATAAGCAAAATTTGTTATATAAAGTTATTAAAATAAATCAACACTTTTTGAGTTATTAAAGACCAAAATTTTATTTTTTCGTAAAAAATGCATGTTTTAAATCGGTTTCTCACGTATAAACCAAAAACTATAAGCTTTTACAAAAAAGTAATTATTACTGAAATTGAAGAAAATAAAAAATTGAATACACTCCTCTCATAAAGAACTAAACTAATGTTAGTTCAAAGTGAGTTATTGGCAATTGAATGTGTATTTTTTTCGACGAGTACTCAAATCTAAGTATTCAAGCTTAAATAACGGGAAAACGATGCAATGTATAAAATATTCCTGCTAAACATTTGCCAAAGTACTTTGGAATACCTATCAAATGAGCTTCAGAACAAGGTAATAGCGTTAAAATTAAGCAAGTTATGATGAAAATAAAAGAATCGTTTCGAATTTTTTAGGAAAAAGTGAACAATGAAACATACGCCATTTCCACAAAAATTAAAATTTATAGTAATCCTTACAAGAACTTCTTTATATTAGCTTCTATTAACTTCTTTATAATCTAGATTATTAAAATCTTTGATCTTTAAGGCAAGCCGCACACCAAAGAAACATGAAACATGAAACGAAAAACATGTTTCATGAAAAGAAAACACTGCTAGACAAATCTCAAAGTCCGCCTATCAATGAAACGAGGGTGATTCATGTTCATGACACATTTTTATTTTCGGAGAGTCTCATAAATGGCCGGATATATATTTGTTTAGCAGTGGTTTATTTCCATGAAACGTAATTTACGTTTCATGTTTCTTTGATGTGCCTAATAACTCAAAAAGTTTTGATTCATTTTAATAACTTTATGTAGCAAATTTTGCTTGAAATGTGTCCCTCTATGGAATTATGGGTTTATTTTTAATAAAATAATTTTCACCCCAGAGAAGGGGTGGCATCCACCCCCAGGGTAAAAGCGCAAGTTGGCACCATGTCACCTTTGTTCCTTGAGATATTCTCTAACCAATCACCAATTTCAACGAAATCGGAGTTAATAGCTCATATCCACCTTCAGTGACTCCACTAATTATGAGAGTAGAAAATCATATATTTATTAATCGTCTGTAATAAAATTAATCACATATTCGTAATAACATTCGTTAATTTTTTTTTGGTTTGCTAATTAAATTTTCTGATTAATTTAAATTGTTTGATTGATTAGGTAAACGGGTAATTCTATATTAACCCGGGTCAAGTGCGAAGTACTCGCCAAGTTTTAGTAAAATAAATGCAAATGTTAAAGCTGTTGAAAATATTTGTAACTCCAAATGCCACATCAGCTTGTCTTGTTTTAACAAATAGCTTATAATTTTTATTTCTGCAGTATTTATAGTTTCACTTTCCTTACTTTTGTAAAATGCGACTTTTTCTTAAATTAAGATGTCTTTCAAACAGTTACGGCCTTGTCATTACTGGTATATCCAATTAAGCATTTAACCAAGAGGTAGCAGGTAGAATGTGTTTTAGTCGAGTAATGCGCGAAATTTGAACTATTTAAATTATATTTCGGACTTACTATCGGATATTACCGATACCTCGCGAGAACTTCGCACTTTATCGCGAAGATCATTTCAAAGCATTAAACGGCATCATTAAGAGTCCTACACCTGGAAAAATTAGTATTGTTAATATTATTTTTGTGACAAATCTCATCGCCCAAAATTAGAACTTAATAAAACGCTTCGTCACCCCTAATTTCCAGAATCACTATCGGAGGCGGCGTGGGTTGTGGATGTGAGAGTTGTCACTTGTGGCGAGGCGGGTCGGTCGGGAATCTGAACATCGCCGCTCCTGCTATTGTCATTTTCTGCCTCGAAGTGCCCAACCTTTTAGTTTTAAAAAACATTAATTTTGAAGATTGTAACAATAGAAAATTGAATAAGTATTATAGAATTACACAATTATTGTTAAACCTTTATTCGAGACGAATAGATAAAAAGTCAAAATAGTACTCAAAATTTTGCTGCTATTTGTGCAGTAGCAAAATTACCGCAAATATTTACTTTTCATAACTACAAGTAAACTTAAGTATGGTCGTTTTAGAAGTGGATTACTAAGATATTTAATGTATTGTACTTTAAAATATCTAAATTATATCTAACCTCTCGGAGATAAAATTATAAATAGGGATAAATTTTAGTTGTCTTCAATAATAAAAACCGGGGACCTTGTTTAGTATTTAAAAATTTTATTTTTAAACCTCTTGCGGTTTGTAAACCGAAATATTACATAAATAACATGTTTAAAATAGTATAACGATGTCATCATCATCATCAATCATCATCATCACGTCGCGCTACAACCCTGGGTGGGTCCTGGCTGACTGTACAAATTTTTGCCAATTTGTTCGGTCTTCCATTAACCTAGGGTCAAATGGAATGTTCATTTTTCGGAGATCTGCTTGGATATTATCTCTCCGTCGCATTCTGGGACGTCCGAGTGGTCTTTTGCCTGTAGGAATCTTCTCTCATACCAGTCTCACAAGTCTCTCGCAATGAAATCTGTGCACGTGGCCTGCCCATATTAGTTGCTCTGATTTAATTTCTTGGACAATATCGGTGTCATTTTAGAGTGCTTTTAATTCGATATTGGTTCTGATCCTATACTTGTTTGTGTTAATGTCGTGGTGAGGTCCGAAAATGTTTCTAAGTTAAAGTATGTATTTTTCGTTCAAAACGTTTAAGCATTTCTTTGTTTGCTTTGGTCATGGTCCACGTTTCATCCATATGTTAGTACAGGTCTTACGATGGATTTATAAATTTTAATCTTGAAATTTCTTGTAAGATTTTTTGATTTTATAAGCTTATCCAGTGCGAATAAAGAGCGATTTGCTGATTGGATTCTGTCTTTTATTTATTCAGAAACATCCTTGTCAGCTGTGATTACGGCCCCCAGAAACTAACAATGTAGTTGACAAAAAATAGTACAAAAGTCGAAAAGAGGGATTATTGTAAAAACAACAAAACGGGTAATGTTAAATTTTAAGAAATATAGCCTTTTTAACTATGAGGTTAACATTGCTACATATGATTGAAGAGAGTGCAAACAAATTTGACAAAAACACCAAACGTTTGAGCCTAATCCGAACTCAAAGACAAATAATATATTTTGGGGTGTAATGGCTGATTAATGTTAGAACGGGAGGTGCACGAGACGTGCCTAGAACAACTGAAAGCACATTTCCCCACTCCGTTGTCGCTCTGTCCCGTTATAGCATAAACTAGCCAAAGCTTTTCATATCAGACGATTCTTGAACGTGCCCCGTAAGACAGTTGTGTCGTCCACGTCCCCGTCCTAACATAAATCCGCCCGATAGTTCACGTCCGCTGGAGAATACTGCACGTGCACCCTGGGTAATCTAAATGAACTAGCTCAAAAAACGTCAGGTAATCTTTCACAAAATCTCCTAGAAAAGAGAAATAAAGTTTAAAGTTATTAAAGATGGCACTGTTAACAAATGGACCGTCTACGTGCCAACCAACAAAAGAACTCGGGACCAATGTACGAGTTTACCAACTTAATATAGATGGTTAAACATACGTCCATGGTATAAGCAGAGCAAAATGCCAAATTCTGCACAGAAAGAAAACGATATTGATCTGGTCGCAATACAAGAAACACATGTCATACAGAAAACAAAGTTCAATAAGTGAGCTCAAGAAGAAAAATCCCTAGCTATGATCTACTAGTATAGTATATAGGTGTTACCTACGTTGTTATTGTACACACAAACTGTGATGTATCCATAAGCTAAATAAATAAATAAATAAATCAGACATACAAACTTATCCTTTACACCCAAACATATGTCACTTAATAGTATTGCAAACATTTATTATCAAAACAATACCTATGCAATATTTCATTTAGATGTAATGCTAGCTAGAACATTTTTAAATCTTTAAAATATTTTTCAGAAATGTTAAGGCTGAAGGATGATAACTACTGATATTAATAACTAGATCACCAGAAAAAAATACGTATTGGCCTACGACGTATTGGCCTACCGATCCCACCAAATTTCAAAACCTGATTGATTTCTTTACAACTAGAAATATTTCTGTTTATTATTTACATATTGAAGAAGCATGAGGCATGAACTCCGATCATTCACTCATCCTTCTTAGAGTCGATTCTCATACCTGCCTTAATCTACGGTACAGTTGAACCAGGTTCACCGGTGAACTGCGGTTTTGTTTGGAATGCGTTTCTCATTGCGAGTGCACGTTCTACAGCTTTCGAGAAATGCCAATAGATGGCAAAAGGTAAAAAACTATCGCCATTTTGTACGACCAATTTTATGCTGTTTTTGAATAAAGTTAAATTTAAGTATTTATAGCCAAATAGTCATTTTAATAATTATAAATAAATGTTATAAAAACAAAAATAATGTTATCGTTTATCGTTAGGCTTAATATAATAAAATAGGATATATTTATATTATGACAGCGTTTCGTGTTAACACAACGCATGCGTAATCCATGAAATCATCTGAACTGGGTTCTGAAATCTTTGAACGGCCGAATTCCACCGTTCAAGCATCGTTCAAGTTTAAACTGCCATCGGTTGAACGTGAATTGAGAAAGACGATTTTGACTTTAAACTGACGTTCACTAAAAGTTCAGGTTAAACAGGAGTTGAACTCGATATGAGAAATTGGCCCTTACAGTGAGTGATACTGTTATTCAAAGCCTGCCACCTCCTAAACTGACTAATAGGTTAACAGATTGGCGGAGTTTTCAGCTTCACTTAGAAGAAACAATCAATCTGAAAGTTTCACTAAAAACTAGATAATATGAACTTTATGAAGAAACGGAATGTTTTGTTAAACAAATTCAACAAGCTGCGTGGAATAGCTCACCTGAACTGATTTATAGAGTTAATTTTTACCCTAAAGAAATTAGAAAGCTAATCGAGAAGAAAAGAAAATTTAGAAGGACCTGGCAGTGCTCTAGAGCTCCATTTAAATAATGCTACACAACAGCTTAAAAGAAAAATTAGAAAAAATAAAAACGAATCAATTAGTAACTATCTCAGGGAATTGACAAATATGATAGCACAACTGATTATTTCCTGTGGATTAAAAAATCCTCCACTAAGAAATACAGAAGGAAGCTGGGCAAAAAACAATTTAGAGAAGGCTAATATATTTGCTGAATATCTCGAGGAAACATTCCCGCCAAATGAAAGTGAAAACACACTTCAATGGTAAAATGTCACGCAGGAAGAAGGTGAAATTAAACTAGTCATTACATAGCACAAGTTAACATTTTTGTGCAATAAATTAACAGAATATAAGGGGTACAATTGAGTTTGTTTTTAGTTTTAAGTTTTTAGTAGTAATTTAGGATAGAAATAAGTTGCTTATTAATCATATTGTTTGATGATATTGTAATGTTCTTAAGCATATTATTGGTGTTTAATAAATAAAAACACATCGGATCCCACTCTAATGAGAATCAATAAAAACCAATAGGCCTGGATCCAACTTACCAAAAAAAGTTGATTTAATAGCAAGCTGAAAATTTGTTAATAGCTTAACGGTGTCTAGTCGGACAAACTTTGATGTACGGGAACACTGGAAAAGGGAAATTTTAATTGTGACACAGTTTAAAAATTTGTAACGTCAGATTACAAAAACGTCCCATGTATTTGGTCGGAGAGAATATCCAATTGATTTGTTACTTGTTACCCTTTCATTAAACTCTCATGCAAAAATCAGACTGCTATTACTAACCAACACGATTGCTGTCATTTGACATGTTCTTCGTGTTCCACTCATTAAAATTCCCAGTTGGTGATAAACACCAGTCTGATTTTTGCATGAGAATTTAATGAAATGGTAACAAATCAATTGGAAGTTCTGTCCGACAAAATACATGGAACGTTTCCTTAATCTGACGTTCCAAGTTTTTAACCTCTTCGACAATTAAATCTTCCCCTGTTCCAGTGTTCCCATACATCAAAGTTTGTCCGACTAGACACCGTTAAGCTATTAACAAATTTTCAGCTTGCTATTAATCAACTTTTTTTTGGTACGCGGAATCCAGGTCTAGTAGATTAGAGAGGTAATATATGATGATAAAAACAATATTATAAGTCTATGCAAAATCATACCCAAGTCACTTTGTCACTGTTTATTCGCATTTCTATCGAACACATATATGCTTTTACACACGCGGTTGGTTCTCATGCGAGTTCTAATTACTTTTAACGAATTAGCGGTTTGTCTATACTAGATTGACGTCTTATACTATTTCGCAAAAGAAAAAAGCGTTGGTTCAGCGATGATTGAACAGGTTCGTGATAATGTTTGCGCCTAGAGAAAGGTTCGCGTTAATAGTTGAACCCAGAAAAAGGTTCGTGTACTGAGATATATGTGTAGCCAGCGAAAAGTAGCACAAGAGATATTACGCACTTCTGTTGCCTTTGTCGGTCAATAGTTAAGAGAGAGATTTCACGTTTACAGTTCTCAAAATGTCTCATCAAATTGACTGTATTGGGTAGGGATGAAACTTCGAAGAGAATAAACAAATTAGCAAAGCCTATTAAATCATAAAATTCTCATACCTCAATATTTACGGATCAACGAAGCTTCACGAAACTGTAAGGAGACCTGTTACATTGGCCTCCTGACAGTTAATTGTATTGCTTAATCTTCTTCTTGCAGTACCGTCTCCTATCGGAGGTTGGCTACCATCACAGCAATCTTAGTTTGGGTTGGTTGCAGCCAACAAACTTACTGCTTAATAACAATGGAGAAGTATCGAAAGTCTGTTCATATTGGTACAATTGAAATTATTCAAGCCAAAATGATGTGGCAAGACAATTGGGTGTTAGTCATCTAATTGTGCAGAGAACTTACTGTAAGGGTTTATCAACATCCAAAATTAAGATCAAGGTATATTCATTTAATTCTTAAATGTACTAGAAACAAAACCAAAACATACACATTTGTTTACAATTAAGTAGGTCACCTAGATTTGTTAGAAACACCAGTCGGCAATAATGCATCGTCAACTAATCAATATTTTCGTAAGTCATGGCCAAAGCTGAGTCGACAATATAAACATACTACATGTTACAAGTTTGTTTATATACAGCAAGGTATCGTGATTCATTCTAATTCATTCGTTTATCAATTATCATTCTTAATTCAGATGCACCCGTAGATGGTTTTACCGTGAGCACATCAACTATTTACTGTGGTCTTTATAGTTGGTAATAAACAAGTAGTTATCAATAGTGTTTAATTCATCAACCCCTATTGGTAGGGGGTAACTACCCCCCAAACTACCCTAAGATGTTTCCCGAGGGTGGATACCCGCATATGGCGATCCTGCCAGGATCGCCATATAATATAACTGGTATGTGGTACCTAAGGTGGTGGCTAGGGGTTCTTTTCAATTTTAAGTAGTTAAGGGAAAATAAACTTGGTGTTCGTCGAGTGAAGATGTTTTATTCTCCGTTAACTACTTAACATTGAAAAGAACCCTTAGCCACCACCTTGGTTACCATATACCAGTTATATTAGACCTACGAGAAGACCCTACAAGGGAGATTCAACCATGTTACAATATAGATGCTTACTACAATGAATTACGATACAAGCTACAAAGAGCACACTAGAGAGCTAGAACCTTCTTACCAAAGCACAAAAAAGAGAGTCAGGAAAGGAATAAGCCCAAAACAACACCACAACACTTTAAAATAGGAGACCTAGTCCTTGTAAAAAGGGAAGAGAATGGTAAGTTTGATAGTCTTTATGTAGGCCCCTTCACAATAACAGAGGTAAGTAACGTTAATTGTAAGATCAAAACAGAAAACAATAAAATAAAGGAAATACATAAGAATAGATTATATGCTTACTGCCCGAGGACACAGTGAGTGTCAGTGAAACGGGAACAGTGTTGATGTCGAACATTTTTTTTGTACCTTACTTTATTTACTAATTAGTTATAGGAAATAAATATTTAATTTTGTATCGATTAAAACACAGTAACCAATTGGTGGCGCTATCTACAAAAATTTTCTTCCTTGCATGTAGTCAGAAAATTTTCCCGAAGGGGATGGATGTAAGGGTTTATCAACATCCAAAATTAAGATCAAGACATATTCATTTAATTCTTAAATGTACTAGAAACAAAACCGAAACATACATATTTGTTTACAATTAAGTAGGTCACCTAGATTTGTTAGAAACACTAGTCGGCAATAATGCATCGTCAACTAATCAATATTTCCGTAACTCATGGCCAAAGCTGAGTCGACAATATAAACATACTACATGTTACAAGTTTGTTTATATACAGCAACGCATCGTGATTCATTCTTATTCATTCGTTTATCAATTATCATTCTCAATTCAGATGCACCCGTAGATGGTTTTACCGTGAGCACATCAACTATTTACTGTGGTCTTTATAGTTGGTAATAAACAAGTAGTTATCAATAGTTTTTAATTTATCAACCCCTATTGGTAGGGGGTAACTACCCCCCAAACTACCCTAAGATGTTTCCCGAGGGTGGATACTCGCATATTACTAATGATTGCTTGAGACTCGATATCATCAAGGACGATCCGGCACGGGTGCAAAAAGAAAGGTAAAAATCGGAGAAAATTGCGTTCTCAAAATTGCTGCATTGCGAAACCAGATGCACACTGCTAGAAGTTGCTTTTGGTAGTGGCTCAGTAATGTTTTGGGAAGGGATTCATTTGAGGCACACACAGATCTCGTCTTAATTGAGAGGGGACATTAACACTGATACAAAATGAAGATCCTACAACATCATGTAATGTCATATGCTTGGTTTATTGATAATGGTTTTCTGCTAATGCAACACAATGCGAGATCCCACTCAGTAAGGATTGTAACACAGTATCTTAAAGATGTTGGTATTTAAGAAATGGACTAGCCTGCACAAATTCCAGACCTTAACCCTATTGAGCAAATATGGAGACTTCTCAAAGGGCGTGTAAGACGTCGTATACCTGCTCCAAATACATGTGAAGAGCTTCGAAGGGCTTTCATTGAGGGATGGAGCACTTTCCTCACAAAGGACATCCAAAACGTAATCAGTTCTATGTCAAGTCGAATGATGAGTGGTATCGAGAATCGTGATCGCAACACACATTAATGAAACGAGTGATGCTTGCCGTTACATGACTCTATAATTTAATTAGTGCTATAATTTAACTGCAATGGTAGATCGAAATTTTCAGTGCATTTATTATTTTCTCAATGTTTTCCTTGTTTTCCAATTTTTACTAATGATAATGTCGAGTTACGCATTACAAAAGTAATCGACTCAATACACAATATATTTAATTTGCTATAAATAAGAAAACCATTTTAATTTTTTTTTAAATTTTGTGGATGGCCCGTTTTTTCTGACGCGCAGTGTACTTTAAACTAATAGCCCGGGAGGTAGCGTCAAATTTAACCGGAGCATTTTAGCATGGCTGTTTTCTTTTTATCTAGTTAGGTGTTCTAAAGCTTATTAACAAATGATGTGTCAGCTGGCCCAAAGCCGGGGATTTTAGGCAAGAAAACGTAAAATGTGAAACTTGGTGGAAAAACGCTACAACTTATATGTCAAATATTTATCTCCGTGACTTACGTGTATAATAGCCAAAAATACCTGGCTACTGGCTTTCATCCAGAAAACTCGGGTTCAATTCCTGGCCCTGAAAATCCTTTTTGTTTTTACAATTGACATTTTGATTTGAAAAATAATTATTTTTTGATAATACCACGTCTTTATTATTTATACGACACAATATAAAAAAGTTTGTATGTCTTTTATAGAATCGTAAACTTTGCATTTGATCATATATATTCAGCTGACGCGTTTTTCTTACAATCTAAAATTCATAAAAAAATTAATGGTTTAGGTATACTTTTTAATATTTGCCACATAGTTCAAGTATATTTTTTTATTATTAACTAGTAGGTCTGGATCCCGCGTATGAAAAAAAAGTTGATTAATAGCAAGCTGAAAATTTGTTAATAGCTTAAGGGTGTCTAGTCGGATAAACTTTGATATATGGGAACACTGGAACAGGGGCAGTTTTAATTGTGGAACAGGTTAAAAATTTGGAACGGTCAGACCACGAAAACGGCATACAGTGGAACCTCGATAAGTCGGCCCCCGATAACCCGGAAGTCCGGCTAACCCGGACCGATTTTCATCGGACAAACATTTCAAGAATAAAAATGTATGTACTTATTATGTTAAAACATTTTATCTGCAGCCGCTTCTGGAATGTCTTAAAAATATCGAATTTCATTGATAAAACTTCCCTTCAATCATAATATAATATTTAAGAGATAATGGTAATGGTATCTGTGTAATTTGAACTATATTATGATAGTAAAAATGACTCATGCACACGGCGGCAGAGCGACGTTCATTATCGCAAACAACAGGCACCTGTTATTCCTTTATTTATTTTGGACTGTCTTTTAAAAAATTGTTTTTTAAACAATGGTCTTTTAAACAATGAAAGAGTCACTGTTCTTAAATTACATAGCATCATTCCGATGGCAGACGAGACGAAATTGACACAACCAAACTGACTGAGTTTTTTTATCTAGAAATGAATACTACTCTATATTGTCTATACTAAACTCTATACAACTATAGGTAACTGTGCATATATATTTCATATTATTTTGCTTATAAGGGACTTTATCTATAAGTATACCGTATTTTATTAATTTTTACCATGCTCTCCGGCTAACCCGGATTTTCGATAACCCAGATCGGCCGCGGTCCCGATTAATCCGAGTTATCGAGGTTCCACTGTATTTATTTTGTCTGACAGAACAGACTTAAACTCTCCGAACAGAGATTAAATTCTCATGCAAAAATCAGACTGCTGTTTATCACCTGTCATAATTCCTGTCATTTGATATATTCTACCTGTTCCACTCATTAAAACGCCCATTTGGTGATAAATAGCAGTCTGATTTTTGCATGAGAGTTTATTCTCTGTTCGAAGAGTTTAAGTCTGTTCTGTCGGACAAAATACATGTGCCGTTTTCGTGGTCTGACCGTTCCAAATTTTTAACCTGTTCCACAATTAAAACTTCCAGTGTTCCCGTATATTAAAGTTTGTCCGACTAGACACCCTTAAGCTATTAACAAATTTTCAGCTTGCTATTAATCAACTTTTTTTTCATACGCGGGATCCAGACCTATAGCTGACACGGCAAACTTCATACCGCCTTAGAACTAAAAAGTAATGTTTAAAAGTTAAATACCTAAAAATTACCATGCAGAAAGCCAAAAAATACCCAAAAGTATTGCGTATACTTTTTTCTAATAAACAATATGGTTTTTGTGGTGTCTGCGTAAATAATGATTACGTAGATTGGTCGTATTAACTCAGAAACCTTACCGAGTTCGTGTACAACAACTTTGCTTGAGGTCATCATTTATGATCAAATGCGTATACCCCAGGCTGTGGGTGAAAAATAGGTCGATTTCAGGATATAATTCAGGAATTTTTGAAACCTATCAGGTGTTGTAAAGGACGATGCCAGAAATAACTTCTACTAAAATGTAACGAAAAATATTTTGCGCTTTTTTTATTGCGATTTTCATTTGTTAAATTTGCAATGTTTAATGATTTTTAATTTTGCAGCTTAGGATATTGATTTTAGAGAAAAACTTTTTAATAGAAAGTTGTACTAAATTAGAAAACCTACAATTTGAGGTATGGTAAGTTTAATTTATTAATTGCTTATTGCAAAACAGCCTGCGAAAATTCCAAAATGGCCGTTTTTTACAATTGCATTATTTATTGTACAAATAATGTTTGTTTATCTTTTAAAGCTTTAAAATGAAGATCTTTCAATTCCAAACATAAAAAAAATTGTAAAGCCAGATTAACGAATTTGTTGCTTAGATATTATAAATTGTTTATCTCAAGAGGTCAAATGTCGAAGGGTATAACTTTTTGAAAAAAATCGTAGAGAGTTGGTGAAACATCCAATCTCCTTCTAAAGAGTTATATTTTCATATTCTGATGTAAATAAATGCGTAAAATATTTTTAAACCTCTAATTCTTGATTTTGAAAATAAGGGGGCAAACTTCGTTATAACCATTTAGAGCTGAAGCGGCCCTATACATCATATGAGTTTTTAACTTACAGATTATTGTTGCTAAAGATGAAACGAAGATTTATAAAAAAATAAAAATTTTCTACAACCAACTGAAGCCGAGATAATTGTTTTTTTTTTCTTAAATCGTAGTGACTTTATTTATAACAATTAATGAATTATTTTAAAGTCATTGACTAAAGAAAGACTTATATTATCTTAAAACAAAAATTATTATAAAATATGATTATATTTAATTAGTAAAAATTATTTTTAAAATCGGTGCTTTTGCAAGCGACCGAATTTTGCAAATCGCCCGGCTCGCTTCAAATCCGCGCGCTCGAAAAATTTTTACGTAACTTGTATTAAATTTTGACAGAAAACAATTTAATAATATTATCATTATAATATAGAGTCTATTTACCATTGTATTTGTTTTTCTTGATAAACTTTTATATGTGATATCCAAAACGAATAGTCACTACAAGAAGAAAAAGTTTTATATTGTATATTATAGTAAGAAGTAACATTATTATTATTATATTTATATAACAATGAGAAAATAAAAAATATGGTTATATATTTCATATACATATATGTATCATTTTTGTAATATTATTTCTTCAGAAATGAAATTTCACATATAAAAGTTTATCAAGAAAAACAAATACAGTGGTAAATAGACTGTATATTATAATGGTAATATTATTAAATTGTTTTCTGTCAAAATTTAATACAAGTTACGTAAACATTTTCCGAGCGCGCGCATTTGCAAAATTCGGCCGCTTGCAAAAGCACCGAATTTAAAAATAATTTTTAATAATTAAATGTAATTATATTTTATAATAATTTTTATTTTAAGATAATATAAGCCTTTCTTTAGTCAATGACTTTAAAATAATTTCTTAATTGTTATAAATAAAGGCACTACGATTTAAGAAAAAAACAAGTATCTCGGCTTCAGTTGGTTGTAGAAAATTTTAATTTTTTTTATAAATCTTCATTTCTTCTTCAGCAATAATAATCTGTAAGTTAGAAACTCATTGGATATACAGGGCCGCTTCAGCACTACGTGTTTATAACGAAATTTGCCCCTTTATTTTCAAACCCAAAAATTATCTCGGCTTCAGTGGGTCGTAGAAATTTTTTATTTTTTTATAAATCTTCGTTTCATCTTTAGCAACAATAATCTGTAAGTTAGAAACTCATAGGATGTACAGGGTCGCTTCAGCTCTAAATGTTTATAACGAAATATGCCCCCTTATTTTCAAACCCAAAAATTAGAGGTTTAAAAAGGTTTTACGCATTTATTTACATCAGAATATGAAAATATAACTCTTTAGAAGGATATTGGATGTTTCACCAACTCTCTACGATTTTTTTTCAAAAAGTTATAGCCTTCGACATTTGAGCTCTTGGGATAAACAAGTTATAATATCGAAGCAACAAATTCGTTAATCTGGCTTTACATTTTTTTTTATGTTTAGAATTGAAAGATCTTCATTTTAAAGTTTTAAAAAATAAGAAATAAATATTTGTACAATAAATAATGCAATTGTAATAAACGGCCATTTTGGACTTTTCGCAGGCTGTTTTGCAATAACCAATAAACGAAATTATACTAACCATACCTCAAATTGTAGGTTTTTTACTACAACTATTAAAAAGTTTTTCCCTAAAATCAATATCCTAAGCTGCAAAATTAAAAATCATTAAAAATTGTAAATTTAAAAAATGAAAATCGCAATAAAAAAGCGCACAATATTTTTGGTTACATTTTAGTAGAAGTTATTCCTGGCATCGTCCTTTAGAACACCTGATAGGTTTCAAAAATTCCCGAATTATATCACGTTTTGTCACTCACAGCCTGGGGTAATAGTTTACGATTCGATAAGACCTAATTCGATCACAAGACCTAATTAACATTACAAATTTTAGTTATAAACGTATAGCACGTCAGATTTCTGCAAGATCGAGACACAATTAGTCAAACTATTATAAATTTACTTAACACAAATTGACAAAAATATAATATTTTTGAGCCACGTATATTATTAGACATTTATACACTCGGACAACATATAAACTCTCGGGCCAGAGGCCCTCGAGTTTATAAGCTTGTCGTCCTTAATGTCTAAACATCTATTAAATGCCCTTGTAAATAACTATTCAGAACTTTGTTCAGATATGACAAGTAATATTTTGTATCTTTTCAAATAACGACTCAATTAGTAAAATGCTAAAATACAAATAAGAAGAAAACTTCAAAGGAAAGCTTACAAAAATGAAAACACATCTATACATATACGCTCACATTAATCCTAACACTTTTGTTGCAAATATTCTTTAGACAAAAGACTGAGTAATATATCTAAAATTACCGTTAAGCTCTTAACCAGTCTTGAAACAAGTGTTTCGGTCACTCTAAAACTGAAAGTCTGAGTTAGGCAGATAGGACATCAAAGAAGCAGATATCAACACTACCATTTCTGGCACGCAAAGATATACTACAAAGTAAAATATCACTCACACTAACATTCTTATAAAGTATCCTCCATATTTGCTTTGAATCATTGGCGTTTCTTTCGGGTAATATTAAAATTTCAAACTTAAAAATCAAATGATACCTCAGTCGTGTAACGATAAGAAGTCACTTGAGAAGCCAATTTTATTGTTTGGGCTTCGACTACTTCTTAGCCCAATCAAAGAACACAGTTTACGAAAACCTCAAAAAAAAATAAAGGAAGAATGATTTGCGAGTATATTATACTCAATGGACGTTTTGGGATAGGTAAATGATTCTTTATTTCGCGAGGAATACATTGTTTTGTCTCTGTTTACGATTGTGGCCCTCTTCAGGGTATGCGGTTGAATAATTGGTGTATTGGTCGCAAAAGCAAGCAGTCCGAAAAAGCGCTGGGGCAAAGTGTTGAGGTGGCTTGCAGGATATTGGACGGTGTTTGTCCATCTGACAGTCAGAACCAGAGAAGAGAGGGTGAGTTGGAAGGGATGTTCTTTCCAGAGTGTGTAGTGTGTGTGTACTGTACATGTACATGCTTCGCCCTCTGCCACAGTCCTTAGAAACCATGGTACACTGAACAGGCAAGCCTGTAGTCCTCGTCAGCTGCCAATGGCAGCCAATGGAGACAACCAAATAACAATATTTAGAGGGTCACCACGACCTGACAAGGGTTCAAAGAATGATCAAGTCTGATACCAAAATGTATCTACCACACACAACAGGATTACTAAATACGCAAAAGAATTATCTCAGCATTCCGTAGTCTTGATCAAGACATGTTGCAAAAATTAAAAAGGAGGCAAAACATAGTTTGAATATAAAAATATAAATAGGGAATTTTGTTAACATCTTTTATATTAATATAATTTCCATTCACTCTATAATTTGTTTGTTTCAGTACCTACTTACTTGCTACTTATAATTTGTTACATTAATAATTCAAATGTAATCATTTTGACTTTTTACCATCTAAAACGATTACCATCTAAAACGATTTAATGATACATAAAAATTCATTGTTTGTTAAGGTACGTATTTAATGCCCGGTTGCACCAACAGATCTTAACCTTAAGTCGAGAATATCATAAGAATTAATATAATATAATTATAATATATTACAATAAGAATACCATAATATAATAATAGATATAATTGGAAATAAGGTAAGAATCTAAAATTATGGTGCAACGTAAGTGATACTCAAGGAGGCCCTATCTATAAGTAGAGCTTAGCTAAGCTGGAGCTTAAGATCTGTTGGTGCAACCAGGCATTAATCCCTTTTCGTATACCTATAATATAATCGGTAACTGGTTCAACCCAAGCATTATTATATACAATTAAAATCAGTACCTTAAAATGTAGTTACAAACAGAGGCATCACATAATTTAATTATTTAATGTACCTACTTACTCTAAGTTCACAATCAAGATGCAGTAGAAATAAACAAACCAAGACACGTTAAATGTTACTAGGAGCACTCCCAAATTATAATTTACAATGTATGTACATTGTTAATCCCAAATTATGATTTACAAAGTTTATTCATTTTAAATTATGATTCGGGAGTGCTACTTGAAACATGTAACGTGTCCTGGTTAGTTTATTTCTACTACATCTTGATTGTGAATATAGAGTAGTTATTAAAAAAATCCCTAAAAAATGTACACCTCTGATCAGTTGTATCTGTTTGGAATGAATGCTGCCGATGAGATTAACAATAAAGAGCAGACATTGGTTGTTATAGTAGGAGGACCATACAATACTAAGAAATTATCGTATTTTTTTATGTGACACTTAGTGGGTGTGTTGAATATACCAGCGATATATTTAGGAGCAAAAAAATCTAAAATGTTTTATGATATGACTGAACGACACAGTCATCTACGAAAGTACATGGGATTTAAAGATAAAAGTTAAAGGTCATTAGGACTTTGGAGGTTTTTTTTGTAGCTACAAAAAACATAATAATTATGAAAAATTAGTTACTTATTTTAAGTGATTCGTTCGTTATTTGATGGACGTTAATTTTATTTAAGAATCAGGAAAAACAGTAAAAACTTTTGTTTTCTACACTTCCACAAAAGTGATGTATTTTTATTATGCATCTACACTACATATTATATAAGTATAATTTATAGTCGTTAGCTGAATGATCGGCAGAAGACGAATTTCATGGCTGAAGGACCTGAGAGAATGGTTTGGATGCAGCTCAAAACAACTATTTAGAGCTACTGCCTCAAAAATTAAAATAGCTATGATGATTGCCTACATCCGTAGCGGACATGGCACCTGAAGAAAAAGAAGAAGCAGAATGAGTTTGGGTGGAGAGCTGTTTGTCTCAAGTTGGTTATTCAGAAATCATTCTTTTAATTTCTTAACTTCCATAGATTCTAATAACGATAGCTTAAGACTTTTATATTATTTAATATGAAGAATTTAAAAATTGTATATTCTTCTTATTGATCGTTAAACAAAACCATAAACAAAACCATCAATAATACCCGCTATAAACAGCTTCAAAACCAAATTAGAAGAAATATTAAGGAGGCTAGAGAAACCTACTTCTCTGAAGAATGTAAAGAAATAGAAGAAATGCAAAACAGATATGAAAACTTCAACCTACATAAAACAGTCCAACAACTAACCGGAATAGGAAATAGAAGAACCTCAAATATATTGCTCGACCAAAATGGAAATATTATAATGGACACAGAACAAAAACTATGACGATGGAAAGAGTACATTGAGGAACTATTTCATGACCAGAGAGAAGCAAGCGGGAGATGTAGACCCAGAGATAACCAAATCAGAGGTTAGTCAGGCATTAAACTCAATGAAAAACAATAAATCTGCTGGTCCAGATGAATTACCAAGCGAGCTGTTAAAGTTGGTCAACGAAAAAAACCTGGACATAATAGTAGAACTGTTCAACGCTATCTATACTAGGGGAATCATCACTAGAGAAATATTGACATCAGAATTTGTGTGTTTGACAAAGAAAGTAATTGAAAAGAGTGCAGTGACTATCGAACCATAAGCCTAATGTCACATACCTTGAAAATTCTGTTGAAAATTATCCACGCCTAAACTGAAGCTGGATATTAGAGACACTCAATATGGGTTCCGCAATGGTATGGGTACCAGAGAGGAGCTATTTTCCTTCAACATGCTGACACAAAGTTGTTTGAATGTTAACCTTCCTATTTACCGCTGTTTTATAGACTACAATAAAGCGTTTGGTAAAGTATAATATGATCGACTCATGGAAATTCTAAAAAAATAAAAACCCAGATAAAAGAGATTTAAGGCCAATAACACACCTCTACTACAATCAGTGAACAATAGTAAGAATTGAAAAATAAACATCTGAATTAAAGTGAAATAAAGAAAGGAGTCAGGCAAGACTTCATACTATCACCTCTATTATTAGTTAATAATAATAATATGTAAGCACTACGAGCCTAGTAGGCCCATGGCTTGATGTACTATTCTTTTCCACTCCCTTTTGTCAGTCGCTTTTCTTTCCCAGTTCCTTACGTTAATTCTTCTCATATCTTCTCTAACTCCATTACTCCATCGTGACCTCGGTCTTCCTCTTCGTCTTTTTCCTGCCAATGCACTAGATATTACCATTCTGGGAATTCTAGATGGAATCATCCTCTGCACATGGCCCAACCATCTAAGTCTTTGCGCCTTAATTACTGCTAGTATGTTAGGATCTTGATATAGCTCAGTTAGTTCCTTATTTGTTCTTCTTACCCATTGTCCATTTAAGTTTTTCCCACCGAAGATTTTGCGCAGTATTTTCCTCTCCCAAACTAATAACAACTCTTGATGTTTTTTTGTTGTGACCCATGTTTCAGAAGCATAAGTTATGGCCTTATTACGGTCTTGTAATTTCTTAGTTTTGCTCCTTGTGACATATTTTTACTTCTTAACAACCCATTAAGAGCAAATATAGCGCGGTTGCCCGACATAATTCTCTTTTGTATTTCTTCTTCACAGTTAGGATCTCTTGTGAAGACAGTTCCTAAGTACTCAAATCTCTCAATTTCTTCGAATTTATACTGTGTTCCCTTCGCTGTTGTCATTGTTATGTATTGCCCCCGAACGAATTGCTTATTTGTCCATTCCATAAACTTTGTTTTTGCTTCATTTATATACAATCCTTTGGTTGCTGCCCTCTCCTCGAGTTTCATGACTGTTTGTATAAGTTCTATTTTGCTCCTAGCCAAGATTACCAAATCGTCTGCGAATGCCAAGCACTGATGTTTTTTGTGGTAGATCAGACCTGTTCTATTAATGTTTTCCTGTATAACCTTTTCTAGTAATATGCTAAACATTATAGAGGATAATGGATCACCCTGCCGCACTCCTTGTTTGACCTCAAAGCTATCTGTTATAGTATTGTTTATCTTGACTTTATTCATTGTTCTTTGGAGAGTTAATTTAATAATTCTAATAAGCTTTGGAGAAACGTCCATGTCTTGCAATGCTGTGAATAACTCGCTTCTTTTCACTCGAACGAAAGCCTGTTTAAAGTCAATGAAAAGAACCATGGTGTCTTTATTATATTCGTAACTTTCAGCCTGTATTTCTCGTAGTGTGAAGACTTGATCCACAGTACTTCTGCCTTTTCTGAACCCACTTTGATATTCTCCTATGCTTTTATCAACCTTCGTTGTTAATCTGTTTTTAATATGCATAGCCAATATTTTATACGTTATGTTTAGCAGCACTATGCCTCGATAATTCTGACAATCAGCCATATTTCCTTTTTTTGTGAATAGGACACAGTATTGTTTCTGTCCATTCCTCAGGTAGTATTTCTTGTTCCCATATATTATTAATTAGTTTATGGATTTTCTCTACTAACTGATTTCCTCCAAATTTAATCATTTCAGCCGTTATGCCGTCGCTTCCTGGGCTTTTGTTCATTTTTAATTTATCGATGATATTCTGAATTTCGCTTATAGTCGGAGCCTGCTCTTCACCCTGTTGATTTTGTATTTCATTTACTAGATCCTCTGTTTCCTCGTTATTATCGTCTGTCTTTGCAGGTCCATTTAGAAGCTCATCAAAGTACTGCTTCCAGCGTTCTAATATCTGTGGTTCACCCATAATCATTTCTCCATTTTTGTCATTATAATGTATAGTTTTCGGTTGGTGCCCTCGTTTCTCATTTTTTATCCCTTGGTACAGATTCCTAATTTGATTATTTTTGTAGCTTTCCTCTATATTTTTCAGTTTAGCTTCATAATGTTTCCTTTTTTTTCTCGTAGTATTTTTTTGGTTCTATTTCTTTGTTTAGTGTAATTTTCCTGCGCTTCTCTTGTTCCTTGAGTTATCATTTTTAATCGTAGCTTGGCCCGTTCTTCCAATGATTGTTCACATTCTTCATCAAACCATTCTTTTTGTTTTTTCTTTGTGTTGTCATTGGTGCTGGAAATATTTGCTGCTTCTTTAATTACATCTTTTAATGTTCCCCACATGCATTCTACATTCTTTTCATCCACTATGCTCTCTAAGTTGTTGTTAATAATTTGTGCATACAGCGTTTGCTAACATTCTGTTTGTAATCTGATTGGTTTGTTTCTTTCGTATTTTAATCTCTTTTTGTTTCGAAGAGTTGGTACTAATTGTTTCATCCATATTCCGACCAAATAATGGTCTGAGTCCATATCAGGTCCTCTATATGTTCTCACTTTTGTTATGCAGTGTTCTTCGTTTTTCTCAATTAAAACATGGTCGATCTGGTTGACTGTACGGCCGTCTGGAGATTTCCATGTTCCCTTATAAATGTCCTTCTTTGTTCCATTTTCATAGTTCATTGTTTACTATTAATCTCTGGTACCCTATTTTTGTGATTTTTCCTTTGCTTCGCTGCTCTCTAGCCATTATTCTAATTTTGGCTTGTATTTATTTCCCTTTCGTATTTTGTTAGATCACCATTTACATATATTTTGTCCCTTAGCTGGTTAAGCTTCATTTTATTTTGCATTACTTTTGACTTTTCGTATTTATTATCCAACTCTACTAGACATGTTGTGTCTCCCAGCTTTCTTGCATCGTTTACCCTTACTTTAACTCCCATTTATTTGTCTATGAAACTTTCTACTTTATTCTTTAGTATATTGGGATTGTCCGTGTCAATTGGAAGTCCTTGAATCACAATTATTAGTTAATGCTTATGCTAAAGAGGTAACTCGAGAAACTCTGGAATATAAAACAGTCGGAATAAGAGTAAATGGAGTCTTAGTTAACAACATCAGATGTGCAGATGATACAGTAATCATAGTCGATAGTTTACAAGACCTGGATGGAAATACTCATGAGTAAAATAATAAGGTATAGTACCGACTTTTTTCTATATCTAAAAGACGAAGTTTATGAAAATTAGTAAAAACAACCATAATACTAACGAAATCTTGAGTGCAGAAGGCCAACAGATCGAAAGAATAAAAAAGTACCTACACTTACCTATGAACACTTATAATAGAAAATAATGTTCACGTGTTCTACCCAGTTCTATTTTATTTGCGCAATTCTTCCAATTACATCTTCCAAGGTAGTCCTTCTTCGCGCTTCCTCATTTCGTATAGGTTCCCTCAGAGATACTCCTAACATAGCTCGTTCGATCGCCCTGTGTCGTTCTCAATCTATTGGCTGATATCTCTGTAATTGTCATGGTCTCTATTCGATAGGTCATAACTGGTAGAATACAACTGTTGAATACCCTTTTCTTTAGATTTATTGGTACCTTTTTGTTTTTCAACACATCACTGAGTCTTCCTACTGCTGCCCAAGTCATTCGGATTCTTCTAGTTATCTCTGCCGTTTGATTCTGTTTGCCTAGCTCAGTGATGGGCAAAGTACGACCGCGGGCCAACTTCTGCCCGCGAAGGTATTTAATCCGGCCCGCCGAGGATCCATCGACATCGACAGTATATGACCCGCTATAATTACGTTTTGACGATGGAGAAGTATAAAGTAGATTTTACTTAGTAGAATAATACACTGCGCGTCAGAGAAAACGGGCACCCCAAAAATTGGTTATTTTTGATGTCTCGAATCTCCCAAACCTGTTATCCGATTTAAGTAATTTTTTTAATATGTTATAGTCTTTTTCTTTAGTAATATAGCTGTAATAATATTCTTGCTAAACAGGTAAATTTTCATTGTATAGCGGGTGTACGAATCAACCTGTGTTTTTTTCTCAAAGTTCGCAACACTCTATGGAATATTCTAGCAATTATAAATTACTGAAATTAAAACCCAACTATAGCCTAAGATTTTCTTAATATTCTGGTTTTTAATTCATTCGCTTTTGTTGGATAATACAATAGTTGGGTACTTTAACAACTAGTCATGTTCTTCATCAGTACAGGGTGTTTATAAATAAGTGCGACAAACTTTATAGGGTAATTCTGCATGAAAAAATAATGAAGGTTTGCTTCATAAACATATGTCCGCAAATGCTTCGTTTCCGAGTTACGGGATGTTGATTTTTTTCTTACAAACTGACGATTTATTTATTGCCTTAAAACCGGTTGAGATATGCAAATGAAATTTGGTAGGTTTTAGGAGAAAGTTATTGCGCATTTTTTGACATGCAACTAAGAATTTTATATTTACCATTGTCGAGCATATGGGTAATATGACCGATCATTTTACCCGTGTGCACGTCAATGGTAAATATAAAATTCTTAAAGATAAAAAAGATCAAGGCAGGTTTTGTTTTTATTTGATTCAGAGTTGGACCACCATCTCCATATAGCTATTTCAACATCCTTATGCCTCATCGGTGAAGCTCAGAAGCTCCTCGTAATATAAAATTCTTAATTGTATTCAAAAATATGCAATAGCTACTTTTTAAAACCTACCAAATTTCATTCGCATATCTCAACCCGTTTTAAATCACTAAATATATCGTCAGTTTGTAAGAAAAAATTCAACATCCCGTATCTCGGAAACGAAGCATTTGCAGACATAAGATTACAGAGAAAACTGTCATTATCTTTTAACCTTTAACTACCCGCGCATCAAGTTATAACATAACTACACGCGTGGCGTACTTTGTACGCCACAAGAAAATACACTTAAAAACAGCGGATTTGTTTAATTTTTTTTTTTTGAAAAAATACACTTAGTTGTTTGTTATAAACCTTATTCGGCATCAGTGAATACTTGGAGTTCCTTTTCAGTAAGCCAATTGGGATTTATAACTGGAATCATGGAATAACTGGATTCCATGATAAATAAAATTACTAAAAAAAATTTTTTTAAATGTGATTTTTTACAGGAGAAAAAGTATTGTTTACGAATAAAAATATATTTTTAGCCACAATGACTAAAAAACAATTAAAATATGTACTTATATTACGACTTATAGTAATATAATCCTGGGGTATATTGTCCACCACCGGAAACAACAAAAAATAAAATGTAAATTACGATCTTTCCAGAACACCGATTATAACGAAACTAAAACCAAATTGTAAAGCACATTCCAGTGATAAGTTAGAAAAATAAGCAAGGTCAAAAATTAAATTTTTAAATATATTTCCAGTAGAATTTTTATATCTGGCGTACAAAGTACGCCAGCGCGTGTAGTTAAAGGTTAATACAGAATTACCTTTAAAGTTTGTCGGACTTATTGAAAAACATCCTGTACTGATGAAGAACATGGCTAGTTGTTAAAGTACCTAACTTTTGTATTATCCAACATAAAGGAATGAATCAAGAAACAGAATGTGAAGAAAACCTGAGGTTATAGTTGGGTTTTAATTTCAGTATTTTATAAATGCTAGAATATTCCACAGGGTGTTTCGAACTTTAAGAAAAAACACAGTTTGATTCGTACACTCGGTATACAACGAACATTTACCTGTTTAGCAACAATATTATTACAGTGATAAGGTAAAGGAGGGTAAGATTACGCGGTCGGCTAAAAGTACGCAGGGAATTTTTAAACACTTAGCATCACTGCAGGAATTTCGTGATATCACGTTTTAGTGTGCTTTCAACTGCAGAAGAACCCGCCATATTGTCATCTACCTGATACTCTATCTTTGGATGTTACAAGGTAAATTTTTCTTTTTCACCTTCGGAATGTAATATTTTTACTCTAAAACATCAGAGTTTAAGGTTACTTAACAGTGGTAGACATATTTTGTATTAATATTAAGCAAAGCCCATACGATAAGCTATCTAATGAGTGAAGTTAAAGAGAAGAGTCTGTTTAGTGCAGGCACGTAGCGGCCATTCTTTGTATCATGTCACATGAGTCTAAAAGTACGCAGTCTAAAAATTTCAGGGATCGAAAAGCGGATTGAAAGGAAAAATATGAAAGATAGTGACAAACAAACCAAAAAAAATCTTCAAACGTCAACTAAATCAACTTTTGATATTGAGCAAACCAAACCATCTACGAGCTTAAACTGAGAATCAGAAGAGACTGTTGAATGCCCAGGATGTGGACAGACATTTAATGATAATTGGATTCAATGTGGAATATGTGCAGAATGGTGGCATGAGGCGTGTTCAGCGTATGAAGAGAGCGGTTCTTTCGTTTGCGACCATTATAAGACTCTTAGATAGTGCGTACTATTACCCAAACTCATTCGTACTCTTAGCCTCCCTGGAGCTCAAGACTACGCAAATTACACTTTTTCAAAATATTTTTTTACTTTGATGTTTTTTTGTTTAAACATAATAAAATATGATTTTATTGTTACCTAATAAATAAAGATCGATATTCAACAAATATGTTATTGTTATGTCTTCCTTCCCCCAAGTTTCAACCCAAAATAAACTAAGTGTGTATTCTTACACTGCTTTACCCTATTGTTCAAGAAAAAGGCTATAACATATTAAAAAAATTACTTTTTCAGATTCTTGTTTAAACTCCTTTAGCGTGTAAATTATATCTTCTGTATTGTTGCTTATGGGTACAATGTCATCGGCAAATCTTAAATGACTTAAAAATCTGCCAGCAATATTAATTCCTAGTTGTTCCCAATTTAAGTTTTTGAACACATCTTCTAATGGAAGAGTAAATAATATTGGAGAGAGTGTTTCCCTGTCTATCTCCTCTCTCTGTTCTTATTTTGCTTGTTGTTAGATCTTCCAGGGCCCCCGTGACCGGGCGTGCAACGCGTGCGACGCACACGGGCGTAACCCCGAAAGGGCGCCAAACCGAAGGTTTGGTTAAGAAATATTTATTTTAAATGAGATCATTTTTTATTCAATCTTAATTTTAATTTTTTTAATTAAATATTGTGTTATTACTGAAAAAATAATTAAAATCTTATTTTATATTTGGTGTTAATAAACAAATTCTACTATTATTGTATTTTTAACAACAATATAATTTTCGAATATCCGGTTTTCAGTATTAATGTTTTCTAAAGTAAAAAATAATATTTAGGGTATGCTGCATAGTTCCAAATTTTATTCAATAATTATGGACACTGTACCTCAGATTCAAGTGGTACAAAGCAAATAAGCCTAATTTTTAGTTATGTTGTATTAAACAATAATTCTAAAAAAAGTTCAAATACAAGAGAGTTTTTAGCTTCTCAAATAATATTTGACACTACAGGGAAAGGGGAAAGGGTTATTTAATTTTGTAGTTGAACAATTACAAAATTTAAATATAAAAGACATGAGAGGTCAAGGGTATGATAACGATGCCAATATGCATATATGATATGGGTAGGATAATCCTCGAGCTTTTTTTGTTCCACGCGCTGCAAATAGCTTAAATTTAGTAATGAATGATGCTGCTAAAGTGTCAAATAAAATAGTAAACTTTTTTAATATAGTATAAGAACTTTACGTATTTTCCTCTTCCTCTACAAAAAGATAGAATATTATAAAACTACACGTTCCTGAGTTAAATCTAAAACCCCTATAAATTTCATGTAAATAAAGTTTGTGAGAATCTTACAAATATAACTAGATAATGATACCTTTAACATAAAAATTATATAGAAATTCTAAGTTCTTTAAATAGTAGATTTGATATGATTGGTTTTGATAATTTTTTTGGTTTTTTAGTGATATTATTACATTAAGTGACGATGATATTTTAAAAAAACTGTCTTGCTCTTCAACAAAAGCTAACTGATCCAGTAAAAACTGAACTCACTATTAAAAACTCTTAATAATCAATATATATTTGAAAATATCTAACTACATCTCTACTAAATATCACTTTTTCATTAAGAATTCTCCTCACTTTAACTGCCTGTTGCTTCTGGTGGTGAGAGATTATTTTCAAAATTAAAGTTATTAAAAATTATTTGAGTTCTACTGTGAGGAAAGATTATCTGGTTTGGCAATATTAGCTATATAGCAAGAGCTCGTCAATAAAATTGACTTTGAAGATAATATAAAAAAATTTGCTGCAGTCAAATCTAGAAAAACACCCATTTAATTCAATTTAGATTTAGCTATCGCTTTCTAGATTTAAAAGCGTAGGCACAAAATTTCGGACCAATGATTCTTAAATGTACTCAGTTTTTTCGAATGCTGAGAAAACTAATAAATATTTTTAAAAAATTTAAACGCAGAATGAAAGATTACATTATTACCAATGGCCGAAAGTCCATTAAAATGAACAAAAAGTTTTTTTTTTTTAATGAGACGAAGTTTTCAGAGAATTTCGGCTCTCGGTAATAACGTAATCTTTCATTCTGCGTTTAAATTTTTGAAAAATACTTAAGTATATATTAGTTTTCTCAGGATTCGAAAAAAATGAATATATTGTGGATATATGTAGTAGATTTAAGGGCGCTAAAATATATGCCGCACGCGTGCGCCGCTCAGCCTTGCGAGGGCCCTGAAATCTTCTGATACATTTATTTGCATAATTGCATTGTCGTATATGTATTTTAGGAGTATTCTATACCTGGAATCGATCCTTGCGTTATTCATTCCTTCTAATACGACTTAGAGTTCTATGAAATCGAATGCCTTATTGTAATCCACAAATGCAAAATGAAGAGGCTCCTTGTATTCTTTACACTTTTCGGTAAGTATCCTATATATTTAGGGCTACTACATCAAAAATTAAAATAGCTATGATATTTGCCAACCGACGTAGCGGAGATGGCACCTGCGAAGAAGAAAAAAAAATGATTCTGTCATACGTTCTTTAAAAGTTTTACTAGTTTGACCGGTGTATGTATTTGGACTGTCATCACACATGTAAGGTTGTGTACACCTCCGTGTAAGTGCTATTGCTTTTGGCTTGTGTTGTTTTTAACATACCATTGCTAAATTATTTTTTGTTCTGAAAGCTGACCTTATTCGTTTATTTTTTATATGTTTAGCTATTTTCAATGATATCTTTTAATGGAAAATAAAGTACAAAATTAGTACATTCATTCAGGCAATTCACCTCGCATTTCAAAAGCCCTTCATGGATTTGTTTTAAATTTCGACACTAGCTCAAAAATGATGCAAATAAAAAACCTGACTTGGAACCAATGTATGCTTCTTCCCCGGGGGGTGAATGCCACCCCTTTTCGGGGCTGGAAATTTATAATTTCAAAGTGACACCGGAAATCGATAGAGCATTGAATTTTATGAAAAAAATACAGAATAAAATTTTTTACATAACTTAATAATTTCTGAGTTATTCGCGATTGAAGATTCCCAAAAACACGTTTTTCAATAGTTTTTTGCAGATAACTCGAAAATTACGCATTTATGGAAAAAATCATCCTTATTAGAAGTGAAGCTTATAAAAAAACAAAGAAAATAGTCGATTTTAATTAAACTTTTTAGATAATATTAAGCAACTTATAAGTCATTGAAAACGATTTTTTTGTTTTTCGTAAATTTATGCAAAGATTTGAGCTCAAATAACGGAAAAATTATTAACTTTTCATAGAAAATATTAATACAAATTTTTATAGTACTTTTTAAAACTTCAAAATAAGCTATGACAAAGGCTTCTAGGATGAAAATTAAGCAAGTTATGACAAAAATTATTCCTCGAATACCTCGAATTTATAAAAGAAAAAATGACGGTAAAATGTATGCCATGTGCGTCAAAATTAATATTAATCGTAGCTCATGTAAAATTAATTTTACTTGTGTTCCGACAACACGTTATAAAAGTTTGAATTATTTAGAACAATTACATTTTGAAAAAACTTGTTTTAAGCCAATTTCTTTTTTTTAGATTGTTCAAAAAATACGTTATTTTTTCAAAATATCTCAAAAACTATTGGATTTAAAAAAAAATTGTTGTGATCAAAATTTTTTTTCTGAAAATTCTGCTTTTTTATAACTAATCTATATAAAGTTATATCTAATCTTATAAAGTAAGCGTTTAAATTATTGATTTCAATGCAAAGGAAGATTGCAACTATCATGATCTTATAGCTTATGAAATTCCCTATAAAATGATGTAAGAGTGACTGTAAAAAGCGTAAAGGAAAGCCGAGTTATTGTTAAAACACCAAATACATTTTTCTAGAGATATTGTTAGAAAATTACGGAGCGTCTAAATTTTAATATTTTTGGAGTATTTATAGTTTTTTACATGCAGTGTCTGCTTTGTTTTTACATATCAGGCAACAAAATTCTCAATTTTGCTGATTGAGGATGGACAAAAGTGAATGGAACCTTGGTACCAAACAAAATGACGGATATTCCTGCACCAGAAAAACTACTTAAAATGATATTTTGCAATTTCAAAAAAAGATGTGGCTCAACTGGTGGGTGTCGCAAACTTGAATTATATTGCAATCAATTTGCGGTTCTTGCTCTGGTGGTAGCTGCCAAAATTGTCATCCTGTCGACCAAGAACAAAAGGAAGTTGATGCAGAAGAAATATACGAAATTGGAAGTTGAATTTAAATTACTGATATATACTTTAAAAATCATATTAGTTTTATACTTAATTTAATGTAAAATAAATATTTTTCATTATCATCAAAATGTGAAGTTTAAAAAGTTTAATATAACTCAAACGTATATTTTTATGGGATACAAATTTTATAAATATATCATTATATCATAAGCAACAATTAATTTATATTTTCTTAACGAATTCCATTACTTCAAGCTTTCAATAAGATTTTTTCCATAATTTATATGATTTGGGGTAGTTTTTAGTGGTTGAATCAAATTAAAAAGTTGTATGTATCGGGTTTTTATATTCAAATAATATATATTTTTCCTATTTAAGGTCGAAAATAAAATGATTTCATAATCTCAGCCATTTTTTTAATAAATGTATGAGGGGTAGATTTTAAGGGTAGTTACACAAAAAAATATCGGACTATTAATTACATTGTAAAAAAACAACAAAAATTTAACATGCTTAAACATATTAATGTATATAATTTCTTCCATTTATTAATTTTTAATTTTTTCCTAAGTTTCATTCTAATTCTGGTTTTATTAATAACAAAATTAAGTGTCAGATTTCTTGTACTCGAAGGAAAGAAAATCTCCTATTACGATCCAAAATAAAAAAATTTCATGTTTCTTGACCATATTTTTTAAATAATCTTTGTATGAGGGTTTGTTTTTAAGGGTTGTGAGCTGTAAATTATCGAAATATTAAAGTCATGATTCAAAACAATCAACATTTAACATAATCCATATGTTCAAACCGTGGTTCACTAAAATAATCAATGTACTACTATCAAAGAAAAAATATAATGATTATTTAAGAATGTTATTAGAATTTTATTATTTATCAAAAATTATTTATTAATTTAAGCGAAGCAAAATTGAAAACCTGATTAATAAACACAAAAAATATATATCTTAATTCTGTAAAATTAAGGCATCATAAATTTGACTCAAGTTACTGATGCCCGTTCTCTTATTCAATGAATTTGGGTGTCGAAGTATATGACACATTTCTAAAAATTGTCTTTTGGAATAGTTAGGTTCATTGCAAAGGATCTCAACATCATCAGCTTATGTTTCGAATTGATTGCACGTTGAGCTAGGGCCCGAGTAATGTGCCTGTTGATATTGTTGATATAATCGGTTCGCTAAACTCAGACGCAACTGGCTAGTGATTTTAGTAAGTAGTTTTGCCAATTTAGTAAAATTGGCAAAAAAAAAAATAATTACTAAATAGTTAATAATTACTAAATATTTAGCAATTTTGCCAATTTTGGCAAAATTGTCTAAACAAAAAAATTACCTACTAAAATCACTAGCCGGTTGCGTCTGAGTTAGAGAATTAACATATCGAAAAAACAGGTTTTTCCGTTTTTTTTCCAGACCATTAAAAAAATTGGAAAAAGGGAAAATTTGAAAATATTTTTTAATTGAGATTTAAGTGTAGTTAAACTAAGAGACTTTAAGTGTAAGTGTCAAAACCGAAACTTCAAAGGTAGAAAGCACAAGTGGTATATTTTTATCTCAGTCTGAATCTGAATCTTCAGACCAAGCATCTGATTCAGACTCGTTCTCCGCTTCACCATCCTGAACGGATAACCAAAACAACATGATTTTTGTCAGTCTCTTTTAAAAGTGGAGCTAGTCTAGTATTGTAAATAAATATCTGTTTTTCGTTTATAACCAAATTTAAATGAATAGCAACAACTTATAAATTTTATCCTGTGATAACATATTTTTTTTGATTGTATATATGAGGCCGTGTAAAGACCAGTTTCTTTCTGAAGAGGCGGAATATGGAGGTCCATTTAAAATTCGGGGGGCAATTGGCATAAGCGACTGCGATGTACATAAACCTTGCTACCATATAACGGGATTAGTAGGTACTACATATTTTTGCACTATCCCATAAAGAATTTCGACTAAAAAATCCAGTTTTTGTTCTAAATTGGGCTAGATTTTCCACCACCTTCCCTACATCTAGGTTTAGGCCCAGTCTTTTTACCTCCAAATAAATAGTTATCGGGAAGTTTATCCGGCAGATTACACGTATATCTGTCAAATAAACTTCCCGATAACTAGTTTTTCGGAGGTGAAAAACCGAGCCTTAGAGAACAAGCCATGTCAGAAATGAAGTGTATGGCTTCTATTAGTTGGTCTTCATTCAATTATTCTTCTTTAAAGCGAGCATCAAGAGGCTGCAAAGTGAATCAGCTTAGAACCAAATTCGTAGCGTTTTTCAACATACATACATATTTTAGCAATCTTTAGATAAGAGAACTTGTCTGTTTAACTTGTTGGGGAATATTTTTTCATATTGTGTCTTTTATATAGATCTGTACCTACTTAAAGACAAAAGGCACTTCTGATAATATAGATCTATCGAATTCTACTAAATTTATCGATTTTAATACGGGATGCAGAATTTGTTTAGTATATTGTACCGAATGTCAATTTTTCCGTATTTTTTCCATTTTTTCCTGTTTTTTTTCTAGAAAAAAACATGTTTTTTTCCTGCACCCAATTTTTTCCGGAAATTTTAAATCTCTAGTCTGAGTTTAGCGAACCGAGTATAACTCATATCAGTCTTCCCTTATCAACAAATATCTCTTTTCTCGTAGTTATGGTTCTTCCTCAAATAAGTTACCTAATAAATGGTGACCAATTAAAATGCGTCTGTAACAATACAATTGACTATAGAGTCCTGCAAACTCTTTAACTTATGTTACTGAAAAACTAATTAAACTGTACAAAAATAATAATATTCCAGTCAAAATCGTTTTGAAAAATACGAGAAGAGTTAGAAATATGTTCTCTATAATTTGTTCGTGTATTTAATCAACGCTAGAACTAAAACACCCTTGGTCCTTTTAGACCATGTTAACGTAGTTTCTCATATATCCTATATATTTCCCGAACTCGAGTCACTTTTTTGATTATATATTGAAGGTGTCCTCACTTAGTTTTAATGTAACAGATTCATTTGTTGGTAATCTGTGGATTTTTGTTAAGAGGATCGGTACGTATTTTCGGCTGCAATGATATTCAAAAGGGGATTCATTTTTTTCGAATCCTGAGAAAACTAATAAGTATTTTTGATAAATGTAAACGCAGAATGAAAGATCACGTTATTAGCGAGGGCCGAAAGTCCCTGAGAACTTCTATAATGTTTATTTTAATAAGTTACAGGGGTGAAAAACTAAGAGAAAATTTAGTGTGATTTTTAATTTCAAATATATCATTCAAAATAAACTTTTTATTTATTCTAAGGGACTTTCGGCCCTCGGAAATAATTTAGTCTTTCATTCTGCGTTTAAATTTTTCAAAAATATTTATTGGTTTTTTCAGGATTCGAAAAAAATAAACACAATGCCGTGGTAATATTTTCCAAATCTATCTTTGTCTTACAACGCACTCAGCCGAATAAAATATTGTCAGCATATATTGTCAGTCAGACACTGACAATCAGTGACAATTTTAAATATTTGACATTGCATCGGGAATATATGTTGAGTTATTGATTAAATATTATTGATATATAATGTATTTGATAAATAATTGATTTAAGACGTGAATTTATTGTGTATTATTTGTGGAAGATCCAAGCAGAGAATACATCAGGATAATATATTCTATGATCCAAGTATTTTGTTGTTAAAGATGTTCAAAATTGTAAGCGTTCCATAACAATATATTATTAAAAAATCACTTTAACACTTTTTCTCTTTTTTCGATTGAGTATTAGTCTTTGTTGTACAAATAAATTATTACAATCACTGAATACATAGTTAGTGAAAAAATTATCACATTTATTAACTGAATTAATAATTTGCAATTATAAAAATAACAGTTATCCAAGAACATTCAAAACCCATCTATTTAAATTAATGATGACATTTTCAAGTAGAATGACATTCTAGTAATGTTTACATATCCATACCAGTGTGAATTTTACTACACGTAATTTGCCGTGTAAAGACAGAAAAAGTGGGGATACACGTAAAATATTTGTGAATTATGTACCCATAGACTTAATAGTTCACAGTACATCGTTCTTTTTCAAAAATGATTACAAAATTTAAAAAATGGTTTTAATTGCTTCGTTTGAGCGAGTCTACCACATTCTGAAAAATTTCAGAGTGCAGGTTTGACGCGTTTAATCACGCCCCACGCCTAAACCTGTAGCTCTAGCGCGGCTAGGTTATGTGATTGCAAAACTATAATTCTTAATTTTAATCATAAGATTAAAATGCGTTAGAATAAAATCAATTATTTTTTTTGGACAAAAAGAGAACTCGACGTTCGACACCATCAGGTGTCACTCTAGCGGGGTACAGTTTTGTTATTACAAAATTCTTATTTTCACATGAAATCATTGATAATTAATTACTAAAGATTGTCTATCTCTTGTCCAACAAATTTACAGCCTCGTTTCTTTAATCGGACAACGTAAATATGTTAATTATGGCAGGTTATGTTTGGCGATTACAAAATTTCGGACACGAATAACAAGTGATTGATTGTAGGGTCATTTATCCAAATATAGCACTGCCCGACAAAAATTGGGTATCAGATAGCCAGTCCGAAAAATTTATTTCAAAACTGTTATACCGTAACCGCCACACTACTGACATGTTGAGCTAATACACCACTGGACCCTTCACTTATTGCACTGTTTACTTTTATGTCTAGTGATGTCTAGAGTCTAGAACATCAGAAAGTGTATAGAAACCAAATGTAAACATAGACTAATTACTAGACGTTTCATATCCAAACAAAGCGTTGTCATGAAGCATCTGGAATCTGGACTAGAGGTAGGTGATTTGTGACGATACCGACGAAGTACAAGTAGACTACCACTGTTTAAAAAGAATTTCGTTTTTTCGTCGGACAATTACTGTTTTAATAAGCATATATTATTTAAACGTTATAAAAATTAAAATAATGACTTTTGTAATCGCCAAACATAACCTGTCATAATTAACATGTTTACGTTGTCCAACTAAAGAAACGGGGCTGTTTTGTCGGACAAGAGATCGACAATATTTAGTAAATAATTATCAATACTTTCAAGTGAAAATTAAGAGTTTTGTAATAATAAGGGTCGATTTCTCATACCTGCGTTAATCTATGGTTCAGTTGAACCGGGTCCACGGGTGATCTCCGGTTCTGTTTGGAATGCATTTCTCATTGCGCGTTCATGTCAGTGCTCGTTCTAGAGCTTTCGAGAAATGCCAATAGATGGCAAAAGGTAAAAACCTGTCGCCATTTTGAACTACCTTTTTTATGCTGTTTTTGAATAAAGTTAAATTTAAGTATTTATAATCAAATAGTCATTTTAATAATTATAAATAAATATTATAAAAACACAAATAATGTTATCGTTTATCGTTAGGCTTAATATAATAAAATAGGATATATTTATATTATGACAGCGTTTCGTGTTAATACAACGCATGCGTAGTCCATGAAATCATCTGAACTGAGTTCTGAAATCTTTGAACGGCCGAATTCCACCGTTCAAGCATCGTTCAAGTTTAAACTGCCATCGGTTGAACGGGAATTGAGAAAGACGATTTTGACTTTAGACTGACGTTTACTAGAAGTTCAGGTTAAACTGGAGTTGAACTCGATATGAGAAATTGGCCCTAAAACTGTACTGCGATAGAGGGACATCTTGCGGGTGTCGGACTCGACGATCGCGTCCTTATTTTTGTCCGACCAAAATAATTTATTTTACTCTAACGCATAATCTTTTGATTAAAATTAAAAATTATAGTGTTGCAATCACAAAACCTAAGCGCGCTAGAGATACAGGTTTAGGCGTGGGGTGTGAGGAAACGCATCCAACCTGCACTCTGAAATTTTTCTGGAAGTGGTAGACTCGCTCAAATGAAGCAGTTAATAGCTATTTGTATAACAAGGGAGGAAAGTGCTACTTTTCCTCCCGAGAATGAAGTTTACTGCCCGACGCGTAGCGGAGGGCAGTAATCATTCAAGGGAGAAAAAGGCACTTTACTCACATGTTATACATATGGTTTTCCCACCTTCCTCAAATAACAAGTCATTTTTTCATTTTTTCATTTTTACTTAATTTATTTATGTAACTAATCAACAAAACTTATTAGAACTAAAACTAACAAGTAGGTACAATGTAACTGTCAACTGTCAAATTATTAATGTAAACATTGTCAAATCAAAATAATAATTTACTGTTTTTTACCATTCTGCGAAATACAGGGTGTATTATAAATAAACGTTAAAATGTATAGATACTTACGTAATAGAAAATAGATATTATACAGGGCGTCAATAAGTTATATTTCATAAATGAAATACCGTGACGTCACTTTTACTTTTCCTCCCTAGAGAGGAAAAATATTTTCCTCCTTAGGGAGGAAAAGTACAACTTTGCTCCCTACAATCAGGTCCGGAAAAATATACTTTCGGTAGAGGTAGGTGGAAAAAATATTTTTAAGACATTTGTAATAATTTTCAAAAAAGAACGAGGTACTTCGGACTCTATCCTTCTATTACTCTCAAAACACTATTAAATAATATAGCCAAAAATTGATACGAAATAAAAGTTTTAAATCACGATCAAGTTAAAATGTAACCTAAAGAAAAAGAAAATTATAGTACAATAAGTAAAGCTTTAACTGAGAAAAAACAAAGAATTCCATAAATTTAGGCCTCGTAACGAACGCAGCTTTAGAGTCGTATTAAAAAACATGCACTACTCAGCCAATCTGACAGAATTAAAAGAAGAAACGAAAAGATGGGACACTTAGTAGTAAATATGTGGAACATTAAAAATTAGAAAACTAAGCAATCTTTATCAATGTTCTTCATTGACTTAAAATCAGCAGAAAATAATAAAACAATTTACGACGTTGAACACTTCTTCTTCTTAAAGTTCCATCTCCTAGCGGAGGTTGGATATTATAATGGGTATGGTCACTTTGTTGGCTGCTGCTCTGAACAGTTGTAATGAACTACAGTTAAACCATTCTCTTCCTATGCTTCTTCTTCCTTGGATCCTTCCTTGCATAATAACTCTCAGCAGCTCATATTTCTCTCCTCTGGCAATGTGACCCAAATATTCTAGTTTTTTGTGTTGTTATACTGTTCATAATTTCTAACTCCTTATTTAAACGTCGTAGCACTTCAACATTGGTAATCCTTTGAACCCACTGAATTTTCAACATTCTTCTGTAACTGTAACACCACATTTCGAACGCTTCTATTTTTCTTATGTGTTGCCTTTTCAATGTCCAAGCTTCCATTCCGTATAGTAATATAGAAAATATGTAGCATCTTAGAGCCCTCAATCTGAGAGGCAACTGAAGGTTTTGTTTGTAAGCAGTGTCTTCATTTTTATAAATGCTTGCCTTGCAGTTTCAATTCGGACTTTAATTTCTTTGCTTTGGTCATTTTTGTCATCAACCCAGGTTCCCAGATATTTGTATGTCTTTACTTTTTCTATTTGGGTTTGCTCTAGTATTAACCTTTCATTTCCATGTTGTGTTTTTGAGACAATCATAAATTTAGTTTTCTTCTTGTTTATTTTGAGTCCATATCGAATGCAATAATCGTTAATTCTATTTAAGAATCCTTGTAGCGACTCCAGGGTGTCTGCCATTATAACGGTGTCATCAGCGAATTTTGTGTTATTTACTATTCTTCCGTTTATAGAGATTCCATCACTTAGTTCCGCTATCGCTTCCTGAAATATGGCTTCACTGTACACGTTAAACAGTAGCAGTGACAGTACACAACCCTGTCTTACCCCTCTCTTTATATCAATATTCTCGGACTCTTGTTCGTCTATCTTTATATTGGCCTTTTGATTCCAATACAGATTGATGATAATTCGTAAGTCTCGTCTGTCTATATCTCTGTTTTTCAATAATTCTATTAGTTTTTCATGTCAGACTCTGTCGGACGCTTTTTCGATGTCGATAGAACAGGAATAAATATCCAGGTTCATATCTAAGCATCTTTGAGAGAGGACATTAAATGCAAACACTTACTAAACTACAAAATTAAATGTAAACCACCATACACAAGGAGGGAAATCCCACAGTGCAGTAGATGTCAAAGACATGCGCATACAAAAAAATACTGTCAACATAGGCCCAGATGTGTAAATGCACCGGAGATCATGCTACTGAACACTGTACAAGAAAAGAAAGATTTGACGATGTTCAGTGCATTATTTGCAAAGGAAACCACCCGGCAAATCATAAAGGATGTACTATAAGGAACTGCAGAAAAAAACATATTTAACCTTACGGCAAAAACAACCTACAATCCCAGTAACGAGTAATATTGGAAGAACCATCAATCCAGGCATAAGCTACTCACAAGCAGTAACAAACCAACTACCTCAAGCAAGCACATCTCACAATACTTTACAAGTACCAAATTTAACACACAATACTCCTGCTAACGACTTGTCTGAACTAAAATCGATGTTTAAAGGATTTGCGGAACAACTGTCCACACTGCTAAACCTCCTAACGATAATAAGTACAAAAACGATGAGATTAAAGAATATCTCAGCAATCTATCAGCAACAAAAAGTACAGACTATTCTCTATGGAAGGCTACGAAAAAGTTTAAACGACCTCAATCAACCAACCCTCCTATTCAGGCAGAAAACGGCGAACGGGCCAGAAGCAATAAAGAAAAATCAGAAGTAAAAATACAAAAATAGACGGTTTAGTTTACTAATGCCATACTCTGTATAAGAGTACAAAGACTCGTTTCATATAGTTTCTCTGAACCGCATTTTTGGAATATTTCCCAGCGGTGCCTGTTGATATTTTGATATCTAGGTCAACAGAAAACTAGAATCGAGTCGCCATTTATTTCACTAAAATCAGAAGTGTTTGCAATAATTTAACAAAATGAATAAGTTATTAAAAATTGCACCTTGGAACGCCAACGGGCTTGTCCGGTAAAAGGAGGTAAAAACTTTCATCATTAGTCACGAAATTGATATAATGTTAATATCAGAAATTCACTTCATAAGTAGAAGCTACTTTAAAATACCTTACTACACAACTTACAATACCAGACACACAGATGGTACAACCCATGGTGGAAATGCTATTATAATCAAAAACAATATTAAACAGTACGAGACTAATGACTTTAAAAAAGACTACTTGTAGGCTACTAACATAGTTATTGAATATTGGCATGGCTCACTAACTATCTCTGCAGTCTATTGCCCACCAATACACAAGATAAAAAAGGAACAATTTGAAGAATTTTTTAAAACATTGGGTAACATATTCCTGGCTGGAGGAGATTAGAACTCTAAACATGCACATTGGGTATCAAGATTAATCACCCCAAAAGGACGACAGCTTCTAGCGGCTATGAATAGTAACAACTACTCATAGATTTCCAGTGATGAACCTACTTACTGGCCAATCGACATGAACAAAATACCAGATCTACTTGACTTCTGCGTAACAAATGAATTCCAAAAAGATCGCTAAGAATTGAATCTTGCTTTGACCTTTCCTCGGATCGCTCGCCTGTATTGATCACGATAAGCACTGAACTTGTTGAGATACAGCTACCACCGAAACTGGACAAGAAATATACCGAAAGGTTTCGGCGGGTAATTGAGGACAGCCTAAACCTAAACATACCTTTAAAAACAAACTATGAAATAGATGAAGCAATACAAAACTTTAACGTAATTATACAGGAAGCAATCTGGCAAACAACACCTCTAAAAAAACACGACGCTCATGAAGCAAGAGCTACCAAGCATAATCAGACAAAAAATCATAGAAAAACGAAATCTAAAAAAGACATGGCAAAGAACTCACGCTCCTCAGGACAAAACCAGACTCAACCAGGCTACACTTTAACTCAAAACTCTCCTAAATAAGTACAAAAACGATGAGATTAAAGAATATCTCAGCAATCTATCAGCAACAAAAAGTACAGACTATTCTCTATGGAAGGCTACGAAAAAGTTTAAACGACCTCAATCAACCAACCCTCCTATTCAGGCAGAAAACGGCGAACGGGCCAGAAGCAATAAAGAAAAATCAGAAGTGTTTGCAAAATATATCACAGACGTCTTTCAACCTCTCCCTGCTGAGAATAATCAAAACTTGGAAGCATCCATCCAACAATTTTTAGAATTTCCATACCAGTTAGGACTTCCACCGGAAAAGTTTTAGGTAAATGAAGTGATCAAAATAATACAAAATCTTAAATCGAAAAAGTCCCCAGGCTTCGATCTTATAACAAGTAAAATATTAAACAACTACCCAGGAAAGGAATTGTGTACCTCACTCAATTTTTCAATGCAGTATTAAGAAGCGCATATTTCCCTCTCCTCTGGAAATTCGCAAAAATTATACTAATTCACAAACCAGGTAAGCCTCTGCAAGATGTCAAATCATATCGACCCATAGGCTTACTGCCGATAATGTCAAAAATCCTAGAAAAACTGATACTCTCAAGAATTCAACCACTCCTATAAGATCTAGAACTAATCCCTGCACACCAGTTTGGATTCAGATCCTAACACGCAACCATAGACAGGTTCATCGGATATACAGGACTTTTAATCCAGCATTGGAAGACAAAATGTACTGCACTGCCGCCTTTCCAGACATCTCGCAAGCATTCGATAAAATCTGGCACACAAGCCTTCTATACAAATTAAAAAAATGCTTTCTCTCACTCACTTCCTAATTTTAAAATCCTACCTCCATAACCGTTACTTTTTTGTACAACATAGAGATGAGCGCACGTCTCTATTTCCAGTTGGATCCGGAGTTCCACAGGGCTGTGTTCTGGGGCCAGTGTTATACCTATTTTACACAGCGGACTTACCAACAAACTTTCAAACCACGACAGCTACAAATGCAGATGACACAGCAGTGATGTCAGTACATCAGGAACCACGGATAGCTTTTCAACTTCTGCAAACCAGCCTCAACAAAATGCAAACTTGGCTAAAACGGTGGCGTTTTCAAACAAATGAAACAAAGTCGGTTCATATTACCTTCACACACCGTAAAGGTCACTGCCTACCTGTATATATCAACAACCACCAACTAAAACAGCAAGCAACAGTCAAATACCTTGGAATGCACCTAAACCAAAGATTAAACTGGAGAACACAAATTCTTAAATAACTTGGTCTCGAATTACACAATCTTTACTGGCTGATTGGTCACAAATTATCACTTTCGATGAAAAATCAAGTACTTGTCTACAAAGCAATTTTGAAGCCAATATGGAGTTACGGGATCCAACTTTGGGGTACTCCATCAAACTCCAATATCGAAATCCTGGAGAAGTTCCAGTCGAAGGTTCGAATAATCACAAATGCCCCATGGTATGTTGCAAATAATATTATTAGACACGATCTAAAAATTGCAACAGTAAAAGAAGAAATTACCAACTCCGCACAGAAATACGAAGATAGACTGACACAACATCCAAATGTACTAGCCAGAAACCTGATGAGAAAACCAGTTAGCGAAGACGAGGTACACCTAGTGATTTACCATCGCGATTTTAGTTATATGTGCCGTAATTCGCAGAGACAAACAATTTTATATCCATGTAAAATATTTGTAAAGAAAGTAATTAATGAATCATTTTCTCCAAGTCACCTACACTAGTGGTCACAATATTTACTCATTGTAACTTGTTTTACAGATTGTAAATAAATTGGGAGGTTAAAAAAAATTAAAATATTGACTTTTGTAATCGCAAAATATAACCTGTCATAATTAACATGTTTACGTTTTTTTTTTTTTGTTTTTTTATGGCATTGACTTGGGTGTCATTTAGCCAATCACAACTTTTTTTTTGTTTTCAGTTCATACATAAGGAAGGCAATGAGGTCCTTAGAGTTCCATAGCAAACTCTTCTACAGCTCTCTACTCAGTTCAAAAGCTGGCCGCTATGGACTGTCCAAGTTGCTCACCACATTTTCCATTATGTATCTTCTTCTTCTTCTTCTTCTTTTTTCATATGTACATAATATACCAAATTATCAGGATTAACAAGTTTAGAGATTAATTTTAGTTTCACAGATATATTTCATTAAACAATCATATATATTCTTGCTGTTCAGAGACAATAGATAGGATACATTGAAAGGTGGAAAAACATTACATTTTATTAAATCTTGGATTAAATTATATGTGCATGGAATATATTTTGCGCACTCAAAGAAAGTATGATTTAAGTCACCAACCTTCTGACATTCTTTACAAAGATTTGAATCAAAAACTTTAATTCTTGCTAGATGTAGAGGGAAACATGCATGTCCAAACTTCATTCTAATTAATGTTGTTATATATCTTCGAGGTACTACGTAATTTTTAAACCAATATATATTTGGAACAGAAGGTTGAATCAGTGAATACTGAGATTTGGATTGTTTACAAAGATCTCGCCATGATTGACTCCACTGATTTTTAACTCGATGCTTAATAGTGTTAACTAAGTCAGATATGCAAAACTTACGATTATGTGAAGTACCATATTCAATGGCTTTTTTAGCCAACCTATCAACATATTCATTATGCGTTAGTCCTATATGAGCCTTAACCCATAAAAAGTTCACTCTTCTTTTATTTTTATGAATTTCAAAAAGGATTTTCTTAATTAGTAGGATATAAATATTTGAATTGTTATTGGGAAAATCTATAGTTTGAATAGCAAGAAGAACAGAGAGTGAATCGGAAATAATTGTTGCAGATATATCTTCTGATTCTTTAAAATATTGCAGGGCCTCATAAATTGCTATGGCTTCAGCACTGAACATAGAAAAATCATGGCCTAACTTAAATATTTTTTCTGTTTTAGTAGCAGGTATGAAAAAGGCACATCCAGTGCCAACTAACGTCTTAGATGCATCTGTATATATATTTATAGAATCTGGCCAATTATCTAAGAATGTTCTTAAGATGTTAGGGCTAATATTACTGTTTTCATGGTAACTTGGTTTTACTAATTTAACTGTATGTAAAAAAGAATGAAAATCTTCGAGTCCAAAACTATCAATCATGTTATAATCACAGTCAAAATTTAACAGATCTCGAAAAGCCTCGCAAAGGGGAGGAGAGTTCTTTAGCTTCCAGTATTTATTAGTTAAATCCGCTACATTCAGCTTGCTAATATTTTGGTAAAGACCGATATTTAGGTAACGAATTTTCATTAAAAATTTCTGGCTGAGATATTTCCTTCTATAATTGAGTGGAATTTCTAAAGCTTCTACATGTAAAGCTTTATTTGGGGTTGATTTCATAGCTCCCAAACAGATACGGAGTCCTAAGTTTTGTACAACGTCTGCTTTGTTTAAAATATGTTTAGAAGCTGAGCCATATAGAACACTACCATAATCAATTATAGATCTAATATATGATCGATAGAAAAGCAAGGAAGTTTCAACATCAGCTCCCCACCAGATCCTTGAAACTGATTTAAGAAAATTTAGACCCTTATTACATCGATTTATCATAAAGTCAATATGTAATTTCCAAGTCAATTTACGATCCAAAATCATTCCCAAATACTTAATGGAAGAATCAAATGCATAGTCGTAGCCATTAAGTTTTAAATTCTCTATTTTTGGGATATTATGTCGAGTGAAAATACAGACAGTAGATTTATTTTGAGCTATTTCGAATCCGTTTTGATTGAACCATAAATTAACACAATATTGAATTCGTCCTAAGGTTTGAACCGAGTTATCATAAGTTTTGGCCTGTGAATACAGGAGAAAATCATCAGCATATTGTATTATTTGAAATTTAAAAATGTCAGTAGGGACTTGCAAATCCGCAGTATACATATTAAACAAAAGGGGACTCAATACTGATCCCTGTGGTAGTCCTAAATTATTATATCTAGGGCCTATCAGTTTATTATAATTAGTTCTTAGATATACCTTTCTGCAGGAATAAAAATTATAAAGAGCTTCAGCCAACTGAGGCGGTATATGAAAATGTTTCATCAATTTTTCCCTTAAAATGTCAAGACTGACATTGTCATATGCACTTTCAATGTCTAAGCATATAGTAGGTAAATAGGTGTTGTTGGAAAATGTGTTTTGAATATCTGTTACTAGTGTAGAAAGTGCGTCTAAAGTACCATATCCTTTTTTATAACCAAACTGAAAATCTGGAAGAAGTTTATTTTTTTCTACCCACCATTCCAACCTGTGTTTTATCATTCGTTCTAGAGTTTTCAACATACAGGACATAAGAGAAATCGGTCTATATGACTGAGCCAAATTTGAGTTTTTACCTGGTTTTAATATTGGTAAAACAATTACATCGTGAAATTGATCAATAACTGATTTATTGCTGATTACACAATTAAAAATATCTAACATTAGAAGTTTGGCAATTTTAGGGAGATGTTGAATCATTGGATATTTAATATTATCAAATCCTGGACTCGTGTTATTTCGATTTTTTAGAACATATTCTAGTTCTGTAATATTAAAAGGTTCTAGTAAAAAATGGCTTTGCTTATCTGGAATATAATTATGAGTATTAGGTGGTTTAACAGATGGCGGAGCAATTTTATCAAAGATTTCATCCTCTAAGGTGTTATCCAAATTGTATGCATTTGGAATTGATTTTCTATTTAGTTTTCTGGCTTGCTTCCACAATGTTGTAGTTGGAGTATTTTTGTTTAGAGAAGACACACAATCTTTCCAACTCTTTTTAGCTATCAATTTTAGATTCTTCTTAGTTTTAGCCATGCTAGCTTGACACTTTATATAATTATTAAAATTAGCATTTTTTTTATATTCTGTCAGTGCTTCTTGCCTTTCTTTAATAATTGTATCACATTCTGTATTCCACCAAGGTGGGGAACAACGAATTTTATTTTTAAAAGTTTTATATTGCGGGATTGAAATGTGCGCAGCATGATTCATACTATCTATTAGAAAGCGATATTTATCAGATGTACTGTCCATTTTGTAAACACTATTAAAAAAATTTTCAACTGAGGTTGTGTATAGATTCCAATTGGCTTTTCTAATGTTCCACTTACTTCTGGGTATAAACTCTTCAGTTGTAGTACTATCTAATATTTCCATATTGATAATAAAATGATTAGAGCCTAGTGTGTCAGAATGTATGTACCAGTGGATTTTATTAGCTATGTCAGGAGTAACAAAAATTACATCAATTGCTGAACTATTTTGATCTGGTCGAGTAAGAACAGTAGGCTCGCCATTATTTATTACGATAAGGTTGAGATCATCTGCAGTATTAATAAGCTGTGTTCCAACTGTGTCATTGTAACTAGATCCCCAAATAGTATGGTGAGCATTAAAATCTCCTCCTATAATTGCTGAATTATTAACTTGCGAGAAGATGTTTGTCCAATCATTTATTGAACTTTTACTTTTAGGTGGTCTATATATAGATAAAATATTCAGATCCTTTGTTTTATATTTAATTGTTACACCACAAACTTCTATTTCCGTGTTAAAATTAGAGTTTAAATTTAATTCACTAAAAGTAATTGAATTGTGGATGAGAATAGCTACACCACCGAAGCCATCATTTCTGTCTTTTCTAACCAAATTATAATTTTTAAAATGATAACTAATATCTTTTTTGAACCATGTTTCACTAATTAGGAGGATGTCTATACTTTTATTATTTAAATAATGCATTAAACTACCTTTGTTTGATATAGCAGATCTGGAATTCCATTGACTTATTTTTAAATTATGTTGTATTGACATTATGAATTAATTATGAACTGTTCTACTTCTTTAATAATTATTTTGTTGTCTAAGGTTTTTATGTCTTCTACTGTATGAATATTTTTTAAAAAGTTTATTATAAATGTTGCTACAGATTTAGCTAGTTCAGTTTTATTTTCGATATTATTATTCGGTGTATAAGAATTAGTTGGCAAAGGTTGAGACGGTCCAAAAGTGAAGGGGAACATCGGTTTATGAGATGTTGATTCTAAAATAGGTGAATTTGCTTTTCTTTTCTTTCCTGAGTGTTCATTTGAATTATTTATATTAGAGTTTGATTGAGTCAAAAATTGAGATCTATTAATTTCTACAGTTGGCCGAGTCGGACCAAGATTTTTATCATTATTATTAATTGGTAGGGATGGAAATTCTTTTTCATTATTATTTAAACAAGAGAAAGAGTTGGGAATGATGAGTGCTGAAAAGGAGTTTTCACATATTAATCTAGCTTCCACAAAAGTAGTTTTTTGTTCTATCATAATATTCTTAATTTTCTTTTGTTTTTCATAAAATGGACATTTTTTTGATATTGTCACATGTTCGTTATTTTTGCAATGTATACAAAACATACTTTTTTCGCAATGATGGTCTTTATTTTTAATTTCACCGCACTGTATACATAGTTCCTGTGTATTTCGGCATTGCCCTGAAACATGCCCAAATTTTAAACACTTATAACATTGAACAACTCGGCCAAAAAACTGTTCAACAGAAAAATATACTCTATTAAAGGCAACATAATTCGGTAAAATATTGCCTTCAAAAGTTATAATTATAGTTTTTTTGTCCACATATTCAATTTTATCTTCTTTTTGTACCCTACGCTTAGTCCTATATATACTCAAAACATTAGAAGGAGTTTCGATGTTATCCATGAGATATTTAACATCATATCTAGTGTCAACGTCTTTCACCACACCTTTTATTTCTAGTAAATGACTAGGAATATATGCTTTCAAATTTTGTTCTTTAAGTGAGCTGTTATTGACGAGGTTATTTGCCTCTAACCGAGAAGTAAGCAAAACTTTTACACGGTTCCTACCTATACTTTTAATTTCTCGAACATTCGTTAACTTTAATTTTTTAAAAATAAGGTGCCCAATCGTCATTGCATGTAATTTTCCCAAATTAAGATCATCACCAATCCTTTCAATGTAAACCCAAATATTATCAAGATTATACTTATCTGAAAGCAAATTGAATTGTTTAATCTTCGGTCTCGCATTTTGTCCATCATCTTGCATATTCAATTCCATTTTACTAATAATATCACCATTATCCGCAGTCACTCGCGTCACAAGAGACGTCCCTGACTCACTTTTATCCCCCATTTAGGGGGAAATAAGTTTTAAACCACTATATACTGAAATGTTTTTGTTTATAAACACTAAATTAATTATTAACCACTACTTTATCTTCCAAAAAACACCAAAACTTTTATCTTTTACAGGAGCAGATCAAAATATCAACATCAACTTTGACAGTTATTTTGACAATGGTGCATGTTTACGTTGTCCAACTAAAGAAACGAGGCTGTTTTGTCGGAGAAGAGATCGACAATATTTAGTAAATAATTAGCAATACTTTCAAGTGACAATTAAGAGTTTTGTTATAACAAAACTGTACCGCGCTAAAGGGACATCTTGAGGGTGTCGGACTCGACGATCACGTCCTCTTTTTTGTCCGGCAAAAATAATTTATTTTACTCTAACGCATAATCTTTTGATTAAAATTAAAAATTATAGTGTTGCAATCACAAAACCTAAGCGCGCTAGAGCTACAGGTTTGGGCGTGGGGCGTGAGGAAACGCGTCCAACCTGCACTCTGAAATTTTTCTGGAAGTGGTAGACTCGCTCAAATGAAGCAGTTAAAAATATTTTAAGACATTTGTAATCATTTTCAAAAAAGGACGATGTACTACGGACTATAACCTTCTATTACTCTCAAAACCTTATGGGTTCAATGTAACCTTAGTTTGAGTTTGTGATTTTTTTTTTAATTTTCGATTACTTACGAATTTGTTTTGTTTATTAAACCTGAGTACTAAGAGTTTTTTTATATCCCAATGCGACTTTAGCTGCAAAAAAATAAATTTATTATCCTTTAGCTATCCACTAGTATATTTAACTCGATTCTTGTTATTTACGACGGGTAGTAATTTTGATCAAGTGCCAAGTGAGCTGTATCGTTTAACTTTGTGAACATGCTGTTGTGTTTGCACGTAATAAAAATACTATAAAAGCTGCATTTTGGTGTTAACAGGTGAGTTAAAATGAGTTTATGGTAATTTTCTGAACCGGCACACGAGTAATAATAAATTTCAGGCAGTGAGAACTTTACTACACATAAAGAGGTTCAAAATATGGAATAAATTCATTTTTTCGAGAATAGGTTACTTTTGAGAAATAACACGTGATAGATCGATTTTTATTTTTAAATTATGATTTTTTGATATATATGCCATAGCAGTGACGTTATCCATTTGGGCGTGATGACGTATTCAATGATTTTTTTAAATGGGAATAGGGGTCATGTGGTAACTTCCGACTCTGCTTTACGGATTAAAAGCATGGACACCTATCGCGTCGACTACTAAAAAGTTGGAAGCATTCGAACTATGGGTGTATAGAAGAATCCTGAAAATGTCATGGACAGAACATGTAACAAACAACGAAGTCATCAGAAGAGTCAACAAAACAATGGAAATATTCGAAACCATCCAGACACGAAAGCTTCAATCCCTGGGGCATGTTATGCGTAATGAGGGATACAACATACTTCAATTAATTATGCAAGGGAAAATCCAGGGCAAGAGAAGTGTAGGAAGGAGAAGAATCTCATGGTTGTGTAACTTGAGGGAATGGTACGGATGCACATCAATCGAATTATTCGGAGCAACAACATCTAAGATCAGAATAGCCATGATGATTGCCAACCTCCGTCGCAGAGATGGTACTTAAAGAAGAAGAAGGTAACTCATTTGAAAGGTTATTTAATTGTCTATTCAGTAATATAATCATTAACATCATTAGTTATACAGGGTGGCCAAAAAAATAATTTTTGAATTAAATTAGTTGACGCAAATAGAAGAATCTCTGTAATTTATTTAATTTAAAATATAAATATTTTACTGCTGTAAGAAAATATGAAAAAAATGTTTATTTAATAAATCAACCTTGATTTTCACTTAATAAATTAAATTAATGTAAATATTAATTTAATATAAATTAAAACTCAAACAGCCACCCACCTGCCACTTGGCAGATTAAACATTTAATTTAAGAGATAATCAATGTTTATTTATCAAATAAACATGTTTTTCTATTTTCTGAGAGCTGTAAAATTTTTTTTGTCGAGGAAATGAAGCATTTTGGCTCGCAATTTTTTCGTCCAGCATGGATTTATTTGAAATTTTCACAGAAGGTAGGGCATACATAATGTATGCTCTACCTTCTGTGAAAATTTCAAATAAATCCATGCTGGACGAAAAAATTGCGAGCCAAAATGCTTCATTTCCTCGACAAAAAAAATTTTACAGCTCTCAGAAAATAGAAAAACATGTTTATTTGATAAATAAACATTGATTATCTCTTAAATTAAATGTTTAATCTGCCAAGTGGCAGGTGGGTGGCTGTTTGAGTTAACCGGAGTTAAACAGTTTGAGTTAACCGGAATTAACATAGTCCAAGGATCATTTTTTGTATCATACCGCCGTACGCTAAAACCTTGGGGGTGGTTGCCACCTCATCTCGGGGGTGGTAATTTTTTATTAAATGTTAAGCCTGTAAACCGATGTAAAATGTAATTCAAAGAAAAAAATGTTATTTACATTTTCTTCGTAAAACTAATATTTTTGAGTTGTTCCCGCTTGAAAATAACAAATTTGTGACGAAAAAATCGACTTTTTTAGAGGATTTTTGAGAATACCTCGACAAATATGCATTTTATCAAAAAAACTGTAGATACCAAAATTGTATCTTTTAGTAACACAAACTAAGTTATTTTTCTATAATATCTTTAAGACCAATACAAACCGAGATACGGCACGTTAAAATTTATCTTTTTTCAATAATTCGACACCCCCATCGAACAAGGTTGTAACTCATTCTTAGCGATTTTACAGGACAGACAAGAAAACGAAAACATGAATTTTTCAAAATTTGTAGCGAAATGATTAGACCCTTTTACACTAATGCGATATGATATTTATAACATAATAAGGGATTACTGTGAGATGTATGCTTTGTAATTTTATTAGCTATTGAGAATCTTGAGTTTGATTGAGATACAACCTTGAGATTAAACATGAGTATTCGTAGAAAAAGGTTGTAACTCGCCTAACAACCATTTTACACTCTCCGTGTTAATTATTTTTCCGTTTAACTATTAAAAGGTTGTATGTTTTGAGTTATTTGCAATATAGCTAGGAGAAAATTAGTTTTTATGGTATATTTACACAAAATATCAACTCACAGTTTACACAATTTTAATTGGAAATTATAAATTTTACAATAACAATAATATTCTATCACTATGAAAAAACTATGGTATAAAATATCTCAAATTTTTCGTATTTTTATTGCATATCTGTAAATGTTTAATTTTAAACCATATTACTTTATTACTTTAGTCTTTTACTGCTAATATCTATTTCAAAATTAACATGTGTGTCCTTAAATGGGTTAAAATTTAGAATTTGCTTCTGATTTATTTCAATTAGGGATTTAGGCTTGCCTGATGATTTGGCATATCGTATCATGGTTATCCATTGGTGTGGAGCATATAGGACTCAATGTTTTTTCAGTTTTTCTATAAGGGCATGCATTGAATCACCCTCGTTTTGTGAATGTGCTGTTTCTAAATATACATGTGTAATGTTAATATTAAACTTTTTCACTACATAGAAGTACGTAGCAAACACTATTCGATACTTATTTTGTCCACCGCAACTATCAAAAAGGAAAAAAAACTCCGTAAATCTGTTTTTACTTTTATTTCGATAATTTGACTTATGAGATGCACCATATGTTAGAAATAGGTTATAAATTAAACGTACGTGCAACAAAGTTGTAACTCATTTAAAAAGCTTGTTAATCGTCAAGTATAAAGAAAGTAAATATTTTACATGGGAGTATCCAGTGTTACTGCCGTTTTCACGCTAAAATGGCACACGTAAGTTAAAATACAACTTTTTTCAATGGAGTATTAGACAAACTATTGAGAATTAAACTATGTCGTTTATATTGACGTGTGCGCAATTTTTTGCTGAATTCTCCTGTGTTGAAATCTGAAAAAATATGTAACTTGAGTTACAACCTTGTTCGATGGGGGTGTCGAATTGATCGATTCGACCGTTACTTGATGGAAGTTCATTTTCTTCTTCTTTAAGTACCGTGCCCAAATTTTTAGGCGTGGGTAGCTTCCATAACAATTTGCCGATATCGTTCTCGATCTTGTGCGGTATGTAACAATTGATCTGCTGATAAGCCAGTCCATTGACGAAGGTTTCGGAGCCATGAATATTTCTTTCGACCAATTCCTCTTTTTCCGTCGATCTTTCCATTGAGTATTAACTGCAGCATCCTGTATCTGCTACCTCTCATTATATGCCCCAGATATTCAAGTTTTCTCTTTTTTATCATCTTCATTAAGTCACCTTCGCCTTGACCTATTCTGTTTAAGACTTCTCTGTTTGAAATGCGTTGAACCCAAGATATTCTGAGCATTCTACGATACGAACACATCTCAAAGGCTTCTAATTTGTTCATCATGTTAACCTTCATGATCCAGCTTTCACATCCATATAGTAATACAGGATACACATAACATTTTAGGAACTTGATTTTTAGTTGTAAGTTCAGCTGAGAGTTGCTCAGAATAGATCTAAGTTTCATAAATGCTCCTCTTGCAATTTCTATACGAGTTTTAATTTCTTCATCCGGATTTAGTGTCTCGTTTATCCAACATCCTAGGTATTTAAAATGGTTAACTTTTGTTATTGATTCATCATTGACAATTAGTTGCATAGGGACGACGTCTTGTTTACTAACCACAAGTAACTTTGTCTTTGTTGCATTTATGTTAAGTCCGTTATTGGAGCATTCTCTAGTGACTCGATCTATAAGGAATTGAAGATCTTCGATATTTTCAGCCATGATCGCGGTGTCGTCTGCATATCTGATGTTGTTAATAGTTTCTCCCCCGATTCGAACTCCACATTGTCCTTCCAAGGCTTCATTAAAAATTATTTCTGAGTATACGTTAACCAAAGTTGGGGATAACACACAACCCTATCTGACACCTCTTTGAATGCAAATTTTCTCTGTTTCTTTGCCGTCTACCAGAATAGAAGCTTCTTGATTCCAATATAGATGTTGTAAAAGTCTCAGATCTTTATCGTCTATTCCAATCATTTCTAGATATTCAAACAACCTATTATGTTGAACTCTATCAAACGCCTTCTCAAAATCTATAAAGCAGACGTAAATTGGTTTCTGTACTTCCCATGATCGTTGAAGTAATGTTAACATTGTTAACATGTTAACATGTTAACAAAGCTTCCCTTGTTCCCAATCCTTCTCTGAAACCGAATTGTTTGTTTCCCATTGTCTCTTCACATTTCTGCTTGATTCTATTAAGAATTATCTTAAGAAGTAGCTTGAGAGAGTGGCTCATGAGACTAATTAGTCTAAAGTCTTTACATGATGATGTATTAGGCTTTTTTGGGAGTGGAATAAATGTAGACTCTAACCATATATGTGGCATCATGCCAGTCTCGTATATATGGTTATAAATGTTTGTTAGTTGTGAGATATTGTGGTCATCCAGAAGTTTGAGCCAGTCTGATGGTATTTGGTCAGGGCCTGGAGATTTCCCATTTTTGCTCTGTTTGATGGCTTTCTCTACTTCCGCTTTTAAAATACTAGGACCAGTATTCGTATACTTTGTGGTGTTAAGTGGTGACCTCGTATCCAGGAAGAGCTCTTTTATATAGTTAGTCCATTCTTCCTTTTTTTCATCCAAGCCGAGAATTATTTTACCTTTGGAGTTTCTCATAAAGTGAGGAGTTCTTTTTCTCTGAGTGTAGTTAATTTCTTTAAGCTTTTTATGTATATTAAACTCGTCATGTTTTCTTTGTAGTTCTTCCATTTCACGACATCTTTGTTCCATCCAGTCCTCTTTTGCTCGCTTAACCTCGTATCTTATTTGTCGATATATCTCTCTATACCGAATCTCGTCTTTGTTTTTCCAATTTCTTCTTTGTTGAATAAGGTCTAGTATTTTATCGGTCATCCAATCCTTTTTCTTTATTGGGTCTTTTTCTGGTTTCAAAACTTCGTTTGCTATGGTGACCATGGCGGAATTCATGATATCTAGATTTTGACCGATATTTTCTTGCCCAGATCTTTCTAACTGTTTTTTAATCTCACGATTTATCTTATTTCCGAACTCATCTGATATTACGGCATTTCTTAGGAGTCGAGTATTAGGTTTCTTCTGCGTTGTGGGGGCTTTTATTCTTTTTAGTTTTAGTTTGAATCCAGCACAGAGCAGATTATGGTTAGTTGCTGCGTCTGCACTTGGGTATGTTTTTGCAGATGTAATACTGTTTGTGAACCTTCTATGAATGATAATGTAGTCAATTTGATTTCTGACTATCTTTCCCTCTTGATCAGCTGGAGATTTCCAGGTATATAGTCGTCCTTTAGGTTGCTGAAACAAAGTATTTGCTATAATGCATTTCTCTTCTTGGCAGAAATGTATTAGTCTTTGCCCTCTTTCGTTCCTTTCTCCAAGTCCATACTTTCCGGTTATATCTTATGTGATTTCGTCACCAACTTTTGAGTTGAAGTCTCCCATAATAATTGTAGCTTCATGTTTTTTTGTGCTCCGGAGAATTTGTTTAATTTGGCTGTAGAATTGCTCAATTTCTTCATCTGGTTTGTCAGCTGTTGGCGCATAGACTTTTATTAGTTCATTTTATCTAACAATAAAACACTGTTATCTAACAATAAAACACTGAAAACGTTTGATTTCTATAACTTCCACAAAATTTATTATAGCTATGTGACCTGCACTCTGCACTCTGCCGAAACCGCTGTAGTCACATAGTTATAATAAATTTTGTGGAAGTATAGAAAACACACATTTTCAGTGATTCATTCTTATTTTTTTTCGTCAAATACATAATTTGAAATATTCAAAGCCAAATAACGGAAAACTTTGCATTTTTCAAGGAAAAAATATACAATTATTAGCCCTTTAAAAAAATAATAAAAAGTTTCTAGCATGAAAATTGAGCTACTTATGATCAAAAAAAGGTCGGTACCTGCTTTTCTCTACGAAAAAATCAGTGAAAGCAACCCCTTAACTACCCTCCTAATTACAAATTGTTCTTCACCTTTCTTTAATTCCTTTTATATTTATATTATCAATACACTCAAGAAGTTTGACCTATTTAAAAGGTCAAATTTTAGAAAAATTGGTGTTTAAAGAAAATAGATTTCTTGAAATTTTGTATTTTTGACCTTTTACTTTACTAAAAAACTATTTGTATTTGTACATATTTGTAAACGAAATTTTGTGTAAATAAATGTTTTTGTAATTATTTAATTCTATTTTCTTTTGTATAGATCTATTAAATTATCTACTTATAAAAATTGTAATCTTTTTAAGGGAGATTTTTAAGGGTTGAAATATTATGATATTATATCTTAAAGCATAAAAGGTTATGTAAATCAATGCAAGCCGAAATTATTCCTTTATGATAAGTAAATTTTTTATATATATAACTCCAACAAGGGTATGTTTAAGGGTTGAAGTATTATGATAGTATATCTTAAAGCATAAAACAATCATTACGTAACTAAAAAGAACCAAATGTTGACAATATTAAAGTTTGAAATGTTATTTTATAATTTTTTACAAATAGGGGTAGTTTTCACCCTTAAAAAATCAGAAGCGTACACCGGCACCATATAGAAAATGAACTAGAGAATAAAATGAGCCTAATCACATATTTTTGAACAAATCGATGCCGGACGAAAAAATTGCGAGAAATATTTTTTTGGCTGCCCTTTAAAAACCATTATGTTAATGTTTATATTTCCGAATAGATAATTGAATAACCTTTCAAATGAGATACTACACGACCCCTATTCTCATTTAAAAAAAAATCATCGATTACATCATCACGCCCACATGGATGACGTCACTATTATGACATACATGTCAAAAATAATTAAAAAAAAAATCGACCCCTCTCCGGATTTTTCTCCTATTATCGGGGCCTACTCTGAATATGAATTATGAATTATGAATTTATTCCACAATTTTGAACCTTTCCGTATATTAAACAAGAATAAAAAATCTGCTAAACGCCGTAAAAATGAGTGGCGCATACAATATTCCAGCTACAAAAGATCTGATATGAATATTACGTGGCGCGAAGACGTATTTTTATTTTGATGGAAAATAAAATTCCAGTTTTATTTTAAAAGATTTTTTCATAATATTTGCTAAGTTTGAAGTACCTAAAAGCCACAAAAGAGTAAGTTTGTGGATACAATTTGAATTTTGAAGCTTTTTGTGGTGCGTTTTACTTCAAATTTAGCAAATATTATAGAAAAATCGTTTAAAATAAAACTAGAATTTTATTTTCCATCAAGATAAAAATACATATTTTCTCCACGTAATATTCATATCAGATCTTTTGTAGCTGAAATATTGTATGCGCCACTCATTTATACGGCTTTTAGCGGATTTTTATTCTTGTATTAGGAGTTTTTCATAGTTATTTATAAATTAAATGTATGAATTTTAATGTGATGTTTCTCTATTACACGTTAAGCTTTATAACTGTCGCCTTTTTTGCATTATCTCCCAAATGATCTAGTGTCCATTGAATGTACACTCGATTTTTTTCTGTTCAATATCATTTTATTTACATATTTTATTAGCGTTCTTATCGCAATACTGTTTTTATGTTACGGAAATTGTCATGTCAGTTATTAATCATTGAAAAACATAATCTCTTGTCAAATACTTTAAACAATTATTCATATTAAATTAGATAGAAAACAAAATAGAATTGGTGACGAGAATAAAGAGAACTCACGATGGAAGCAGTTCTTGCCGAAATAGTAAATACATTAAAGAACATGCAAATTCAACAACAAAACATGCACATCCAGCAAGAGAATATTACAATTAAATTATGGGAAGATCAAGCAACGGCCAAGTGGATACTAAAGGAACGTCCTTGCAACCATATGTCGAGTTAAATGAAACCTTCGAAGCTTATTTACAACGTTTAGAAAATTTCTTTGCTTTACGTAAATTAACTGTTGATACACCTGAAAACGATAAAAAAAGTGTACAAATTCTTATCAATAATTGTTTGGGACCTAAGATTTATTCAACTTTAACAACACTTACACCACCAGCACTTATAGTGAATTAATCGAGTTGTTAAAACAACATTCATGTCCAAAAAAAAAATGAAATAAGAGAACGGTAAAATTTTTTTTCAAGAAGTCAACGTGAAGGTGAATCAATGGCACAATATCAAGAAGAGCTTAAGCAGCTTACTGTAAATTGTAATTTTACATGTGGAAGTTGTAGATAATCTACTGTTGATACTTCTTTACGGGGTCAGTTCATAGGGGGGGTGCGTTCAAACGAAATTAAAGAAAAACTTTTACAAGTCACTACAAGTCAAAAATCCACATTTGCGGATGTTGTTGCAGTAGCTTCTTCCATTGAAGCATCAAAAATTGAAGCACGTTCTATGCAGGCTCCTAAAAATCTAAATAAAATTTCAAAAGTAAGCAGAAATTTAAATTGAATACATATTTTATGTCGCGTCCTGGTCCATTAAATTCAAAACTAAGCTGCTACAGATGTGTTAAATCTCACAAAGCTTCAGAGTGCTCAGCAAATAATTTATATTGTAAATTTTGTAAAAAACGTGGGCATCTAGAATCTGTTTATTTAAAGAAGCAAGATGGACAATTTAGAAGTTCTAATGCAATGGAAGAATATCCAGGAAACACTTACAATAACTGTGAAACATTTTGGTGATAAATTCTATACATCATGGTAAAGATATACCAGATAAAATATTATTACAGCTATCAATTGAAAATGTACCATGTAAATTTGAATTAAATAGAGGGGCTGCAGTATCGATTTCCTCAAGCACATTTTTTAATATTCTTAATATAAACAATCGATTACAAATAACGGATATTAAGCTTTAGTTCAGAGAAATAAGGAAAAAAATATCCTGTTGGTGACACAACCCCCTCCAGGCCGAAACCAAGTTTTTTGAGTAGTATGGACATCTATATTAATAACCTATATGTTTCCTGGAGCCGATTTTGATGATATACATAGTTATAAACAAATGAAAATAAAAAACCGTAAATTTTCGCTTTTTTCGTCTATTACCAAAAAGTTAAGTATTTTAAACAAATTTGAGAGTGAGAAACTCATAAATCGTATAAAAAACTTCAATATGGCGTCCGATGAATATGTATATCCTTATTGGTTGCTTAGAAAATTGCAAAATAAATAATAAATTTTGAGTTTTTATAAATATTCATATCTTATGTAAAAATTACCTTAAAACGTTCTTATTACACAGAATGCTGAGACTTCTGGTGCTTAAATCATACCCCAAATTTCAAAGCGATTGGTCAAATAGTTTAAAAGGTATTTAATTTGTTTATCCCAAATTATTTTTTTTGCAATGCTATAAGTCAGAAAATCATGAAGTTACACTAATACTTTCGATAGTTTATGAAAGTAGAAAATTTATACTATTAATTTAATTAAAAAAAAAATGACAGAAAATAATTCTAAATACTTCAAAATTATTTTGCAAAAATATGTGAATTAAAAAAAGGGGGAGGGGCTAACTTCGTCCCTAATTGTCCTAGGACAATTGTTCTTCTTTCTAAATGTGTATAAAAATTCAGTCTTTCCAAATATGATAAACTAGTTTTTCTACGGGCAACGGTTAAAAAGTTATTCTAATTTTTTTAAATAAGCAAAAAATCAAAGTGTTTTTGCAAAATAATTTTACACTGTTTAAAATTACTTTTGGTCATTTTTTTTTTAATTAAGTCAATAGTATAAATGTTCTTTTTCCATAAAATGTCAGAAGTTTTACTGTAACCTTATATTTTTCTGACTTATAATGTTGCAAAAAAATGAATTTGGGATAAGCAAATTAAATACCTTTAAACTATTTGACCAATTGCTTTGAAATTTAAAATACATTTTTTTTCTATTTAGCTAATGCCTCGACAACTAATGGCCATTGGCATGGTAGGTACGGTAATTTTGAACAGTTAGGTACCTAGTGTCATGTGTAGTGTGTGTGTGTTGAGTGTCTTGTTACTTTGCAAAGTCGACGTCATTGTTTTTGCAAAGAGACGCTAATTGTATCCGAACGTCCCTCCGGTAAGTACCGATCCCACAAGGACAGAAACTAAATTCATTTATTAAAAAATATAATTTAAACACCAGAAGTCTCAGCAATTCGTTTAATAAAAATGTTCTAAATTAATTTTTACGTAAGTTATGAATATTTATAAAAACTCAAAATTTATAAATTATTTTGCAATTTTCTAAGCAACCAGTAAGGATCGACATATTCAGCAAACGCCATATTGAAATTTTTCATACGATTTATGAGCTTATTACTCTCAAATTTGTTTAAAATGCTTAACTTTTTGGTTATAGACGAAAAAAGCGAAAATTTACCGTTTTTTTGATCTTCATTTGTTTATAACTATGTATATCATCAAAATCGGCTGCAGGAAACATAAAGGTTATTAATATAGATGTCCATACTACTCCAAAAATTTGGTTTCGGCCTGGAGGGGGATGTGTCACGAGAAAAATCTTATTTCTCTGGACTACTTCGAACATATACAGGTGAGATTATTGAGCCTCTTTTTAAATGCAATGTTAATCTACGCTACAAAAATCAGCACGCTACAGGAAGATTGTTTGTACTACCTAATAACGTGACACCTATTTTCGGCAGAGAATGTTTATGTTTGCGTTTGTTCGAAATTAATTGGAGACAATTTAACAATTTGGAAATTAATTTCCAGTATTCTGAAGAAATGTTTAAAAATAAGATGTACAAAGTTCGTAAGGATTATAATGATTTGTTCTCTCAAGAAGTTGGATTAATTAAAAATTATACATGTTCTTTTCAGCTTCAAGAAAATTAAAAACCTGTTTATGTTAGAGCTCGACAAGTTTCTTTTGCCCTTAGAGAAAGCGTTGAAGAAAAAATTGATCGATTAGAAAAAATAGGTGTCACTGAAAGAATAACCTACTATAAATGGGGAAACCCCGTAGTTCCGATTGTTAAGAAAGATGGGAGGATTCGTTTGTGTGCAGATTACAAAGTGACTGTGAATCGTTGTATTATAAATGATAATTTTCCAATACCTCGAATTGAAGATATTTTTGCAAAAATGAATGGAGGTGCGTATTTCTGTACCTTAGATATAAATCAAGCATACTTACTTACATATGCTTGCTAGTGAAGAAAGCAGTCTACTGCAAGCCATTAGCACATCAAAAGGAACATAATATAAGGCCAAACGTTTAATGTTTTGAGTTAAAATAGCTCCTTATGCCTGGCAAAAATTTTTGGATCAAACATTACAAGATATAAAAAAAATGTGGGATGTTTTTTTGACGACATTGTTATACAGGGATCTTCACCAGATGAATTAATTCAACGACTTCAAATTGTTTTTAATCGACTACGTAAAAGTGGCCTTCATCTCAATAAAGAGAAGTGTCAATTTTTCAAGACCTCTATTTCATACCTTGGCCATACGATTGATAAAAATGAATTACATCCAATGCAAGAAAAAATCGAAAAAATTATTAAAAGTCGAAAACCTTTCAATATCACCGAGCTACGTACGTTTCTCGGTCTTGTAAACTATTCTCATCAATTCATTCCAAATCTTTCTTCAAAATTAAATCCTTTACATAACTTATTACAAAATGATGAAAAATTTGAGTGGACTAAAGATTGAGAAGAAAGTTTTCAACCATTAAAGGAAGAAATTATCAGTTAAAAAGTCTTAACACGGTTTGAAGTCAATCTGCCAGTTACATTGGCCACTCACTGATGCTTCACCAACTGGTCTTGGAACCGTATTATCAAACGTTATGAAATGTGGCACTGAACGACCAGTTGCCTTTTCGTCAAGATCTCTTACCAAGGCTGAAGGGAATTATAGCCAAATTTATAAAGAAGCAACTGCCTTAATATGGGGACTGAAAATTTGTTTTCAATACTGTTACGGAAGATAAATTATAATAATTTTGGATAATATACCTCTTTTAACAATTTTTCATTCAGAAAAAAATTACCAGTTACATTACGTTTAGTCCTTTATGCCAACTTTTTGTCTGGTTTCAAGTACAATATCAAGACCAGATCTACAAACGATCATGCAAATGTAGATTACTTTTCAAGATGTTTAGAGAACCGAGAAAATTATGAAGAGATTGATAACGACGGTGCTTAAAGTCTTAATAAAATCAACACCTTACCGGTTACAAGGGATGCAATTTATTCAGAAATTCAAAAATATTTTGAGTGCGCCAAACTTTTAAAGGAAATAAAAACTGGGAAAATAAGTTCTAATGCAGCACATGAGTATTCACTAGAAGATGGTTGCATTTATAACAACAGAATTTTAATTCCAAGAAGTCTCCGTCAACGTGTTCTTCAAAAACTGCAAGAAGCACATACAGGAATTGTCAAAATGAAAGCACTTGCACGGAGTTACGTTTAGGTGGAGTGGAATCGATAGAGACGTAGAAGGATTGGTGAAATCATGTAGAAATTGCTGTTTAGTGCAAACAAATCCAAAGAAAAGGCCCTCTTCATTCTTGGGAGTTCCCTAAAGAACCATGGTTTCGTCTTTTCCGGGCCATTTTAAATACAAATTTTCCAATTGTAGTAGATGCACACACAAAATGGTTTGAAGCAATTCCTACTACTTCCACAACAAGTAAGGCAACAATCAACATTTTACATGAAATATTTGCATGATTTGGTATTAGGTAGACAATTCACATCGCATGAGATTCAACATTTTTTTAAATCAAATCGTATACTTTTCAAAACCATTGCTCCATATCACCCAGCGTCGAATGGACAAGCTGAGCGTTACGTTCAAATTTTGTAAAGAAATTGCGAGCTATGATGGACGAGCCTGGTGAATTAAATGTTAAACTTGCCAGATTACTAATGCAGTACAGAAAAACACCGAATAGCAGTACTGGGAATAGTCCTGCTGAACTTATGTTTCGACGAACATTTAGAACCAGAATTGATTTAGTAAAAACAAGTTTAAATATAGAAACAACAAATTTTTCCAAAATAAACAGTAAATTGTTTCAAATTGGAGATAGAGTTTAAGCAATATTTTATAATGACAATATAAAATGAAAATTTGGCATAATATCTGGAAGAAAAGGACAATTACATTATGAAATATTAGTGTATGAACAAAAAATCCTGAGGCATGTTGATCAGTTACGTCCAACAGGGTATGTTGAACAAACAGGTTCTATAACCTAGACCGCTCACAGGACCATTCCAGCAACAAGTAAAACCATCAGTGAAGATGAAGTAGGTGACAAGTTTGAACAATTATTCATATTTGAGTAGATATAAAACACAATATTTTCTGTTCGAAATAGATTGAACAAAAAATTTTGGGATGGCCGGTAAATGAACTCGGATTGTCCGTTGCCAAAATAGATTTAATCATACTTATGAAACTTATAACTTAAAATTTTAATTTTCCCCGATACCAGGTATACACCATTAGATGCGCCTAGAGTGCTTCTACAAACGCTCATTTATTGGCGCAATTCGTAAGTTGAAATTTTCAGTAATTGTCGAAAAACCAAAAATTTTCAAACATTAGTTTTTTAGTTTTTTGGCTATACTGAGCCGTGTGTATGTCTGATCCTGACCGCTTAAACACCATTTGAAAGCTTAACTTAACGTTATTGATTTGGTGTATTTGAAGTTTTCCTGTCTCTTCTTGAACCGAAGATATATACCCCCAAAAATATGCCGTTTTGTACCTATCAAGTCCTATAGCTGGCTTATGGGTGGTCAAAAGTCACAAACTACACCGGTTGTGAATCGGCCCTGACCCCCTCTTCTAACACAAAAAAAATTCAGACCGGTGCAACTGTCTTACATATAGGTATACATACATTATAAATATAAACATTTTTCCTTTTTTAAATAGAAATTGAGTCATACCTCTGAGCTCGATAACTGTTGAATGGTATAACCGATTTTTAAAATTAAACATGCGTTTGTAAGGTAATGACTAGTACTATCAGAAGCCGTAAAAGATGGACTTAAATTTTCGAAAAAATTTGAGGTTTTTGGGCACGAGAACGAAAAACAGACCCTAAATGGGAAGGGCCGTAAAATCCACACCCTTGGACCGAAATGGATGACTAACATATGGATCAGCGAGTCTTTTAATAAACTTTAAGATCGGATTTGGCCAAATTATCAAGAAAGTCAGATTTAGAAATTCGAAAATTTCATGTATATATATATAGTGTCGCGTGTATGTGGGTTGTGCGCCACTGGCGATAACTGCCGTTCTCGGGGATAAATTGTAACGCATATCTTATATCTTATACCATAAAAAACTTCGTTATTCAGATTCTTATTGACATTTCAAACAGTCAAGACTTTTATCAAGATAAAAAATTATATCTTTTGCCAGACTCCTTGTATTGTTACTGGACTCTGAAACGGGGTCAGATCTATTATCCCAAATTTATAAAAATTTTAATAAAGGCTTACTGAAAGAGTTTCCCATTTATAAGCACTTCAAATATCACCTGAAAGTGATGCTTGATCGAACATATAGTAGAACGCTTTTATTGCAAATCTGCAATTGTACTTAACGTTTCAATAGAAAACAGTGACATGATTAAAAGCCACAGATAAGCCAGTGAGTGACTGATTGATTATTTGATTAAACGGCTCAGTAAGATTGAGCATTCGTTTCACTAAACGAATGACTGATTAACTCAACAAATTGTGAGTGCAACGGGGACTAACAATTATTAACAATCTTTTGTTACAGGTGAATTACGACAGAGTTTAAACCTGTTTGATCAACATTCTTCCTACACGATGTAAAGATAAATACCGATTCATGTTGATGAATGTTGATTAAACGAATAATATTAGGAGTAATAAACCGTGTCTTTTTTATTTGAAATATCATATTTGTATTTAAATTTACTAATGCCTAACTTTCGTAAATTTAAAACTAGTATAATAATAATATATAAATGTAGTCCAGAGAAATAAGGTTTTTGTCGGGACACTTGAGCAGCAAGGTTGTAAATAGGTTTTTTGGGTACTATATACCTAATACATTATAAATACAAAAATTCCCGTCACAAATCGGACGAGCATTTTAGTTATGAACAAATAAGGGTAATTAAATGTCTTATTTATAATATTCTTCTTTCAGTAGATGAGCCAAGGTTTAAAATGGCAGTTTTTGAATTTTGTTCCAACCATTTGTTGTTTCGGAAATTGCAAAATTATACTAAAATTTCGAAGATAAAATATTTGCTATAACTTTTGTGAAAATGATCTTAGGACTGCAAGAAAACTTGAGACTAACAGTCCATATAATGCACAAAAAAAATTTAAGACGATTCGTCAATTAGTTTAAATTTTATTTAATTTGTTTATCCCAAAGACCTTTTTTCGCAATGTTATTGTTCAGAAAGTAATACTAACATAGGAATTCTATGGAAACCACATGAAAGAAGAATAGTCATATTTTCAAAGTATTGAAAAAAATCATAAAAAAGTCATTTTTATCACTCAGAAAACATTTTACTAAAGTAGAGTCATTTTGGGCTTATAAACAATTTGATTAGCTTTGTTAATATTGACTGTAGAGTAAATTTACTTTGGGATTTCAAAAACAAGTATTTTTACACGGATTTTCAAAATAGATATTTTCCCAACTAGTGCGGAAAGTGATACTTTCACGCACTAGACTGCCGTTGACCCGAACGACGCGATAGCGGAGTTCGGGCAAGCAGCCGAGTGTGGGGAAGACACTTTCCGCATGAGTTAGGAACAATATTTTTTCTAGGGCCGTACGTTTGAAAAAAAGCGACAAAAAATAGAGTTATATCAATTTTTATTTAGAAGTGAATATACACAAATTAATTCTTTGACAAGGTTGTCAAAACCAAACTTTCAATATAATAGGTTACCACGACGACGATATTTGTTTACATGACGACGATTTAAAGCCATTGGAATTGTCTACTGATCTGAATTTTAAATATTATATCAACATAATTTTATTTCATCGAATTTCGCGCTAATTTCATTAAAACATGAACACAATAAGATAAGTTTGAAATAAATTAGTAAATAATTTCTAAATATTTGTTTATTGCATGTAGTATAAAATATTATAATGCCATATTACAAGGTACTTTACTTTCCCGCACGCCGTGCGGGAAGTTTACTTTCACGCACGCCGTGAAAAGTGCCGTGTAAAGTGACAAATGACGTCACGAGTATACCATATATGTCACAATATCATAACTTAAAAATAAAAATCGACCTGTTTCGGTATTTTTCCTTAAAGTCGCCGATTTACGAAATAACGAATTTATTCCTTTCATTTGCACCATATTGTCAGTGGAAAATAGTGTCGCGCACGCTTAATTAGCAATTAAAAAACAAAGGAGTTTTGAATATTGTATTGCAAAAAACTCTTCGGGATTTCATCAATCGATGTTTAAAGAATATCTACCTACCTTGGCAACATTCAAATTTTAAGTTTTTCACATAGTTTATAGTTTATGAAGGTTAAAAATGGCCCATTTCGCAATTTTTCAATTTTTAATCGCTTATATGTCAAAAATTATCAACTTTAGAGAAAAGTCACTAAAGATCTTATCTGTTTGGAATGATCCAAAAAACCTAAAAAAACTTTGTTCAATGCAAAAAAAATAATTTTAGGAAAAAAATCGTTAAAAAAATTTTTGACCCACTTTTGGTTCTGGCAACATGCAGATTTGTTAAAAGGGGTCCTTTTTGAGCAACATTGTGAAAAAAAATCCGAATCGGAATATTTTTCCTAGCGGATGCGCAGTGGCTTTCTGAACTAAAATATTATTCTTCAAGGTATGGTTTTTTTAAATATTCATCAGTTTCAGTTTATTATAAATACGCAAAACATAAAACTGTTGCACCACCAAATATTATGCTCATTTTCGCAGTTGATTTTCTCTTAACGAATTAACGTATTCCGCTATTTCGTTTATTATTTTTAGATTTTTCTCTGTTATTTACATTGTTAAACAAAGTTTTACTTAAACTTCTCTTTTAAAAGAATACCGGGAGGAAGAAAAGAAATGCAATTCTTATGTTAAGTTTGAGACACCCTGAAGGGAGGAAAAGGTATAAAGATATATATCGAAATCATGTTGTAGTCTTATGTCTTGTGAACATTTCATTTTTTCCCTGATATCTTTAAAAACAAAGAAAATAGACAAAAAATGGTTTTATCTAAAACAATGCTAAATTAACAAAAACCAAACCACGGTTAGCAAAAACTTAACAGCAAAAAGAAAAATAACGTAAACTAATATCGCATCGCGTGTTGTCCCTCTAATTCTGATAAATAATATGGAGTTTCAGATTGTAGTAACCATAGTATCTATATCATGCAGGGAAACAGAAAGGCGCTGACAAAGTCTTAATTGTCTATCGATATCACATAAGTGATCAATAGGATTAACGTCGCGTCGCGACTGTGAGGGGGATTGACCAATTCAATATCTGAATATTTACCTCACTTAAACATTGAGTAAAGACACGCGATGCGTAAGGATGCCTTATCTTATAATGCATTAAGATGAAATTAGTTCATATAAGGTGCGAAAGGAACAAAGTGTCCAAAGAAAGTAAACCTCTATATTGTAGTTACCTTTCGCTTTGGAAAAGCCTACACGTAAAGATATCAAATTCGTTCTAACTGTCAGGAAATTCCACTGCAAAACATCATAGAGCCTCCATTATACAATCTCGTCCCCCTTTTGTTGCGCTGTGCATACCGCTCACATGGTTATGTCGATAAGAACTGTTTGCGTTATGTGTCTTTTTGTTTTTAAATTGTGGTAACATTATTTTTAATTGTTAATTTAGTATTGTTTCAGTTAAAATGCATTTTAAAGAATAAAGCCGTCTATTTTCTTTGGTTTTAAAGATATCAGGAAAATTAAAAAAATACAATATTCACAAAACATAAGACTAACATATGATTTACCCACCCTCGTACCTTGTCCTCCCTAAAGGGGATCTCAAACTTAACATAAGAAAAGAATTTCTTTTCTTTTACTCGGTACAAGTTTAAAAAATAAAAATTTTGAAATATGGAATATATGGAACCGGGCGCGGCAGTTTTCCCCAACTGTCATCAATACGACTAACTTCACGCGTAACTTTGATACCAGAATTATAAAAAAATATGCATTAAAATCCAGATGTATATCTTTGTACTCACTTTATAACGTTTAAAAAATTACGGGATCTGGATTTCAATGCATATTTTTTTTATATAATTCTCGTATCAAAGTTACGCGTGAAGTTAGTCGTTTTGATGACAGTTGGGGAAACATGGGCGACCCATGGAATCTATTCTAGCTATGTTGGAATTTCCACTTTCTCACTTTTCTCTCTCTCTCTCTCTCTCTCTCTCTCTCTCTCTCTCTCTCTCTCTGTCTCTCTCTGTCTCTCTCACGGAAAACAAAGTACGGAGGAAATTTCATAAAAAACAACATATAAACTACATTTGGCTACCGAAGCAAAAAAAAACAATATTCGAAAAGAGGAATGTTACTGACTATTTCACTAGACTGTTTTTAACTGATAAAACTTCATAGCAACGCATCGTTTCCTAGTGACAAAACTCCTTAGCGACGTGATTTCTCAGCGACAAATTTATGACAGATCCGTCACGAAAATGTCTGGTAATAACAAATAAATAAAGATTATATTTCGTTGATATGGCGCATTAATTGTCTCGTGAAATAGTCTTGTCGAATATCATTCGAGAAAAAATTATTTACCGGCAAAATTTTCTCCTGGTTTCATTCAAGTTCGTTGCCTTTTGGTAATTTTCGCTTATGAAATTTTGACAAAATCACTCGACTGACGTCTCGTGATTTAAGTCAAAATTTAATTCGCGAAAATTGCCAGGCAACAAACTTTCATACCAGTTGAAAATATTGCCGGCAAAATTTTCTCTCTTGTGATATTATATACGACAATATAAAAAAACAGATAAGAACAATTATAAAAACTGTAGAGGGATTATGTACCTTAGAGCATTATACAGGGTGTTTCATTATTAATTGTCCATATAGTAACTGGAGAAACCTTAGCACACAATACGAAGATTTAACCTAAAACACTTAAATAAAATATGGTCCCTTACTGAGTTACAGGGTGTTTTATCTACAAATTTAAAAACTATTTTTGCCCAGCATTTTAAAACTATTCAACGTATGCTTTTCATCAGTGCCGGTTTATGCACTGGGCGCTTGGGGCGGGCGCCCAGGGGCCCGGGTCCCGGAGGGGCCCGTAGGGACCCTTTCCTTTTATTAATAAAAAAGTAAAGTCCGCTAAATAATCTACATATTTTCCAAAGTAGAAAAAACGACGACGAAATACCTGCGATTTCGAAATGATCTGATTTTAAGACTGATGACAAAGATGGAGACAAAGCTTATTATAGAAGATTAAATGGAAGCAACTTTTATAGAGGCAATACAGGAAAACTCAATGGAGGCAAAGAAAAGAGAGATTTAATATACGACGCAAGTGCTAAAGCTGTTTATTGTTACCCGTGCAAATTATTTTCAATTGAAAAAATAGTTTAACTGATTTTGGATGGACCCACTGGAAACATTTGAATAGTTTTCTCAAACCTCACGAAGAAAGTAAATTTCATCTGAACTATATGGTCACATTAATAACAAGATCATCAATAATTGGAGTTATAGACGCTGCCTTGAAAGAGCAAGTCGAACGCGAAGCTGACTACTTATTGGATAAACGTTCTAAGAAGAGTTGTTGTCACTACTAAATTAGTTGCTTCTCAAGGACTAGCTTTCCGTTGATCCAATGACGATTTAACGAGTCGTCATAAAAGAAATTGTATATTAGGTTAAATTTGACTACCTACTTCTTAGATGAACATTTACAACGGAATGCGAATAAATGAAAGGTTTCAGTTAGCTATGTGTAGTGATGTAAAAAAACGTGTTTTTTTGGAATTCTAAAAAAAAAACGAAAAAAAAAAACAATAAAAAACGTGTTTTTTTGTTTTTAATTGTTTTTTATTAGTTTCTCAACGTAATATTAACAATATTAATATTAGGAGTTGTTTGTAAGCCTAAAAATCACCCAATATTTCAATATTGTATCCAAAACATCTAGAAACTCAGTGTTTGACATTCCTTTTTAAAAAATATTGAAACATTAAACCCTTACTGCCTTTATCTATTATTTTTTTACGTCGTTGCTTTTGGGGAATCACCGAAATTTAGCAGGACGCTCGTATTCGTTGGCGCTGAGAAAACCGGGGAATTACCGATTAGCTTTTGCAGGTGTTCTGTTGTTATTTTGTGATTTACTTGCCTTGTGCCGGAAATATTTGTGTTTAGTGCTTATTTAAGTGTGTTTAAATAAATTAATTATTGTTAATTATATTTTCTGTGTTTTATGATAATAAATTATTTGTTACCTACTGTAGTGACATTAGTGACAAAAACTGAATGTTTATAATGTCTTCGAATTCGAGTTCTTGTTCTTCGCGGGAATCACGGGGAAGGAAAAGTTGCAAAGTAAGTTCCCTGTTTAAAATGCTAAAAACACAGAAAAAAAAAACTCCTCAAGTAGAGTGTACTTTTTGTACACTTCAACTATCAAAAAATGGGACACGTTTGTTGGAACATATTAAAAAATGCCTAAAATGTCCAGAGGAAGTTAAAATAAAGTATGGAGTGACGGAGAGAAAACAACGAAACATTGGACTATTACAAACAATACATAAAAAAAGGGAGGAAAAAGTTAAAGGTATGTATCAAAGCTCTAAAAATATTTCCAAATTTCCCTCTTCTTTATTTAGTAGAAATTCCTAAAGATAACCTTACTTTACAGACTTATTTTTAAATTTAATAAATTTGGGAATTTTATTTACAGAAAAACCGAAATCACAATCTAAAGAGGTGTCCGCATTCATGGATAAAATGACACCTGAACAAAAAGTAAAAGCCGATGAACTGCTTAGCCGGGCTATCTATTCAAGTCAAGCACCACTGGCTTTAATAGAAAATATACAGTGGCAGAAGTTGTTTAAATTTCTCAGACCTGCTTATCAGATACCAACCCGACACCTTGTATCAGGCCCACTATTAGACAGTGAGCACCTACGTGTAAAGGCTATGGTTTCGGAAAACATTGGTAAGATTTAAGTTTTACCATATTTATTAAAATTTATTGTTTCGGCCCTTACTATGTGAAATTCTGCGTAATAACAATAAATTAAGTATTTTTTAGAAAATCCACAAATTACATTAGTTTTAATAATAATCTAATACGGTTCCAACCGGTTTCGATGCCATTGCATCATTACCAAGGAGTGTTGTACAAAATGATGTAATTTGGCATCGACTCCGGTTGGAACCGTATTAGTTCATTAAAACTAATGTAATTTGGGGAATTTTGGAATTTTTAAAAAAATATTTAATTTACTGGTATTATATTTATTAAAACATTGACAATATATAGGCGAGCCGCTGTAAAATTACCACTGAACAACGTACTACGGACGAAGTTTAACAGGAAAGACCTTGAACAGCAACCAGATGCGGTACAGTGTTGTACCACACCGTCCGTCGTATATATTTCAGTAATTTTAGAACGGCCCGACTTTAATATAAGTAAACCTACATTATGCTAGTAGGTTAAAAATAATTATCTCTTTACTTTAAGCTGGAGCACATTCTGTTGGACTAATGGTGGATGGATGGTCCAATATTAGGAACGAGGCTGTCCTAAACTTTGTTGTAACAACTCCAAAGCCATTCCTTTTTAAAATTATGCCCACAGGCACTGCACCTCATACTGCAGAATATATGGCAAAAACCCTTGGTGCAGTAATACGTGAAATCGGTCCCCGAAAGGTATTTGGTATAGTCACAGACAATGCAGCAAACATGAAAGCTGCTTGGGCCTTGATTGAAAATGATTTTGATAATAACATTTTTACCTATGGATGATTTGCTCATTCTCTTAATTTAATATTTACCGATCTCAAAAATTTAACAAGTCTGAAATCGTTTACTGCCGAGGCTGTTGCCCTTACAAAGGCCATCCGACAAAGCCACATATTATCTGCGTGGGTAAAGGAAAAACAAAACGAATTAAAAATAAGTTGCAGTCTTAAACTCCCAGTGCCTACCAGATGGGGATCATTAGTTCTTTGTCTACAATCATTGCTTGCTAACAAACAAATAATAAAAAGGATGGCTATCAATGAAGAAGTTGAAAAGGCAGTAAGCAAACACCCAACTTAAAAAAAAATGCTCTAAGCGATATATTTTGGGACCGGGTACAAGGATACATTATGCTTCTGGAACCAATTGCTAACACAATTACCTCTGTAGAAGGTGACACACCAACGATTTCAAAATGTCTGCATTTATTTAAAAAAAAATGGTTAACACCTCATTAGAAAATGTCACTAAAAGTCCATTGTTATCCAAAGAGGAAGCAGATACAAGGGCAATTTTTGAAAATCGGAAGAAGTTTGCTATTTTTATAGTGTTCATTTTGTAGCTAACCTTTTGTATCCAAAATATCGTGGCTGCGAACTTAGCTCAGATGAGATGGTACATTTTTTTAGGTTATAGTGGGTTTTATTTATATTTATATTAATTTTTTTATTTAATGTAGACTGATGCGACAGAAGTCATATACAAGGTAGCACAGAAGATGCCAGATGTCGATGAAGCAGTCGTCTTAGCTGACGTTGTCAATTTTATTGCAAAAGAAGGACTATTCAAAAAGGCTTTTCTATGGAATGAGGACACAATTGCAGCTATCAGCCCTATTGCCTGGTGGAGTGGTCTTTGCTCAAATACCGCACTCTCCAAGTTGGCGATTCGTTTTCTAGAGTTGCCAGTGACATCAGCAGCATGTGAAAGATCCTTTTCTTCATATTCGGGAATTCACACCAACAAGAGAAACAGGCTGACCAATACTCGAGCGTCAAAAATCGTGTATGTGGCTCATAATTTAAAATTAATGGCTGAACTACAGCCAAGTGAATCATCCAGTTCAGAATCAATTGCTGGCCCTAGCTTCACAGTCAATCCTGCATTAGAATCTGAACCGGAACCAATGATAATATCCAATTCAGATCAGTCGGAGTCTGTCTTTGAAAGTGATGAAGAGGAAGCTTCAGAGTCTGAAGAAAATGCAGATAGCGACGGGACGGATCAGTGTTCATTTAAGGGATTCAGTTAATTAATTGAACCTTTTCAATCATTAAGACGTTGTTTTTTTTATTTGATAAATTTTTATTACTTATTTTTGCTTTGATTTTGCAAGTTAACGAATAAACTCTTCTTATTTTGTTTATACCCATGGTCTTTTTATTTAAAGGATTTATACGAAATTAATTATGAAACGAAATAATACTTATTTTGTTATAAAATTATACAGAATATTATATTTATTATATGTTTTTGTCATTAAATAAACTGTACCCACTTAAAAAATCAAAATAAAAAAAAACGAAAAAAAAACAAAAAAAACGAAGGCTTCGTTTTTTTTGCAATAAAAAACGGTTTTTTTTTTAAAACGGTACCGTTTTTTATTGGTTACATCACTAGCTATGTGTCTCACCAAATTTGCAATGAGTTCTTGGAAGTAATAAAATCAAAACTTGTAGAAACTTTTGACGCTGTAAATGCTTTAGTTAAAAACTAGGGATCCATCAAACCTATGTTTTCCAGTTAAGCAATAACAGAGACGAAAAATTAGCAATTAAAAACCGTCTCTCGCTGTCCTTACTACTCTATTTCTTGTCATTCGGCTTATGTAGTCATTCCATTCTATTCTTCTGTTTCTTACCCAGTTATTAATGTTGTCCACCTTTGCATCTCCGTTGTATATCTGTACTTCTAGCTCTGTCCCATAGAGTCTTACCATCGATTTTTCGGAGGGTTTCATCTCGGCTGTTTCGAGCAATCTTTTTGTCCTCTCTGTGTCGGGTCGTGTTATTGGTCTGATGACTGTTTTGTAATTTCTGCCTTTCATTTCTTTTCCGATATGTTTATTTCTCCATATTGTGTCATTCAGGCAACCTGCGGCTCTGTTTGCTCTATTCACTTGATCTTCCAGTTCTGTTTGGAGCCTTCCGTAGCTAGATAGTGTGATGCCAGATTATCTGACCCTCTAGGTCCAATTTACCTTATTTATCTTATTGGATTTGCTGTTATAACCATGTATTTTGTCTTTTTAAGACAAATTAATGGAAAATTGATATTTAAAGAGAATTAAATGCTACAAAGATGTTACATCAGCTGTTAGATGTTTTTCTACGCTAGATAAAGAAGCAGTCAAGACGTCAATGAATACTTTATGTGTGAAATATAAAAAAGATGTTGATGAAACCAAAGAGAACGTGCATAAAATTATTCATTCTATAACATTATGCCAAAAGTTAAATAAACATTTATAAAATTTGGTGTCATCCAGGATGTAAAGATTGTAAAGGCAACAATTCCCAATATTTTATTACTGCAAGTTTATTTCACGATACCAGCTTCTAATGCAGCGGTTTTCAACCTGTGGGGCGCGCCCCCTTAGGGGCGCGAGACTGTTGCAAGGGGGCATGCAGCTGTTACAATTGTTTGTTACCATTAGGAAATTGTAACAAAATGTCTGAAAATGAATTTAAAAATGGAGTAAACACTACTAAAAAGTAAATTTTATTGTTTTTTTTTGTATATTTTCATATGATATTGTATACTATTTTGTAGCCCATTAAATAAATTATAATGTCAGTTGAGTATTTATGAAATTAGATTGTTAGGAAAATTAAGGGGGCGCAACAATTTTTTTGTTTTTTTAGAATCTAATGCTAATCTAATCTAAGGCAAGCGGGCTTTTTGGACTTTAAAAAGAATAAAAATATATTTAACGCCAAATTAGGGTCAAGAAAATCTAGACGCATATCACTATTGTATTATAGAAAATGAAGACCTGGAGCAACTGAATTGTGATAGTATTATATGACAGATTGCTAATGCCTAGTCAAGAAAAAAAGTGATCTAATTTTTGTCATAAGTATGTATTTTTTAGAATATATTTTTTTGTTCGTCATGTGTTGTTTTGTGTAAATTTCTCTTTTTTTATATATTTTTAAATGTAATTTTTGGAATATTTTTACGTTTGCTATTCTTCTTGTTTGGTTAAAAAAAGGATGAATTTTAAAATAATTAAATGTGTTTTCTTGTTAAAAAACTGACAACGAATAGCAATTAAGGGGGCCCCTAAATATTCAGCGCCCAGGGCCCGAAGTTAGGTTAAACCGGCACTGCTTTTCATACTTCACAGAAAGTGTGATACTATACACCCTACTAAATTATGATAAACAAACGTTTCTTGCTACTACCAGAGGCGTACGACAGGGGATAGTGACTGATTGACCCTTCTCAAATTCTACACCACTGGAGCAATTACTATTTTAGTGCCGTTTTTAGATTTTCCAATACTTTTTACGTAAATAATGTACTCTTCATTGGTAACGATAAAGTTATTAGTTTTCGAGATATTTGAAGTTAAATATGAATCGGCACAGTTATTTTGATTAATTATTTATGATATGATTCATATTATGATTAAAATTCAAAAATTATTTTGTACCCAGTACTTTAAAGCTATTTGGCGTATACTTATCATACTTGGCAGAAAATGTAGGTACTGTACACCCGACTAAATTAAGATAAATAAACGTTTCTAGCTACTACCAGAGGCGTACTAAAGGGGATAGTGGCTGGTTGACCCTTCTCAAATTCTACGCCACTGACGAAATTGTTATTTTAGTGTAATTTTTAGATTTTCCAGTACTTTTTATGTAAATAATATACTCTTCATTCGGAACGATAAAATGATTGGTTTTCGAGATATTTGAAATTAAAAATGAAGCGAAACAATACATTAATCAAAATAACCGTGTCGTTTCATTTTTAAATTCAAAGATCTCGAAAACTAATGACTTTATCGTTACGAATGAAGAGTATATTATTTTTATAGAAAGTTTTGGAGAATTCAATTATTGAACTAAAATAGCAATTCCGCCAGTGGCGTAGAATTTGGAAAGGGTCAATCATTCCCTCTCCCACGTCGTACGCCTATGGTAATAGCCAGAAACGTTTGTGTAACATAATTTAGTAGTTTGTACAGTACATATACTTTCTGACAAGTATGAAAAGGATACGTCGAATAGTTTTAAAATGCTGAGCAAAAATAATTTTAAAATTTTTAGATAAAACACCCTGTAACTCAGTAAGGTACCAAATTTTATTTAAGAGTTTTAGGTTAAATCTTCGTATTTTGTGCTAAGGTTTCTCCAGTTAGTATATGGACAATTATTAATGAAACACCCTGTATAAAGTGCTTATGCTACGTTATTGAAAATATTCTTCGAACATTTTTCAGAGAGAATACTGAAAGTCTACCACTACCAACGAGGGTTTAGAAAAGTTTATAAAAAACCCAGTAGGTATAGACTAGAACAAAGGAACAACTGACCAGACATTTATAAACAAAAAACGTGCTACATAGATTAAATAAATGATAATTTGCAAAAATGCAGCGGAATATATAAAAAATACTAAATAAATTGTAGATGAGCGGCATGCCGTTTAAAAAGCTCAAATGCTACTACAGATTCCCTCTAGAGAAACTATAAAACCTAAAACTTCACGCATATGATCTTAACGGAGATCGTTCCAGGTTTTTTTTTTGAGTGAATTTGATGGCCTTGGCCGAGCCAATTAGCCAGACATTTTGTTATTTTAAAAACAAACAAATTTGATTTTTCAATCAGAGGAATTTTTTCTGTATTTCTAACTCTAAATACATAACAAACTAACATTATTATCTACAATTATTATCTAAATAATACTCTCTTTTGGTTGTTCATTTTTTTTTTTGTAAATTTTTTTTTGTATTTTTTGTTGCATTTTTTTATATTGTTAATTTGTTTTTTTATTATTTTTTTATTGTTATTTTTTATAAATGGTTTTTTTTTTACTACGCTAAGACGTAAACCCGATTCATCCTCGCGGAGGTTTACATCTTCTTAGTTTTTTTTTTGTTGCTTTTTTTTTCTGTTTTTTTTTCTTTTCTTTTCTCTTTTTTTTGTTCTTTTCTTTTTTCAATTATAATATACAATAATTACTTAAATCTACAGGTTTTAAAACAAAACAACAACAAAACAAACATGTTTGTTTTGTTAACAAACATGCCTGCTTTGTTTTAACAAAATTTCTTAAATACAGGGTAAATTTTATTGCTACAATCTATATTTACAATTTTTGATATGCTCGTAAATTGTTTTTAATATATTAATATCTTCAGAAAACATCAAATTGTTCAGGTAGACGGGAAGTGGAATTTTTAATATATTAAGATTATCATAAAATTTGTTTATAGTTACTGATTGATGTGAACATTCGAGGAGAATATGTAGTAGATCACCTTCTTTTCCACACTCACAGTTAGGTGACTCTGTGAGACCCAAACTGTACATATGAGGGGGGTAAGAGCATGATTACATCTCAATCTATTTATAACTCTTATGAAATGGCGATTTGATACAGAATGAAACCATCTTTTAATGGGAATTTCAGGCTGCATTTGTTTGTAATTACTACCAGTTCCCGTGTTTCGATAATACCTTTGCCAATTTTCTTTTTGGTGTCGTCTACTAATAATATCAATATCCGAAATGGGTAGTAAGTTCATGGGAAGTTCTTCGCCTATTTCTAGAGCGGATTTGGCTAGCCTGTCTACTATTTCGTTACCCCTAATGCCTACGTGTCCCTTTATCCATGAAATAATGATGTTTTTTCCTAAATTTGCAATTTTATTATAAAGAGTCATAATTTCCAGATCTATATGATTGAGTTGTTGGTACTTATGTACGTTAGTTAGTCTATCAACGACACTCTTACTGTCTGTAAATATTATTCAGCTATAGGGTTCGTTACTAAATATGTGCCTTAAAGCAAAAAGTATCGCTATCATTTCAGCGGTGTATATCGATGATTCACAAGGCAATTTGAATAATTTTTTAAATCCACTTTGAATATTGATTATTGCACATCCTACTTTGTTTTGTACTTTGGATCCATCTGTATAGTAAAACTGATAGTGTGGCCATTTATGAAGTATAAATAATTGAAAAACGGCTGGATTTAAATTAATATCCATAAAAAAAGTATTAATTTGTTTTGAGAAAATTTCTTCTAATACATGGGAATACATAGGTGAAACTTGATTTTCATAAGTATAGAAAGTACTTCGGTATTGAGATATTTTCAAGTAACTATCTACAAGAAGGGGACATTTTTTCTTTGTCCAATATTTATGAGTTAGATCTAAAATTGATAACTTATGTATATCCTGCGGATAGTTTGTATTTTTTCCTATGGTTCTAGTAATAAATTTATCACTTAAAAACTGTCGTCGAAATTCCAGGGGTGGTTCTATCGCCTCAACTTCCATTATATTAACGGGTGTAGACTTCAAATATCCAAGACAAAGTCGAAGACATTTATTTTTTTGTATTTCTAATTTATTCAAATGTGTGTTTGCAGCAGTTCCATACAGATGACAACTGTAATCGAAAATAGGACGAATCATAGTACGGTAAAATAAAAGTGCTATATTTGGATCGGCACCCCAATTAGTTCTACAAAAGGCTCTTAGAATATTCATTGCATTCTCAGACTTTTTTATGATATGATGCATGTGATCCTTCCATAGAAGTTTTCTGTCTAAATAAGTACCGAGATATTTTATACAATTTTTAATAGGATATTGAATTTGACCTACTGCCAAATGACCTTGTGGAATTTGACGATTTCTGGAGAAAATGCAAATTTCTGTTTTAGATTCTGATATTGCTAAACCAATATTTTGATAGTGATTAAGAACAGCCTTAATTGAGACATTAAAATTATTTTTACATATATCCAATGATTTGTGGGATGTGTAAACTACTACATCATCAGCATATTGAATAATCTTTGTTGTGCTATTAATACAATTTTCTAAATCAATATTATATAAAATATATAACAGTGGACTTAATATGCTACCCTGTGGTAGTCCTTCCTATATTTGTAAGACGTGGAGTGGAGATGGAATTGTTGATTTTTAAAACCGTCCATCTATTAGTGTACAGTGTCCTCAGAAATCTAGCTAAGTTGATGGGAAAACCAATGTCTACTAGTTTTTTATACATAATGTCCAAATTAACGGTATCGAATGCAGAAGAGACATCTAGAAAAGCAGCCATAGTATACGCATTATCAGTAAAGTTTATTAGTATAGATGAGACTAAGGAAGTTATCGCATCTTGAGTTGATTTTGATTTTCGAAATCCATACTGAGATTTTGGGAAAATATCTTCTTGCTCTAACCAGTGTTCAATTCTATTTTTTATTAATCTTTCTAACGTCTTTAGGAAGCAAGAAGCTAGGGATATTGGTCTATATGAACTATAAGAATTTTCTGGTTTTCCAGGTTTTTTAATAGGTATTAGAATATATTCCTTCCAACTCTCTGGAATTTGTGACGTGTCATTCCAAATTTCATTAAAAATATGTAATAATGATATTTTATATTGAAGTGGTATATGGTATATCATGGAATATGAAATATTGTCTTTACCTGGAGCACTGCTATTTTGTTGACTAAGTACTCGATCTAACTACCACAATTTAAATGGTTGTTCTAAGCCAAACTTATCCCTTGAAACTGTTGCGCTGTATTCTGGAAAATATTGGGAAGGTACCCACTGAGGAGATATTTTATTATGAAATTCATCTAGCCAGCTTGAATTTGGATTTATTGGAAACTTGTTGGACTGTTTGCGGTTTTTAAAGGCGTTTACTTTCTTCCATACTTCACTGATTTTTGTTTTGGAATTAAGGCTTTCACAGTCTCTATCCAATTCTGTTTTTTCTTTTGCTTGAAGAGTTTTTTTGCGACAGCATCAAGTCTCTTAAATTCAAATAAATTATTCCTTGTAGGGTTTTGTTTATATTTTCCGTATGCAATTTTACGGTTATCAGCAGCAGTTTTACAACTTTCGCACCACCATTGGTTTGAAATTTGTCTCTTATGTATGACGTTAGATGAAAACTTCGGTATTGCTAAATTGGCTGCTTTATTGATGTTTGCTATTAACTGTTGATAATTACCGGGAGAATTTTCAGCTTCTAGTACAGAGGTGTATAAGTCCCAATTGGACTTGTTAAGATTCCAGATCTTGTGAAAGTTTTCAGTTGGAGATGAAGTTGTATTATCTGTTTCCATATTTATGATAATCGGAAGATGATTGGATCCATGAGGATCTTGTAAGATATTCCACGTTAAAAAATTTGAAGTACCTTGAGTACAAAATGTTAAGTCAATAGCAGATGGACTGTTACTAGTTGCTAATGTGGACGACCCATCATTCAGATATATCAAATTACAATTATCAATACTTTCTAAAAGTTTTTTACCATAATTGTCTTCAATTTCACAGCCCCATGCTATACTGTGGGCATTAAAATCGCCACCAATAATAAAAGGTTCAGGAATGTCTGTAAAGAATTCCAACCATTGTCTTTCAGATATCTGGGTTTTTGGTTCAATGTATACTGAGACAATAGTAATAGGATTTTTGTTTCGAAAAATTTGAACTGAACTACATATATGAGTGAAAGGATGTCTATTTTTAAGATTTATTTCTTCACATCTTATGTTTGATTTTAATAAAATGGCAGTTCCACCATACCCGTCTGCACGATCTGATCTAAAGCAATTATAACCTTTAAAATTATAATAGTATTTTGATTTAAACCAGGTTTCTGAGAGTAATGCTATGGAAATTTGATTTTGATATAGCAGATATTCTAAATTTACTTTATTAGCTACTGCTGAATGACAATTCCATTTGAGCATATTCATATTTGTGATGTCTGCGAATTTGAAGACAAGGGTTGGTTTACATGATTACTAATTAATTGAACTATTTCTGACTCTGATACATTAAAATTGTTTGTATGTTTTATATTATTTATAATATTGAGAACTACTTCTAAAACTAAACTTATTGTTGAATTTAATTCCTCTGATTGTGATTTTACTCCAACTGAGTTTTTTAAATAATGTTGACTATTAAAAATTCATCCCAAGACAAAAGGTGAGTTTGGTTGAGAAAGAATTTCTTGTCTTGAAATTTCAATGAGATTAGGGCTAATTGGCCTGTGCCTTTTGTTTGGGCTTGAAGATGTAGGAGAAGAAAACATGTAATTAGTAAAATTATTTTTATACGATTTGGGTTGTAAATTCTGGGTCTGCGAGAATTGGAGTTGAGAAGAATGAGACTGTATTATGCTAGATGGGGTAAGTCCAGATTGAATCCGTTGGGGATAATTTGTCGAGGAAATTACACTATTTTCCATGGCAGAGGTATTAAGAGCGACTATGTTGGCGTATGTATTTTTTGGGACCTGTTTATTTGCATCAAAGAAATTAACATTGGAAGCGCTCATGGTTTCCTTCACAATTTTTTGCCTTTTAAATTCTGGACAAGAAGATAAATTAGTTGTAAGGTGATTTCCTTGACAGCTAAAGCAACGTGGTAGGTAGTCAGTACTAGTACAATCTTTTGTGGTGTGGGATTCCTGACATTTACTACATCTCGGTCTACTTCTACACTGACTACCTAGGTGGCCGAAACGAAGGCAGTTATAACATAATAATACCTTTGGTTTGTAGGGTTCTACTTCCTTAATAACCTTATTAATAGAAATATATTTTGGCAAAATTTGAGATTTAAAAGTAACAATGCAAGACTTAGCGGCTACATATTCTATTGACTTACCTTCATCTGTAATTTTTTCTACTTTACGGTTTATTCTTTTGACGTTAGAAACTTCAAAATTGCAATGTTGATCAAATGGTTTTATTTTATCTTTTATATACGCATCCGAAAAGTCTTGTTCAATATCTCTAATGACGCCCTGTCTATGAAGAATAAATTTTGGAATGTACAATACAAAGTTATTTTTAACAAAAATGTTATCGTTTTTATGAGTTATTAGAAAATTCGCTGATTTATAATCTTTTAACTTGATTCTAATCCTATTCCGACCTATAGAATCAATACTAATAATTTTGTTGTCTATTTGCGGGAAGTTAGAGAGAATTATATCTCCGATTTTAAGAGCATTTAATTTGCCTTTGAATTCAGCTGTATTATTTTCAACATAAATATGGTATGGCCCTAAATCAGTACTTACATACAAAAATTCCTCTCTTTCTTTTGACATAATATTGTCGATTTTATCATTTGTTGACGAATTTTGATTAAATAATAAATTATTATCAGTACTTACCGGATTAATTTAATTGGAAATGCTATTTTTATTAAAGGTTGTCACCTGTCCGACTGGACAAATATCCATACTTACATCTTTAATTAAACTTATCTTTTTTTGAGGTGTATCTGGGGGTACAGGGTCAGGGGGTTTCCCCCGACTTGCAGGTCCAATTAATTGGTTTTGAACACTCTATCCAAACTTCCTTATATACCACCAAATTTGAACAACTATTTTAAGACACAATTTTTATCGGATACTGTTTAATTTGGTTTTACTCTTGCCGATAAACACGTCTGAGTCGTAGGTGAACTACAGTAGAACTTTAATGAAAAAAAAAAATAACGCTAAAAACCAATATTTTCTTCGGAGAAATTTAAAATATATTGATCGTTCCAGGTTAAATATGAAAAACTGTAAAATAGTCCAGAGAAATAGGATTTTTCTCGTGACACATCCCCCTCCAGACCGAAACCAAATTTTTTGAGTAGTATGGACTATATATTAATAGCCTTTATGCTTCCTGCAGCCGATTTTGATGATATACTTAGTTATAAACAAATGAAGATCAAAAAACGGTAAATTTTCGCCTTTTTCGTCTATAACCAAAAAGTTAAGCATTTTTAACAAATTTGAGAGTAAGAAACTCAAAAATCGACTAAAAAATTTCAATATGGCGTTCGCTGAATATGTCTATCCTTATTGGTTGTTTAGAAAATTGCAAAATAAATAATAAATTTTGAGTTTATATAAATATTCATAGCTTATGTAAAAATTAACCTAGAACCTTCTTATTACACGAATTGCTGAGACTTCTGGTGCTTAAATTAAATTTTAAATTTCAGAGCAATGGGTCAAATAGTTTAAAAGTTATTTAATTTGTTTATTCCAAATTAATTTTTTTTTGCAACACTATAAGTCAGAAACATATGAGGTTACATTAAGGCTTTTGACAGTTTATGGAAGAAGAACGTGTATACTATTGACTTAATTAAAAAAATGTGACAAAAATTATTTTAAGCAGTGTACAATTATTTTGCAAAAACACGTCGATTTTTTGCTTACTTATAAATAATTAGATTAACTTTTTAACCGTTACCCGTAGAAAAATAATTTTTTCATATTTGGAAAGACTGAATTTTTATACACATTTAGAAAGAAAATCAATTGTCCTAGGACAATTAGGGACGAAGTTAGCCCCCCCTTTTTAATTCACATGATTTTGCAAAATAATTTTGCAGTATTTAGAATTATTTTTTGTCATTTTTTTAATTAAGTTAATAGTATAAATCTTCTTCTTTCGTAAACTATCCAAAGTATTAGTGTAACTTCGTAATTTTCTGACATATAGCGCTGCAAAAAAAATTAATTTGGGATAAACAAATTAAATACCTTTTAAACTATTTGACTAATTGCTTTGAAATTTAGGGTATGATTTAATCACTAGACGTCTCAGCATTCCGGGTAATAAGAACGTTCTAAGTTAATTTTTACATAAGTTATGAATATTTAAAAAACTCAAAATTTATGATTTATTCTGCAAGTTTTTTACACGATTTAGTAGTTTCTTAGTCTCAAATTGGTTTGAAATACTTAACTTTTTGGTTATAGACGAAAAAAGCGAAAATTTACTGTTTTTTGATCTTCATTTGTTTATAACTATGTATATCATCAAAATCGGCTCCAGGAAACATATGGGTTATTAATATAGATGTCCAATGTCCATACTACTCAAAAAATTTGCTTTCGGCCTGGATAGGGTTGTGTCACCAACAGGATATTTATTTCCTTATTTCTTCGAACTAATAGAACACATCAATATGTTGTAAAACTGACCCTAGGTATGGATAAATAAAAAAAAATTATAAATTTTTGTCACAAATGTCAATTTTAAAAATTAGTTGCTTATAAGAAATATTTAATTGTAGCATAGCTCTGAAGATCGCTTTTTAAAACGAAAGCGCTCAGGTAAACCATTAATACATTTTCCACACTTCAAAAATACTTTTCTTTCCCATTCATTCAGTTTCATAAGCGTTTCGTATCATATAAGGTAAACATATCAGTCTTTTCACTTTTTAAAATTTAACAGAACTCTTTCCCCCGCACATATTATAATTTTCTCCGCATAATTACCATCTTTAACATAAAAAGTGGAGAAATAAAATATTTTATGTTTTGGTTTAAAACAACAACAAAGCAGTATTAATCTTTAAAACCTGTTTTAGTTTAGTAGTATAATATTACCTTATTGGTAAACATTTAAATAATCCGCAATAGAATATCCTTTTATCATCAAATTTCGAGGCGTCTATGATGGCTTTTGACCTCATCTGTCGTAATTTACTGTTACAAATTAATTAATACCTACAACTTTCTAACGATCACAAGATTAATGTGCGACTTTAAAGTGGATTCCCACGATTGATGCAATTGACAAATATTTATAGCTGGGAGATAGGTGATGGTTGTGATATCAGACAGTTTGACTACTCACTTTTCGTGTAGGTGGTCATCGTATTCCGAAACGTGTAATGGGACTACCTTTTTATCTCACGCTTAACGTTAAATTAAAATAATGTTCTACTTAATTTGTTCAGGATTTATGTTATTAAATGTTATTAATAAATTCTGAAGAAAACGGTAACATTCTTAATTAAAATAGTTCTTTTTTTAATTTCTATTTTATTTATTTGTATTTATATTCATTTAGTTTTAGCGGTGGAATTATCATTTCTTAAAAAACGAGTGTATTATACACACATAAAAATGGTATAGGGGACAAAAAATGAAAGTTGTTTACTTTCAAAAAGCAATATTTTCTGAAAATAAAATTTGTATATTATTGGTTGGACATATCACAATTTACTATATCTGTTTGTGTTTATGTTGATTTAAAAAAAAGTAAATTTTTTGAAGTTTATCCATTTATTCAACTTAAAAGTCTATTCAGTAGTAATTGCACGGGAGCTCTAAAATTATCGATTTGTTTCCCAAGTGACACTTTGACAGTTTTAATTTGAGGACCCAAAGAGGAGTGAAATGGTCGTGAAATTATGTCAAAGTGTCATGAGGGAAAAAGTCGATAATAATTTTAGAGGTCGAGTGTAATTCGCTGAGATTATTTCATGAATAAAACTGTTTTGTTAAATCATTTTAACTAATATTTTATTGATATTTTCGTCTGAATATTTGCTAGACGTGTTCCTGGTGTTCTCTTTGACAAGTTGTAAAACACGAATTGTCATTAATGTAACTGATTGTTCATTTTTTTCGTGGCAACGAATGGCATCTGACGTAATACTTGACGACGGAATATTATCAAAAACTATCGGGTATAATATCACAAGAGAGTGAGAATAAATTGAAAATAATGGGACAGTCTTTCGAAAATTTGTTGTATGGCAATAGACACAAGAGCCCGCAGGGCTCGAGTGGCTATTGCCCAATGACAACAAATTTGAGTAAAAATGAAGCATTATTTTCTTATTTATTGTTACTGTCGTGTGATATTCGTAAGATTATTTTTTAATACGTATATTATGGATAATTTCTTAAATGTGACACTTGTCAATACTAAGAGACTGGTTGCAATTAAACAGAAACAATCTACTTAAAAAAAATTCTATCGGTAATTTGCTACAGTGGATAATTCTCAGTATAATTTTCATCTGATTCTGAAAAAATAATCGCTGTAACTTTTATTTCTGTAGCTTTCTATTCGTCAGAATCTTTATGAATGAAATAATCAGTATAATTTTTGCTGCAAGTATAGATACAATTTGTTGTTATTGTTGTCTTAACTAAGTTAATATGCAAAGAAATCATCTTAATCGTGAAACACAGCTACGAGCCATTGGTATGATACATGGTGGTATGAACATCCGCGACGTGGCAGAAGCTGTGCATTGAGCATTCTACAAAAAGTACTGTGGTAGGACGGTCACGGCAGCGTTTTCAACAAACCGGTGACATAAGGGAAAGACACACTGGTCCAACAAGAGCAACACAATCGGTAAATGGTTTGTAAATGGTAAATCGGTTTGTTCGCCTTCAGGCATCAAGGAACCTCAATGTTACTGCTAGTCAACTAAGAAGTGATCTTCAAAACAATCATGGCATTAATGTCACTGTTCAAACTGCCATGAATAGGTTGCACGAGGGTAATCTTTAAGCTAGACGTCCCATTAGAGTTTCAGTATTATTCTTGGCAATCGCACAAAGAGATTAGAATGGACCAAAGACATCAAATTTGGCAAAAATGAGAATGGACATTCTCTTGGAATGGAAACATTATTTTCACCGATGAATCCAGGTTTGGTTTACGACCCGATTCACAAAGATCGAGGGTATGGCGAACACTTGGTAATGCATCTCGCTTTCAAACCCTTCAAGAAATTGACAGATGCCAAGGAGGAACTTTGACAATTTGAGCTGGAGTTTCAATAGATATCATTTTAAAGTCTTCTATTTTAAAATGTATAAAATACGTCTGAATTGCCAATATAAATGAGTTAAATAAATTATTACAAGAATTTTTTTACTTAGCTACAACGACTTTGTTTATTTTAGTAGTATTTTGTATTTTGACAACGACACCCGATTTGGGCGTCGAAACGTTAATTAAATTATTTGCTCAATTTAATTGTAGCTCATTTCCCGTATAAATAGTTAGTAAAAAAAACTCTATAGAACAAACGTTACTTAGAATTAGTCATTTTGTACAATTTCGGACTTATTTTGAACGTATATTTTTTCATCCCCGAGAAAATATTTTTCACCCGTATTTCCCAATTTTTGTAAAATTGAGGGGATATAGAATTGTAAACTTTTTCTTATATAATAATAGACAATTTCAACTACCTATTCCCATATTTTCATCCTTCCTTAATTTTTTTGGAGGTTTTGGTCAAATTTTATGTTCCATGATCGGGCTACTAGCCTTAGAATATCATAAAATTTCGGCATCATTATCCCGTAAAACCGCACTTAGAGAAGTCAATGTAGATCGAAAACACGCTATACAAAATAAAAGCTCTTTTGTATAAACAATTTTAAAAATATCTGTGAATTCATCGGTTTCTATTGGTTTAATTGTGCTGAATACGAATCTGATATTTACAATAATTTAATAATTAAAAAAAATGAAAATGTTGAATGGGTTGCATATGTGAGTTCATTTTAAATGAAGTAAAGAAACACAGACTTACTCACAATCATTTAATAATACTTCGACGACCGGTTTCGATCTCTACAATATTCAGATCATCTTCAGGTCGGCGTTACAAGTAGTTAAATGCTACAATTAAAGAAAGCCAGAGTTAGAACATTGTCTGGTTGTATCAAAATGCAAATAGAAAGCCCAAACATTTTGAACGGTATGTAACTGTTGACACTTCAGAACAATAAACTGGTACATACGTATGTACACATATGAGAAACAGGTACTCATAAGCACGCATACGCACAAAGATGCATGCGGTTTATGACTATTTGTTAAATTCAGTTAAATTTTAAATTATAAAAAGTTTTCTAAAAAACTAAAGAACTATATAATTTTGATCGGCTTACATGCCGTTACAAGGGATCCAATTACATCCCCATTCAAAGAATTGAATTCGCGACCGTCATCGCGACCGTCATTGTCTCCATCATAGTCTCCATTCTATAGGTCATAATTGGTCGAATACAATTTAATACCCTTTTCTTTAGATTTGTTGGTATCTTTTTGTTCTTCAACACATCACTGAGTCTTGCTACTGCTACCCAAGTCATTCGGATTCTTCTAGTTATTTCTGCCGTCATAGAATAGAATAGAATAGAAATATGCTTTATTGTCACTGAAAATTTTTACAATTTTATGGACAAAGCTTACATACAGTCAAAAGAAAAACATAATATAAATAACAAATAACAACTACAATTTACTAAAATTAGATAAATCGTCAATAATGTACAGTATTAAATATAAAAGCCAAGACAAAAACAATTTATTGCAAAATATATATATATATATATATATATATATATATATATATATATATATATATATATAAATTTCAAATTGAACATACAACAAATAAAATGCTACTGCGCATGGAACCCAATTTTCTTAGTTATTCATTAAGAAATTCTTCTATTGAATAATATGGTCTTTTGGATAGATAGGCTTTTGTCATTTTTCGGAACTTAGGGAAAGGTGTTGCAGATTTAAATTGTAACGGAAGATGATTGTACAGTTTCTTTGCGGAATATAATATAGATTTCTTTACTAACTCAGGGGATGGAATCGGTGTAAATAAATATCAAAGATTGAATTTCTGGTGGAGTAAAGATGATTGGGCCTTGATGGAAAAACATGAAGGTGTTTACGAATTTAACAAACCGTTTCTAGAATATATAAAGATGGAAGTGTTAAAATTTCGTGATCTCTGAAGTAACTTCTGCAATGTGTAGATCTTCTGAGGCCAAACACATATCTTATTGCTCTTTTTTGCAATCTAAAAATGACATCAAATTGAGCAGCTGTACTAGAACCCCAAAAAGGAAGACCATATCGAAGATGAGACTCGAACAACGAAAAATATGTTATTTTAGAAGATGCTAAATTGAGTTCCCTTGAGACAGATCGTATTGCATAGCAAGCTGAGGCGAGTTTCTTACTTAACGAATCGATATGAAGTGACCATTTGAGGTTGCTCTCTAAAAAATACCAAGAAATTTTACAGAATCAACGGTACTGATCTGGCTGTTATGAAGTGGCAAATTGAAGAGCTCCTTTATAGGATAATGCTACTGTTTTATTTACGTTAAAAGAGAGTAAATTAGAGTCAGACCAGGTCTTTATCGTCAGTAGATCCGAAGTTATAGTTTCATGAAGAGATGCAATAGTTGAGTTGCTCCAAGTTATACTGGTATCATCAGCAAAAAGAAAAATTTTCCCATTGATTTTTAAATTAGTGATGCCATTTATAAAGATAAGGAACAGTATAGGACCCAATACTGAACCTTGTGGTACTCCACATACGATGTTTTTGAGACTAGAATCAGTATCATTTGCTCTAACTAGTTGTTTCCGATTATTCAAGTAGGATTGGAACCAATTCAAAGAAATACCTCGAATTCCATAGAAATTTAGTTTTGTAATCAAGATGTCGTGATTTACACATTCAAAAGCTTTGGCATAGTCGCAGAAAACAGTAGCAGTATAAAGATTATTGTTTAGTGCTTGGTAAACCTCATGTAGTACAGAAAACATGGCATCAGTGGTACATTTATTTGTTAAAAAGCCGAACTGATTTTGTGATAAAATGTTGTTATCCGGTAAAAAACGATAAAGGACATAAGTCGAGTTTTAATGAGTCTCTCAATAATTTTGGAGAGTACCGGTAGTAAGGCAATAGGTCTATAGTTGCAGGCATCAGATTTTTCGCCACCCTTATGAAGAGGAATAATAATGGCTGTCTTTAGGCACTCTGGAAATTTACCTTTTTCGAAGGAATCATTAATTAGTGAGAGGAGGATTTCCAACACATTTTCTGTGAGATTAGAGAAAATTTTTATAGATAGTCCATCATACTACAGAATGATTTGCTTTTGATACAATTGATTGTTTGGATAAGTTCAGAGTTATCGACTGGTCGTAAAAAGAATGAATTCGAGACCTGTCTTGAATTTGGAAGATAGGAAATGGGATCTTGTTGCGGCAAATTTGTTGATGTTATATTTTTACTCACATTAACGAAGTAGTCGTTTAGACTTTCAGGATTTGGAAGGGAAAATGATTGAGCTGTGTGAGTTATATTTCGAAGATTGTTTATTATAGAACAAGTCTCTTTTGCAACACTTTTAGAGCTTCCCAGACGATTTTGATAATAGGCTTTTTTAGCTGACCTGACAAGTTTTAGATATGTTGTCCTGTACTTCATGATATATTCAGTGACAGCAACATTGGTAGTAAATTTCTTGATGTATAGTAGTGAACGCATATTCTTAGCTGATATGCGAATACCTTTCGTAACCCAAGATTTCCGATGTTTTGGCTTAATAGGAATTAAAGGAAATGCCTTATTGAAGATGTGGAGAAGCTTATCTAGAAAAATACTGAAATTATAGTCCACGTCTATAGAAGAAAATTGCCACTCAGAAGTTAAGAATAAATTTGGGAATTTACGAAAATTCTGGGCGGAAAAAATCCTACCTAAACGTCGGGTTTTTGAGGAGGGTTTGCTGAAGATGTTAAACTTCGTATACACTGCTTCATGATCAGATAGTCCCGCATTAATAACTGTAGAGCAGACATCAAGGGGTGAGAAATCTGAGACAATATAATCGATTATGGTAGATGTAGTTTTTGTAATCCTTGTAGGAGAATCAACGTGCATTGAGAGACCATACGATTCAAATATGTTTGCCAGAGACACTTGGGTAGCACAAGCAGCAGCATAATTAATGTTAAAATCACCGAATAGAATTTTTCTGCTTTTATGAGGCAGGTCATCTAACAAATTTGGCAGGTTCTGAAAAAATAGTTCCACGGTAGAATCAGGTGATCTATAAATGCAAATAATGTAAAGATTAAGATTTTTATTATAAACTAAGGAAAACTCAAAGAAGGATTCACTTAACAAAAAGTCATATTTTGTTACCAGAGAAAAATCATTATTTCTAGAGAGAATCAGGGTGCCTCCATGAGCCGAACTTGGACGATCATACCTGGCAATTGTGGTATATTTTTCTACAAAAAAAGGCTCGTTAACTTCAAGCCAGTGCTCTGTAACCGCAACTATCGTAGGAAATCCTAATTCCTCCAGAAACAAAAATAATTCATCAGTTTTATTTCTTATAGAACGAATATTAATCAGAACCATGCCAAAGTTGTCATCACTAAAATAATTTGAGGTTTCTAGTCCCTCAGAACACGTCGTGTTGTTTAAAAATTTCGCTTTGGAGAGCCAGTGGAATAATAACTTCGGTGACATTCCCTTGACTTTTGTAGGTGTATAATTCTTTCCGAAGTGAGATAGGACCCATAAGCGGCAAGATCAGCTTCCACTTCAGCTGGACCAATTCCATATTCATGGTTAAATTCTAGAAGAACTTTTCGTAGTTCTTCAGTCTTACAAGGTAGCCCTTCGGAAGCCAAACAGAATTTCACGCTGGTGTTGGTATATCCGTCGTAAAATACAGAAGCAGGCTGATCGTGAAGAAAAGCAAGATGTAGTTTAATTGCCTTTAAGATGTCTGGTTCCCTTAATCTTGCAAGAAGATATCGACTGTTCGAGTTATTAGTTAGTCTAACTCTTGGTGGTGTTAAAGGATCCAAATTTATGGATGGTTCCAAAGTATCTTTCTTAACAAAATTGATATGGAACGGAAAGGCTCTTGAGATTTGCAAATTGTGATGGCCTGCTTGTCTGTAAATATATTGGTGTCTTCAACTTCATTTTTGTTGTTGTTTGGAATGGTAATTGGGTTTTCCAAGCTAACCTGGCTTCTGATGTACTTGGAATTCATATTTTCTTCAGATGAAGTCTTTGGTTCAGAGTGTGGTGATTCTATAGACCATTTAATGTTGACACCAGGTGGCCAAATTTCCTTATTAAATAATAAGTCGATAGATGGTTTGCCGTTTCGATAGTCGATAGTTGGTTGTCGTTTGATTCTGTTTGCCTAGTTTGATCGTGTGACCTGGGTATATATACTTTTCGATATTTTCGATATCACTTCCGTCTAAGTCAATTGTGATATATTGATTTGTCATCAGTTTTGTTTTATTTGTTTTTGTCCTCTGTCTAACTTCTCTCTCCGTTCTTATTTTGCTTGTTGTTAGACCTTCTGATACATTTATTTGCATAGTTGCATTGTCGTATATGTATTTGAGGAGTATTCTACATCTAGAATCAATCCTTGCGTTATCAATTCCTTCTAATACGGCCCAGAGTTCTATGGAATCAAATGCCTTATTGTAATCCACAAATGCCAAAAGAAGAGGTTTATTGTATTCGTTGCACTTTTCGATAAGTGTCGTTATTGTCTGCAGGTATTCTATGGTACTATGTCAACTGGCTGGTAATTATCGAATTTATTTGATAGCTTGTTAGTAACTCTTTTGGTAAGCATTCTGTACGGATGTGGCAACAGGCTTATTGGTTTGAAATTTTCCCGTTTGTGATACCTACATTTTAGGCGTACGTATATATAAATAGTATAGGACGCACGCAACGCGTGTATAATATAGGTATAGAACTTCTTTTTGGATTGAGAAAAAGCATTTAATTCGCAACCGTCATCGCTACAGCGAGAGATTAGTAATTTATACACTGTAGGTTGAATTGCGTATGTATAAGTTCGAACGAAGTTATAATGGTCGGAGGAGGGATATAGTGTGTACCCGAAGGAGCTTGCGAAGCATGCGCATAAGGGGCCACACGGTCCCTACTCTAATCAATATAAGTGATCAGTGTTTAAAGTATTTTTGAAGTGAAAACTTCTGTAGCGATTTTGTGCACTTTCTGGATGGGGAAAAAGTATTGCATTCGTGACCGTCATCGCTTCGCCGAAATAAATTCTGTAGGTTTATGTATTATGTGTATGCATATATAAATAATATAGGATGCACTCAATGTGTATATAATGTAGGTATATCACTTCTCTTTAGATGGGGAAAAAAGCATTGAACTGGCGATCGTTATCGACACGGCAGATATTAGTAATTTATATACTTTAGGTTGAATTGCGTATAAGTTCGACCAAAATTATAATGGTTGGAGGAGGGATAGAGTATGTACCCGAAGGGCTTGCTTCGTAAGAAGTTTTCACTTTTGTCGGCACTCCCACGAGTGCCCTAATTCCTTTTTAACATTTATTATTTTTCACGTTTGATATTAGGTAAATGTATTTTAGGTAAGTTGTACAGAAAATAATTTTTATGACTTTGTATAAACATTTTTTTATTAAATATTTCGGTTTTCGCATTACAATTTTTTATTTTTCTGAATTTTCTCAAAAAGAAATTGTTTGTCATTTTCAAAGTAAAATAATTTAGTGTATGGTAAAGATTACACCTTAAGCTTAAACAAACAACTACAAAATTGTAATAAAATCCTTTAAAATTGGGTAATACCCTCTTAAAATTGGTAAAGTGATTCTGTTAAACTACGAAGTTTTTAAAAATTATATTTTTTTGAGACGTTGTATCATTTAATACAATTTTTGAGATATGTTTTAATGAAACATCGACGATGTTTGAAAAGTAATTTGTGTAAGTTTTAGATTTATGTAGTAAAATTTTATTAGTAATACATTTTTAAATAATTTTTAAACAATAAATTCATGAAAGTCCCACTTTCCGCCTACAATTTACTTGTACATATTTTTTTGGAATATAACTAGATATTCTTATTTCATCCCCAATGTGTAAAATTCAATTTAATAAATTCATTAAAAAGTTATGTTAAATTAAGTCAAACGATCGCTTGGCAAAAAGCTGCCATAAAGTGTGTGAGCATGTAAAATATCTGTGAGAGGAATGACTCGAGCGTTATAAAAATAAAAATATAGAAGCTGTAAATTTAATTTTATAAAAATATTTATATGGTGTTTTTTGTAAAATTTCCTAAATTTTCTAATGGTCAGATTATTTTCTTTGTAAATTAATATTTTCGTACCAGGTATTTTAAAACACAACTAATTTTGCAGTCCATTTGTTTAACACGTTGACGGACAGTGCGTCAAATGTATAACCACGTGTTGTGACACTATAGAAGGGAAACTGTAGAATAGTTGTGCCACTGTAGACTAGGGAAATTCTTGAATTTCTTTTAGCGCTTATAGTTTATGGAAACAAAGAGCATACATTTTTTGTAAAAATGTGGACGACGACCATGGACATAGTGTCACATTTAATACGCAATGTAGATGTAATGTGACATTTTTTGATAAGTACCGACTTTTTGTCACAACTCGTTATTTTAAAAATGTCATCTATATACGTTATTTCACATTATATAAATGGAAACTAGATGTCTATAGACGTTCTGCCCGTCAACGTGTTAATAAAAAATTAAGCACCCACTTTTGGAGTATAATTTTTTGATATATTATTTATTATAGGTACATTTGTTAACAAAATTATAAAAAGTTCTATCTTGTATGATTTTTTCGTAAGTAAAAATTCCATGGATTCCATTAAGTTAAGGAAGGTTTTTTTTGTTTTATCCAAAGTTAACCGCCACAGTTCCTTTCTATTTTAATTCAGAGAAAACTTTTTTTTAACAAAGTTTGTAGTGTAATATTACTATGAAGCAGTTTCTCTATTTTTATTGCATAATTAGAAAATTTAAAAATGTGTTATGTAATAGAAATGCTTTTAATTGTAGAAATAATTTTTTGGCTTAATCGCTAGTATAAGTGGTATAATTATAGGCGGAGCTGTCAAACACGAAATACTTGGCCACCTCCTCTATGAACTAGAACTAAATTACCTTCTTAAGATTTATAGATACCATGTGTGAATCAGAATGGTTACATCAAAGAGCCCAAATTGTCAAAGATGTATATAAACAATATTTATTGTTGTACGCTCAAAGCAATAGTCGCTTTCTATCCAATCTGAAAGATATTAGTTTGAATTATATTTACACACTAGTAATTAGCCACACTCGACTTAATTGGTAAGTAATTAATTCGTGATATTTAGAGGTGTTACGAAATGCTTAAAAATATTAAATTGGAATGTAAATGACGTGTAGGTCGAAGAATAATGAATTGCGTTAAAGCATTTAGAATAAGTAAGAATTTTACTAATGTTGAGTCATTTTTACTAAACTTTGGGTCATAAATGTTTAAACAGAAATGACTTTAAAGCCGAAACTAAAGATTCAAACTCGACTTTTCAATACGCTTCGATTTATGTGTCACATGTAGGTACTTTTCTGAGACTATAATATGGCTCTTCCGGTTAGAACTTTCTAAACGGAAATGAGATAAAAACCAAGAGTATTCATTTGTTCTCATTTTACTAAAGCAAGTCGAACGTCGTGTGATCCAAAATTATTGTCACCGTAGATGGCTCTGAACGACAGAGATAGCTATACAGTGCATGTCTATTCTTAATTCAGATATATTTTTCAGTTTACGTCAACTTTGCAGTGTACGTCAACTTAACAAGAAAAGTTACGTTATGTAGAGATGTTGGTGGTGGACATATACAACATCTTGTTTGATTTTATTTATTATTGTTCCTTATAATTTTGTTAATTCTTTTTATTTTTGATTAAAGTTCGGTGTTAAAGGTTTTTACTGATTTTTTTATGTTTTATAATGTTAATCAAAATTAATTGATAAACCAATGACATAAATTCAGATTAAAACAAGACATATGTAATTTTTTGCACGGCTAGCTTTGATCCCAATAATTGTGGATCACTCGTTATATCGCTTATACTATTTCGGTGACTTTACACTACTTCCGTTTCAAGTCTAAAACCGGAAGTCCAATGTCAAATTTCTTATCTTTAATACCATCCTTGGGTTATAAGCTTTCATTCGACATCTCATTTTCATCCTATCTGTACCTACCTATTAACAAAGGAGGAGTTGTATTCGCGGACGGACGGCCAGACGGACAGACACTCATGAAACCGGACGTATGTATTTGTTCTCGGCTTGCGAACGCGCGTTGAATAATAAATCACTTGTACTATTCCGGTGACCTTAAAATACTACTTCCGGTCGCATTTCTAAAACCGGAATTCCTAGGTCAAATTTCTCACTTTTAGTACTATTCTTGGAGTATAAGCTTTCATTCGACATTCCATTGCCGTTCTACCTGGTATAGTGACGGAGGAGTTATATTCGCGGATAAACGGACAGGCGGACAGACAGTCATGAAACCGGAAGTATAATATATTATGTTCTCGTTTTACAAAAATTGTCAAATAATATATCACTTGTACTACTCCGGTGATTTTAAAACAGTACTTCCGGTTGAATTTCTAAAACCGGAACTCCTAGGTCAAATTTCTTATATTTAATATCCTTGGTTTATAAGCTTTCATTAATTTGACACCTCATTGTCATTCTACCTGGTATAATGACGGAGGAGTTGAGTTTACGGAAAGACAGACACACAGACGGACGTGAGTAATTTAATTAAAGTTTTCACATTTTTACTTTATCGTACTACATACGCAGTATGAGTATAATAGATAAAGTTATAGGATCGTGCAAAAAATTTTTTTTCAGATTTCACTTTTTTTCGACGTTTTGAGTCCTCCTGAGTCTAAAAAGCAAATAAAAAAAACATGTCGGAAGTATGTACGTACGTATGTCGCCACCGCCCAGCAAAAACTACTGGACCGATTTCGATGGAATTTGGTATGAGTAAGTTTAAGAGAATTTTGTCGAGAAACTTAGCTTTTGAAAAAAGCCTCTCAAAGGGGGGCCGAAATAGGGGGGTTATTTGGGGCCCATTTTTGCAAATTTTAACCGAAACGAATGAAATTTAACTTAAAGTTAGCTCATCGATAGGTAAATAGAAATACGGAATTTGACATTTCCAAATCCAAAATGGCGGCCAGCATGGCTGACCGCGCACCCGATACATTTCCCTACAAATCTAAAAACCTATTTAAGATAAATTTAATTTGAAAAAACACTTATATAGCTTAAAGATGGGACTATAACAAAAACATTATCGTTTTTCAGAAAAAGTTATGGGTTGCCTATATTTAAGGGGTCAAAATTTGACATAAATTTTAACTAAATTTTCTCAAAAATGACTCCAAGGAATTTATTTATTTTTTGATATATTTTTGATATCCTATCATAAATTGAATAACATTGGTCAGATTTCTTAACTCCTCATAGGAGGGGAGTTATGAATTTTTTATTAAAAAATATTCGAGTGCCCGTAACTACCTCTGTAATAGAAACTAAAATTTGAAATTTGGCAGACATATATAGTACTTTGTTATCTATTAGCACAATAAATTTTATCCACAATATGACTTCCGGTTTAACCGGAAATGAAAAAAAAAAAATCTTTTTACATATATACGCCCTGTATATTTTTACATATTTTGAAAGAATGTAAAATTATTTTTCCAATGACATAAAACTCGTTGCTGTAACTCAAAAACTCAAAAAGTTACAGAAAATTGAAATTTTGCTAGAATCTTGTGTGTCCCCTCTCACGCTATCATAGCAGAGCATTATTATAGGGCAGTCAATGAGGGTATTTGGCTCCGAATTCCATCCTACTACATCGATGTACATGATATTTTCACAGTAAGTAGGGAATAGCTCAAGATACAAAATCTACCCTATATACTATGGCGTTTTTATCTTGGGGCAATTCCCACCCCTTCAAGGGGGTGGAAAATTTATTGGTCAAAATAAGCATGGAAGTGGCTAGAGAACCTATTTTTAAGCAAAAACTGATCTATACTTTTTTTTTGAGAACTCAATACTTTTTGAGCTATGCGTAGTTGAAAATTGGCAATGACACGTTTTCGGACGGTTTTTTGTGAATACCTTAAAAACTATGCATCAAACTAAAAACACTATATAAAATTTTTTTTAATTATAAATAACAAAGAGATTCGTTCCTTCGTAAATTTTCTATTTAGAATACAAAAAGAGATATGGTAGGTAAAAAGAGTTTGTTTTTTGGTGCATGCTCAAAGTGCTCATGCTTTTGTAGTGTTTGAAAAGGCCTTTAAAACGAGCACCGTTAAATGTCGGTTACATTCAAACTAAGCGAGATATGGTGCAAAAAAATATATGACTAATGTACTTTAAGGAAAAATGAGAAGTACATACATTTAACCCCTTATTCACCAGAATTTAAATGCACTGTTTTTCTTTTGCAATACCTCTTAATATATATAGTGTTATTTCTACTTTCAAAAAGTTGGACGGGTGAAAAAAATAAGATAAAATTATAGAGTGCATTTTTAAATTTTCTTAAAATTCTTCCTTTTGCTCCATGCAATTCGAAAATAAAAATGGTCTATCCCCGAGAAGTGGTGAGAACCGCCCCCATGATAAAAGCGCCATAGTATATAGGATAGACTTTGAATTAGGAGATTGGGCTTTGGGCTACTCCCAAAATTTCATTACAATCCATGCAGTAAAATGCAAATATTGTAAACTATTAATTTCTCAGAAAAATGGACTAATTTGAAATGAAAGTATGACTAATATTCTATTGATTTATGCAATAATTTATAGTGTCTCCCCGAACATTTTCTCAAATGCGGGAATTAATGATGCGTAGAACCATAAAATATTTTCAAGTATACAAGGTGTTTCTAAAATATCAAAATAACGAGTAACTTTGTTATTTTTATAGAATGCCAGTATCTAGTACGATAACGATAATAGATCGGTACGATAGAGTTCTCGGGCGGCCCTTCCGTCCAGCGTTTTTCAAAATTGGGTGAAAACCATATTTGATATGTAATTTAGTATGTTAAAAATTATAAAAAGATGGGGTGCCGATATAATTTTGTCCAAGCTATAAGTATGTACTTAAAAGATGATTATAAATTCTATTAAAGCTTTTTGGTCCAGGCAGATACGCAGATATTATTGCAGATTTTTTGGATCGTTCGAAAAAAAAATGTTTTTTTTGTAATTTTTCCCTTAAATTGATCGTCTTTAAGTTTAAACAAACTAAAACTGAAAAAAGAATGAAAAATGCCGAATTTCAAGGCTCAAAAACACAAGTATAAAATATAATTTTTGTAATCATCGAGTACCTAAATACAGTTCACACTTTCTTCTATCCGGTCCCGATAAGAATTTTTAAAATATATTATTCTAGTGAATGTAAATGTGCGCCAATTCATCAAAATTGTTGGTGCTACACGCAGATTTGTTATACATGTGCTCTGATTGGTTATTCCAAGGACATGTCAAAAATTATCCAATATGGCGGCTGTGGTTAAAGAATGTGTTGTCATTTTTATTATTATGGTTATGGTTGTTAAGTTATGTTTTAAAAGTTGTGAGAAGAGAGACAAAAGTGAGTTTATAGTTGTACTGACTTTTTAAATAGTTTTTATATTTATTTTTGGAATTATTAATATAGAAAAAAAATGTGTGTGTACTTTATATGCACGTTAGAAGTTATACTTCTATTAAAATTGTGTAGAAAATTTGACGTTCTTTAGATTTTTTAAGATTCCTCAAGGGAAAAGCAATTCTGGGACGCTGCAGTTCGTCAAAAAATGACGGATTAACATTATTTATCGAGAATTTACCATTTTTAATGATTTCATAATTTGACGAAAATGCAGCAGAAATTCCATAGTCCATGAAAAAATTATATGGTCCGAGAGCTGTTAGACATTTTTGAGTAGGTATTTTAGGCAATCTGAAAATTTTTCAGGTGACTCTTCCATGATAGCCTAATACAAAAATGTCGGTCTGTCTGGAGGGTAGCGGTTATTTTCCACAAAAATCCCCCCCCCCCAAAGTTAACAATGGTGAAAATTGTTATTACAAAAAATATCATTGACGTGACTTCAAACTAAATTTAAATATTCAAAAATAAACAGACCAGGCGATTTGCCAGAGATTTTACCTCTGCAAGATGCTTGCATGGGAGCCCCAAGATTATTTTCAGGGGGTGATTTTGAACTTGTGAAGATTACATGTGAATCTGTGCATACTATTAACTAGTATAAAATATAGGACTATACATGCATAGCTATGGACTTTCTTTCCGGACAGGGGGTGCAATTGTTATTTTGACAGGGTATGTTTAATATTAAAAATAAATATTCTAAAAAAGACAGGTTCATTTTTGGTGAAATTTTTTAACTGTTAGGTGACCAAACAAATTACGCGTGCATGTGAATCAAAAGCGCTATAGGTAAGCAGTAGTCTGAGAAAGAGGGTATACCGATAACTGTTTGCGTCCTCTATCGCAGCTAATTCGTTAGCTCGAGCAAAATCTCGTGATTTGGCGATACCCATCTTGCTGTGCCTCCAAATGTTGGAATAATTATTATATATTTGAGATTTTTAAGTAACTTTTTATTAATCAAAGGAAAATAATACGTACTATACAATAGATTTTTCAAATATGATAGAAGATAAATTTATTATTATAAATGTATAGGTAGAAAAGTATAAAAGTATAAACTAAATAAATTCTGTGTCTGAATATTATACTTTTTCTTTAAAATCTTCATCTGAGCTAAAATATTTATTTTCTTGTTCTTCGTCCGACTCCCCTCGAGTCTCCCCTCGAGATTCCTCCTCTATATGATCTTGTATTATAATATTAACCCTCTGTATAAATCATAATTTAAATAAGATTATTAACCTTTAGAGTATTGAACAGATATAAAAACAATAGTTTATAGTTTTGTATCACATGTTTATTATGCGTGAATTTGAACTATATTTGTTATGATTTAGATCGGTATAAAAACATGCTGAGCAATCAGTATGGATAGACAGATAATTATTAACGTAGTATGTAGAGGTCGAGGCGCTATGAATCATTAGTGTTATTATTTACATATTGGTCGTATCAGTGAATAAAATATAATGTATCGAATATGTATTTATTCTTTTTAATTAATTAGAACCAGAATGCATTAACATCACACTATTTATGACATGGCGCTCCTGAAAATTAATTAGGAGAATCTTCTGAAAATGGGCAATTAAAATTGGAAATACCGACGGCGAAAATGGAAGATGGACCAGGACCCAGGAACCGGACAGGAAACCCAGTGGGATAAGACACAAGTGTTAAAATGTAAGTAAGAAATTCAGTCTATCTTTATTGAAAATGCTTCCCTCGTTTTTAAATATTATTATTGAACATTGAATATTTATCTTTGCTGATTTTTAAATAATTTATGAAATATCGATTTTTTTTAAGAATATCTATGAATTTTGAAACATGACGTGATTTTTGAATTGAATATTTTCATCGAAGTTTATTATATATGCTACTATTGAATTTTTATTGAATTTATTTGAAAAATCTCTATCCGATTTCGATTTTTAGTACGGTTATTTTTGAATATTTTATGGAATATCGAATTTTTTTCCAACAATTTCTATCGAATATTGAGATATAAACTTATTTTGAATATTTTTATCAAACTTTTGCATGTGCTATTATTAAATTTTTATTGAATTTTTGTCGAATATATATACTATTATTGAATTTTTATTAGCCAGTTGTTTTATTATTGATATTTATTGAGTATATTTAGTACATTTTCATCGATTTTGTGTTAAATTTTTATGATATGAACCTGAATTAATATTTTTTGTGTGATAAATGATTTTTTTTAAGGAATAATGATTAGTGATGACATACGTTGATATAAGAGCTTAAGATAAACGTTGCTATAAGCAAGAGATATATTTTTAACAAACCGACCTGATGAGTCGAGACAAGGAATTTGGAGAAGAACTATATAGATAAAAAGAAGAACTAACAATATTATAAGTTGAATATTATGAGGAAATTTGAGACAATAAGACTGCTCTTGTCAAATTAGGAAGGTACTAAGTGAATTATAGAAGCTTGAAAGCTTATTAGAGACTCACTCTGTATTTTGAAGGGTACCTATTTTATTCATGATTATTAGTGAATAAACAACGGCCTCAAAGCAAGAGATTGAGGTTATGAAATATGTAGAAGAATTTGATCTATGCAACGGAAGTATACCCGCTTTTATTTAGGTAAAACGCTGAGGTTTCGTGGCTAGTATATAGAATGATTATTATGATGATTATGAGAGAAATATGTAGAAGAATTGGAACTGTCCTCTCGAGTAAAGCCACTTTGACTAGTCGAACCTAGGAATTGAGGGATAGATAAAGGAAGTGATTATTATGATGTTATCTTATGAAATGATATATTAGAATAGAATAGAATAGAAATATGCTTTATTGCCACTGAAAATTTTTACAATTTTATGGACAAAGCTTACATACAGTCAAAAGAAAAACATAATATAAATAACAAATAACAACTACAATTTACTAAAATTAGATAAATCGTCAATAATGTACAGTATAAGATATAAAAGCCAAGACAAAAACAATTTATTGCAAAATATATATAAATTGCAAATTGAACATACAACAAATAAAATAAAATAGGTACAACATAAGGAACTGACAAGTTTATGCTACTGCGCATGGAACCCAATTTTCTTAGTTATTCATTAAGAAATTCTTCTATTGAATAATATGGTCTTTTGGATAGATAGGCTTTTGTCATTTTTCGGAACTTAGGGAAAGATGTTGCAGATTTAAGTTGTAACGGAAGATGATTGTACAGTTTCTTTGCGGAATATAATATAGATTTCTTTACTAACTCAGTGGATGGAATCGGTAAATAAATATCAAAGATTGAATTTTTGGTGGAGTAAAGATGATTGGGCCTTGATGGAAAGACATCAAGGTGTTTACGAATTAAACAAACCGTTTCTAGAATATATAAAGATGGAAGTGTTAAAATTTCGTGATCTCTGAAGTAACTTCTGCAATGTGTAGATCTTCTGAGGCCAAACAAATATCTTATTGCTCTTTTTTGCAATCTAAAAATGACATCAAATTGAGCAGCTGTACTAGAACCCCAAAAAGGAAGACCATATCGAAGATGAGACTCGAACAACGAAAAATATGTTATTTTAGAAGATGCTAAATTGAGTTCCCTTAAGACAGATCGTATTGAATAGCAAGCTGAGGCGAGTTTCTTACTTAACGAATCGATATGAAGGGACCATTTGAGGTTGCTGTCTAACAAAATACCAAGAAATTTTACAGAATCAACGGTACTGATCTGGCTGTTATGAAGTGGCAAAGGTTGAAGAGCTCCTTTATAGGATAATGCTACTGTTTTATTTACGTTAAAAGAGAGTAAATTAGAGTCAGACCAGGTCTTTACCGTCAGTGGATCCGAAGTTATAGTTTCATGAAGAGATGCAATAGTTGAGTTGCTCCAAGTGATACTGGTATCATCAGCAAAAAGAAAAATTTTCCCATTGATTTTTAGATTAGTAATGTCATTTATAAAGATAAGGAACAGTATAGGACCCAATACTGAACCTTGTGGTACTCCACATACGATGTTTTTGAGACTAGAGTCAGTATCATTTGCTCTAAATAGTTGTTTCCGATTATTCAAGTAGGATTGGAACCAATTCAAAGAAATACCTCGAATTCCATAGAAATTTAGTTTTGTAATCAAGATGTCGTGATTTACACAATCAAAAGCTTTGGCATAGTCGCAGAAAACAGTGGCAGTATAAAGATTATTGTTTAGTGCTTGGTAAACCTCATGTAGTACAGAAAACATGGCATCAGTGGTACATTTATTTGTTAAAAAGCCGAACTGATTTTGTGATAAAATGTTGTTATCAACGATAAAGGACATACGTCGAGTTTTAATGAGTCTCTCAATAATTTTGGAGAGTACCAGTAGTAAGGCAATAGGTCTATAGTTGCAGGCATCAGATTTTTCGCCACCCTTATGAAGAGGAATAATAATGGCTGTCTTTAGGCACACTGGAAATCTACCTTTTTCGAAGGAATCATTAATTAGTGAGAGGAGGATTTCCAACACATTTTCTGTGAGATTAGAGAAAATTTTTATAGATAGTCCATCAGTACTACAGGATGATTTGCTTTTGATACAATTGAGTGTTTGGATAAGTTCAGAGTTATCGACTGGTCGTAAAAAGAATGAATTCGAGACCTGTCTTGAATTAGGAAGATAGGAAATAGGATCTTGTTGCGGCAAAATTGTTGATGTTATATTTTTACTCACATTAACGAAGTAGTCGTTTAGACTTTCAGGATTTGGAAGGGAAAATGATTGAGCTGTGTGAGTTATATTTCGAAGATTGTTTATTATAGAACAAGTCTCTTTTGCAACACTTTTAGAGCTTCCCAGACGATTTTGATAATAGGCTTTTTTAGCTGACCTGACAAGTTTTAAATATGTTGTCCTGTACTTCATGATATATTCAGTGACAGCAACATTGGTAGTAAATTTCTTGATGTATAGTAGTGAACGCATATTCTTAGCTGATATGCGAATACCTTTCGTAACCCAAGGTTTCCGATGTTTTGGCTTAATAAGAATTAAAGGAAATGCCTTATTGAAGATGTGGAGAAGCTTATCTAGAAAAACACTGAAATTATAGTCCACGTCTATAGAAGGAAATTGCCACTCAGAAGTTAAGCATAAATTTTGGAATTTACGAAAATTCCGGGCGGAAAAAATCTTACCTAAACGTCGGGTTTTTGAGGAGGGTTTGCTGAAGATGTTAAACTTCGTATACACTGCTTCATGATCAGATAGTCCCGCATTAATAACTGTAGAGCAGATATCAAGTGGTGAGGAATCTGAGACAATATAATCGATTATGGTAGATGTAGTTTTTGTAATCCTTGTAGGAGAATCAACGTGCATTGAGAGACCATACGATTCAAATATGTTTGCCAGGGACACTTGGGTAGCACTAGCAGCAGCATAATTAATGTTAAAATCACCGCATAGAATTTTTCTGCTTTTATGAGGCAGGTCATCTAACAAATTTAGCAGGCTCTGAAAAAATAGTTCCACGGTAGAATCAGGTGATCTATAAATGCAAATAATGTAAAGATTAAGATTTTTATTATAAACTAAGGAAAACTCAAAGAAGGATTCACTTAACAAAAAGTCATATTTTGTTACCAGAGAAAAATCATTATTTCTAGAGAGAATCAGGGTGCCTCCATGAGCCGAACTTGGACGATCATACCTGGCAATTGTGGTATATTTTTCTACAAAAAAAGGCTCGTTAACTTCAAGCCAGTGCTCTGTAACCGCAACTATCGGAGGAAATCCTAATTCCTCCAGAAACAAAAATAATTCATCAGTTTTATTGCTTATAGAACGAATATTAATCAGAACCATGCCAAAGTTGTCATCACTAAAATAATTTGAGGTTTCTAGTCCCTCAGAACACGTCGTGTTGTTTAAAAATTTCGCTTTGGAGAGCCAGTGGAATAATAACTTCGGTGACATTCCCTTGACTTTTGTAGGTGTATAATTCGTTCCGAAGTTAGATAGGACCTATAAGCGGCAAGATCAGCTTCCACTTCAGCTGGACCAATTCCATAGGCATGGTTAAATTCTAGAAGAACTTTTCGTAGTTCTTCAGTCTTAGTAGGTAGTCCTTCGGAAGCCTAAAAGAGTTTCACGCTGGTGTTGGTATATCCGTCGTAAAATACAGAAGCAGGCTGATCGTGAAGAAAAGCAAGATGTAGTTTAATTGCCTTTAAAATGTCTGGTTCCCTTAATCTTGCAAGAAGATATCGACTGTTCGAGTTATTTGTTAGTCTAACTCTTGGTGGTGTTAAAGGATCCAAATTTATGGATGGTTCCAAAGTATCTTTCTTAACAAAATTGATATGGAAACGGAAAGGCTCTTGAGATTTGCAAATTGTGATGGCCTGCTTGTCTGTAAATATATTGGTGTCTTCAACTTCATTTTTGTTGTTGCTTGGAATGGTAATTGGGTTTTCCAAGCTAACCTGGCTTCTCATGTACTTCGGATTCATATTTTCTTCAGATGAAGTCTTTGGTTCAGAGTGTGGTGATTCTATAGACTATTTAATGTTGACACCAGGTGGCCAAATTTCCTTATTAAATAATAAGTCGATAGATGGTTTGGATTTTATGTCTATTTTAAATGAGGAACCAGTTGCTGTGTTGGCGTCTTTAGGGAGAGCGTAACATCTAATATAATCCTTGATACCTAGCCTCTCTTTAATGAATATTGATGATTAAATGACCAATGATTGTTATATGAAGATGAACTATGTACACTGTAGAAGTGTTATTATATGAAGAAAAATGAAGAAATATTTAGTTGTAGTACCAGACAAGAAGAAAAAAAGGAAAAAAATTTATTAAAATATGTGGGAAAAATGAAAGAAGAGACATACAATTTGTCAGAAATGTCAAAATAAACAAGCAGAATATTATGTCTAAGAATTAAAGTTGTAAATTTTTTTTTTCTAAAGTAACGTAAATTATAAATAACTTATTTTTAAATGTAGATAATGAACTCAGGTTAAATTTTGGCGGAAAATGGAAGTGTTTGAATTAAGGATAGACAATATCTTACAATAGTGTTAGTAGATAGTAAGCAAAGGGACACAAAAGGTGAAGTTCTTAGAGAGACTAAATCTTTATTATAGGTACAAGAGCGTTATTAGAAGTTTTTTAGAGACATATTGGAAGTTTTTAGAGAGATTACATTTTTATTATAGGTACATTATTTTAAAGTTAGTAAGGCGTATATAAATAAATCAAAAGAAGACTGAAATAGGAATTATTAATAAAGTAAAAGTTACATTTTTATTAACTGATTCGAGTAATATTAGCTTAGCTTAGGACTTATTATTTAGATACGAGATTTTTATAATTATTTAGGTAGATTAGATTATTCCCCTGCTTATATGAGATGCTTATAGGCACTAAAAGGCTATGATAAAAATCCGGATAGGTTTAGTCACTCTTTTCATGTGAACACTGTTTTTTTTTGTGAATGGAGAAAAGCCTAAAAGGCAAGACGGACCAGAAAGTGAATTAGTGATAATAATAAACAATTTTTTAGTATTAGAAAAAACCGGTTTAGAGTAGGAAAAAGAATATACAAGTTTAGGGTATTAGGGTATTAGGATAGTTAGGAAATTTAATTTTTGAAAATATTATTAGGTAACCATAAACATTTTGTAAAAGGGAAAGAGGAATATATCGTCAGATATTTTTCTTCTCTTCTTAGGACTTTCTTTTTTTTTTAAACGGCAGAGATATATTATAATATGAACCCTCTGTATAAATCATAATTTAAATAAGATTATTAACCTTTAGGGTATTGAACATATATAAAAACAATAGTTTATAGTTTTGTATCACATGTTTATTATGCGTGAACTTGAACTATATTTGTTATGATTTAGATCGGTATAAAAACATGCTGAGCAATCAGTATGGATAGACAGATAATTATTAACGTAGTATGTAGAGGTCGAGGCGCTATGAATCATTAGTGTTATTATTTACATATTGGTCGTACCAGTGAATAAAATATAATGTATCGAAGATGTATTAATTCTTTTTAATTAATTAGAACCAGAAGGCATTAACATCACACTATTTATGACAATCTGTTACTAGTTGTAATACGTGTTTAGAATTAATTAAAAATTAATTAGTAATTAATTGAGTTGCTACGTATTTTCGTTCCTATTATACGAAATCGAAGCCTGGACAATCACGGGCGCATCTGAAAAAAGATGTGCCATTTTTGAGATGTGGTGTTATCGAAGAATGTAAAACAATTTCATGAACACAACACGTAACAAACACGGAAACTTTAAGAAATATAAAAAAGGAGAAAGGTCGCATACATAAGAAATGAAAAACACGAGTTTGGTTTTACAAGTAAAAGTGGAAGAAAAAAGAGGACCTGAGAAGACGAGACATATCCTGGTTGAAAAATTGAAAGTAGTGGAGTGTAAAAACAACAATAGATCTCTTCAGAACTGCTACAGACAGAAGAAAATGCCAGATCGCCATTTTCCTGAAAGGATGTGGCACACGAAGAAGAAGAAGGTTGAATTAATTTAATAAACACATAAAACTATTAATAGATCATATTATAGAGAAATCCGGGTCTCGAAGGGAGTCCGGCGAAAAAGAAGAATTAAATGAATATTTTAGCTCAGATGAAGAGTTTGAAGAAGAAGTACAAGATTCAGACACAGAATAAATTTAGTTTATGTTTTTATACTTTTCTACCTACCTATATATTTATCTATATATTTATAATATTAAGGGGGGGGGGCGGTATGGTTTGAAATATTTAATTTTTTTTATTATTTCAAATAAAAATGCATACTTTCAAGAATACTCTCTGAAAATTTCAAAATAATCGGATTAAAATTACCAGAGATACAGAGTGTTCAATATCCCTATCTTCGACTCGTTTTGCCGCGACTTCGCACCAGCACGCTTGAGCGTAGTGAGAAACGTTAAACAACTGTTCGCCTTCTCTTTTGTAGATTACTCCTCGATTCAAAAAACATATTCCAATGTGCATCACTTTACGATTTGGCAGACAAATAATAAGATGAAGATGCAGTTGTCAAATCTTTAAACGCATTTTTCTCAAAACTGCTTTTTCAAATGCGGTGGACATTGTAACTGAAAAACTACTGGGCCGATCTACCTGATATTTTGCACATATTTTCTTTAGACATTTCATGAGGTAACAACGTCGAGATATTTTTCTTTTTTTGCTTATTTTTTGTACAACAATAATAAGTCTGTCGATTTTCACAAAATTTTTACCAAAAATTTCATTTTTTTGATTTCTGAGTGATACCAAAAATTCAAAAATCATTAAAAATAAAAAAACTCGACGTTGTGACCTCGTGAAACTCATAAGCTAATTAAATCTTTTTGAATTTTTTGTTTCTTATGATCGAGTGACGAGTTCTGATGTCCACCGCAAAATCCATTTTTTTGTGAGCTGCCTGTCAAAATTTGTCACCAATGGCTTATTTTCCAATATTTGGAATTGGATTTTTTTCTAAGTATTCTTTGAATTGTACTTAATATGCTTATTTAATTTAAAAATAAAATAATTGTACCATAGCTTCGAAAAAAATTCACAAAAATGTGCTTGATATGTTGATTTCAAACCATACCCCCTCCTTAAATTTATCTTTTTCTATCATATTTGCAAAGTCCATTAAATAGTACGTATTATTTTTCTTTAATTAATAAAAAGTTACTTAAAAATCTAAAATATACAGTGCGCTGGAATAAGTGATATTCTTCTTCACGTGCCATATCAGAATAATTGTCCGACGATGGCGATCACCATTGCGAAGGCTTCTCGATCTTCTGCAATATGGAATAATTATCCTGCATTTGATATGTGAGTCCATTCACGAATGTTTTTTAACCAAGAAACTTGTTTTCTTCCTACACCTGTACGGCCCTCTATTTTGCCTTTAAGGATCAGTTGTAATATTTTATTTATATCGACTTCTCCTCACTATATGTTCCAGATAAGACATTTTTCGATGTTTAACAGTATTTAGCAGTTCTCTATCTTTGTTGACCTTCGTTAGTACTTCTTCATTAGTTTTTCTTGCTGTCAGGATCCGTCTATGAATCCCCATTTCCAATGCTTCAAGTCTATTCATGATCGATACTTTTAGCGTCCACACTTCTGCACTATATAAAAGTACGGACCAAACATAGCACTTAACCATTCATTGTCTTATAGACAAGGCGAAAACGGCGGGTCCGTTGGGAAAAATATTCCCATGAGATTTTTTTGCATAGTTTCATTCGTGAGACATCCCAGAATAAGGTTCAAGAAGTCGCCCACGTGAAAAGTGCGCCAAATTTGTTTTTAACAATTTTTTTAATCAAATTTCAAAAATCAATATTTTTGGCAGGACAATTTTTTGTAGGTTTTTTGGACCATTATGGATAAAAAAAATCTCTTATAATTTTTCTCTAAAGTTGATTTTTTTCGAGTTATAAGCAATTTAAAATTTAAAAAAAAATCGAAAAATGGCGATTTTCAAAGTTTAATAACTCGGTTAAAAGTTATTATTATGAAAGTCAGTAAGTGACTAAATCAAAGTTTAATGCCCCTCCCCCCCTACAAGATCCCGAAGAAATTTTTGTCAATATTTTATTACTAAGCTGTTATTTTTAAGTAATAATATTGAGCGCCATGCACGTGGTAGCCGGCCGTAAATGCTGAGTGCGAGAAAGATGCCACTCCGGCAGTCCAATTGTGCATCTTACTTGCACTCACATTTACGGCCGCCTACCACGTGCATGGCGCTCAATATTATTACTTAAAAATAACAGCTTAATAATAAAATAATGACAAAAATTTCTTCGGGATCTTGTAGGAGGGGCATTCCAGCAATGCTTGAATAACCATGAAATACCTAAAGAATGGAAAGAGTCACATCTGAGCACTATCCACAAAAAGGGAGATAAATAAAAACCTGAAAACTATAGAGGAATTGCAGTCACTAGTAGTATCAGCAGAATATATGGAAAACTTATTAAAAATCGAATAGAAGAAGAATACCAAAATATGGAAGCCGAAGAACAGGCTGGTTTTCGCGCTGGTCGATCTACAATAGATCATGTTTTCTCCATTACTCAGATAATTGAAAAGAAAGTTGCTCGTGGTCAAGAAGCCCATCTGATGTTTGTAGACCTTAGAAAAGCGTTTGATAGTGTCCCGCTGGTTAAATTATGGGAGGCACTGGAGAAAACAAATGTAAATATAGAATTGGTTGAAGCCGTAAAAACGTTGTACTACCAACAAACAACAAGAATTAAAACGGGAAATCTCATAACACCTGGATTCACAGTAACTAAAGGACTAAGGCAAGGATGCTGTATCTCACCAACACTATTCAAAATATACCTTGAAGCAGCACTCAACAAATGGAAGAAAAAATGTACGAATATGGGCATACCACTAACGGACTCAACTTTGTACACGCTGTGCTTTGCGGATGACCAGGTGATCATCGCACAGGACTCTGAAGATCTTAGTTACATGATGCGAAAACTATTAGAAGAGTTTACAGAGTGGGGCCTAGAAGTGAATATGGAAAAAACTAAATACATGAGTATCGGAGGAGACCAACATAGCCTCCGAGTAGAGGAAAATCAAGAAATAAAATTATGTGAAGACTACAAATACCTGGAAGTAAAGATCACTCAAGACGGAAAATTGGATGCAGCTATTAAGGAACGAAATATACAGGGGAGGAAAAGCATATCCTTACTAAACAGCAATGTAGTAAGATGTTGTAAGATACAATTATTACAATATTGTAGAAAGTTTCTGAAAATAATTTTGTTCTTTTTATCCTCTCTCTAATTTTGTTACATTTCATTTTTCGTTTATCTAGTAGCATGTTTATCAAGAAATAAATCCTAGTTTATTTGAGATTTTTTATTTTCAATTTAATATTATAAGCCAATTTTAGATTTAGGAATATTTGAATAGGATTAGTAATATAATAATTACAGGGTGTAACAAAAATACAGGTCATAAATTTAATCGCATATTCTGGGACCAAAAATAGTTCGATTGAACCTAACTTACCTTAGTATAAATATGCACATAAAAAAAGTTACAGCCCTTTGAATTTACAAAATGAAAATCGATTTTGTCCAATATATAGAAAAGATTTTTTATTCAAAATAGACATGTGGTATTTTTATGGCAGGAGCATCTTACAAAAAAATTATAGTAACATTTTGACACCCCATAAAAATTTTATGGGGGTTTTGTTCCTTTAAACCCCCCAAACTTTTGTGTTCGTTCCAATTAAATTATTAATGTGGTACTATTAGTTAAACACAATGTTTTTAAAACTTTTTTGCCTCTTAGTACTTTTTCGAAAACTCAGTTTTTATTGAGATATTTTAAATATTCTTCAAATCCACCACATATTTGTATAATATGGTTAAGTACGATTATGAAGACTTGGTAATCGTATGAAAATTTATTATTTATAATTTACATTTTTAGGCATATTTTGAACCATATTAAAAAAGAAGCCACATCTTGATAAAAGGTGCCTTATCGAAAAAATACTAAGAGACAAAAAAGTTTTAGAAACATTGTGTTTAACTAATGGTACCGCAGTAATAGTTCAATTGGAACGTACACAAACATTTGGGGGGTGTAAAGGAACAAACCCATGTAAACATATTAAAAAAGAAGCCGCAACTCGAAAAAAACTGCCTTATCGAAAAAATACTAAGAGGCAAAAAAGTTTTAAAAACAGTGAGTTTAACTAATGGTACCACAATAATAATTTAATTGGGTTGTACACAAAAGTTTGGGGGGTTTAAGGGAACAAAACCCCCATAAAATTTTTATGGGATGCAAAAATTTCACTATAATTCTTCTTTAAGATGTTTCTGTCATAAGAATAATACATGTCCATTTTCAATAGAAAATCTCTAATAGTTTTCGATATATTGGAAAAAATTGATTTTCATTTTGTAACTTCAAAGGGCTATAACTTTTTTTATGTGCACATTTGTATTAAGGTAAGTTAGGACCAGTCGATCTATTTTTGGTCCCAGAATATGTGATTTAATTTATGACCTGTATTTTAGTTACGCCCTGTATAACTAATATGTACGTTTTACAATAAAAGTTACATCAAATATTATTAAAAAAATTAAAAAAAAATTGTTTAAACAAATTTGATGGTGTATATAACAATTAATTTATGTAAATAACGCATATTCGTAATATACGTAAAAAGTACATATAAATTAAAAAAAGAAACAACGAAATACATAATCGAGAACCAGAGATACAGTTAACAGCTCCTTCCCCCCTCTCATCGATATCCCAAGTTTCAACGCCGGCCGATTTTAAGGGCCACATTTTTAAGCTTTGTGGACGATTTCCTTGAAAGGAAATTTTTTTTATACTTGGTACGTTAAAACTTTGAAGTATGTTCTTTCAGATGCGGCTAATTTTATTTCTTAATTGTTATAAACAAAGCTGCCTTGAATTAAAAAAAGAAGGGGGCCAACTTTGTCCCTAATTGTCGTAGGACAATTGTTTTTCTTTCTTAATGTGTATAAAAATTTATTCTTTCTAAATATGGAAAACTAATTTTTCTATGGGTAACTGTTAAAAAGTTATTCTAATTGTTATAAGCAAAAAATCCACATGATTTGCAAAATAATTTTACACTATTTATAATTATTTTTTGTCATTTTTTTAATTAAGTTAATAGCATAAATCTTCTTCTTTCATAAACTGTCCGAAGTATTACTGTAACCTCATCTTTTTCTGACTTATAGTGTTGCAAAAACAATTAATTTGGGATAAACAAATTAAATAACTTTTAAACTATTTGACCAATTGCTTTAAAATTTAGAATATAATTTAAACACCAGAAGTCTCAGCATTCCGTGTAATAAGAAAATTTTAACTTAATTTTTACATAAGTTATGAACATTTATAAAATCTCAAAATTTATGACTTATTTTGCAATTTTCTAAGCAAAAAATAAGGATAGACATATGCAGTGAACGCCATATTGAAGTTTTTTATATGATTTATCAGTTTCTTACTCTCAAACTTGTTTAAAATGCTTCACTTTTTAGTAATAGACGAAAAAACGAAAATTTAGCGTTTTTTTATCTTCATTTGTTTATAGCTATGTATATCAAAATCGGCTGCAGGAAACATATAGGTTATTAATATAGATGTCCATACTACTCAAAAAATTTGGTTTTGGCCTGGAGGGGGATGTGTCACGAGAAAAATCTTATTTCTCTGGACTACACACTGTAATTATTCATTCTGCATTTAAATTTTTAATAAAAAATACTTATTAGTTTTCTTAGGATTCGAAAAAAATGGATGCATTTAAAAAGACTTCGACCGAAATTTTGCGCCTACGCTCTCAAAAATTATAGTATTATACATTTTTGCAATCAATAGTTCAATGAGTTTTTTTCTTTTAAATGAGGTTTTAAATGAGGTTTCACATGATGTACTTTCCCATTTAAAAAAAATGAAAGTTATGCCTGTCACTTGAAGAGGGATGCGTAAAGTTCGAAACATTGATGCTATAATATACTATGATTATTTTAAAAATCGACCTATCCGAGCGTTTTGATTATGTGCTAAAAATAAATAAGTTAATAGGGGGGAGGTAACACTTATTCCAGTGCACTGTATATTAATTACTCCAACATTTTAAAGCACAACAACATGCGTATCGCCAGGTCACGTGATATTACTCGATTGAACGGACTCGCAGCGAATGAACGATATTTTTGCTAGAGTGAACGGATTCGCAGCGGGTCCGTTCACTCAACTAAAACTGTCAAAGTGTCACTCGGGAAAAATTCGATAATTTTAGAGCTCTTGTGTAATTACTACTGATTATTTCATTCATAGGAGATTCTGACCAATAGAATGCTACAGAAATCTGAATTAAATTGATAATTTTTGGATAATTGCCCGTCGTTAAGTATATTAAGTCAGTTGCCCTTCGTTGCTACGAAAAAATACATTCAGTGGCATTAATGACATTTAATGTTTTAAAATTTATAAAAGTGATGACTTTCAATCGTCAAATATTTATAAAAGCTTTGTGATTAATTGTACTAATTTGTACTTACATAAATAAATTACAATAAAATTTTGGTTTTGAACAGTTTTATTCATGAAATAATCGCAACAAATTGCACTCGAACTCTAAAATTAATATAGAATTTTTGCCCTCGTAACACTTTGACATAATTTCTGTAAAACTGTCAATGTGTCACTCGGGAAAAATTCAATAATTTTAGAGCTCTTGTGCAATTACTACTGATCATTTATTTACCAGCAGAGATTTGTTAATTTTTTACAAAAATGTTGATACCGACCAACACGAACCTTGCAGGAAAATAGATTATCGAAGTTTACTATACAAAATACGAAAACCCTTAGTAAAGAAGCTCGTGGTTCATATGATTTTTAGTGTGATGTAAATGGAAAAATACCTACTTTTGTAAAATGGAACAATAATGAGTATGCTACTATAGCATCTAAATTTTGCCAATATAGAACCTCTCGCACAAGCTAGCAGATGGGATGGCAAGCTTAAAAGAACACGTTTGCTTTCTCAACCACACGTGTTAAAAATTATCAGTAGTAATTGCACAAGAGCTCTAAAATTATTGAATTTTTCCCGAGTGACACTTTGACAGTTTTAATTTCACGAGCCGTAGGCGAGTGAAATTATATCAAAGTGTCACGAGGGCATAAATTCTATATTAATTTTAGAGATCGAGTGCAATTTGTTGCGATTATTTCATGAATAAAACTGTTCAAAACCAAAATTTTATTTTAATTTATTTATGTAAGTACAAATTAGTACAATTAAACACACAGTTGTTATAAATATGTATTTGACGGTTGAAACTCATCACTTTTATAATTTTTAAAACATTTGTCATTAATGTCACTGAATGTATTTTTTCGTAGCAACGAAGGGCATCTGACGTAATATGCTTGACGACGGGCAATTATCAAAAAAGTTATCAGTTTAATTCAGATTTCTGTAGCTTTCTATTATTCAGAATCTCCTATGAATGAAATAATCATAACTATATGTAAGACCTGGAACAACACGACCGGTTTGTTGGAAAATATGCCAATAAAATCAGAGCTAAGAAGTGGTATTCTCTACAAACGAGTCAATAAGTCAAATATTACTTTATTAGATTTTCGTCGATCTGTAGCGGTTTCCTAACTAAAATTGGCTCATAGATCCAGGAGTATTATAGAAAGACCGAGTACACCATCAGCAAAGTTTTTATGGGCTTAAAATCAGATGGGAAAGGACAATTAATCGAAAAACATAAAATGCATCACAGGTGAAAGAATGCAATGCAAATCGTTAGAACGGCCGACAGCTCAGCTGTCACTTGTTGAACTGTCGTCTGAATCCAACGATCTCATCACCCAGGAAGACAGTGGTGATCTTTGAAATTGTTATGGTTCGTACCATAGATCTGTCATTAGAACACATGATTTTGTGGAGAACGTAGAGACGATCAACAGTAATCAAAACTTCAACTGCCACTTGTTGAAATGCTGGCTCGTCACCCTTTCCCTGTGTGTTATACATCAAGTTGTTAAAAACAAAAATATTGTGGATAGGGAATCTCCCACTCAGACCCGCCATCTGGTTCTATTTACAGGAAAGGCGCTCTCCTTTATAGAATATGGCGGGTCTGAGTGGGAGATTCCCTATCCACAATATTTTTGTTTTTAACAACTTGCTGTAGAAGACACAGGGAGCGGGTGACGAGCCAGCATTTTAACAAGTGGCTGTTCTCCACAAAAAATATGTGTTCTAACGACAGATCTATTGTACGAACCATAATAATTTCAAAGTTCACCACTGTCTTCCTGGTGGTGAGATCATTGGATTCGGACGACAGTTCAACAAGTGACAGCTGAGCTGTCGGCCGTTCTCACGATTTTCATTGCATTCTTTCACCTTTGATCAGTCGAATGGTTGTTTGAGGTTACGAGTCTCTTCTCTCGAAGCCTCTACAAAAATCTAATATGTGCGGTTGGGTTTGGAATTTTGAATTTCCCGGTTGGACATAACAAAACAGAAGCGACGTTGACAATCGATTGGTCAATAGGTCTCATTTTGTAAAAAAATAAATTTCCAACGAATTTTGTCTAAGTTTTTCTTACAATGGATTAGGTGGGGGGTACGGAAGATCTGACTTAGGTTCGATAATATCTGGTTTTATTAGCTAATAGTAACAACAACAATATCAGTCTTATATACTCACTAACAAGATAAAGTCAAGTATGTGTCCTTATTCTCACTGAGCACTAGTGTACCTATTTCGGTAAGAATTATTGCTTGTTCTAGCTGTAAGCATATTTTTTAAAGAATGTTATTCCTCTGTAGCAAGTCCTGAAGAAGTCTAAAATTAATAGGCGAAAGTTTGGCGCAAATAAAAGGCATTCACTTTGAAACACCAGTCTTTCATTGCTTCCTCAGTACTAGGGTACTTTCCAGCTGTTATCTTAGTACTTTGTTATTGACTAGTAACCGAATTACTCCTTGGACGTTCTATAAATATATGAAAAATCTTAACACGATTGGAAGTTTTTTTTTATGGCCTTTGGAAACTGCGCCGATTTAGCCAGCAACACTTCTTGAAATCGACGCCCAACCATACACCAAGACCATTACGAATCCATCTCCGAATCCATTACAAAAACAATCCAGGGTAGGTAAGGGGAAAAAAACTTTTCGCACCCAGATCGTTTAGGGTGACTAACCACATACTAAGTAGGGATACGAGGTATTATTAATTTACACGACTAATTTTACAATCTAAAGTTTCAATTTACGCGACTTAACATAATTTAGAAGAATCCTAAAGATTGACGGTTTGTTCAAAGCTAATAAGTTCATCAGATTATATGGGGGATAAACGTTTTCTTGCAATAGCGGCATATAGAACAAATTTCTTTTTGTCACATATTTGTCACATGCAAAAAATATATGATCCAAGTAGGGCAGTCAATGAGGGTATGTGGCTCCGAATTCCATCCTACTATATCGATTTACGTGATATTTTCACAGTAAGTAGGGAATAGCCCAAGAAACAAAGTCAACCCTATGCCGATGTGTGCTTTTGTCTTGGGGACGGTTCCCACCCCTTCTCGGGGGTGGAAATTTTTTATAATTACGTAAGTTGCTAGAGAACCTAATACTAAGCAAAAACTGTTCTATAATTTTTTTTCGAAAACTCAATACTTTTTGAGTTATTCAAGTTGAGTTTATCTTCAAAAAGTTGGGCGGGTTTAAAATGAATGGTATTTAAAAAAAATAAGATGAAATTATTTAGCGCATTTTTAAATTTTCTTAAAAATCTTCCTATTTCTCCATGTAACTAGAAAATGATAAGAGATGCCAAAAAAAGATGCCATACAAAAATGTAGGTTTCTTCTAGATAAACATTTTGATTATATCTTTTACGACAGTATCTCTTATCATTTTCAAGTTACATGGAGAAAAAGAAGATTTTTAAGAAAATTTAAATATGCGCTCTATAATTTGATCTTATTTTTTTCAAAAACCATTTATTTTAAACCCGATCAACTTTTTGAACATAAAAATAACACTGTAGTAAAACATATTGTAGAAGGAAAACGATGCATTTAAATTCTTGTGGATGAGGGGTTAAATAAACTTTTCAATTTTTTTCTTAAAATTCGTTAGTCATCAATTTTTTGCAGCATATCTCGCTTAGTTTGAATGTTATCGACATTGCTTATTTTGAAAGGATTTTCAAGCACAATAAAAGGTATTGGTAGCATTATACACCTAAAATCGACCGTTTCTCTGTTATTTCAAGTTGAATACACTGATTTGAGCATGCACCAAAAAAACAAACTCTTTTTACTTACCATATCTATTTTTGTGTTATAACTAGAATATTTAAAAAGGAACGAATCTCTTTTTATTATGAGCTACAAAAATGTTTTATATAATTTTTTTAGTTAGATGCATGGTTTTTAAGGTATTCGCAAAAACAGTTTGAAAAGGTGTTATATTTCAATGAAAATGGCCAATTTTCAACCACGAATAATTCAAAAAGTATTGAGTTTTCGAAAAAAAAAAATTATAGAACAGTTTATGCTTAGAATTAGGTTCTCTAGCAACTCCCGTAGTTGTTTAACCAAAAAAATTTTCACCCCCGAGAAGGGGTGGGAACCGCCCCCAAGACAAAAGCACACGTCGGCATAGGGTAGACTTTGAATAAGGAGATATTTTCAGGCTATTCCTAAAATTTCATTAAAATCCATGCAGTAGGACAGAATTTGGAGGTAATAACCTGTTCTTGCTCTCATTGACTGCCCTAAAGTCACTTATTGTATTGCAATTTTCGCACAAATTCGACTGTATTTTATTGATTTTTTATAGATGTGCCGGATAACAGGCATGGACAAATTTTAGTCGAGAGATAGTAACAATATCGTGTCTTGAAAAATCTAAATTTTTATGCCAATAATCTGTCGGGATTTTCGGACGTAAAAGAGTATACCTTGTCGGACAATTTACACAGTATTGATTCCATTGAAGTTTCCAGTTATCATGTAATGTGGTTTTACTTATGGTTATACATTCTTGAAGTCCAATATCATTCAATGTTTCCTCGCCACTGAAAATGCTGTCTTTTGCCAACTGATCTACTTTTTCATTATTTTCGAGTCCAATATGAGCTTTAATCCACGTGAATACTATATTACACTGCATAGTTGTTAGATTAGCTAATAGTATCTTTAATTCTTTGATGTAGAGATTTACGTTAACAGAATTTTTGTCTAGTTGACTAGAGAAACTTTTTAAAATTGATAATGAGTCGGATAACATGTTTATTTGTTTTAGATTTTTATTTTCGGCGTATTGGCATGCTTTTATGATAGCTATGGTTTCTGCTGAAAATATTGATGTATTGGAATTCAGTTTAAATTTTTCTTTGACATCTAGTGATGGTATATAAAAAGAACAGCCCACACCATCACTTTGTTTTGAAGCATCGGTATATATTTGTAGGTGATTAGGGTACTTTGCAGTAATAATCATTGGTAATTCGATTGGAAGTTAAAATCGTTAAAAAATAATCGCTGAAATTTTGATTTCAAGTTTCTATTGGTCAAAATATGTTTGAATTAAATAATCAAAATTATTTCTAATTCTATGTATTAATACTGTTAACCTATCATATCTTCAAAGTTTTACCTTATAACTTATTTATTCTTTAGATACTATGTAATTGTAATTCAAATGATTCTTGGAAATAAAAATACTAGACCACTTTAATCAGATTAAGTACCATTAACTCATTTCAGCGACCATTTCACAGCAATTGCATGACCAACGTCTAATATTAAGAGCAAAGATAATTGTGAAGTGTTTTAATGACTACCGGAAACTATTCTTTATTAAATAATAGGTACTTATTTCCATCGACAATTCTGTAACTGAACAGCCTCAGAAGAGATCTATTTATTTATATCTGTAGGCATACTTCTTATTAATGTATTATTACAGTTACTTGAAACAAGGATTGGTTTCTATTGCGATTATAAGATAACTGGTTGATTTTTTAAAAGTATTAACATTACGTGAAGTAGTCACCACAACATTGTAAGTTATATTTTACAAATCACATAAGATGGTACGGCTTCTGATAGAGAAAGGAAAGTATCCAATTAGATTATTTTTTGAACTTTTTATCTCGGTAAATATGTGATAAAGAAATTAATCAGCACGGCTTTTGCTCATTTCGTATTGTTTTTTGTTTCGCAAAAATTCCATTTATAATTTATTTATTTATTTATTTATTTATTTATTAACCATACAGACTAAATGTCTCATTACATGGCTAAAAAAATATATATTTACAATTCTATATTTTTAAATAGGTGACTTTCTAAGTTATATAAAAATTATACAAATTATCTCATTATCACTTCCAGCATTGTAGAGGCTTGAATATTTTTTACACAGAGGTGTTAAAAATTTGACTTAGTATCAATTTATAAAACTTTGTCCGATACAAGGACCAATCTACATCAATTAAGCTGTTAAAATTGTTTAATAACTTAAGTGCATTGGCAAGGGGAGATCTTGTTGCAACAATATTGTGAGGTATATTGAACATTAATGAAGATCGTGTCCGACGAGGAGCAATATTGAATGGAATGAGTGAAAGTAAATATGGGCTGTTAATCTTATTGTTAATTATATTGTATATAAACATAATTACCATTGAGTCCCTTCTTTGTCCTAGAGACAATATTTTAAACTCGTTTCTTAAGCGAGCTGACCTAACAGAATTATAATCAGGTCATTTTTTGTGTTTTTTAAAATACAAATACCAAAGAACTTTATTCTGTACCTTTTCTAATTCTTTAAGTGTTGACATATACTCACGAAACCATATTACGCTTGCAAATTCCAATTTAGGTCGCACTAAAGTAAAATAGAGAAATTTTATTGTATTAATGTTTGTTAATGCCACTGTCTGTCTTCTGATAAATCCAAACAATTTGTTTGCCGCTGAGATCGACTGATTTATATGTTTCCCAAACGAAAAAACTTGATTGTATGTTACTCCCAAGTCTTTTACTTCAGTAACCCTAGCCAATCTCTCACCTCCCATCTCATAATCAAAAATAACTGGTTCCTGTAACCGAGTTATGGTCATAACTTTGCATTTATTAATATTAAACTCTAACTTATTAACTATACTCCATTCGTAAATACTATCAATGTCTCTCTGTAACTTAATACAATCACGTACTGACTGAATAATTTTGTACATTTTTAAACCATCTGCAAATAAAAGACACTCAGTATATTTACAAATAGAAGGAAGGTCGTTAATGAATATAATAAAGAGAAGAGGTCCTAAATTTGAACCCTGAGGAACTCCGGAATTGGCGTAAAACTTTCCTGATACATTACCTTTGTGTCGAACTATAAAACGTCTGTTTTCCAGATAACTTTTGATGAGTTCAATAAAATTATTAGACAAGCCACAAGTACTTAACTTTTTTAGTAACACATCATGATTAACGCGGTCAAAAGCTTTTCTAAAATCCGTGTATATCGTATCAAGTTGCAATTTAGTGCTTAATGTGTCAGCAACCTGGTCTGCAAAAATAAATAAATTTGTATTTACTGGCTTGTTTAGCACAAAACCGTGCTGTTGAGACATCATGTACTTTTCTATATATGAATATAACTTGTTATGTATGTATAATCTGTTCAAAAAGTTTGGCGGGAGCACACATTATTGCTATAGGTCTGTAGTTTTCAATGTTTTGTAATGTTCCAGATTTATGTATTGGTGTAATAACTGCAGTTTTCCAAATTGTAGGAAAGACTTTAGAATTAACTATGCTATTAAAAATATGTACCATCGATTCAATCAACCACTCACTACAACCTTTTAATATATAAGGTGGAATACCGTCAGTACCGGCCGCTTTCTTTGGCTTTAATTTTTTTACAGCTTCTTTAAAATCATTGTAATCTATTGATTCAATTGCGAAATAATCATTATGCAAGTAAGAACTATTACCAAAATCTAAATTATAAGTCGCTTTATCTGAGGTGTATGTAGATGCAAAAAATATACAGATAAAAACAGCTTATTTATAATATGTAGAACAACCGAAAAAAAATTCACTGTGATAAAAAATATATAAATTGCTTAAACGAGTACTGGAAAATGATTATGGTTCCCAGGGTCTATTTTACCACTAGGCCCGAGTGGCACCTGCCTTGGGTCCGCATTTTAATGGGGTCCGCATTTTACTGGGGTCCGGAATGAGCACAAAAAAAATATATTGCATTAACTTTATGCCCTATTCTAGTTTATTTAATTTAATGCCTTTTTCTAATGACGTGGCAACGTAGCATTTTTATATCGATATATCCACATGTCATCATACGATAGAGGCAGTCGCTAAGCACATTCGCCAAAGAAAGGTTCGTAAAGCATACGTCTTCAAACCCCACGGCCGATGCATATGGGTGAGACAATCCCTCTTAGCGTGCGTATCTCTTCAAAATGGTCGTGTCATGTTTATCAAAACTTTAGACAGTTCAGGTACTGTGAAGGCACAGAAGTCCAGATACTGTTCTGCTGCAATAACTACGGTGCGGTGCGAAAACCATGCCTTACCAATTTTATACAACTGAAAGTTGTAAAAGAGGGTCCAGTTGCCAATACCAACATCCAGTTCCAATTCCTACAAGGTTCCGGGAAGAACCATCTCTTAAGGAGGGAACAATGTTACGCCAATGAGTGACAGTAGGACCAGCAATCTACATGTTAGCAGGATGCCTTACTGGTGAAATGATGAGTTTGAGAGACTGTGGAAAGAGTGCATTAGCCGGCACCGATAAATGACAAGGGCGAGGAATCGAAGACAGCAAGAAGTAGCGAGTACGAGAGAGATAGAAAGAAGGAGAGATAGAGAGAAAGAGAGAAAGAGAAAGATAAAGAGAAAGAGAAAGAGAAAGAGAAAGAGAAAGAGAAAGAGAAAGAGAAAGAGAAAGAGAAAGAGAAAGAGAAAGAGAAAGAGAAAGAGAAAGAGAGAGAGAGAGAAAGAGAAAGAGAGAGAGAGAGAGTGCAGAGCAGGGAAGAAGAGTCAAGAAGAAGGGGTACTGAAGGGATCTGAGCAGTAAGTTGGAGGAGCACCTGTAGGGAAAAATCTATAAAATCGTAATGAAGCATTTTAAAGCGTATAGTCGATACGACATGCTGCTGGACGAAAAGCTCAAGGTTTCCCGATAGTTATTCCTGCCCGGAACTTAGCATGGCATAAGGAGGAAAGTTTATGCGGAGCGAGTTTATCCCTTCTCTCCAGAGGAATTCGCTTGGACGGTGAAGTTTCTCAAGTCGCGCAAGGCTCCCGGTCTAGAGAATAGTGTCAGAGGCGGTTAAATGTCTAAATCTATTGGACCCTGCGTGGCATCCCGAGCCTTGGAAAATTTCGCGGCTCGTACTCCTACCTAAAAGTGTCGGAAAATAACGGACTATTTGTTTGCTTTCGAGCATAAGCAAGTTGTGCGGACGAATTTTGCGTGAGAGAATCCAAAAAGTGATAGAGAGGTCTAGAGGATTGTTTTTAAGGCAATATGAATTTTTCAGGGGTAAGAGTCCGGTATACGATGATGGGTTGGTCCGGGAGGTGGGGGGAGGGGGATCGCAACAAGTGTGCGGTTCTGCTCCTCTTCGACGTTTGAAATGCTTGTAAAACTTAACAATGGTCCTCTGTGCGGAGTCCTCTAACAGTGAAGAGCTGTCTCGCATATTTGATGAATGTCAAGTCGAATTGTCTCTCTGAGAGGAAAATCATGGTTAAGAAAGGTGTAATTGTAAACATTACGATTTGTAATGACACGCAGTCATGGACCCCGAATTAAAAGCGGGGGTCACAATCTTCACTGGTAGCAGCAGAAGACAGGGAGGAATTTCTGTTCTGGGTATATGGTATACAAGTGTCCTCATTCAGGACTGGATGGTTTGATGAAGGCAAGATAAGCTTGCAAAATTTCATCTGAATGAAGTGGATCTTAATTCGGAGGTCTAACAATATATTACCGTCTAGTGGATGGACTAAAATGGAATGTCCAATATTTGGTACAGCAGAAAAACCCATGGCATTTGTATATAAAATATAAATATAAACAATCTTGTAAATATTAAAAAATTGTAAACTAAAAATCGAACGGTAGTAAACTATAAGTAGTTGATGTGACAGATACTGTAAATCAAAGAAATATCTCAAGCACACTGGTAGATATTTATCCAGGATAAATGGTAAGAAAAAATTATGTGTGTGCTTTTTGCTAACGAGTTTAACTTTTCTAAGTAAATGAGCCATTTGCTCACTTTTTAATTACAGTAAAGCATTAAAAGGTATATAAACATTTAAAGCAGCGGTTCTCAATGTTTTATAGTGATGTACCACCAAATACTTAATATTAGTTTTGGTACCACCTACACCTAACTGCAATACCCCTCTAACTAGTTGATCTAATTAACTATAAACCATACTAATATTTCAATCAACGCTATAATAGTGGTGCTGATTTCGTCTGTTTTTGCGTTTTGTGTACACTTCGCGTCAAAAAAAAACTGGTACAACTCTTATAACCGAAAATCGTGTTTTTCAAGTTGTGTAAGTTGATCTTGTCACAAGTGTCATTCCAATTTCTAGGGCAACGTTGCCAGTTCAACGAAAATATTATATCAAACTAGGTAAAAACGGGGCTGTGTGACAGACCACATTTTTTAGTATACTAAAAACTAAAACAATTGTAATTTTCCGTCATCTCAATTAAGTATCCATACATTGATTCGTGTTTTATTATAATTTATGAAAATATTTAAATTCAAAAATAATGATAGATAATAAATCTTGACATGACTTTAAATTATTATGTTTAATGTCAAATCGAGAGGTGTGATTGGTTTCTCGTAAATTGTAGAACAAATCTGCATTAAGTTGTGCAGAATAAATAAAACACATTGGAAAAATTAAAAATTTAATTTGAAATTAATACAAAATGAATAAGTTTTACAGTGGACAAGTGTGTAATTTAAATATATGTATGTATTACAATTCGAAATATACATTTTAAACGTTATTTTTTTGTATTTAGATTTAGTGCAATTCCGTTATCTGTGATGGCAACAACGAAGTGATTCACGAACAATAATTGTCAGTCTGAACACAGGTTTACATTGGGAAAAAAAGTGTACCAGTTTTATATGACGCGAAGTGTACCACCTCAAATAATGATATGTACCACCAGTGGTACATGTACCACAGATTGAGAACCGCTGATTTAAAGAATAGTTTCAGTAATTATTTATACTATAAACTCATATACTGGAATAAGTGTTACCTTCCCTTATTAACTTATTTATTTTTAGAACGAAAGCAAAACGCTCGGACAATTCGATTTTTAAAATAGTCATAGTATATTATAGCATCAATGTTTCGAATTTTACGGGATCTCTGTAAGTGTGACAAGCACAACTTTGATTTTTTAAAATGGGAAAGTACATTGTGTTACACCTTATTTAAAATCTTTTGAAATACTGACTATAAAAATATATAATACTTTAATCCTTTTTTTTAACCCAAAAATTTAAACGCAGAATGAAAGACTATATTATCACCGAGTCAGAGAGTCCCTTAGAATAAACAAGAAGTTTCTTTTGAATGATATATTTGAAATTAAAAGCAGACTAAATTTTCTCTTTTTTCACCCCTGTGACTTATTAACATAAACATTATAGAAGTTCTTAGGGACTTTAGACCCTCGATAAGACTGTAATATTTCATTCGTCGTTTAATTTTTTCAAAAACACTTATTAGTTTTCTCAGGATTTGACAAAAAATGATTGCCTTTAAAAAGAATTCGACCGAAATTTTGCGCCTACGGTCTCAAAAAGGATTAAAGTATTATACATTTTTGAAATCAGTATTTCAAAAGCTTTATATGAGGTGTCATATTATGATGTACTTTCCTATTTAAAAAGATCAAAGTTATGCCTGTCACCTGAAGAGGGATCGCGTAAAGTTTGAAACATTGATGCTATAATATACTATGATTATTTTAAAAATCGACCTGTTCGAGCATTTTGCTTATGTGGTACAAATAAATAAGTTAAAAAGGGATGTTACACTTATTCCAGCACACTGTATGTGTGTCTCTTCTTTACCTACGTAGTTACAAAAATATGCAAATTAAAAAATAAACTGCATTTTTTTAAGTCATATAGTTTTAACTGTAAGGCCTTTATTCTTGTAATAATATTCAGAAAACAGGCAACTATAAGGTAGATATTATCTAATATCACATCTGCCAGCTTGCGTTCTCATATCATCACCTTATATCTTTAAGATTAAACTGACTGTGGCCATGTAAACCTCAAAACAAACAAGACAAGAGCGCGAAACTGGCAGACAAAATAGTGTCGTTAAGTGTCTCCTCGGTGTGATACATCTGGACCTCGGAATGTCGCCGTACCGACAATATAATTCAAGTGAAAACAAGTAATACAAACATGTGAATAAATGTTATGCATCAGGCAACATGAATTCCCAGACTTGCCAAAACTTCTGAAAAACTCGAAACTACTGTGTCCGAGACGTAACTAAATAGATATTTACGTTCATGTCTGTATGTAGTCGAAAACTGTTGATATTTGACTAATTACTTATTGGTCGAGTACACTAGAAAAATTGTGTCATAATAATTATAACAAAACATTAAAAAAAACATATAAAGGAAGGAAAATTAAGAGCTCATAGATTCGGTAAAAGTATTCAAAAATAAAAAAACGGGTACAGTCCTGGAGACATATTCATTTATTACGTAACACACAAAATAATAACAAAAAAATTAACAGTATTTAATAATAGGTACAACTCGAAAAATACGGTACCACTTGTTTTGATGTCTATTAAGCTAGAAAGACCATTTCATAAGGGAGCCATGAAACACACCCCATATTTTTTTGCTATTTTATTGCTAATTTATTACGCAAATTAAAAATTTATTGCTTCATCCCCTTCAGAGAAACAGGTGGCCATTCCAGCTTAATATTAAGCTAGAAAGGCCAACATTCATATATCCGGAACGAAAGTAGATAGAGAGTTGCTTCCGGTGGCCTATTTTATTGCTAATTAATTGCTAATTTATTACGCAAAACAAAAATTTATTGCTTCATCCCCTTCATAGAAACAGGTGGCCATTCCAGCTTAATATTAAGCTAGAAAGGCCAACATTCATATATCCGGAACGAAAGTAGATAGAGACTTGCTTCCAGTGGCCTATTTTATTGCTAATTAATTTCTGAAAGATTGAATTTACAAGAATTTACAAACTCACCCCCTTCAACCCCTACCGATATCATCATTGCCCGGAATCCACAAAAAGTGAAAGTAACCAGTTTAAAAAGCTAAAACCAAGTACGTATTTTTTGCTTATTCATTGCTACAGGTCTAAGCCAAAAATGAATTTTCTGCTTCCTCCCCTAACGAGCCAAAATTGCTACTGCGGTTTAATACTTAAGGCAACAATACTCAACACTCCTATTTCAGGAAAGAAAGCAGATAGAGGGTCGTTTCTGGCGGCATATTTAATTTTTAATAATTGCTGAAAGATGGGGTATACCAGAATTTACAAACTCACCCCCTTCAACCCCTACCGTTATCATCGTTCCACGGATTTCACAAAGAGTGAAAATAATCAGTTTAAAAACTTAAAACCAAGTGGGAATTTTTTTCTAATTAACAGCTGCAGGTCTACGCCAAAAACCAATTTTTTGCTTCATCCCCTAACGAGAAACAATGGCTACTGCGGTTTGATCCTTATGCTACAATACCCAACACTCCTATTTCAGGAACGAAGACAGATAGAGGGTCCTTTTCAGCGGCATATTTTATTGCTAATTAATTTCTGAAAGATATGGTATACAACAATTTGCAAACACACCCCCTCCAACCCCAACCGTTGTTCTCATTCCCCGGATTTCACAGAAAGTCAAAATTACTAGTTTAAAAACCTATGACCAAGAGAGTATTTTTTCCTAAGCAACTGCTGCAGCAGGTCTACACCAAAAACGATTTTATTGCTTCATCCCCTAACGAGCAACAATGGCTAATGCGGTTGAATACTACAACACTCAATTCTCCTGTTTCAGTAAAGAAAACAGATAGAGCGTCGCTTCTGGCGGCCTATTTTATTATTAATTAATTGCTTATTTATTACGCAAATTACAAATTTATAGCTTCAACCCCTTCAGAGAAACAGGTGACTATTCTAGCTTAATATTAAGCTAGAAGAGCCAACATTCATATTTCTGGAAAGAAAGTAGATAGAGAGTAGCTTTCGGCGGTATATTTTATTGCTAATTAGTTGCTGAAAGATTGGGTATACCAGAATTTACAAACTCATCCCCTCCAACCCCTACCATTATCATCGCTCAACGGATTTCACAGAAAGTGAAAATTACCTGTTTAAAAATCTAAGACCAAGTGGGTATTTTTTTCCTAAGCAACTGCTGCACGTCTACGCCAAAAACGATTTTATTGCTTCATCCCCTAACGAGCAACAATGGCTACTACGGTTGAATACTTAAACTACAACACTCAATTCTCCTGTTTCAGTAACGAAAGCAGATAGAGCGTCGCTTCCGGCGGCCTATTTTATTGCTAATTAATTGCTTGTTTATTACGCAAATTACAAATTTATAGCTTCAACCCCTTCGGAGAAACAGGTGGCTATTCTAGCTTAATATGAAGCTAGAAGAGCCAACATTCATATTTCTGGAACAAAGGTAGATAGAGGGTAGCTTCCAGCGGCATATTTTTTTGCTAATTAATTGCTGAAAAATTGGGTATGCAAGAATTTACAAACTCACCCCTTCAACCCCCACCGTTATCATCATTCCTCGGAATCCACAAAAAGTGAAAATAACCAGTTTAAAGACCTAAAACCAAGTGGGTATTTTTTGCTTATTAATTGTTAGAGGTCTACGCGAAAAAGGAATTGTTTGCTTCATCCCCGTTACGACCAACAATGGCTACTTCGGTTTAATACTTAAGCTACAATACCCAACACTAATATTTCAGGAACGAAAGAAGATAAAGAGTCGCTTGCGGCGCTATATTTTATTGCCAATTAATTACTGAAAGGTGGGGTATAGAAGCATTTACAGACACTCCCTCTCCAACCCCTACTGTTATTTTCATCCCCTTAATTTCACAAAATGTGGAAATACCCAGTTTAGAGATTTAAATCAAGTGTGCATTTTTTTTGCTAATTAATTGCTGCAGGTCTACGCCAAAAATGGATTTTTTGCTTCATCCCCTTACGAGCAAGGATGGCTACTGCAGTTTTATAATAAACCCACAGTACCCAACACTCATATTTCATTTATAATTTTCTTAAATGCTCATTAAGAATATCTGTACAGTTCAATATTGATTTGTAGAGTTATTTATACTTTAGAGTCTATGTTAAATTGTCGATATCCATTATCACATATCTGTAGCACGTGACCCAATGCTGAGATTTTGTATATCGTTTTTTAATAACTAAATGGTAATATTATCAGATTATGTCAAATCTGTACATTTAAAATAAAGTATGCAACGTCCTTAAAAAACGAATATACTAAGACAGTTGACCATAATTTTTGCATTTATGCGTGCTAATAATAAGCTGCGAAAGAATTTAAGCATAGGTACCAAAAAATTAAAGCAAGTGTTGTTTATTTAATTTTAATTTATTTTATCTTTAATGTACATTAATAATCTGAGCGCTATTTTTTTTGTTTCTTTAACGAAAAATGATTTTTCTAGTAAATCATCGAAGCCCATCCAAGATGTGTTTCCTCTTCGATAGGTATAGGTTATGTAGTGAACACCTCGATTTTCATTAAAATCAGACAAACTGGTTCCTCCTACACCAGTGTATCCGATATCACCCATTAATACTAGCTGGTGATCGTCGTCGTGAAGTATCTTTAAATTTTTATGGAGTGTCTTTAATGGTATGGTTTTAATATCTTCATGTTCATTACAGACTTGAAGAACCAAAACATCCCCTGCAATGAATGTAAATTAATTAACTTTTGTTTTTTATAAAATACCTGTAGAGAATTTGGAATGAAATTCAGCACAAAAAAGACAAAAAGGGTGGTCATTAGCAAGCACCTAAACAGAAGTGTGAAGGTCAATGTCGACAAAACATTGACCTTCACACTGTGACAAAACAAAGATCGGGAAGGAGTGAAGGAGTAACAAGAATAACGTGCCTTGGAAGAAACCTTGATGAAACTTTGTACCACTCACTGGAAGTAAGAACACATCTGGAAAAGGAACGTACAGTGTTTTACGAAATGCAAAAAGTTCTATGCAACCTCCAGCTGGATATCTCATTGAGAACTAGAATACATAAGTGCTATGTTTTCTACATCTTCCTCTATGGGGTTGAAGCCTGGACAATGACAGAAGTAACACAAAAAAAATCCAAGCATTCGAACTTCGGTGCTACTGTAAAATGCCCAGAATATCCTACATGAGCCATACGACAAATGCGGAAGTCTTTCGGAGGGTGAACAAGGAAACAGAGCTTATGCTTATAAGAAAAAAACGGAAAATACAATTTTTTTTTATCGTAAGAAATCAAAAGTATGAACTGCTCCAACTTAACGAAAATAATCGAAAGCAAAATCAATAGCAAAAGGGTACCAGGAAGAAGACGCAACTCTTGGCTTAAAAACCTACGACAATGGACGAATATGACCTCCACAGAACTATTCAGGATGGCTGCAAATAAGATTAAATGGGAAAATGTAATGGTCAACGTCCTTAGGGATAAGGCACCGTAAGGAGAAGATAAAATATATGAGTAATTCCACATAAATTCTCTATATTTCTGTCACAGATTGTGGATTTTTTGAAATTTAGGGGCATGCTTCTGAAACCACTTTTTGTTCGTTCTTTAGGACCTGAAATTCAAGCTGTTTTGGGAATTGAAATCGAAACTTATGTCATATTATGTCCGAATTATCTTTCCTATCCTTGCTTGCATTCATTAAATGCTATTTTGTAAATTGTTTGGTACAATATATCAACACTGTCGATGTAAACTTGCACGTTAAAGCAGATGGCCTTAACACAATTTGTCTAAAGTCCAAAGTAACGTTCCTATTACCTATTTTTGAAAAAGAGACAAGTGTATTTTAGCATGTTTTTAAAGCGAAGGAACATTCCTACTAGCTATTTTTGAACAAGCGTATTTTAGAATTTTTTGCGTTTTTCTCTACTCCGACTATAATTTCAACACAAAAAAGATACAAGAAACATTTCCATATGGCATAAACAGAATTTACCTAAAACCGTAAGGAACTATCCTACAAGCTATTTTTTAATGAGAGATTAGAGTATTTTAGCATGTTTTTTTTTTCATTTTTATGCATTTATTTGTACTCGGGCCATAATTACAACGATAAAAAAGTAACAGGTCGGTAACATTTTCGATGTAAAATTTTACACTGAAAAACGTGATACTAACAGAATTTAGCTAAAGCCTGAAGGAACTTTCCTATAACCAATTTTGGAAGGAGAGATTAGAGACAAGTGTAGTTTAGCATCATTTTTCATTTTTATGTATTTATTTGCACTCTGTCCATAATATCAACCCTAAAAAAAGGATCAGGTAACATTTTGGATTTAATATTGCAGGATAAAGAAGATGACGCTAATAGAATAATTAATACAATGCTCGTAGGAACATTCATAAAAGCTATTTTTAAAGTAGATGTTAGTGGATTTTTTCTACAATCCATCTTCATGTGCCGTTCTCGTGATCAATTGATTTAAAAATAATACTTTTATAATTAAAAGTAATTTAAGAGAATACCCTTACTGTTCTTAATATTGTATTCAGCTAAAAATCTCAAACTAAATCACCAGCAAAATGGCTCATCAAAACGGATTGTAGAAAAAGTAATTAAGCTTAAAAAACATCTTAAAGTCCACTAATCTCTCCTTCCAAAATTGGTTATAGGAAAGTCTCTTCAGGCTTTAGCTAAATTCTGTTAGTATCATGTTTTTCAGTGTAAAATTTTACATCGAAAATATTACCGAACTGTTACTTTTTATCGTTGTAATTATGACCAGAGTACCTACAAATAAATGCATAAAAATGAAAAAAAAACATGCTAAAATACTCTAATCTCTCATTAAAAAATAGCTTATAGGATAGTTCCTTACGGTTTTAGGTAAATTCTCTTTATGCCATATGGAAATGTTTCTTGTATCTTTTTTTGTGTTGAAATTATAGTCGGAGTACAGAAAAACGCAAAAAATTCTAAAATACACTTGTTCAAAAATAGCCAATAGGAATGTTCCTTTGCTTTAAAAACATGCTAAAATACACTTGTCTCTTTTTCAAAAATAGGTAATACGAACGTTATTTTGGACCTTAGACAAATTATGTTAAGGCCATCTTCTTTAGCGTGCAAGTTTACATCGAGAGTGTTGATATATTGTACCAAACAATTTACAAAATAGCATTCCTAAAGAACGAAAAAAAAGTGGTTTCAGAAGCATGCCCCTAAATTTCAAAAAATACAAAACTGTGACAGAAATATAGAGAATTTATGTGGAATTACCCATATATTTTATCTTCTTCTTACGGTGCCTTATCCTTAAGGACGCTGACCATTACATTTAACCATTTAATCTTATTTGCAGCCATCCTGGATAGTTCTATGGAGGTCATATTTGTCCATTGTCCGTTTTTTCATTATAATCATAAGCTCTGTTTCCTTGTTCATCCTCCGAAAGACTTCTGCATTTGTCGTATGGCTCATGTAGGACATTCTGAGCATTTTACGGTAGCACCAGAGTTCGAATGCTTGGATTTTTTTTGTGTTACTTCTGTCATTATCCAGGCTTCAACCCCATAGAGGAAGATGGAGAAAACATACCACTTATGTATTCTAGTTGTCAATGAGATATCCAGCTGGAGGTTGCATAGAAGTTTTTGCATTTTGTAAAACACTGTACGTTCCTTTTCCAGATGTGTTCTTACTTCCAGTGAGTGGTACAAAGTTTCATCAAGGTTGCTTCCAAGGTACGTTATTCTTGTTACTCCTTCACTCCTTCCAGATCTGTTTCGTCGACATTGACCTTCACACTTCTGTTTAAGTGCTTGCTAATGACCACCCTTTTTGTCTTTTTTGTACTCAATTTCATTCCAAATTCTCTAGAGGTATTTTATAAAAAACAAAAGTTAATTAATTTACATTCATTGCAGGGGATGTTGTGGTTTTTCAAGTCTATAATGAACATGAAGAAATTAAAACCATATCATTAAAGACACTCCATAAAAATTTAAACATACCCCACGACGACGATCATCAGCTAGTAATAATGGGTGCTATCGGATACACTGGTGTAGGAGGAACCAGTTTGTCTGATTTAATGAAAATCGAGGTGGTCACTACATAACCTATACCTATCGAAGAGGAAACACATCTTGGATGGGCTTCGATGATTTACTAGAAAAATCATTTTTCGTTAAAGAAACAAAAAAAATAGCGCCCAGATTACTAATGTACATTAAAGATAAAATAAATTAAAATTAAATAAACAACACTTGCTTTAATTTTTTGAAACCTATGCTTAAATTCTTTCGCAGCTTATTATTAGCACGCATAAGTGCAAACATTATGGTCAACTCTCTTAGTAAATTCGTTTTTTAAGGACGTTGCATACTTACCCTCTATCTACTTTTGTTCCGGAAATCTGAATGTTGGCTATTCTAGTTTAATATTAAGCTGGAATAGCCACCTGTTTCTCTGAAGGGGTTGAAGAAATACATTTTTATTTTTCGTAATAAATTAGCAATTAATTAGCAACAAAAAAGGCCACCGGAAGCAACTCTCTATCTACTTTCGTTCCGGATATATGCATGTTGGCTATTCTAGCTTAATATTAAGCTGAAATAGTCACCTGTTTCTCTGAAGGGGTTGAAGCAATAAATTTTTATTTTGCATAATATAGCAATAAAATAGGCCGCCAGAAGCGACCAGCTATCTGCTTCCGCCCCTGAAGTAGGAGGGTTGAGTGTTGTAGCTTAAGTATTCAACCGCAGTAGCCATTGTTGCCCTTCAGGGGATGAAGCAAAAAAAGCGTTTTTGGGGTAGACCTGCAGCAGTTACTTAGGAAAAAAATACCCACTTGGTCTAAGGGTTTTAACTGGTAATTTTCAGTTTCTGTGAAATCTGGGGAATGATAACGATTGGGGTTGGGGGGTGAGTTTGTCAATTGTTATATACAACATATTTCAGCAATTAACTAGCAATAAAATATGCCGCTGGAAGCGACCCTCTATCTGCTTTCGTTTCTGAAATAGGAGTGTTGGGTATTGTAACTTAAGTATTAAACCACAGTAGTCATTGTTGCTCGTTAGGGGATGAAGCAAAAAATTCGTTTTTGGCGTAGACATGCGTAGAAGTTAATTAATTAGAAAAAATACCCACTTGGTTTTAAGTCTTTAAACTGGTTATTTTCAATCTTTGTGAAATCCGGGGAACGATGATAATGGTAGGGGTTGGAGGGGGTGAGTTTACAAATTCTGGTATACTCCGCCTTTCAGCAATTAATTAAAAATAAAATATGCCGCCAGAAGCGACCCTCTATCTGCTTTCTTTCCTGAAATAGGACTGTTGGGTATTGTAACCTCAAGTATTAAACCGTTGTAGCCATTGTGGCTCGTTAGGGGATGAAGAAAACATTCATTTTTGGCTTAAAAAAAGCAATTAATAAGCAAAAAATACCCGCTTCTCTCTATCTACTTTTGGTCCGGAAATGTGAATGTTGGCTCTTCTAGCTTAATATTAAGCTGGAATAGCCACCTGTTTCTCTGAAGGGGTTGAAGCTATAAATTTGTAATTTGCGTAATAAATAAGCAATTAGTTAGCAATAAAATAGGCCGCCGGAAGCGACGCTCTATCTGCTTTCGTTACTGAAACAGGAGAATTGAGTGTTGTAGTTTAAGTATTCAACCGCAGTAGCCATTGTTGCTCGTTAAGGGATGAAGCAATACAATCGTTTTTGGCGTAGACCTGCAGCAATTGCTTAGGAAAAAAATACCCACTTGGTCATAGGTTTTTAAACTAGTAATTTTGACTTTCTGTGAAATCCGGGGAATGATGACAACGGTGGGGTTTGGAGGGGGTGAGTTTGCAAATTGTTGTATACCATATCTTTCAGAAATTAATTAGCAATAAAATATGCCGCTGGAAACGACCCTCTATCTGATTTCGTTCTTGAAATAGGAGTGTTGGGTATTGTAGCTTAAGAATTAAACCGCAGTAGTCATTGTTTCTCGTTAGGGGATGAAGCAAAAAATTGGTTTTTGGCGTAGACCTGCAGCCGTTAATTAGAAAAAAATACCCACTTGGTTTTAAATTTTTAAAATGATTATTTTCACGCTTTGTGAAATCCGTGGAACGATGATAACGGTAGGGGTAGGAGGGGGTGAGTTTGTAAATACTGGTAGAACCCATCTTTCAGCAATTAATTAAAAATTAAATATCCCGCCAGAAGCGACCCTCTATCTGCTTTCTTTCCTGAAATAGGATTGTTGAGTATTGCAGCCTTAAGTATTAAACCGCTGCAGCCATTTTGGCTCATTAGGGGAGGAAGCAAAACATTCATTTTTGGCTTAGACATGTAGTAATTAATAAGCAAAAAATTCGTACTTGGTTAATCCACTTTTTGTGGATTCCGGGGAATGATGATAACGGTAGGGGTTGAAGGGGGTGAGTTTGTAAATTCTTGTAAACTCAATCTTTCAGCAATTAATTAGCAATAAAATATGCCGCCGAAAGCTACCCTATATCTACTTTCGTTCCGGAAATATGAATGTTGGCTATTCTAGCTTAATATTAAGCTGAAATGGCCACCTGTTTCTCTGAAGGGGATGAAGCAATAAATTTTTGTTTTGCGTAATAAATTAGCAATTAATTAGCAATAAAATAGGCCACCGGAAGCAACTCTCTATCTACTTTCGTTCCGGATATATGAATGTTGGCCTTTCTAGCTTAATATTAAGCTGGAATGGCCACCTGTTTCTCTGAAGGGGATGAAGCAATAAATTTTTGTTTTTCGTAATAAATTAGCAATTAATTAGCAATAAAATAGACCACCGGAAGCAACTCTCTATCTACTTTCGTTCCGGATATATGAATGTTGGCCTTTCTAGCTTAATATTAAGCTGGAATGGCCACCTGTTTCTCTGAAGGGGATGAAGCATTAAATTTTTGTTTTACGTAATAAATTAGCAATTAATTAGCAATAAAATAGACCACCGGAAGCAACTCTCTATCTACTTTCGTTCCGGATATATAAATGTTGGCCTTTCTAGCTTAATATTAAGCTGGAATGGCCACCTGTTTCTATGAAGGGGATGAAGCAATAAATTTTTGTTTTGCTTAATAAATTAGCAATTAATTAGCAATAAAATAGGCCGCCAGAAGCAACTCTCTATCTACTTTCGTTCCGGATATATGAATGTTGGCCTTTCTAGCTTAATATTAAGCTGGAATGGCCACCTGTTTCTCTGAAGGGGATGAAGCAATAAATTTTTAATTTGCGTAATAAATTAGCAATAAAATAGCAAAAAAATATGGGGTGGGTCTCATGGCTCCCTTATGAAATGGTCTTTCTAGCTTAATAGACATCTTGTTTTGTCCAGTATTGCCAGGAAAATTATTCGTATTAAAGGTCCATTCACTCACCGTAATATTTTACAAAACCTCAAAATTTTAAAGAACCGCTTGGATTGACATGTGCATAAACATAGCTAACATGTCAAAGAAAAAAAGGGATATTGTGCCGATGTCTACTTTTGCTGTGGGGGTGAGTTACACCCCTTCTCTAAAAAAATACACGTTCACAATAAATCTGGAAATAGACAAACTGACTAATTCTAAGAAACTTTTGTTCGATAGGGGTTTTTCACGTTTAAAGCTAATACTTTTCCGTATGAATGAGTTATTTACGATTGAATATGTTCATTCTTCAACAAAAAAAAAGTTTTTAGACGGATTTTTACAAATAACTCAAAAACTAAGTATTTTATTGAAAAAACGTTCTGAACAAAAATATAGCTTATAAAAAAGTGAAAAAAATGTGTATCCAAGAATTCCGTAGACTCAGTAGAGGCAGAGTTGTAGCTAGTGAACATTAGGTTCTTCTTCGTTAAATTCCAAATCGAATATTTCAACGTGAAATAACCAAAAATGAAGCACTTTTTGGGGAAAACTCACTGCAACTTTTTTAAAACGTTTAAAAAAAGATTTATTGTTGTTTTCTAAAAAGTTCCTAGCAGCAAAAGTAAATAAGTTACGCTGAAAATAAAGTTGGTCCTTAAAAAATACAAAAATCGTGAAAATCACCCTCTAATTAGAATCCCAAAAGTAATCAATAAAGTAATCGTTACAGCTTCATAAGTTGCTTTACTAGTGTATGTATTGTTTACATATGATCTGTAAGTTTCATCGGTTAAAAATGCTTCTTTGTAAAAGGACAGTAGTTGAAACGGCGTAAACGAGTCTCTAATTAGAAGTGTATGCAAATTTTGAACAACTGTATCTTGTTTTACAGAAAAACAAAACCTTGAATTATATTGAAAACCAAGCATTTTTTCAAAATTAGCAATTAAAAAAATTTTTATTTAAAACGATAAATTTATAAAATATATTTTTTTAAATAAGCACTTCGAACCGATAAAGCTTACAGATCATATACATGATACATAAGTAAAACAAGCTATAAACTTATAAGCTATATTTTTGCTTGGATTATTTTTTTCGATAACTATTCACTTTTTGAGTTATTTGCGAAAAAACGTGTTTTTTTTTTTGTTGAAAAATGAACATATTCACTTGCAAAAAACTCGAAAAATATTGACTTAGTGAAAATACAGAAGAGAACAAGTTGTTTAGAATTAGTCAGTTTATGTTTATCCACTTTCGGACTTATTTGAACGTATATTTTTTCACCCCCAAGAAGGGGTGAAAGTCACCCCCGAGAAGGGGTGACATTCACCCCGAGGGCAAAAGTCCATATCGACACAATATCAGTTTTTTTCTTCGACATGTTATGTTTATGTCACATTTCATGTCATTCCAAACGGTTCTTAAAACGTAGAGCAAAAACCGTGAGTAAACTGACTGACTATAGGATGTAAAGAAAGAATATAAAATCGTTACTTAAAAACCAGTAGAGACAGTAGAATGCATAAAAAACCGAATTTTCTTTCCAGTAGCAATTAAGAAGGTATAGTCAGAGTAACTTATATTGTGGAAATATTTTACAGGCAGCGAAATTTGATATCTTTAATTATACAATAGACCGACATCGTTTTATTAAAACAATTTTTACAAGACGGTGACAAAGTGTACCAGGTGCAGTTTATAGATGTATGTAGTTTACAGGACCTAAAAACCGACTTGAACTGCTTGAGAATCTTCTTATGGCTTCTCTTATTAACCGCGACCATTGAATATAGTTAGCCAATTGTAGTGTCAACGAAGGACAGGAAAAGACCCAGAAATTTTGTTAACGATAAGACGAAGAAAACTAGAATATCTGGGTCACCTGATGAGAGGACATAAATACGCATTACTTCAAAATATAATGCAAGGAATAATAGAAGGAAAACGCAATCCAGGCCGTAGAAGAATGCCATGGTTGCGGAATTTGAGAGAGTGGTTTGCTTGCACCGCTAATGAACTTTTTAGGTCAGCTGTAAACAAGGTCAGGATAGCTTTGATGATTTCCAATCTCCGATAGGAGTGGCACAAGAAGAAGAACAACTGTCAACCCCAGAACGTTACTTTTAAGTAATTAATTTGTTGCATATCAGAAAACAGAAACAAAATGTATGTGTCACCGTTTTAAAATTCTCGTCGGGCTGCTTTTATAAGATAGTCTAGTCGCAACATTGGTGGTCCGTGGGCACTTTTAGCTCGCCACGATTTGATGGTGATATTATAGGTTTTTTGGGTCGCTGAATCCAATGGAAGTGGTCTAGAAGCCCAAATGTGGTGCATTTAATTGTTATTAACAAATTATGGGAAAATTAGGTGTTTTTCAGGAATTATTAGAAGCCCTGTAAATAAATAGATAGTGTTAAGGTCTTCTCTGGTGTATTTTTGGTCGCTGATTACTCAAATACTAGTCGCCATTACTCAAAATGTGTTCTTAATTTGTTGATAACAAAATAATTGTTTATTCGCCGAAAAGCTCGAAATGCGTTATCTACAGCAAGTTTGTAGTCTGTTTCATAGTATTTTTATGCGCTAACTCGATTGTCAATAGTCGTGATAGAATAAGCCACGTTCGGACTTTGTTATTAATAAATTATTGCAAACATAACGGTTTATAGTACGTTTACTCACGGTTTTTGCTCTAAATTTAAAAAAACCACTTGGAATAACATGAAATTTGGCATGTACGTAGCTAACATGTCAAACAAAACAAGTGATATTGTGCCGTAGTGTGCTTTTACCATAAAGGTGAGTTTCACCCCGTTTCGGGGGTGAAAATAGAAACCTTTAAAATAGGTCAGGAATTAGATAAACTGATTAATTCTAAGCAACTTTTGTTCTATAGAGTTTTTTACTAAATCAATACTTTTCGAGTTATTTGCGAGTGAATATATTCATTTTTCAACAAAAAAACCAAATAAATCGAAAAATATTGACTTAGTGAAAAAACTGTATAGAATAAAAGTTGCTTAGAATTAATCAGTTTATCTATTCCCGGACTTTAACGGTTTATTTTTTCACCCCCAAAAGGGCTGAAACACCCCCAGGGTAAAAGCAGACATCGGCACAATATCACTTGTTTTGTTTGACGAGTTAGCTACGTGTATGCCAAATTTTATGTCAATCCAAGTGGTTTTTTAAATTTAGAGCAAAAACCGCGAGTAAACGTAATATAAACCGTTATTTTAGCAATATTTTATTAATAACAAAGTCGGAACGTGGTTTAATAATAATAAACTCTTTATTACAGAGACAAAATAAAGAAGTACAAGTACCAAATATCACAAAATAGGAAAAAAAATCTCTGTAAAAGGGACAAGAGAACAACATAGCACAACACGAATGCTGTGCCTGCAGATCAAAGCTCTGGCCCTTTTTAAACAATTAAAGAACATTTTCTGCTGGCATATATAAATCAAATATAATATAACAGCTATATTACAGTTAATTAAATTTAAATAATAGAAATAAAATAAAAAAGAAACAATACAGGTGATAGGACATGAAAAGTCATGTTTATAGGGTATTATGTGTTGACTCAAGAAGATGTAATTTCATTTTTCTTTTGAATGAGTTAATAGGTAGTTTTTTCATTGATTCAGGGATACTATCATATAAGTTGTAAATATTATAAGAGTATGACTTACGGAATGTTGTTTTGTACGTGGGTGGAGATATCAAACCTTTGGATCTGACATTAATATTGTGAACGTCTGTCCTGAACTTAATTCTGTCATATAGATATGGTGGACATTTTGTTACTATTATACGATGATAGAGACAAAGAGCATGGAGTTTTCGTCGGTTCGCCATATCAAGCCATTTAGCATCCTTAGAGGTAACACAGACGGGGCGGCGTACGTCGACTGAACCCCCGCTGAGATGTCGAAAGCGACGCATCCCTTACTATACTTTGATGCAGTAACACACACCAGACTCTCTTAAAATTTTCGATGCAGCGTCTTTCTGGCGACATATCCTGGAACCCATCCACCGCCAATCGGTTTTATGACTTCGACGGCATATCATAAATGCGTGTATCGTGGTGCAACACAGACGATTGAGCTGATTTCTAGCGAATTCTGTAGTGAGTGTTGTCAGATCGTGTTTTTGTGATGGGAAATACAGATGTAGAAAAATTAAGTAATGAAATTCAGATGAGACCAGCTATTTGGGATATGCGTATTGATGAATATTCAAACAAAATAATAAAAAACAGGCCTTATTTATTATTTTATTTATTATGCTCTACAGGCCTTGTATTTAGAATTTTATATATAATTGTATTTGATGTCTATGTAAAAATTGCTGAACTATGGTTCTCCACTATATCCTATTTTTCACCTCCTCTTTCCAGTGTGTAATTTCCATCGATACTATACCCTCCTGACACTTTCTTGCCGTCTTTTTCTTGGTCTACCTCGTCTCCTAGTCCCAACTGGTCTTCTGTGCAGTACCATCTTTGGCATTGTTTCCTTATCCATCCCCTCGACATGACCTGCCCACCTGATTCTTTATGACTTTGTGTATCTTGTTGCACTTGGTTCCTTGTAAATTGTAAAGCATCCTTAATTCTTGATTGGTGCTTCTATGCCAGCCGTCTTCTGTATCTGTATTCTTTCTCCTGAAAATAGCTCTTAGTACGTTCCGTTCTCAACTCTATATAATTTTTTCTTCTGTTTTATTTAGCACCCATGTCTCACATCCGTAGGTGACTGTTGCTCTTATTACGGTTTTGTATATTCTGGTTTTCGTCTTTCTCGATACGTACTTTGGCTTTAATTTGAATAATTTTTTTGTTAATATTAATTTGTAAAACATCACTATTTCCCAATAGATGGGGTAAAATAGAGGGGCATCAATTTAACACCTGTATTTGCTCAGTGGCGTACCATAGAATGGACAGTCTCTTAGCGTTATAAATAGTTTTTCTTAGGTGATATGCTTTCCCTCATAACTGTTCTATTTCTTGAACACAGCTCTTTAATACTCACTAATAACTCCTGAAAAGATTTTTTAGACATTATTGTAAAATTAAAAAACATCTCTGGGCCTTTATTATATTAATTTCGTTAATATAATGTGTAAAAAATCCCTTATAATTTCGTTCCTTTATGATGGGATGTATCCAATATCTGCGTTTCTTTTTTTCTTTAATCTAAGATAAAATAAACTTGCATTTATTACAAAAGCCAAATCGTCATAACTTTCAGACATCGTATCGTACAGCAGCCAACACGTGACTAAATTTGGCAATAACGAAATACAAATACTTTAAATCGTAGCATAGCTGCCGCTGTTATACCGCGCCATGTGTTTTACGCTGCCTCGACGTCGATTCGACACGCGCCGCCTGGTGTGTCCTTGCTCTTAAGCTTATAGGAGACACTCTTAGGACAAGGACACACCAGGCGGCGCACGTCGATTCGACGTCGAGGCAGCGTAAAACACATGGCGCGGTGTAACAGCGGCAGCTATGCTACGATTTAAAGTATTTGTATTTCGTTGTTGCCAAATTTAGTCGCGTGTTGCCTGCTGTACGACACGATGTCTGAAAGTTATGACGATTTGTCTTTTGTAATAAATACAAGTTTACTTTATCTTAGATTAACGCGCTGAGCTGGCCACCAGCCGTCTTACACTATCGGCCAAGAAACGCAGATGCGCCCAATACTCCACTAGGAGTGATGGTCCAAGAGAGAGAGAGAGAGAGAGAGAGAGAGAGAGAGAGAGAGAGAGAGAGAGAGAGAGAGAGATTAAAGAAAAAAAGAAACGCAGATATTGGATACATCCTATCATAAAGGGACGAAAGTATAAGGGATTTTTTACACATTATATAACGAAATTAATATAATAAAGGCCCAGAGAAGTTTTTTAATTTTACAAGAATGTCTAAAAATTTTTTTCAGGAGTTATTAGTAAGTATTAAAGAGTAATGTTCAAGAAATAACACCGTTATGAGGGAAAGCATATCACATAGGAAAAACTATTTATAACTCTAAGAGGCTGTCAACCCATTAATTGGGAAATAGTGATGTTTCACAAATTAATATTAACAAAAAAATTATTCAAAATAAAGTCAAAGTACGTATCGAGAAAGACGAAAACCAGAATATACAAAACCGTAATAAGAGCAACAGTCATCTACGGATGTGAGACATGGGTGCTAAATAAAACAGAAGAAGAAATGATAGAGAGTTAAGAACGGAACGTACTTAGAGCTGTTTTCAGGGGAAAGAAGAAAGAATACAGATACAGAAGACGGCTGGCATAGAAGCACCAATCAAGAATTAAGGATGCTTTACAAGGGACCAAGTATAATAATGATACACAAAGTCATAAAGAATCAGGTGGGCAGGTCATGTCGAGGGGATGGATAAGGAAAGAATGTCAAAGATGGTATTGCTAAGAAGACCAGTCGGGACTAGGAGACGAGGTAGACCAAGAAAAAGACTGCAAGAAAGTTTCAGGAATATAATAGTATCAATGGAAATTATAGACTGGAAAGAGAAGGCGAAAAATAGGAGAACCATAGATCAGCAATGTTTACATAATATACATCAAATAAAATTATATAATAAGTTAGTAGTATAAACTGTATTATGTAAAATTGTAAATACAAGGCCTGTAGAGCATAATAAATAAGGTAAGATAACTGTTTATTATCTTTATTTTTATGGAGTCAATAATTTTATTTTTATTAAAGTCAATCCTTCCGACTCAAGTCAATTCAAACTGGTCAATGGTTACAGATTTAATAATTCTGTTTGACTGTTTGTGAAATTGGTTTCAAAGAGTTTGAAAAATAATTTATTTAGTAGATTACTTTTTTTCCAGATAAAAATGTACCTAATTAAGTCGCCCTTTAAGCTATAAGATAAAAAAAAATAAGAATATGATGAGTCCCATATAAAAATAATTTGATATGGGAGTAATAGGCTATTGATTATATTCAAAATAAGATAGCTAAAAGGAACTACAACATTAACGGGGTTTTATTATTTGATATGGTCAATGGACATCTATATACGAAAAAACCGCGGAGTGCTACCATTTAAAGGGGTGCGTTTTTGAGAAACGGGTGAATCAGTCCCTGGGCACAGGTTACATTAGGGTGAGTTGTATGCACTTTTGGTACAAATACGTCTACATAAAAATTGTTCCTGGTTAAATTTCCTATCTAAATATAACTTTTTAAAGTCAAAGGTACCTTTTTTTTTACAAAAATATATTCAAAAGAAAAAGCACAAAGAAACCGAAAAGAAAGAAATTTTGTTTTTTGTCCCATAACTTTTGTCCACGGAGATATAGGTATAGACATTGCTTCGCAGAAAAAGAACTTGCATATTTTGTCTTTAAAATTATGTTTGGTAGAGGTCATTAGGATTTACAGTTTTCGAAATATGATTTTTTAAAGTTCGCCACTCACAGCAATTTTGGGCAATTTTCCTTGTTATTTCGCAAATATTGTTCTGTAACTTTTTTCTACGTAACAATAGGTATATGCAATGGAACACGTAATATCAATAGAAATCAATTACCTTTAAAATGGTTTACTGTATAACGTTGTACGACTTTTTTTAAAGAGATTATGGTTTTTCAAGGTTTTATACTTTTAACGATTTTTTTATAATATAACATAAAAATAAAATAAAATTATTATATAATATATTATATTATTATATAATACCTAATATAAAAAATATATTATTTTTTACATTTTTTTACGATTATTTTTGAAATTTCTCATTATAACTTTTTTTTTTCTTGTACATGAATATACTATCTATATATTGCGCAACAATGAGGGCTTACTTACTGTTCTTTTAAATGGTGTATCATCTATATTTAAATACATAATGGAAACCGAGTGATTCTTTAATGTTTTTTACCTGTATTATTTAAAATTATTTCTTTTCCAAAAATTTCATAAACATTAGTCTTAAAAAACATCACTTTAGTTAAAATTATTTAAACGTTGACATTTAAAAAATTTTCAAAATCAAAGTCCATCTCTTCGTCAGCATTAGCTTCAATATCTTCCTCTGACACCTCAGTTATCTTAGAGTTCCCACAATTAGTACCCATGCACATGCACCCTTTGCAGAATATTGAACAACTTATTCCTATCTTCCTATAACCGCAGTTTTTTGTACATCCTTTGGTACATTTACATGCTATTTTTTCAAGCAAAGCTTGTCAGTGGTGCAGGAGCTTTGACAGTAAATATTGGAATTAATCCATATTTTGAAGTTTGCCCCGCCGAGTCAAGTGAATCCAAAGTATTACCTATAAAATATAAGATTCAATCATAACACACAATCACATAAAAAAGTTATAATGAGGAATTTAAAAAATAATCCTAAAATCAAAAATCGTTGCAAGTACTTATTACAATTTGAAAAAGCATATCTTATTCAAAAATAACCCTAGAATTTTTTATAGTACACCATTTTAAAGTAAACAGAATAAGCTTTCTTTTTTATTATATAATATATATTATATAGAAAAAAAGTTACAATGGGAAATTTAAAAAATAATCGTAAAAAATATAAAAACTCGTTAAAAGTATAAAGTCTTGAAAAAGATAACCTCTTTAAAAGAAGTCGTACAACATTCTACAGTAGACCATTTTAAAGGTAATTGATTTCTATTCCTCCTACCTGTACCATTGCATATACCTATAGTTACGTAGAAAAAAGTTACAGAGCAATATTTGCGAAATAACAAGGAAAGTTGCCCAAAATTGCTGTGAGTGGCGAACTTTGAAAAATCATATTTCAAAAATTGTAAATCCTAATGACCTCTACCGAACATCATTTTAAAGAGAAAATATGTAAGTTTTTTTTCTGTGAAGCAATGTCTATACCTATATCTCCTTGGACAAAAGTTATGGGACAAAAAACAAAATTTCTTTCTTTTAGGTTTCTTTGTGCTTTTTCTTTTGAATATATTTTTGTAAAAAAAAAGTATCTTTGACTTTAAAAAGTTATAATTAGATAGGAAATTTAACCAGGAACAATTTTTATGTAGACGTATTTGTACCAAAAGTGCATAGAACTCACCCTAATGTAACCTGTGCCCAGGGACTAATTCACCCGTTTCTCAAAAACGCACCCCTTTAAATGGTAGCACTCCGCGGTTTTTTCATATATAGAGATTCATTGACCATATGAAATAATAAAACCCCGTTAACGTTGTAGTTCCTTTCTATAGTACATAATCAATAGCCTATAAAGAATTCAAGTAAAAATATAGTTCGAGTCTGTAATTTCCATCATTAAACAAGATTTGGCAACACCCACAACAAGAAACGCCAAAGAACCGCTCAATCGTCTGTGTTGCACCACGATACACGCATTTATGATATGCCGTCGAAGTCATAAAACCGATTGGCGGTGGATGGGTTCCAGGATATGTCGCCAGAGAACCGCTGCATCGAAAATTTTAAGAGCGTCTGGTGTGTGTCACAGCATCAAAATATAGTAAGGGATGCGTCGCTATCGACATCTCAGCGGGGGTTCAGTCGACGTACGCCGCCCCGTCTGTGTTACCTCTTATACTTCCTAATACCGTAAATAAATCTAAGGCATGACTTCTGCACTTTTTGTATTCTATTTATATCAAACTGGTCAAGACAAGGACCATACACGACATCTCCATAATTGAAATGCGATAAGACTAAAGACTCCGTTAGTAATATTTTATGCCTAGAGCTTAAAATATGTCGATGCTGAAATAATATTTTTATTGAACTGTATGCTTTTTGAATACAAGCCGACACATGTTTTTTAAATTTAAGATCAGAATCTAGGAATAAACCCAAGCTTTTGGAGACATCAGTGCAATTAATTTTATTATTTTGCAACAAAATTTGAATATTTCTCCTAATACTGTCTTTGTTTTTACCGAAAACCATAGCGGATAATTTAATATGATTTAATTTTAGTTGATGTTTTTCAGATTCAATTACGAGTTTAGATAAATCACTATTAAGCTTTTCTGAAGCACTTGCCAAATCAGTAGGAGAGAATGTATAATCACTTGAGTATCATCAGCATAACAATGAACACTAACATTATCTAAATTGGATGTTAAATTAGAAATATAAATAATAAAAAGAAGTGGCCCAAGGATAGATCCTTTCGGAACACCTCTAGATATATTAATAAATCAGAAGCTCCACCGTTAGTTTCGACATATTGCTGCCGATTACTAAAATAATTTTTCAATAATTTAATCGCGTTTAACGAAAATCCGACATAGTGTAAAATACCAAACAGTAATTCATGAGAAATAGTATCAAATGCCTTAGAGAATCAATACAGTACATTTATTTAGGTCTGTCCCTTTTAGAATATCATCCACAATATTTAGCAAAGCAGTGCTACAGCTATAGCCACTGCGAAAGCCAGACTGGAAGGAAGGAAGTATTTTATATTTATCTAAGTGACTTTTGATTTGGAGACACATAATTTTTTATGTTTAAGCTATCACGACTAGTGGAAATAGATTAAGCGTATAAATATACTATGAAAAAGATTAAAAACTTGCTGTAGATAGCGCATTTCGAGCTTTTCGGCATATAAACAATTATTTTGTTATTAACAAAATAAGAACATATTTTGAGTAATCGTGACTAGTCGCATTCGATTCAGCGACTAATAATACACCAGAGAAGACCTTAACACTATCAATTTATTTATAGGGCTTCTAATAATTCCTGAAAAACATCTAATTTTACCATAATTTGTTAATAACAATTAAACGCACCACATTTGGGCTTCCCGACCACCTCCATTGGATTCAGCGACCCAAAAAACGGGACCCCCTATGTTGTGACTAGACTAAGACAGTTTTAGTTCAGAAGCAGGTCGTTAATAGAGTGTAGACTGTTATTTACATTCAGAATAGAATATTTTGCTTAATATAATGTGATAAAAATCTAAGGGTTCTTGTAAGCGAGCTCGCATACCAAAGCAATATCCTACATCGCATGTGGCATGCATTGCGAAAAGTTACGTACTGAGTGTCACATCTGGTTTTCGGTGAATCTTTGGTGACTTTCGGTGGAATTTCGTTCACCGAAAACCAGATGTGACACTCAGTGCGTATTTTTCCGCAATGTATGTTATGCGATGTATATTGCTTTGGTTTGCGAGTTCCCTAAGGTGAACTTTAAATAAAAATTATTAATTTTACCACATAGGATATGTCCTGCTTTAACGGTATATCTAAGTACATATTACATTTTTATTTAGCAGAAAAAATCAGCCGCCAAACCATAGCTTAAAGCCGAGCTACCAAAACCTGCAAATCTGACCGTTTCACTATATTTCTTACTTAGACTATGTATACTGATCGCCAATATGACAGCCTAACTTCAGCTAAGCGACTACTGCTCCAAGAGAAAAATAATTATTGATTTGAGAAAAACGATATGCCAGAACTTCATATAGTGGAGTCACTGAAGGTTTTCACCTCCGATTTCGTTGAACCTCCATCGATTTTCATGAAAATTGGTAAGTAATTAGAAGATACCTCAAGAAACAAAGGTGACATGATGCCAACTTGCGCTTTTACCCTGGGGGTGGATACCACCCCTTCTCAGGGGTGAAAATTATATTATTAAATATAATACCATAAGTCGATAGAGGGACAAATTATAATCAAAATTTGTTATATCAAGTTATTAATATAAATCAACACATTTTGAGTTATTAAAGACCAAAGATTTTATTTTTTAGTAAAAAAAATGCATATTTGAAATCGGTTCTTCACGTATAACTCAAAAAATATAAGCTTTTGCAAAATAGTTATTCTTACCGAAATTGATGATAATAAAAAACTGAATACACTCCTCACTTAAAGAACTAAACTAATGTTAGTTCAAAGTAAGTTATTGGCAATTGAATGTGTATTTTTTTCGATGAGTACCCAAATCTAAGTATTCAAGCTTAAATAACGGGAAAACGATGCATTGTATAAAATATACCTGTCAATCATTTGTCAACGAACTTCAGAATAGCTATTAAATGAGCTTCTGAACAAGTTAATGGCGTCAAAATTAAGCAAGTTATGATGAAAATAAAAGAACCCTTTCGATTTTTTTAGGAAAAAGTGAAAAATAAAACATACGCCATTTCCACAAAAATTAAAATTTATAGTAGTCCTTACAAGAACTTCTTTATATTAGCATAAGTAATGATTTCAATAATTTTGACCAGTTTAGAATGCATATTTAAAAAAAAAAGAAATAATTTAAAAAAATCATAATTTTTAATTATTGTAATTTTCATATTCTTTTGATAATAACTCCAAAAATACTCAAAATACGTAAAAAATTAAGTTAACCCAAAATTTAGTTTTTTCTGTGTCAAATATTTTACTTGTTTTACTATTTCCATAGGGTAAAAAATAACCGAGATAGAAACGTTTAAATCTTAAATTTTGCTGTGAAAACCATGCAACCGGGGCCATTTAACCTTTTATTTTAAAAAAACTAAGGTGTCTAAAATATTAATTTTAACGTGGTTAAATAGCCCTTGGAAATAATTTTCAAAAGGTTTTTAGGTAAACCTGATATCTTAAAAACAGATGGAGTTATTAAAAAAAAATAACATTTTTTGGAAACATTTTAAAAAAATAAATTTTGAAAAAATTTTGGTGCATAAATTTTAATCCTATCAATATTATGTTCGGGGGCTCGTTTGATAGATACATATTTTTAAGTACTTTGACAAATGTTTAATAAGTTTATGTTATAAAATGCATAATTTTATAACATACGTGGCAACGCAGCATGCACGTGTAAATGTCTGAAAGTGAGCTCCGATATTTTGAATCAAATTACTAATTTAATGTTCACAAAAATTGTTACTAAGTCACATTATACCGTCATTAGTGTCTAAAGTTTAGGTGGGTATAATTCAGTGTTGGAAAAAACATCATCTATTATCTACCTACGAACATCTTGAAAAATGGATAAAGGAACCCGTAGCCGAAGCATATCTTTGCCCGATGATAGAACGTTGGAAATGCTAATTGAAAAGGTATACAGCAAAATTGTTAAAGATCTTAATGAAAGGCTTATTAAAGTTGATGAGACATTGGTTTGCCTAAAAACTACTGTAGATAAAATTGACAGTAGGGTTGTTAGTAATGACAATAGGATTATAAAAAATGAAGCCTATTTGGATGGTATTATGCAGGTTAGACGGAATAATACTCTCAGAATATATGGGTTACCAGAACAGGAACAGGAGAATTTGCCTAGGGTGGTTAAAGAATTAATCCATTCAACAATGAAAGTCGAGAACTTAAGTGAAAATGATATCAATAATGTGTATCGACTGGGAAAGAGAGAGGTTGATAATAATAAACCAAGAATTGTTTTACTCGAAATGGTATCCTATCTAAAGAAGAAAGAAATTTGATTTCAAAAAAGTTGTTAAACGGTACTGTACTTATTAATCAATGACGGTACCCACATATTTATTAGTGAAAACCTTACCAAGCCGCAATATCAGCAACTGAATGCAGCAAAACAAAAATACGGTAAACAAAATGCATGGTCCAGGGATGGCAAAATCTTTATTAAGAACGGAGGTATCAAAAATATTACGTCGCACCAAGATCTTTAAATCAGCTACTTAATGGTAAACGTGGCAACGTGACAAGATGGAGGTTTGGTCATTATCTGCGTAGTATATAGTACAAACTATTTGGTACCTTCATTTATCTTTCCACTTTTTATGGTAGACACGTTTTTTTATTTTAATCTAATTTAGATACTAATGTTTAGTTTTTTAATGTATTTGGGAACTCCTCATTTTGTTAATGATCGATCAGTACTTATAATTATTGATTTCTTTATTTTTAATTATGGTATTATATATGGTAACAACTTGTTTTGTATTTAGTTAGGTTTTTGTTTTAAGTTTTGCGTCCAAGTATATTAAATTAAGTAATTATTTTATATAAGTTTTATAATCAATTATGGAGCTCCAGAGTTTTTTTAATGAAAATTAGCGCTTATTACCAAAATTCGAGAGGTTTAAGGACGAAAACGACAGATTTTTACCAAAGTTTGTTGATAGAAACCTTTGATATTATTGTTTTGACGGATACCTGGTTAAGTAATGACATTAATGATTCTGACGATAGGGACCTTTTAAGGACGCGTAAGGCAAGAGGCGGAGGTGTTCTGATTGCAGTTCATAAAAAATATAAATCTAAACAAATCTTAGTAAATACTGAATTAGAGGTACTATTCGTTGAATTGGATGTATTTGGAAATAAATTAATTCTTAGTAACGTATATTTGCCCCCCCCCCCCCCAGTCGAGCAATAACGATTATATAGCTTTTGTTGATCTTTTTTCGTACATAGATAATACAATGAACACATCTATTTTAGTTTTTGGAGACTTTAATTTACCTTGTGTAACCGGTGTTGACTATAAATTTGAAAACAACACTTCTCTCAAATATTTGTCAATTCATGAATTAATTAGTATGTATGTATAACTTTCAGTCTTTCAATAACATTGTTAATGAGGATGTGCGAACCTTAGATCTAATTTTGAGTAATATTGATATTTTAGTTGGTAAAAATAACTATCCATTTACAAATGAGGATAAGAAACATCCAGTTTTGAGTATAGAATTTAACATGATAGAGACAGGAACAATCAATCATCATGAGATGAATAATCTAACTAACCAATTTAATTTAAAAAAAAAACCAATTTCCCTATGTTGTGTGATTTATTGAGGAACTGTAGCTGGGATAATTTAGGATGTATACAAGATATTGACATTGCAGTTGGCTATTTTTATCATAAAATTTATGAAATATTTGAGGTGTGTGTACCTAGATTTCGAACTAAGAGTAGAATAAACAAATTTCCTGTGTGGTTTACTCCAGACATTATTCGTTTGCAAAGGGAGAAAGAGTTTCATAGGGGTATGCAAAATGCAGCGGTTTATCATGTAACTGAATATAAAAGACTGCGAGCACTTTTAAAAAATAGGATCAGGGAAGCGCATGACTCATATATACATAATGCCGAAAACAGTATCAGTACTAGCCCTAACTTATTTTGGAATTTGGTAAATGGAAACAATAAAGCGAGTATTGACACTGAATATATAATTAATGGAAACAATGAAATAATTTCTGACATTAAAACAATTTCCCAAGAGTTTGCTGATTATTTTAAGTCTATATATGACCTAAATCTTCTAAATACGATTTAAGTTTTATTAATTCTAGTCACAATAATTCTCCTTTGCTCAGTTTCACTAAAGTTACAGTGCGTGATATACATAACGCATTTTCAAAATTAAAACCAAAGCTTTCTTCGGGACCTGATGGTATTCCGGGGTATATGTTTAAAGCATGTCGCGACTACCTTACATATCCTCTAATAATTATCTTCCAAAAAATAGTAGAAAATAATTATTTTCCGAAATTGTTTAAAATGACTAAGGTAACTCCTATCCATAAAAAAAGTTCACGAAATGATTGCAAAAATTACAGACCTATTGCAATTTTGAATTGTATAGCAAAAATTTTTGAACACATCTTACATGAAAAAATGTATGCACATGTACAGAAAATGATATGCCCACAACAATATGGATGTTGTAAAAATAAATCTATTGAAGCTAATTTATTATTATTTACTAATTATATTAATGATGTCATAGTCAACAAGAACCAGGTAGACGTGGTATACACTGATTTCGCCAAAGCCTTCGATAAGGTCAACCATGATATTCTATTAGAAAAATTATTGTACTTTGGGCTAAGCAATTCAATGCTAGAACTTTTTGTAACATACTTGACATATAGATGGCAATTTGTATCATATAAAGGAGATAAATCGGAGGTTTTCCTGGTGGAATCAGGTATACCACAAGTTTCAAATTTAGGACCGCTATGATTTTTACTGTTTGTAAATGAATTACCTTATTTTATTACATCTCGGTGCCTTTTATATGCGGATGATTTAAAAATATTTAGAGAAATTAAAGATTTGAATGACTATTTTCAATTACAGTACGATTTAAACGAGAATTATGATTGGTTAATACGTAATAAACTGTATTTTAATTTGAACAAATGTACGATCATGACATATAGTCGTCAGGCAAACCCTAGTTATTTTATGTACAATATGGGAAATAATAACTTACATAGGGTCAATGAAGTGACGGATCTTGGTATTACGTTTGTAAATAATTTAAGTTTCAACTTACATGTGCAAAATATTATGTCTTAGTCATACAAAATGATGGGACTTATTAAACGTGTAACATATAAATTTCATAATATCGACTCAATTAAACGGCTCTTTAATTCATTTGTTAGAAGCAAATTAGAATTTGGGAATATTGTCTGGAGTACCTTAATAAATAGTGGTAACATGCGCCAAATTGAATCAATTCAAAACAAGTTTATTAAATATTTATTTTACAAAAAGCATAAAATATCGCCAGAATATGATTCGTATCAACCATTAAGAAAAGAATTTAATATAAAAAAAATTAGAGCAAAGAAGACTTCAACGTTGTTTAATTTTTCTCTATAAACTATGTAATCACTTAATAGACTCGCCTGATCTTTTTGGGCAAATACAATTTTATATCCCGGATCACAGAACCCGTCCAAGAAACATTATTTTTTGTAAACAATTCTAGCCCACTTAATAAAATGTGCCAAATTTACAACGATTTAACAACAATGTCTGGAATTATTTGGAATAAACTTACAATTATTTAAACGTCTATTGCATGAATAATATAAAGAGAGGTTTTTTTTATTATTATTTTTAACGTTTTTGCTGGTAACCATCTGTCGTTTTTGTCTCTATTACCTCGAATTATTACATTATGTGCATGTTGTACTAAACTGTTGTCATTGTAGATACGGATACATGTAAGTAGGGAAACCTGTCTGTATCTGTTATTAATAAATAAATTTTCCCGTTATTTCATCTTGAATACTTAGATGTTTTTACTCGCCGAAAAAAATATATATTCAGTTACCTATAACTCACTTTTATTTAACATTAAAAGGTTTTTCTAGTAAAGCGTTTATTTAGTTTTTTTATTAGCTTCAATTTTGGTAAATAACTTTTTTGTAAAAACTTATAGTTTTTGAGTTATTGATGAAAAATTGGTTAAAAACATGCATTTTTTCAAGAAAAATTAAAATCTTTGATCTTCAATAACTTAAAAATTTTATTTATTTTAATAACCTTATATAACAATTTTTTCTTAGAATTTGTCCCTCTATCGAATTATGGGGTTATTTTCAATAAAAGAATTTTCACCCACGAGAAGGGGTGACATCCACCCCCAGGATAAAAGCGCAAGTTGGTACCATATCACCTTTGTTCCTTGAGATATCCTCTAACCAGTCACCAATTTTCATGCAAATCTATGGAGGTTCAACGAAATCGGAGGTAATAGCTCATATCCACCTTCAGTGACTGCACTAATTTTGCACTGCGGCAATTTTGTTGATTGTATTTTATGTAATTGTCCTATATGACTTGTATGTTGATTATGTTTTATGTACTTACATGACTTGTCCTATATCGCATTGTGATCTAATTGGATGAATAAAGATATTCTATTCTATTCTATTCTCTTCTAATAATAAAAATACTAGAAGCAAATACGTATATACAGTAACATTAGATGAAACCCAGGTACAACTCAGATTAACAAAATAGGTTTAGAGTAAAATCGTAAAATAACTATATTGCTCTGTAACATTTATCCACCACTCAACCATGTACCTATCAGTGTACTGTGGTAAGGATGATTTTAGGGGAGATTCTAGTTGGATCCCCGTGATTAATAGTAATTATATAAAATAGAATACAATTTCTTTTTCATATACATAGGTTCGTGCTCAGGAGGTGGATCCCAAAAACATGATGCGCATCAAATGCGACGGAAATGGTGTGTACTGGAAATTGAGAAAATAAATATAATATATCCAATGTCTTTTGGTCATTTAGGCTAGGACGTCAATAAATTGAAACAATGGTAAGATTGCCTAAGCTTACAATAGGAGCTGCAGTGCAGCTGCACATACTTACGTAATCGGATCAAAATAATTTTAGGAGTACTTTTAGGAGTAATTTTAGGAGAATAATTTTAGGAAAGAATTCTCTATAGCATATTCCTAAAACATTTTGAGTTAGTGTAAAATGATTTGAGTTAGTGTAAATAGTAAATGTTAGTGTAAATAGTAGTCATGTGCATGGTTAAGTCATGCACTGAATGAGTCCCGGCGCATATTGAACCTAAGCGAGTCACAACCTGCGCCGTTGGGACGGGTGACCTGTGCAGTTATTTTTCTAGCGTGCCGCATATTAAACACAAACACAAGCTAACCCGACCGTCGGCGTCGGCTGTCGCCGTAACGAATAGGGACGGGCTAAATAAGTGCAAACGTGTAACGGTACTATTGATACCGGTTCTCAGTGGTACTGAGTACAAATACTGATTACAAAATACTGATGTATCTGATCCTTGTACTGAATTGAGTAGGCAACTAAAAATCGGTAGTTCCGTACATGTAACTAGTAACGTTTTAAAAATATCTTACACGTCCCTAGTAGTCATAGCGGTATGACTTTCGAAAACATCGAATTTGATCATAAGCGGGGTGCATAAAAAGATATCTTACACTGAGTATTCTATTTCTACATACCTTTATAATAACAAGCATAAGTTACACACTGCATTGATTGTGATTGCAAAAACGGTTCGCATGTTTTAAATAAGATTTTTGCTGATTATGTTTTTGCTAAAATATTAAATAACACAAAAAATACAATTCACAACCATCATTTAATTTTTAACGATAAACAAAAGTCTAATAAGTATATAATGACAAGTTTAAAATTGACCGACTTTGTCGATAACAGTGTCATTAATAGATATTTTTTACCATGAATCATTTTCCAATGATTGTGTGGATTTAAAAATACATACTAAACAATTTTTTGATCTGTATAAAGGAGATTATAATTATGACACATTATGGTACTCCTTATTTTTCAAATAATATGCTCTTGTAAACGCATAACTTTGATTTATTGGCAAAAGCCACACTAACAGAGCCGTGCGGTAAGTACATCTTTTCAATATGATGCAAGTCTTCGAAATGCCGCCTCTTAAGTATTACAGAAACTTAACTTTTATTTTTATTAAATGAACCTACACAAAATGAAGGACACCTTTTATTTTAAAAGCAAAACATACTTTATAGACCTGGATCCAGCAAACTGAAAATTTGTTAGTAGCTTAACGGTGTCTATTCGGATAAACTTTGATGTACAGGAACACTGGAACAGGGGAAGGTTTAATAGTGGAACAGTTAAAAAATTTGGAACGTCACATTACGAAAATGTCCCATGTATTTTGTCGGACAGAACAACCAATCGATTTGTTACCCTATCATTAAACTCTCATTCAAAAATCAGACTGCTATTACTAACCAACATGATTCCTGTTATTTGACATGTTCTTCCTGTTTCACTCATTAAAATGCCCAGTTAGTAATAAACACCAGTCTAATTTTTCCATGAGAATTTAATGAAATGGTAACAAATCAATTGGAAGTTCTGTCCGACAAAATATATGGAACGTTTTTGTAGTCTGACGTTCCAAATTTTTAACCTGTGCCACAATTGAAACTTCCCCTGTTTCAGTGTTCCCGTACATCAAAGTTAGTCTGACGAGACACCGTTAAGCTATTAACAAATTTTCAGCTTGCTATTAATCAACTTTTTGTTGGTATGCGGGATCCAGGCCTAGAAATACAATGTCACAAATGATGGCGTAATCCCTTTTCTATAGGTATAAAAATTTTGTAAATATCATTAATTTCTTAAATCTACACAACATTATCATTAAAAACCGTTAAGCATATCTGTGAATATCGCACAACCCTCAAATAAAATGTGTCATCATAACGGGCTTGTTCATGCTTAAAAATAAAATATGTAGACAAGATATAAATATATTATTGTGTTTGCATTTTATCAATCAAAAGCAAAATGAAAATTAAATTAAATTTTTTTAATAACGCGGGCACATAAATTTGATACACCCTGTATATTGAGCTGTTTTAAAATTTATTAGAATTTAGTGAATGTAAATAGATTTCTCTTTAACGAGCTTTCCGCGGAACCATTAAAGACTTTTGTGAATAATTAAAGTGAAAAGAACTATGTATTTAGATTTAAAATGGAAAAAAATTGTTTACTGTATAGGTAATTATTAATATTTCTCGAAATTGATAATTGAAAAGAAAGTTGGAATTTTAATATCTTCATTTCAATACGAGTATATGTGGGAGAGTTTCTCCGAAAGTAATTAGGATTGTCGGAACAAATTTGAGGGTGACTGTTGTTTGTCAAATGGAAAAGTCAATGTTTTGATTCTTGGAATGTGGAAGGGGAAAAGATGGATTGGATGATGGAGAGAGGTTGAAAAATTATTCATTATGTTGTTGGCAGCGAGAAAGAGCGGTCTCGACGTGTTAAGTGCAGAGATAGTTAGCATATATCAGTGGCTGGTTGATAGTGGAGAATAGTGTTGAAAAGTGGAACGAGAGACAGATCAAATCGAGACGAAATACCTCTTTGATTCTGTATTATTGTGAGAAGAAGAGCAGAGAATTTTTGGAGTTTTGTTTGAATCGAGAACGTGTCAAAAAGACACGGTTTGTTGGAGAATAGTGCTGGTATGCTGATAGTTTTGAAGCTGGACAACGGAGAGAGGCTTTGATGAGTAGTTTTTAACATAATCAACGAGGGAGAGCTGTTTGGGGTCACGAGAAGACATCCGAGTGAGGGAAGCAAAAGGTCAGTCAATTTATGTGAAAGAGATTTTTATGTTCGGGAAATAGATTTTTGAGTAAAAAGCATATGAATTAAAATTCCAATATTTCAAAATATAAATAGTAAATATAGGTAATCTTGCGAAGACATAAATTTGTTTGGTTTAGTTTGTTTTACCAAAGTCATAGGGAACAAACCGATAAATTGTTTTTTTGTAACGATAATAAATTTAAGTGGTATAAATTTCATTCGGACATCTGTGTCCACAGGTTTTTAGATTCGATAGATTTCAGAGTATTAATTTGATAAATAAAAGACAATTCTGTATTTTTATTTTAATATTTTGCTTTATTTCTTTTCCCTATTTTATCCCGATTAGGATCAACTCAGAGATACTGAACCCACGAGAAAAGATAAGTATAACGTGAGATAATTTGGATTTTTTTTAATAGTATAAAAAAGCACCCTGAGATTTTTTATTCAATTTTGATGTATGATTTGCGACAATTAAATAATTAATCAAATAAATAATAATTAATATAAAATAAATAAGAAGCAGATCACAACAATATGTAATAGGTAAGCAGTTTTTGCAACGACGCGACATTCCAATCACAATCAGTGTTGTTTATAATAATAGTAATTCCGAACGAGTTCTATTAGCTTTTCTACGTCCATCTCGAAAACAAAACCGCAACTGAGAATTGAGTCACGCGTCCCACGACACCAGAAAACTGTACGCCGATGACAAACGTTCGCATGCTAGACCTGGCACTGCATTCACTGATATTAGGATGCGCAGAACTCTCTACGCACCTCGCCGGTGCCAGGTTGTGTTCGCTTTGAATCATGGATTAAAGAACAATGTGTAGAAATGGAAAACTATGAAAGAAAGTATGACACATTCAATATACATAAAAAGGTAAAAGAAATTACAGGGACCCAAAGAAGACATCAAGTAAGTCTGCTTAAGGACAAAGACGAAAATATTATAGACTTAACAGAGAAAATTAATAGATGAAGTGAATACATAAGAGAATTGTTTGAGGACAACAGAAATAACATTGTCCAGGTAAATGGTGAAACGGAACCTGAAATCCTAAAATGTGAAGTAGAAATGGCACTTAGAAATTCCAAAACTGGAAAGGCAAATGGACCCGATGAGGTTCCTACTGAATTAATAAAGCTCTTGAATTATGAATCAATAGGTATAATATTGCACTTATTTAACACAGTATACAATACTGGTATTATACCTCAAGAGTGGCTGTTGTCTACATTCGTTACACTGCCAAAGAAATCCAAAGCAAAAGAATGCTCAGAACGTCGAACAATATCTTTAATGAGCCATCTACTAAACATATTTCTAAAAATCATGCACAACCGAGTTTCAGCAAAGATGCCTAGACGTTAATCAAGAAATCCATGCATGTTTTTGTTCCATCGATTTTGAAAAAGCGTTTGACAGAGTACGCCACGATAGGCTAAGAGACATTCTTGAAAGAAAAGACATAGATAATAAAGATCTGCGAATAATTCTCAACTTATATTGGAATCAGAAAGCTAACATCAAAATAGAAAATGAGATATCAAAAGCAATAGAAATACGTAGAGGAGTACGACAGGGATGCATTTTGTCACCACTGCGTTTTAATGTATATAGTGAAAGCATCTGCCAGGAAGCCCTTTTGCAAACAAATGAAGGAATTGTAATCAATGGAGAGGTTGTAAATAATATTCGATACGCTGACGACACTGTACTAGTTGCAAGAACAGTAGAAGACTTACAACGATTACTTACAAACATAAATATTGCTTGCAACAATTATGGTATAAACATTAATATCAAAAAAACCAAATATAATATGGTCTTCAGTAAAATCATGACACAACCAGCACATATTAGTATAAACAGCATTGAAATTGAAATAGTATCAAGTTACAAATACTTGGGAACTTTAATAAACGAAACTGGAGACCAAAACAATGAAATAAAAAGACGTATCGAAATTGCCAGGGCCACCTTCATAAAGATGAGAAAATTCTTCTGCAACAGAGATAGAAGCATCCCTCTATGATGAAGAATGCTAAGAGGCTACGTATTTAACACGCTACTATACGGTGTAGAGGCCTGGACTCTCAAACAGAACAACATAAAAAATATTGGAAGTTTCGAGATGTGGTGCTACCGTCGAATGCTGAAGATATTTGGGTTGAAAGAATCACAAACCTTGAAGTAATACGAAGGATAGGAAGAGACCCAGAAATTTTGTTAACGATAAAACGAAGAAAACTCGAGTATTTGGGTCACCTGATGAGAGGTCATAAATACGCATTACTTCAAAATATAATGCAATGAAAAATAGAAGGAAAACGGAATCCAGGCCGTAGAAGAATGTCATGGTTGCGGAATTTGTGAGAGTGGTTTGGCTGCGCCACTAATGAACTTTTTAAGTCAGCTGTAAACAAGGTCAGGGTAGCCTTGATGATTTCCAATCTCCGACAGGAGTGGCACAAGAAGAAGAAGAAGAAGAAGCATGGTTAAGTGCTAGGTTTAAGCTGGCTAAAAATAATTGAGGAATACCTTTGGGGAGAACTCAACAAACATTAGTTTTCAGATAGTCGAATATTATAAGAGAGAAAATTTTGCCGGCAATATTTTACGACTCGGATGAAAGTTTGTTGCCTTTTTCGGAATGCCGGCAATTTTCACCAATTAAATTTTGACAGTTAAATCACGAGACGTCAGTGACTGATTTTGTCAAAATTTCATAATCGAAAATTGCCTAAAGGCAACAAACTTAAATAAAACACGAAGAAAATTTTGCCGGTAAATAATTTTAAACAATTTTGTCATTTGAGTGACCCGTTAATTTAATTAATTTCTGTTCAGAAACACCTTGCTTGAACATGGTTGACACAGCTGAAGGTCGATGAGAATGGTTTGTTGTTTTATGTTTTTTGTGTCTATTCCAATTTTTTTAGCTGACATTTTTGTACACTTAGATACGGTGTTGATTCCAAGTGGACAGTTTTTGGACCAAGATCCATCCTTCCAGTTGAACGGTAAAAAAAGTCTGTCTGATAAAAGCTTTGGTCCCCTTTTCTCCATTAATTTCAAAAATAATCTAACTGGGCATAAATTTTCGTTTGATGAATTTCTTACCAGTCATTTGCTGCTTGACAAACTTTTCGAACCGCCTTGATTTGTTCTGGAAAAAATGCTGTTGTTCGGCCCATAAATTCTGCTATAACGTCAAATTCCTTCTGGTAAAAGTTAATCTTGCAGTTTACTGACGTTGGTCAAGGCCGCGTCCCACCATCAAATAATTTGATCAAACTGGTTTGAGCAAACTGAAAGTGACATTTATTGACGTCACATCCTGAGTGTTCATTGTGGATAATAATGAAAAATTTTAATTTTAAATAAAGTACAAACAAGTTATGTCCACTTTACATCAACAATAAATTGAACAAGAAATTGACAAAGTTATTCAAGGCCAAATTTAACGCGTACAAAATGTATGGTTTGTAAAAGAAAATGAAGGAATTTGATGAAATAGAACAATTGGATATGTTTTATTTTGTAAAATTTCTTTATTTTCTTTTTATTCACGGCAAAATTGGGTGTTTTGTATAAGTCTTTGACCTTAAATAACTTTGTCAGTTTCTTGTTCAATTTATTGTTGATGTAAAGTGCACTTTAGACAACTCAATACAAAAAATTTGATCAAACTAGACTGATAGTGAGAGCACAGATTTTTAGAATTTCAAAAAACTGCAATTGTGACGTCACTTTGACGTACTTCCGGAGTTTGCTCAAACTGTTTGATCAAATTATTTGATGGTGAGACGCGGCCTTCAAACTGACAATAGAATTACCAGACAACTTCGTGATGGATCTGCCATAATAATATAATTTTGTCGCTGAAGAATCACTAGGGACGTGTATAATTATTGGAAGAGGTGGGTGCCATACGATAGTTGGGACTATTTACTACCATAGAGTGATAAGTTAGGAACTGTTTTAATGGTCAGCGGACAGCTGATCCAATTAGTTGCATTTTACGACAAAATAGTTATTTATCTACTCTATGTCATATTATGCATAAGTTTTTAGTTTGTGAAAACTGTTATTCTAGATAGCAGTGCGTGAAGGACTAAAAGTGTGCGTGAAGTAACAATGTATTTTAAATGGGATTTACTTTTTCGCACTGTTTTAACTTTCGCGTTGTCATGGTGAAAATCCTTAAATTTCGCGTTGTCATGGTGATGACAATATGAGCAATGAATTACAACAAAAGTTTTGACAGTTTTGTGGTTTGAAAGTAAAGTAGTTAGAATTTTTAAATGTCAAAGTTCTAAAAATTGTAGAATAAAAATGAATTCCAGTGACGAAGAGTTACACCTTTTTTTAGTTGCTTATCGTAGATAAAATATTGTATGAAACTGTGCGTGAAGTACTTTTTGCGAACTTACGCGATTTATAGCACTCGCTCCGTTGTCGCTCGCGCTCTAAAAATCGCGTACGATCGCAAAAAGCATAGTTCACGAACTGTTTCATAAATAACTATTTCCTAACTAACTAGTGCGGAAAGTGATACTTTCACGCACGAGACTGCCGTTGACCCGAACGATGCGATAGCGGAGTTCGGGCAAGCAGTCGGGTGCGGGGAAGACACTTTCCGCATGAGTTAGGAACAATATTTTTTCTAGGGCCGTACGTTTGGAAAAAAGCCACAAAAAATTGAGTTATATCAATTTTTATTTAGAACTGAAAATACACAATTAAATTCTTTGACAAGGTTGTCAAAACCAAACTTTCAATATATTGGGTTACCACGACGACAATATTGGTTTCCATGACGACAATTTAAAAACCATTGTAATTGTCTACTGATCTGACTTTAAATATTATGTCAAAATAATTTTATTTCATCGAATTATCAGTAGTAATTGCACAAGAGCTCTAAAATTATTGAATTTTTCTCGAGTGTCACTTTGGCAGTTTTAATTTCACGAGCCGAAGGAGAGTGAAATTATGTCAAAGTGTCACGAGGGCAAAAATTCTATATTAATTTTAGAGTTCGAGTGCAATTTGTTGCGATTATTTCATGAATAAAACTGTTCAAAACCAAAATTTTATTGTAATTTATATATGTAAGTAACAATTAGTGAAATTAAACACACAATTGTTATAAATATGTATTTGACGGTTGAAAGTCATCACTTTTATAATTTTTAAAACATTTGTCATTAATGTCACTGAATGTATTTTTTCGTAGCAACGAAGGGCATCTGACGTAATATGCTTAACGACGGGAGATTATCAAAAATTATCACCTTAATTTGCATGTCTGTAGCTTTCTATTGGTCAGAATCTCCTATGAATGAAATAATCGCGCTAATTTCATTAAAACATGAACACAATAAGATAAATTTGAAATACATTAGTAAATAATATCTAAATGTTAGTTTATTGCATGTATTATAATATATGATATTGCCATATTACAAGGTATTTTACTTTCACGCACGCCGTGCGAGAAAATGCAACTTTCGGAAACGAAATGCGTGCGTTAAAGTGGCTCTTTTAGTACGGCCGTTGAAAAAAAATATATATTGTTATATTTCTATTTGATATGAAAATTAAATTTTGATAATTATAAACAGAATTGAATTTAATATAAAATATTTTCAATTTTCTCAACCACGGGCATATAAATTTAGAACAACCTGTATACAACAAATTGTTATATTTAATTTTAAGAAGTGATTAAACGAAACTCGGGAAAATGCGCTTAGAATAAACAAAGTGAATGGCGTACCATTATCGTTGTTCGCGGAAGGTTCGATCATTAGCCTATGCTAAATAAGACTTAGTTGGAATCGATAATAGGTCATTATCGTTGTTCGCGGAAGGTTCGATCATTAGCCTGATGCTAAATAAGACTCAATTGAAATAGAGAATAGGTCATTAAAATTTGTAAATAGTAGAAAGTAATTTTAGAATGGGAATTAACTATTTTTTTTGGAAATCCATTAAGCATATTTAGAAAGATTAAAAATTGGTTTTGAGGAATACTGCGAATGAGAGTTGGTGGTGGAATGTTGATTTGTGAATCTGGAAGGGATATTTAGAAAGTAGGGGAATGAATGACAAATAGAGAGCAGAATGTTTTGAGCTGTCGAGAAGTGAAGTCCAGTAGTAGACAGTAGTGTACGGAGAGTGAGAAAGCTGGTGTAGTTCCGTGAGTGTGGAGTATCTATCGTGGAACGAGAGGTAGGCCAGGTTGAGAGTAAAAGAACCTCCTTGAGCCAAGAGTGTCCCGGTAGCTGATTGCAGTTTCGAAAAAGGTAGAACACAGCATCACGACAGAAGCAGGAAACGAGAGCTATACGAGCTAGTTTCAAAGGAGAACATTACTGGAAGCCAGGACGAGGTTTTGATCGCAGCCAAGGATAGCAGGAAACGGGTCTTGTGTGAAGACATTCTCAGTTCACCAGAAAAAGGTCAGTCTCATTTGTTTGGACATGAATGTATGGGTTTTTCGTATTAAATACCACATTTAAAATTGAAGAAACATAATCAATAATATCAGAAAAGCTTCATCAAACTTAAATAGAATTGTTGCTAATAAATCATAATAGTTAAATGTTAATAAAAACTTTCAATTGGAAACCAAAAGGAAATAAGATTCCCATGTGTAAATGTTATGTTTAAGAATAATAAGATATAGCAAATATTAAGCAGTGATTGCCATTTAAATAAAATAAACAATAGTTTGATTACAATTGTAACCCATATGTGTGTATTATTTTACTCTTTTCTTTCCTATCCCGATTAGGAACCATTGAGAAATACTTAGAAGCCACGTAAGTAAGTAATTAATTTATAAAAAGCCCTGAGATTGAAAACATATTGATATGTGATCTGGTAAATTAATTAGATTATTATTAATGCATTGATTAAATTAAATGACATATAAGAATATTATCTCATATCAATAATAAAGATCACATCAACTGTCGTCCAACGTGGAAAGAATTGTAAAGTATTTCTAGTGGCAAATTTGAAGGATAGAAAGAGTAAAGCCGGTATTTGAAAATTTATATGCCTGTGGTAAAAAGTGAGATACTTACATTTGATAACATAAAATTTTAGATCTCTTTAGGTACAAATTTTACATAACTGATTTAATATTTTATTTTTACGATATTTACATTTGATATATTTATTGACAATTTATAATATTTGGGTGAGAAAAAGTCGTCTTGGTAACATACTAGTAAAATTTCATATTTGGCGGGGACAGTACTTCTTGAAAACAAATGTCTGTGACAAGAAGCCAAAGCAAGGACAACAAAAAACAAAAAGAACATTCAGACCAAGAAGATATCTTAGACACGACAATCATGGCATCAGGACAGCAAGAATTATCAGGAATAGATAAACTATTACAACTGATGCAACTCCAGTCACAAAAACTGGATGACAATCAAAGAGAAACAAAACTAGCAATGGATGAAGCAAAAAGGACAATGGATAAAAATCAGGAAGAAACATCAAAGAAAATGGATAAAGTGGAGCAAAAAATGGATGACAATCAACAGGAAACAAAACAAGCCATAGAAGAAAACAACAGAAATATAGAGAGTATTAAGAAGGAAATGGTTAACCCATTTACCGCCAAAGGTGCGAAAACGCACCATTTTTTTGTAGAATTTTTTTTGACAATTCGTTAATTTTTTTTATATCTTTGTATTTTTTAAGCAACCACAAGATATAAGTGTAACTAAATTTAATTTTGTTTAATTTCCAAACTCGTGCTTTCATCACAAAAATATTTTCTAAATGTCCGACGTTTTCAATCCTTCGACACAACTTTATTTTTACTGTAGTAATTTTATTGGCATAACACTTTTATGGTCAAATAAATTAAAACATTATTTTTTTAACCTATTTGTACACCAATTGTTATAAAAATACAAAAAAGATAATTTCTGAGTCATCAAATCTCGTGTTTGAAAATAATGGTTCGATAACGAACCATTGGCGGAAGCCGACATATAATCCTGCCTGATCAGGAATAAGTTCAAGGTGATGCACAGGCAGTAATTTGTTGGGATATTTCTTTATTATGTGTAAAAACACGTATCCACTATGCTTGCGCTCCGAGCTCCTGCAACTGCTCCACATAGTGGACACGTGTTTGGCGCTCCCGGACTGTGCACTTGTGCGCACTCTGCCTCGGCGCTCCAATCTGTGGACAGTTTATATGTAAGGGAGCGCATACCGTATCGATTGGAGCAGTTGCAGGGAGCGCGGAGCGCAAGAAGTTCGTGAACATAGTGGATGGTTGGCGCTCTCGGACCATGCAACAGTGTGCGCTCCTCCTTCCTCCTCAACGGTCCAATAGGTGGCGGTTTATAGGTAGAGGAGCGCATGCATGTAGATGGGAGCAGTTGCAGGGAGCGCGGAGTGCAAGAGGTTCGTGAACATATTGGATGGTTGGCGCTCCCGGACCGTGCAAGAGTGCGCCAACGACCGTGCGGCAGTGCCTCGGTGGTCCAATATTAGGAACGTAGTGGATACGTACCTTTAGAAAGACGGGTATTCCGGTATGCAGTTTTGTTATAATCTAGGGTGGGGGAGGGGGCTACATAAGGGAGGCTGTGTAGTGTTGTAGACAATATGTCGATTTGTCGAATTTATGCAACTTGTACAGTGCAAGATACGGGATTGGAAAGTGTAAACTGGAAATATCTAAAATAATTTCTAAAAAAGATAGGCCGTTCGACTTCGTTTTTGAGAAAGAAGCTGAAGAGGGTGTAGGCAATGTTCTAGCCATACTATTTTTGTTTATCAAAACTTCCAGGTCCATTTACACTCTAAATGTTTTGAGACTTTTCACAAAAAATAAAATTGTGTATTTCAATTTTTATATCTCATTTCCGCCAAAGGTTCGAAAACGAACCATTTTGTTGTTGTGACACCTGCCATTATCAAAGTGTAAAATAATTTTTTTACGAATGTTTAAGTTTATTTTACTCTAGTTAATCAAATATATTACATATTATTGCAGTATTTCTTTGCTTGGCGGTTAATGGGTTAAAAAATAGAAGAGATTGCAGAAAAGAGCGAGAAACAGGAGTTAGAGATTAAAGAAATCAAAATCAAAATAAAGGAGATAACGAATTGCCAGAAAAAGGAAATAGAAAATTTGAAAAACAAGTTTGAAAACGCTATTCAAGCAGACAGAGAAGAAGTGGAAAGAAAGATTGCGGAAATCAATACTCAACAAAATGTCGGAGAAAGAAGAGAAATGGTTATACATAGCACAGATGACGTGAAGATAAGGTTTGGCGGGGATGTAAGAAGATTACACCCAGTGCCGTTCATAAATAGCCTGAAAAAGAAAATACAACACATCGGAAATTTCGAAACAGCAAAAGAAACTATCAGAAACCATCTCAAATATGAAGCATGCCTATGGTTCGATAGCAAAGAAGAAGAATTCGGCAATTGGCAACAATTTGAACAAAAATTTTTGAATTATTTCTGGGGAAAGGTCCAACAATTGGAAATTAACAAGGAATTGCAAAATGGGAAATACAATGATAGGATGGGTGTATCAGAAAGGACATATGCTTTGCTACAATAATGCAAAACATTTACAATATAATTACTCATCGGAACAATTAGTCGAACTGATTGCAACACATTTCGAGGAAACGCTGGAAGACCATATCACATTGCAAAATTACAAAGACATAGATAGTTTATGCCAATTCCTACAAGTAAGAGAATCACGTCTAAGAGAAAGAAAATCAAGAAGGTCGCGAGAAGATTACAGGCCCCGAGAAACACAAGATTACAGAGATAGAAATCAAAATAGGAGGGACTATACAAGACGAGATTTTAATCCCAGAAGGGAAAACGAAAATAGAGACAACGGAAGAGGAAATTATGAACAAAGAAATAGGCAATGGAATGAGGACAGAAATCGAGAATACCAGAATAGAAACACCACACGCTCAAATCAAGAAAACAGAAATAATGGTAGACAAAATGAACAGGGATATCGAGAAAACCGAAACAGATCCGACAGACCTAGAGAAAATAGAAGAGAAGTAAATAATACCCAGACAGATGAATATGACGGAGAGAGACATTATGACGAAAATATAAACAACGATGAGCAACCGGCGTCTTTTCACGACGGCGCTCACTAAAAACCAAAAATCAAACAGGAATCTTTTGTCACCCCAAGGAGTTTATTAAATTGGCAGCAAACAACGAAAAGAAAAATGGAGTTAATTCAAAATTTGTGGATGGATTTATCAACGAGAAACCAATTAAAATTATGATAGACACTGGATCTGAAATAACATTGGTCAACAGAAAACTAATAGAAGAAGTTAACTTAACAAATTTAATTTACAAAATACCTAGGGTAAATTTAGTGGGCGCAAACAAACGGACATTGGCAACTATAAATGAAGGCATACGAGTAATGGTACGACTGGGTAAGAATATGTATGCACTACAATGTGTAATAATGCCAAACATGTCACATGACATGATAGTAGGAGTTGACGAATTGGCAGAAAAACATGTAGTGATAGATTTTAAAAATAATACGATGAAACTAACAGAAGAAAAAGAAAAAGAACAGGACAAGGAACATGAGAAACAAAATACGGACGAATCAGGTAAAGAACAAACAGTGGAAATGAATTTGGCAGCGAAGCAAGGACAAAGAAAAAAAAGGAGAAAAGGTCAGAAAAAGATAAAAGAAAATGAAACCTGTGGCTCCTCAAAAGAAGAGTCGAGCCCAGAAGAAGAAAATTTGAGAGTATCAGAAACAAAGGAAACCTGGGATTCCTCAAAAGAAGAGACGAGCTCAGGAGAAGAAGAAATAAAGCTAAAAAATGAAAGTGAAAAGAATATGATTGAAACAGTAGTATTTGAAGAGGAGGTATATGCAAACGAGGATGCAGAATGCACGGTAAACATGTGTGAAGAATCTAAAAAAAAAGACAGAAAATTGATATGTGGAGAAGGGAAAGAAAAAGAATTGCGGTTGATGTTAAGAAACTACGAAAATTTGATCAATGAGGAAAACAGAGTGGCTAAAAAGTACGAACATTCATTTGAGGTGAAAAACTTGGGAAATTTTCGATCAAAGACTTACCCGATTCCATACAAGTATCGACAAGAGGTGAAAGAAGAAATAAATAAAATGTTGGAAGATCAAATCATCGAAAGATGTGATTCACCGTATGTTAACCCGATTGTGATAGTAAAGAAAAGCAATGGAGAATTGAGATTATGTTTAGATGCCAGGAATATCAACCAGCACACTGTATCACAATATGAATCACCTCTAAACATCGAGGCCATTTTTGGAGGAATCACCGGGTCACACATATTTTCAAAAATTGACTTAAAACACAGTTTTTGGTTGATACCGTTAGCTGAAAAGTGTAGAAACTACACCGCTTTTTCTATTGATGGTATTGTCTACAGGTTTAAGGTAGTGCCATTTGGATTGCAGAGTGCTTGTGCTGCACTCGTCCGAGCTCTACCTACCATTTTGAATCGCCATGAAGATTTCATAGTTCATTATATCGATGATTTATTAATTTTTTCACAAGATACTCAGAGTCATCTGGAACACATAGAAATAATTCTGGAAGAATTGGACACAGCGGGATTGAAATTAAACATTGAAAAATGTCAATTTTTTCAAAAAGAAGTCATTTATTTGGGTTTTCAATTGGACACCAAAACAGTAAGATTAGCCGAAGACAGAGTCAAGCTCATAGATGAATACCCAAGACCAACGAATTTGAAAACATTGAGAGGTTTTCTTGGCACGATTAATTATTTTAAAAAGCTGATTCCCGATTTGAGCCAAAAGGAAATCCCTCTGATAAAATTGCTTAAAAAAGGAATAAAATGGAATTGGAAAGAAGAACAGGAGGAAGCTTTCGAAAAATTAAAACGAGAATTCGCAAAAGGAACGAAAATATACCACCCCATTTACAATTTACCTTTTATACTCCGAACTGATGCGTCCATACAAAAATTTGCAGGAGTTCTGTCTCAAATACAAAACGACCAAGAAGTGCCGATATGTTTTATATCTCGAGTGACTAAAACACATGAGAGAAAATATAGTGTTACAGAATTGGAGTTTGCCAGTGTACTATATTGCGTAAACAAATTGAGGTTTTACTTATTGGGAGCAAAATTCACAATCGAAACAGACCATGCAGCTTTAGTACATATCATGAAGAACAGATTAGTAAATAATAGAATACATAGAGGCATTCTATTATTACAGGAGTATGATTTTGAGTTCCGATATATAAAAGGAAAAGACAACATAATAGCCGACGCTCTAACACGGGATGAGGACACCGGAAAAAAGGAAACAATTACTCTACAGGTGGGACTAAATAGATTAATACAAGAAGAAGGGATATATTCGTTAAATGAGATAAGGACAAACCAGGAAGACCTAGAGGAAAGAGAAAAAAGAAGAGCGGAAGTAGAAAATAACATATATTTTACGAGAATAGACGGAAAGGAACTATATTTAGTGACACAGACATTGGCCGAAAAGATAATAAAGAAATTACATGAGGACAATGGGCATATCGGTAGCAGAAAAGTTTGGCTCGTTTTTAGGGAAAATTACATCAGCCGACAGGATTACCGCATTGCAAAGGAAATTACCCAGAAGTGCGATGTATGTCAAAAATATAAGAGTCGGAATTTCAAAAACGAAAATGTTGCCAAAAATATTGAAGCCCGAAACAAACTAGACATTGTAGCAATAGATATGTTAAGCGATCTAATTATGACCACTAAAAGGAACAAACATATTCTGGTAATGGTGGATGTGTTTTCAAAATACGTAAAATTATATAGTTGCCGCACCACAAAGGGGGAAGAAATATTAAGAAAAATCGACAATTTTATAGCCATAGTAGGAACACCAAAAAAGATTCTACTGGACAATGCAACGTATTTCCGAAATGATCGTTTCAAGGGACAACTTCGAGAACGAGGAATAGAGACAAATTTTGTCAGCATCAGGCATCCACAGAGTAATCCTTCGGAACGATTCATACAGGAAGTGACGAAATTTCTTCGCATTGCAACAGATGGTCAACATCGCCACTGGGACAGGAAAATGGCGGAAATAGAAAGGTATGTAAATACAATTCCGAGCACAGTAACAAAAGAGACCCCAGAATACATCATGAAGGGTGTACTGCCGATAAGGCCATGGGAAGACCAAGAGCCAAAAGAATATCAACAGGTGATTGAAACCGTACAGAGAAGATTACGGCGAAGCAACGAAAAATATATCCAAAGACAGGAACAAAATAGAAAAAGAAGACCAGTGACTTTCCAAAAGGGTGAAAAAGTACTCGTGAGGGCATTACGAGTATCAAATCTACCTGGGGGCATTTACGCAAAGTTGATGCCCGTTTTCGAAGGCCCGTACATCGTGAATAATGAAAATGGGATAAATAGTTATGAATTGAGGCACAGGAACTCGGAAAAGATCCGAGGAATTTATAATATTCACGATGTATACAAATATCACGAATAAAAGACAGAATTACATGAAGTAGATAGTAAGTTAGGGTATAAGACGTAGATTAAAGTAAGGAAATATACAGGGAGTTGGTTTTGCCTCGAGAAAATTTATTTAAAATTGCAGATAAATTTTATCGAATACAAGGCGGGGATTTGTTATATTTCTATTTGATATGAAAATTAAATTTTGATAATTATAAACAGAATTGAATTTAATATAAAATATTTTCAATTTTCTCAACCACGGGCATATAAATTTAGAACAACCTGTATACAACAAATTGTTATGTTTAATTTTAAGAAGTGATTAAACGAAACTCGGGAAAATGCGCTTAGAATAAACAAAGTGAATGGCGTACCATTATCGTTGTTCGCGGAAGGTTCGATCATTAGCATATGCTAAATAAGACTTAGTTGGAATCGATAATAGGTCATTATCGTTGTTCGCGGAAGGTTCGATCATTAGCCGGATGCTAAATAAGACTCAGTTGAAATAGAGAATAGGTCATTAAAATTTGTAAATAGTAGAAAGTAATTTTAGAATGGGAATTAACTATTTTTTTTGGAAATCCATTAAGCATATTTAGAAAGATTAAAAATTGGTTTTGAGGAATACTGCGAATGAGAGTTGGTGGTGGAATGTTGATTTGTGAATCTGGAAGGGATATTTAGAAAGTAGGGGAATGAATGACAAATAGAGAGCAGAATGTTTTGAGCTGTCGAGAAGTGAAGTCCAGTAGTAGACAGTAGTGTACGGAGAGTGAGAAAGCTGGTGTAGTTCCGTGAGTGTGGAGTATCTATCGTGGAACGAGAGGTAGGCCAGGTTGAGAGTAAAAGAACCTCCTTGAGCCAAGAGTGTCCCGGTAGCTGATTGCAGTTTCGAAAAAGGTAGAACACAGCATCACGACAGAAGCAGGAAACGAGAGCTATACGAGCTAGTTTCAAAGGAGAACATTACTGGAAGTCAGGACGAGGTTTTGATCGCAGCCAAGGATAGCAGGAAACGGGTTTTGTGTGAAGACATTCTCAGTTCACCAGAAAAAGGTCAGTCTCATTTGTTTGGACATGAATGTATGGGTTTTTCGTATTAAATACCACATTTAAAATTGAAGAAACATAATCAATAATATCAGAAAAGCTTCATCAAACTTAAATAGAATTGTTGCTAATAAATCATAATAGTTAAATGTTAATAAAAACTTTCAATTGGAAACCAAAAGGAAATAAGATTCCCATGTGTAAATGTTATGTTTAAGAATAATAAGATATAGCAAATATTAAGCAGTGATTGCCATTTAAATAAAATAAACAATAGTTTGATTACAATTGTAACCCATATGTGTGTATTATTTTACTCTTTTCTTTCCTATCCCGATTAGGAACCATTGAGAAATACTTAGAAGCCAAGTAAGTAAGTAATTAATTTATAAAAAGCCCTGAGATTGAAAACATATTGATATGTGATCTGGTAAATTAATTAGATTATTATTAATGCATTGATTAAATTAAATGACATATAAGAATATTATCTCATATCAATAATAAAGATCACATCAATATATATATATATATATATATATATATATATATATATATCAATATATATATATATATATATATATATATATATATATATATATATATATATATATATATATATATATATATATATATATATATATATATATATATATATATATATATATATAGTCGAGGAAATGAAGCTGAAAAATGGCAAAACCTCGCAATTTTTTCGTCCAGCATCGATTTTTACAAAAATTTGGGATTAGGCTCATTACACCCTCTAGTTCATTTTCTATATTGAGCCGTTGTACGCTTTTGGTTTTTTAAGGGTGAAAACTACCCCTAACTGTAAAAAATTATAAAATAACATTTTAAAATTTAATATTGTCAACATTTGGTTCTTATTAGTTACATAATAATTGTTTTATGCTTTAAGATATATTATCATAATATTTCAACCCTTAAAACCACCCTTGTTGGAGCTATATATAAAAAATTTACTTATCCTAAAAGAATAATTTCGGCTTGCATCGATTTACATAACAATTTATGATTAGGATTTTCTCACCCTGTACTTCATATTATATATCATGCTTAAGGGCGTTGAATATTTTTAGGGGTCTAAACTGCCCCTTACTGTCAAAAATTATATAAAAATATTGTAATGTTTTATAAGGGTAAAATTTGGTTTTGATTGGTTAAATATTGATTGTTTTATACTTAACCTTCGGAGTACGGAGATTATTTGACTTACTTAGATTACGATGATGGGTCAAGCGTGACCCATTCTCATTTTATTTATAAGGATGTTTTAAATAGTCAGTATTATTAAACAGTATTTTTAATTCAACAAAAAACAAACAAAATCCTAAATTATTGTATTTAAATTTTTTAAGATGGTTACCCATGGGCATATACTAGTTCACTCCGGCGGCCAGATTTTAATACCTTACAGAAAACGGGCATAGGTAAATTTGTTCCGGCCATATATTTGAATACATACGTATACCCGTAAACAGAGACGGCTGCGATTTACGTTGCGAAACCTACAAACATATTGAGAATATTCTTCGAAATCCGAAGACCGGGTCAGGACTGACCCGGCATCATAGATGTTACGTAGAGGAAAACTGTAATTTGCATGTTCACGAATTATATACGAAAAAATAGATTGAAACAAATAAGGAGAACTTACGATCAATCGGATTTCTAAAAAAAAAATATTTCATAAAATATTAAGAAATAACTGAATTTCGGGTCACGCTTGACCCAGTCTTCGTACTCCGAAGGTTAAGGATATAATATCATAATATTTCGACCCTTAAAAACCACCCTTAATAACATTACAGTTTTTATAAGTAGATATTTTAATAGATCTATACAGAAAAAAAAAAGTAGAATTAAAAAATTACAAAAACATTTATTTACACAAAAATACGAATTATCAAATATGTACAAATACAAACACAAATAGTTTTTAGTCATCTTCCAGTATACGAACCGGTTCTGTGGTATTAAGGCGGGTATACATATGCGCTCTGCTCGGTGTGCGAGCCGCTCGCGCGCAGCATATTTGTTAGATTAGTACGTGTTTTCAAGTGGCACACAAACGGCTCGCACACGGCGCACCACGATCTAACTTCTGTCGGCTTTTCAACAAATGCTTTGATGGTTCACAATACGTATTTGGACGGGTTTGCGAGTGGTTTGTTGGTTTTGGGGCGCCTGAGTTGAATATTTGTTAGTAATGGAGTGTTAGGAAGGAAATATCAAACTTATTGATGTTTACCGTGGAAAGTGAAAATGAGATGATGACATTGAATATATTAAAACATGTTAGCTTGCAACCCCCAACTTGTAACCAACTGGCAACCATCTTGCAACTAATTGGCAACCAACTTGCAACCAATTTGCAACCAACTTGCAACCAATTTGCAACCAACTTGCAACCAATTTGCAACCAACTTGCAACCAATTTGCAACCAACTTGCAACCAATTTGCAACCAACTTGCAACCAATTTTCAACCAACTTGCAACCAATTTGCAACCAACTTGCAACCAATTTGCCACCAACTTGCAACCAACTTGCAACCAACTTGCAACCAACTTGCAACCAACTTGCAACCAACTTGCAACCAACTTGCAACCCAGTCGGAATGAAACCAAACACTTCTCGATGAGAATAGGAGAAGCTACTCCCGACGTCGGCCGATATCGGATCTGGGGCCTGATTCTAAATCAAATTTCGACACTAAACAAGTCGCTTTCAATATGGCGACGGTTGAAATGCGATTGTGCGAGCCTTGTGGATTTTAGTTGAACTAACGAAGTGACGTCATGAAATAGCGACTATCGAAATTAATAGCGACTTTAAAAAGGGTGTTGATATTATAATTTCGACTGTCGAAATTATTTGACACGGAGATGAATGATTGGCCAAAAGCGAGGTTAGGTTTAGTTTAGATGTGTTTTGTTTATTTCTTGCAAGGAAAACTAAAGCAAAAGGTATTATAATATAGCTGGGTTTAATTGAAATTTGCTTGTTTTGAGGAATTAGATAGAATAGTATTAAATTAGAAATATAATAATTGAGAATGTCCACAACATGAATCATCAACTCAATGAAAGATGTAAGGTAATAATCTGGGAAAATTAGTAAAAAACAAGAAAAGTTAATTACCAGCTATTTTATTGCTGGACATGCTGAAATCAAATCTTAAGACTTCCTATATTAGTAATATAGCTGTGCAAAGTCCACAGAAAGTGTGCTATTTTGTTTATAAACAAATTAGTGCTCCGAAATCTTTTTTTATTATTGGTCTATAACTCCGAAAATTTTAACTTTAAACCAAAACACTCACATAAAAATTGACAGTAATTCTGCACATTGATAATTTATTCCAATTTCCTTCGACGGAAATTTTCCTCGGAAAATTCGGGTTTTCCAAACAAAATCTTTAATTTTCAACTAAAATTTGAGGGAAGTAATTATTTATCAATAATTAAATAATTTGGTGACAGTGACATAAATCTTTTTTGTTATAAGTGTCTTGAAGATATGAAAATTTGTATGTACAAAGAGGACCGGAATTAAAAGGTATCTAATGGTTCAAAGATTAAAATCCTGTTGTTTATAACTCTGTCGCAAATGCCGGTCAAATTTGACCGGTTATACCTGGAATCACTCCTCGCAATTCAATTTGTTTTTCTTCGTAAAGGACACAGAAGCCGTGCCCTTTTCAACAGCGTTAACTTAATTTAATTAAATCTAATATTTTCTGAGGGGTTCTATTTGTTTATAAGCCAAAAAATTGTTTCTTTATAACATTCCTGAGACCGCTCAAATGGTCCAATTTCAATCCTGTAAGGAACGTTGAATAGGTATAGTGCTTTTTTATACGAAAATCATAGTTATTCTGGTGTATCATAATCTTTCTGGTTATTATTTCGACCGAAATTTTTTAATTAACATTTTAATTATTGCTAAACTATTGGTTAGATTGTCGCCGGTCTCCTGATATACAGAGAGGGGCTAAATTATGGAATAAATTCATTTTCTCTAAAATGGACGATTTTAGAGAAAAATCCCGAAACAGGTCGATTTTTATTTTTAAATTAAATTTCTTGGCATATATTTCAAACTAGTGACGTCGTCCATCCGAGCGTGATGACGTAATCGATTATTTTTTTAAATAGGAATAGGGGTTCGTGTTGTAGCTCATTTACAAAGGCGTTCAATTATCTATTCAGTATTATAAACATTAATATCATTATTTATACAGGGAGGCCAAAAAAATTTTTGAATTAAATTAATTGACGCAAGAAGAAGAATGCATGTAATTTATTTAACTCAAAATACATTCTATTGCTGTCAGAAAATAGAAAAAAATGTTTATTTTGCAAATAAACATTGCTTTTAGCTTAAATTAAATGTTCAAACTGCCAATAGGTAGGAGGGAGGCTGTTTGTGATTTAATTTAAGCGAAAAGAAATGCTTATTTGTGAAATAAACCTTTTCTTCTATTTTCTGACAGCAGTACAATGTATTTTGAGTTAAATAAATTACATACATTCTTTTTGCGCCAATTAATTTAATTAAAAAAATTTTTTTGGCAACCCTGTATAAATACCTAATGATAATAATGTTTATATTACTGAATAGAGAATTAAACGCCCTTTCAAATGACCTACCACACGACCCCTATTCCCATTAACAAAATTATCGATTACGTCATCACGCTCAGATGGATGACGTCACTAGTAAGAAATATATGCCAAAAAATTGTAATTTAAAAATAAAAATCGACCTCTTTCGGGATTTTGCTCCAAAATCGTCCGTTTTAAAGAAATGAATTTATTCCATAATTTAGCCCCTCTGTATAATCTACTATAATAAATCTTTCATGTCATCAATTATTTAATTATTGATAAATAATTAGGTACTTCCCTAAAATTTTAATTGAAAATTGCAGATTTTTTGGGAAAACTCGGATTTTCTGAGTAAAATTTTTGTTGAAGGAAATCGGAAAAAAAATAACTTTGTGCAGAACTAAATTACGGTGAATTTTTATTTGAGTGTTTTTGGCTCAAAGGAAAAAGTTTAGGAGTTACAGACCACTAATTGAAAAATAAAGAAGATTTAGAAGTGCTAATTTGTTTATAAATAAAATAACACACTTTCTGCGGACTTGTCATACCCCATATTACTAATAAAGTAACGCATAAATTCGTTATTACGTAAAGTGGTTACTTTAAGGAAAATTCCCGAAACACGTCGATTTTTATTTTTAAATTACGGTTTTTTGGCATATATATCATACTAGTGAAGTCATCCATCTGGGCGTGATGACTTAATCGATGATTTTTTTAAATGAGAATAGGGGTCATATGATAGCTCATTTAAAAGGGTATTCAATTCTCTATCCAAGAATATAAACATTAACATAATTATTTATACAGTGTGTTCAAAAAACATTTTTTAATTAAAATAAGTGAGACAAAAAGAAGAATATAATGTAATTATTTAATTCAAAATACATTTTACTACTGTCAGTAAACAGAAAAAAATTTTACTTGACAAATAAACATTGATTTTCGCTTAAACGAAATGTTCAAACTGCCAAGCGACAGGTGGGTGGCAGCTTTAACATTGAATTTAAGCAAAAAACAATATTTATTTCTCAAATAAACATTTTTTTCCTGTTTTCTGACAACAGTAAAACGTATTTTGAATTAAATAAATTACGTACATTCTTCTTTTTGTTTCAATTATTTTAATTAAAAAAATGTTTTTTGAACACCCTGTATAAATAATTAGGTAAATGTTTATATTAGTGAATAGAGAATTGAATACCCTTTCAAATGAGCTATCACATGACCATTCTCATTTAAAAAAATCATCGATTACGTCATCGCGCCCAGATGGATGACGTCACTAGTATGATATATATGCCAAAAAATCTGAATCTAAAAATAAAAATCGACCCGTTTCAGGATTTTTCATTAATGTCGCTGGTTTACGAAATAATGAATTTATGCGTTACTTTATGGACGCACTGTATATGCAATCTTAAGATTCGATTTTAGCAATAAAATAGCTGGTAAATAATTTTTCCCAAAAATGGCATTTTTTCGATAATTTTCCCAGACTATCAACAAGTTCCAATAAACGGGAGCGCCAACCCAAATTCTGAGCAGTCTCAACATGATAAGATTAATATCCCCAGTTGTAACTAATATCGAAATGAATAAGAATCGCTATATTCTGCGGCTGTCATGGCGGTGTCGAAATGAAATTGCTACTGTCGAAATGAATTAGAATCAGGGCCCTGATCTGATCGGAGAAAAACGGATCCATTGTAGGCATCCACATTTAATACTAATTATCTACAATTACTAAATGTTCGTAAGTTTCCTCTGGATCGCGGAAGGTTCGTAAAAACGAAAAATTTTAACGAACATTAACCGCGCCACGAACGCGCGGCGCTCACACGGCGCGGAGTTCGCGGCGCGGATATGTATAGTTCGCGGCGCGGATATGTATTTCCGCCTTTATACATACATTGAAAATTATCCGTAAGCGGACTATTCGAATTTTTCGAAAAAAAAATTTGTTTTATAAACATAGCTCCTTCATTTTTGGAGATAAAAAGTTTTTTCAAAAATGACTTTATAGGATTTTTGAAGAGTTATAAGACTGTGTAAACCAAATTCCGTAAGATTCCTTAGTTTTTAATTAGGGTGGGTTTAAAGGGCTCGAATACCGGGGTGATTGCTCGTAAATAGAGGTTTTAAACAGATATATCTCGCTAAATGTTCACTATAGTGAAAATCTATGCACAAAAGAATTTTCGCTATTATAAAAGCTACAATTTAGTAGTTCATCATTTTTTCCGTATCTCCAGTATTTTCGGAGATATTTTTAAGTAAAATGTGAAAAATGGGAAAGTTCAAAAAATTAATTTTTCTTTAAACTCCAATTTTTCTAAAATTAGGCCTTTTAAATAGGTCAAACTTCTTGGACGTATTTATAATACTATAAAAGAAATTACAGAAAGGTAAAGACCAATTTTTAATTAGGAGGGTAGTTAGGGGGTTGTTTTCACTGATTTTTTCATAGAGAAAAGCAGGTACCGACCTTTTTTTGATCATAAGTCGCTTAATTTTCAGGCTAGGAACTTTTTTTATTATTTTTTGAAAGGTCCAATTGTATGCTTGAAAAAATATTATTTAAGCTTTCCTCGAAAAATGCAAAGTTTTTCCGTTATTTGGCTTTGAATATATCAAATTATGCATTTGACGAAAATACCTAACTTTTAACATGCCGTATCTCGGTGTGTATTGGTCTTAAAGATATTACAGAAAAAGAATTTGGTTTGTGTTACTAAAAGATACAATTTACATATCTACAGTTTTTTGATTAAATGCATATTGTTCGAGGTATTCTCAAAAAACCCTCTAAAAAAGTCGATTTTTTCGTCGAAAAACTGTTACTTTCAAGCGCCAATAACTCGAAAAATATTAGCTTTACGAAGAAAATGTAAAAGACATTTTTTTCTTAGAATTACTTTTTACATCGATTTACATGTTTAAAATGTAATAAAAAATTCCCGCCCCCGAGATGGGTTGGCAACCACCCCCAAGGTTTTAGCGTACAGCGGCATGATATAGAAAATTATCCTTGGACTATTCCCTACCTTCTGTGAAAATTTCAAGTAAATCCATGCTGGACGAAAAAATTGGGAGCCAAAATGCTTCATTTCCTCGACTAATAAGAAAGTTAGCTCGATAGCTCGGCCACGTTATGAGAGGGGATAATAAATATGTGTTGCTACAAACCATCATGCAGGGAAAACGAAGTATTCCAGTACGGGAAAGAAAGTGGTATGGTATAACTGCAGTTCCATCGACTTGTAGCATCGATTGCAGCAGAGCTGCAATCTCAAAAGTAAAAATAGCTGTGATGATTACCAACCTCCGTAGAGGAGACGGTATCTAAAGAAGAATAAGACGACAAAAAGGAGAAGGTGTGAAAGTATATATTCTACTCAGGACCATACGGGGATTGCCATTTTCCGCCTAGTGTATTATTTTAAGATTTTATTTAAGATTTTCTCAAATATTTCATAAACCATTTAGAGAAGGATACCTAAATTGTAAACCGTTGAAGGACTACTCGTTTCTTGCATTAAATGTAGGGTGTCTAATTAAAATATTGGTGATGTCATAACTTCTATGAAGGTTATACAAAAAAATTAGATGTGTAACAAAAAAATAACAATTTGGAAATAAAAGTTGACCTGTTTTTATATTTTCTTCAAAGTCTCTAAGGAAGAAAATTATGAAGTTTATGCGTTCCTTTGGGGACACCCTATATATATTGCTAAGTTGAATAATCGTGCAATATATTCTTCTTCTTAGTCGTTTAGTCATTAACCTGATTTCTCTGTATCTTCTGCCATTCTAGCACATTCTGACAACAGAACGCCAATAGTAGCAGCAAGATGGTCCTTGTTGTGGTATTATGTGTTATATCTAGCTCTACTTATTTTGATTTTCAGCTTCCCGCTTTCCATGGACGGTAAGTTTTTCAAGACAATTTCTTTAAAGCAAAAAAACCTATTCTTTGCAGTACATTTTAAATATTACCGATTAATTCTATAATGATAATGTACCATATTATGTTCCTTGTCCCTGTATAAAAATTTCTTACTCCTATATAATTAAACCTTCTTGAATTAATAACTAATATAGAAGGACGACGCGAAAATGGAAGAAAACACGCATAATGCCTGAATACCATTCGGGACTAGACATCCGCAATGCCGACAAACTTTTTAAATTTGATCTAAAACAATTGGCCAGCATCGGGAAGATCGGTCAAGATAAATAAAGAAGAAGAAGAATAATTAATATTTAGAATGAAATACAGCGTTACCTATAAAAAAACATAAATAACAATGCTCAAAAACCTTTTTTTATACATTTGCTAAAATATTTTTCTGTGATAATTAGGTAGGTGTGAATTGTTTTGATCACAACTCCAGAAACTTCAAGTGAGTGGTATTATTACGCCTCCAGTGACTCACTATGTAGCAGGAATCGGCAATATATCACCTAAAAACAGTTCAAAGAGTCTTAATGTGTTTTATACTTAACATTATTGGCTGACATTGATCTAGTAGTCTCTCATTTTAATGGCCTTGCGTCGGTCGGGATGTATTATATATACACCGAAATTACTATGCGTCTCCTCATTTATACAGGTTAAAACAAATTTAAGAAATTTAGACACATAGAATTTATGGAAGAACAATATAAGTATATAGGTATTATACAGGGTGTCCAGAAACTCTCCTGACAAACGAAGACCGCAGATACCTCAGATAATTTTAAGACAATTTAACCCAATTCACCCAGTCCGAAAATGTTTCCTAAAGGTAAGCGTTCACAGGCCCGCATCGGACGCATCTCACGTATATAACGGATTTTAGTTTGCCTTGTATAAAAACTTATACGACAGCGTTCACTGATCCGCACCGTACGCATATTTACAAATGCTCCTATACTACGGCACAAGAGTGCCGAAATCGGTTAGCATTTGAAATACACTATTACGCTACAAACCCTCATTGATTTCGGCACCTATTAAATTATAAGACTTCTATTAAGTTTTGGTGTCAAGTTTTTATTGCAATTAATATTATTGTAAGTATTGTGTATTTCAATTTATTGCATTCAAATAGAAATGTCAAACTGCAACAAACCTAGGATACTTAAGAATGTGACTTTTTGACCCTAACCGGAGAAACAAATAAAACAAAAATTAAAAAATACGCCAATAAATAAAAACAAATAAACATTTTTTTATTTTTATTTATTTATAAATACAGATATAATTACTGGTATACAGTGCGTCCATAAAATAACGCATAAATTCATTATTAACTAAATAAACAACATTATTAGAAATTACCAAAAGAGGTCGATTTTTGATTTTAATTTATGATTTTTTGGCATATATATCATACTAGTGACGTCATTCGTCCGGAAGTGATGACGTAATTGATGATTTTTTCAATAAGAATAGGGATCGTGTGATAGCTCATTTGAAAGGCAATTTAATTCTCTATTCAGTAATATAAACATTAACATAATTATTTGTACCGGGTATTCAAAAACAAATTTTTAATTAAATTGATTGACACAAAAAGAAGACTTTGCGTAGTTTATTTGATTTAAAATACATTTTATTGCTGTCAGACAACAGAAATAAAATATTTATTTCAAATATAAACATTACTTTTTGCTTAAATTCAATGTTTAAGCTGTCACCCACCTGCCTCTTTACAGTTTGAACATTTAGTTTAATCGAAAGGCAATGTTTATTTGCCAAATAAAAAATTTTATTTCTTTTTTATGACAGCAGTAAAATGTATTTTTAATTAAATAAATTACGCACATTTGTCTTTTTTTCAATTAATTTAATTTAAAAAAAATTGGACACCCTGCATAAATAATTATTATGTTAATGTTTATATTATTGAATAGAGAATTAAATTGCCTTTCAAATGAGCTAACACACGACCCATATTCTCCTTTAAATCCTTCAAAAAATCATCGATAATTTCATCACGTCCAGACGGATGACGTCACTAGTATGATATACTCGACCTAATTCATATTCGATTCATAGTCATAAATAAGAAATTTATGACTATGAATCTGCAATCAATCACAAACAAATCTGGCTAATTGGCTCTGCGAAAGACATTTTTCAGAAAAGAAAAGACATTTCTAATCCTGTTTTTCAAGCAATGAATTGAAATATAAATATACAATACTTACAATAATATTAATTGCAATAAAAACTTAGACACCAAAACTTAATAGACGTCTTATAATTTAATAGGTGCCGAAATCAAGTGTTTGTCAAACCGAGTGTTTGTAGCGTAATAGTGTATTTCAAAGGCTAACCGATTTCGGCACTCTGGTGCCATAGTATAGGAGCATTTGTAAATATGCGCACCGTACGGACCGCTTATCATCAATGCCGACAACAATGCTTCGAGAGGCAACTTTTGCGATGCGTGTTGAGGACGTCATGCGGGATGCCGAATTTCTAGATTTTTTTTCTTGTTTTTTCTCTACTGATAACAAACAAGCAATAACGATTCGTTTTTCCTCGCTTTCCCCCATTCTTACAAACACTTTCTGTAGCTACACTCATTACAAAAATCCGAATGAAGTGGCATCAGCAATCCGATTGCTGATACTCAGTATGAAAAATTAATCCGTTTGATACGATCCGTCCGATGCGATGCGGGCCTGTGGACGCTTACCTTAACCCGGCACCTGTCACGTGGGGTGCTACCAGCACCCCATAACATATTTTCATCAAATATTTCTTATTTCAAGTTTGGTAATAGTGCTGTAGCTTTCTATAATATTATACAATACAGCATAGATCTGATTGCGTTTGAAGTGGTTATTTAGTGTCATTCCGAACTTTAGCTCTAAAGCCGAATTGGGGTCTCATCTGGCATTTTAAGTTTTAAAATTTTTTTTGTGTTCTTGAAAAACTGGTCAAAATTAAGTTTTTTATAGCAATAATTGATTTAAATTATTAATATAGACTCTATACTCATTAAATCTTATTATTTTTAGATATTTTACTTCACTTCATTTAGCTTGGTACTTGGTAATTTTTTTATAACACCTTTTTAATTTTATTGTTTAACTTTTATAATATTAGTAGCTAATAAGTAAATAAAACATGTTTTTTTATATTCTTATGTTACTCAACACATTATTTTGTTTATAAACAAGTAGATCAGAGACAATTTTTAAGTGGTGCTGTGCGCACCCCACGTGGCAGTTGACGTCTTGAAAAGCCATGTGGCAGGAGCCGGGTTAAGGGAGCTAGAGGCTCTTTTAAGATGGCGCCTTGAAATTAGTTTTTTTAAATACCTCCAGAAAGCATCAAGCCTATTTACTTTTTAGAGATAAATCGATTCCATCAATTGAGAATTTCTAGTACCGGTCATAGGCGTCCGTTTTGGGTAGGGCAACGGTTATTTTATCGCATAACTTTTTTGTCTTTAACTTGTAAACCTGTTTGACAAGGAATTATTAAATTGTGAAATATTCTAGTACCAAAACTACTTTTACATTAACTCAATAGGATACACCGTTTTTACAAAAATCGATTTGAAAATTTTTCGTTTTTTTTTGGATTTGAAAAAAAAATTTAGATTTTTGTTCAAAAATAAACGGCATATTTATTTTACCGACTTACAGCAGGAGTAACTATTACAACTAGAATACCCACAAATTAATAATCCCGTATAAAAAATGCTTAGAAATTAAAGACAAAAAATGCGATAAAATAGCGGTACCTTTATGTAAACAACGGTTATTTTATCGCATAACTTTTTTTGTCTTTAACTTTTAAGCATTTAAACAACAAGAAAAATGTTTTTTCTTCTTGTAGCAGAAGTTTTTGTCTTGCTAAATGTTCTTGTATTTTTTATTATTTATTAAGACGTGCTACTTTGGTCTTAAGAATATCCATTATTATTATTAAATATTATTTTTTATGCTTTTTGTAATAGTTTGTGTTATGCGTTAAGCGTAATACCCTGATGGTTTGTTTATATTATTTATTAATTATATTATTGAGAGAAATAAATATTTAATTGATCAAAAGTATTTAAAAAATGTTAAGGGATAAATTCTTGTAAAATCTCCAAAAGTATAACTCGAACAGATTATTGCAAACTTAAAACGCGTTAATTCCAAAACAGTGTTTTAGGACTTAACTATCTTTACGCACAGAGCACAGAAATGACCCCTGGACTAAACACATGGACTAAACACATTGACATCGACTGGCAAGAAAATAATGATTTTTTGCTATATATGTTGGGTAAAGCATTGTATATTAAGATTTTAGATAATAAACTTGACATAGATTTTCAGTAGGTATAAAAAAATCCATGGAGTACATTGTCTTGCTATATGTTCTTGTATTTTCTATTATTTATTAAGACGTGCTACTTTGGTCTTCAGAATCTCCATTATTATTATTAAAAATTATTTTTTATGCTTTTTGTAATAGTTTGTGTTATGCGTTAAGCGTGTAAAGTTCATGATATTTGTGCAAATTGTGTTAAGTCCATGTAAGAAAAAGTTTAATTATTTTTTTATAATACCCTTATGGTTTGTTTATATTATTTATTGATTATGTTAATGAGAGAAATAAATATTTAATTGATCGAAAGTATTTAAAAAATGTTGAGGGATAAATTCTTGTAAAAACTCCAAAAGTGTAACTCGAACAGATTATTGCAAATTTAAAACGCGTTTATCTCAAAACAGTGTATTAGGACTTAACTATCTTTACGCACAGAGCACAGAAATGTCCCCTGGACTAAACACATGGACTAAACACATTGACATCGACTGGCAAGAAAATAATGATTTTTTGCTATACAGGGTGTCCAGAAACTCTACCGACAAACGAAGACAGGAGATTCCTCAGATAATTTTAAGATAATTTAACCCAATTCACCTAGTCCGAAAATGCTTCCTAAGGGAGCTAGAGCTCTTTGAAGATGGCGTCATGTAATTAGTTTTTCTTAAATACCTCCAGAACGCTTCTATTTAGAAAAACGAATATTGGTATACATATTTACTTTCCAGAAATGAATCGATTTCATCCATTGCGAATTTCAAGTACAGGCCATAGGGGTCCGTTTTGGGTAGGGCAACGGTTATTTTATCGCCTAACTTTTTTGTCTTTAATTTTTAAGCATTTTTGACTCTGAATTATTTAATTCTGAGTTATTCTAGTACTAAAAGGTACTCTTAGTTTAAGTCGATTGGATACACCGTTTTCTAGAAAAATCGATCTGATCTGTTCCAGAGATTAATCGATTTCATTAATGGCGAATTTACAGTAGGTACCGGTCATAGGCGTCCGTTTTGGGTAGGTCAACAGTTCTTTTATAGCATACCTCTATTGTCTTAAATTTTTAAGTATTTTTGACACTAGATTATTCAATTATAAGATATTCGAGTACTAAAAGTTACTCTTACTTTAAGTTGGTAAAATACATCGTTTTTTTTTTAATTTTTTTAACTTTTTTTTTTTAAATTCCCAAAACTAATAACTTTCAAATCGATTTTTCTAGAAAACGGTGTATCCTATCGACTTAAAGTAAGAGTATCTTTTAGTACTAGAATACCTCACAATTTATTAATCCAGTATCAAAAATGCTTAAAAGTTGAAGACAAAAAAGTTATGCGATAAAATAACCGTTGCCCTACCCAAAACGTACGCCTATGACCGGTACTAGAAATTCGCAATGGATGGAATTGATTCATTTTAGGAAAGTAAATATGTATACCAATTTTAGTTTTTCTAAATAGAAGCGTTCTGGAGGTATTTAAGAAAAACTAAGTACATGGCGCCATCTTCAAAGAGCTCTAGCTCCCTTAGGAAGCATTTTCGGACTAGGTGAATTGGGTTAAATTGTCATAAAATTATCTGAGGAATCTCCTGTTTCGTTTGTCGGTAGAGTTTCTGGACACCCTGTATATGTTGGGTAAAGCATTGTATATTAAGATTTTAGATAATAAACTTGACATAGACTTTCAGTAGGTATAAAAAAATCCATGGAGTACATGTAAAGTTTAGGTATATTTTCAAAGTCGTTGTCGTTTCTTCAAAAATCAGGAGACAGCGTAAATCATTACGCAAATTTAATGAACTTACCACCCAATTTAGACCACTAAAATTTATGATGTTTCCCTTGTCAGCGTGCACCTAAAAAATAATTTGCATACGAATTTGAGTTAAACTGATTGAAGATATAGTTGCACATTGAAGAGTGAGCACTAGTGCTTGTGGGCACCTGCCCAGGGCTTAAATAAAAGTCGCCCAAACCCGAGCCCGAGGCTCACCTGCCCAAGCGCCAACGCTTAATTACCAATTAAACGGACGGTTTCTAGCACGCTTCATCTTAATATAAAGGGATAGTTCAAAAAACACCTGTAGAAGTTATTCGCCGCGATGAGGTTCTAGATTTCAAACGTTAGTTGGTATATTATAATTGTATACCAGCTAATAATAAAATATAACAAAATAAGTGATCTATTCGACCCTAACTTAATGAAAGTTATTTTTATCCAAGTAGGGTAGCCAATAGAGAACGAAAATATGCATTGTTTCGGAAAAATTCAAACAAGCTTATATTTGTCTAAAACGATTTTTGTTAGTTTATATGTTAAGGTAAAAAGTTCTACTCACAGATTTAGCCGCTAATTGTTTAAGTATTAATTTTAAAAAAATAAAAACTGTTTTGTATAAATAATTTTAAAAATATCGTTGAATTCATCATTTTACATTGATAAAATATGTTTCTATTTTATTTTTAATTATGATTAATTCGGATATGGCATTAGAATTTAAAAATTTTAAAATTTTGAACTCTTATACAGTATGTCTGCGTAACTAGGAACCATATGGGAAACTTATTTATTATCAATTTTACGAAAAAAAGTTATTCTTCATAAAATGCTCTGCATAGCCCACAATCTAAAACTCAACAATAAGATATAAAATTTTATTAATTTTATACGAGTTATGTCAAAAATATGAATTTCGTTAAATAGTAAAATACCTTGATATTTCAGAATACCAAAAATTGTTATTAGGAAAAGTTGTTTGGAATTAAAAACTATGTTTTAATATGCAATTACATCCTTCTAATTGCAAAAAAAAATTTCAAAAATTACATTTTTGAGACATCGCGTCGTATCATTCGAATTTAATTTTTGAGATTTTTTTTGAACGAAATATTGTTTAGTAAGATATTTGAAAATAAGTTGTGCAAATTTGAGAGTTATATAAGTAAAAAATTGTATTAGTTACACATTTTTAAATCATTTATAAACAAAATTTATGTAAGTCTCAGTTTCCGCCCACACCGTACTTATGCCCATAAAATTTATTTCTTTTTATTATGACTATAAGATAGCCTAAATATTTTTCTTTCATGTCCATTTTTAAAATTTCATTTGATCCATTAGCTTGAGAATTATATTAAAATAACTCAACCGTGCGCTTCACCGAACGCTAGTATACCGTGCGCCAATGTTTTTGAGAAGGGTGACTTCAGCATTATAAATAAAAAATGTCAGTAGTAATTGCACAAGGGCTCTAAAATTCTATATTAATTTTAGAAATCGAGTGCAATTTGTTGCGATTATTTCATGAATAAAACTGTTCAAAACCAAAATTTTATTGTAATTTATTTATGTAAGTACAAATTAGTACAATTAAACACACAGTTGTTATAAATATTTTACTGTTGAAGGTCATCAATTTTATAATTTTTAAAACATTAATTGTCATTAATGTTACTGAATGTATTTTTTCATAGCAACGAGGGGCATCTGACGTAATATACTTGACGACGGGAAATTATCAAAAATTATCGGGTATAATGTCAGATCTCCCAACAAAATGTCAGATTTTAAAACAGAAGCGGATGTACCCCAGGTGAGTATAGCGAGAAATCGAAACTCTCACACTGATTTATCAGTCTGTCCCAAGGATTCTGGGGGGGACAAAAAACTGACGACGCGAAAGACGAAAAATCCTCTAACACTCTTTATCTGTACCTACAATGCCAGAACATTATTATCTGAAGAAAAAGTCACTGAAATGGAAATCGAGATGTCAAAAGTAAAATGGGATATCATTGGAGTCAGTGAAGTAAGACGACATGGAGAAAACCTGACAACACTAAAATCAGGGCATATATTTTATAGTATAGGTAGTGAAACCGAATCAGTCGGGGGAGTTGGATTCTTTATACACAAAAGACTTGCAAATGACATAGTGATTACAAGAAGTATATCCACAAGAGTAGCCTATTTAATCGTAAAGCTAAACCGAAGGTATAAAATAAAGATTATTCAGGTATACGCACCAACAACGAACCATCCGGATGAGGAGATTGAAGACTTCTACGATGACATCTCAACGGCACTGAAAGAAACACCAACACATTACACGATTATATGCGGCGACTTTAACGCAAAGATCGGTCTAAAGCAGGATGAACAGGAAACAGCACTAGGTAAATTTGGATCCAAAGGCAGAAACGAGCGTGGCCAAACACTACTAGAATTTCTATTACAACAAAATCTTTACCAGATGAATAGTTTCTTCTCTAAAAAAGATCACAGAAGATGGACGTGGAAAAGCCCAGATGGTAAGACCAGAAACGAGATAGACTACATAATCAGTGACAAAAAACATATATTCAACGATGTCACAGTCCTTAATAGCTTTACCACAGGCAGCGATCATAGAATGGTAAGAGCCAAACTAAAATTAGACTTAATAACAGAAAGATCCAAAATGATTAGGAAGAAAGCCAACCCAATATGGATTGACCCAACGAATTTAAATGAATACCAAGGCAATATCAATAAAATCCTACAACAAAATGAATGCATGAATAATGTAGATGCCCTAAACGAAAATATCGTAGAAGCTATTCGAGAGGCTCAAGTAAAATGCTGTCCTAAAAGAAGCCAAGACGAAAAAATAACCATTGAAACAAAGCAACTAATGGAAACTAGAAGAAAAATCAAAGAAAACGAAAGCACTGACGAAGAAGAACTGCGAAAAATAAACAAAGAAGTATCAAAAGCTATAAGAAAAGATTTAAGGAAATTTAAGAATGAAAAAGTCCAGCGGACTATAGAAGAGAATAAAAGTCTGAAAGTCCTGAGAAGGCGGCTAAACAATGGAAAATGCGAAATACACAAACTAAAGAACAAAGAAGGAGTCCCCACATCAAATAGAGAAGAACTACTACACATAGTTGAAGACTTCTATCAAGAACTATATACAAGCCAAAGAGAAGACCAAAAGAATTTAGAAGCCGCTGCATCACGCAAAGTTATCAACCAGGGTTCAGAGCTCATGCCAGAGATCACACTAAGCGAAATCCAGGACGCAATGAAAAGGATGAAAAACAACAAAGCGCCAGGAGAAGATGGAGTCGTAATAGAAGCTATAAAGATGGGTGGACGTGTCCTTCTCAACCAAATAAAAATTTTGTTTAACCTTTGTCTAACAGATTGTTGCATACCGGAAACATGGAACAATGCAGTAACAATTTTACTACACAAGAAAGGAGACAAGGCGCACCTAGAAAACTATAGAAAAATCAGCTTATTGAACCACATCTATAAAATGTTTACCCGAATAATTACGACAAGACTAGAAAAAAAGTTAGATTTCTACCAACCCCGAGAACAAGCTGGATTCCGCTCAAAATTCGGAACGAACGATCACCTACAAACAGTAAAAACCTTAATAGAAAAGTCGATAGAATATAACAAACCACTGGTACTTATCTTCGTAGACTTTCACAAAGCCTTCGACACTGTGGAATTAGACAGCATTATAACTGCTCTGAACAATAGTAGAATAGATTACCGGTTTACAAAGTTAGTGCAAACATTATACCAAAACGCCACAATGCGTGTAAAACTACATGATACTACCAGAGAAATTCATATCAAGCGAGGTGTGAGACAGGGCGACACTCTCTCACCTAAATTATTTATAGCGGTCCTCGAATACGCCTTTAAAATGCTAAAGTGGGAAAATAGAGGAATAAAGATAGATGGAGAAATGCTCAATCATCTGCGTTTTGCCGACGATATAGTACTTATTACCGAAGATCTGGGTGAAGCACAACAAATGCTACTAGAATTAGAAAACGTGTCTTCAACAATAGGTCTAAAAATGAACATCAGTAAGACCAAATTTATGACAAATTTAGTTCCCAGCGAACACCTAACCATCCAAAATCAAGTGGTAGAATTGACAGAAAAGTACATATATCTCGGTCATGAAGTCAGAATAGGCAAGGACAATCAGACCTGCGAATTTCAACGACGAATAACACTTGCTTGGGCGGCGTATGGATCACTAAGAGACATCTTTAAGAGCAACATCCCGACAGCTATGAAACGGAAGACATTTGACCAATGCGTTCTTCCTATTATGACATACGGAGCAGAAACTCTCACGCTCACAAAAACAACAGCACTAAAAATGCGAGTGGCACAAAGGCGCATGGAAAGATCGATTCTCGGCGTGACAAAAAAAGACAAAATAAGGAACCAAGACTTAAGGAAAAGAACAGGTATCACTGATGTCGTTGAACGTATAGCCAAGCTGAAATGGAATTGGGCAGGTCACATAGCGCGACTGAAAGACTCACGATGGACCAGAAAACTAATTGACTGGCGCCCAAGAGAAGACAAACGCAGCAGAGGACGACCACCAACACGCTGGATGGACGACATTACACGAATATCCAAGAAATGGCAACAAGAAGCACAGAACCGTGAAGAGTGGCGAAGAATGGGAGAGACCTATGTCCAGCAGTGGACAGAAGAGGTTTGTATGATGATGATGATCGGGTATAATATCACAAGAGAGTGAGAATAAATAATGCGACAGTTTTTCGAAAAGTGGTTGTCTGGCAATAGACACGAGAGCCCGCAGGGCTCGAGTGGCTATTGCCCACTGACAACAAATTTGAGTAAAAATGAAGCATTATTTTCTTATTTATTCTTACTGTCGTGTGATATTCGTTAGATTATTTTTTAATACGTATATTATGGATATTTTCTTAAATGTGACAGTTGTCAAAACTAGGAAACTGGTTGCCATTAAACAGAAACAATCTACTTAAAAAAATTCTATCTGTAATTTTCTACAGTAGATAATTCTCAGTATAATTTTAATCTGATTGGACAGAATTAAACACGTGATCAAATATCTTACTATACGAAATAATCAGTTTAATTTTTGTTTCTGTAGCTTTCTATTGGTCAGAATCTCCTATGAATGAAATAATCGAAGCTATAGATTTAGTTTTAGAAAAATATTTATATAAGTTTTTTTGTGTAAAATTTTCTGAATTTTTCATTGGTCAAGTTGTAGCACTTAGAAATAAGGGGGAAGATAAAAGCTTGGAAAATTTAGATACTGCTTAAATACAAAAGGGTCGAGAAAACTAGGGGATATTTCTAAAAACTACTTTGCTACGGCGGCTCGTGTTTTGGTTGGAGAGCTAAGGTTGTGAGTTCGTTAAGAAGAAGTTAGGGATTAGGGAATATTTACTACTATCAAAAATTTAAACAAGGGTACTTACAGATATCCTGGGGTGTTAAATATAAATCCTGGCTATATTTTGTTAGGGCGCCTTACCAGGAGTTTTACTTTCTATGATCATCCAACATCTTAAAATTTGACTCTAAAAAGCTTTTAAAGTTTGTGGTTAAAATTTTGCCAATAGGTTAGCAGTAAATAAACAGGACAAAATACACAGTTATGGCATTTATTGAAAAATTATTCCTTGAGATAACAAAACTTTCAGATTACATAAAAAATTACCTGTAAAAAAATACATCTACTTTTCTGAACATAGGTTATGGTGCACCAAAAGATAAACAATAATATTATTGCATTGAGGATTTGATATCTGACTTAATTATGACTTGTATAACTGACTGACTGACCTAATTATGACATATATTATAGCATTTGCATTAAAACAAAAATTTATATTCATTCAGGGAACAATGTTTACATTAAAGAATTACTGACTACTCCTCGTAGTACTTAATTATTGAAAATAACAAGAACTATGCGACATTAATAAACGTCAAATACGGTTGCATCTAAAATAGCTCCAGAAAAAATTAATTTTTTAGTAGTTTAACTTAAATTAATTTTATAGTGGTTTTAATTATCATTGATAAGAAGTTTCAGTCCTATGGGTTAAACAGCCTAGGCTTCTTTTCACGGTGTTTAACTTTTGTGTGAACAGTTTAAAATTTGGCCATGGTTAAACGTACCTAAATATTGACATTCAGCTCGCAGTTTTTGTGACAATTAAAACATTTAAATTTCATCGTGGGTAAAAACATTTACATATTGTAGAATAGTGATACAAAAGTGAAAATATTCTCCCCAGATGGGGGAGAATATAAAAAAGACGACAGTGTGCGAACTAAATACTGCTGAAGTTATTAGTGATAGTAATCAAGACATGGATACAGGAACTATCACCACAAATTCTTCTGCTACAAGGGAGGTAAAACTTTTTAATATTAATTGTAATAGTTACGACTTTCAAAATTGTTGTGTTTATGTTGAGAAGACCAATGATCAGAATATTTCCCGTTTGCATCCAATGGTTGTTGCAGATATTTTACATCAAAAATTAAAGATTAATAATATTAAGCAAATTAAAAGTATAGGAAGAAACCGTGTTAAAGTAATCCTCAAATCTATTTTGGATGCAAACAATTTAGTCAATAATAGTCACTTAAAGGACGATAATTTAAAAGCGTACATTCCAAATCACCTCTTGGAAATCAAAGGACTGATACGCGATGTTGATACCAAATATAATATTGACTATTTGAAAAAATATATGAGCTCTAGTTCACCAATTATTGATATTAAAAGAATGCACAGGAAAGTAGAAAAGGATGGAAATACAGAATACGTCCCTAGACGTAATGTTATAATTACTTTTGAAGGCAATTGTTTGCCAAACTATGTTGTGATAAATTATGTATTTTTCCAAGTGGAAAAATTGTTGGGTAAAGTGACGCAATGTTATAAATGCCTCAAATATGGACATATTTCTAGACAGTGTAAAGGTACACAGGAATACTGTATACAATGTGGACAACTTAAAAATGACATACATACATGTGATGAAACAAAAAAGTATTGCATACACTGTAAAACTGATAAGCATATATCGATCTCTAAAAACTGTCCTTTTTTCGAACATCAAAAAAAAATAAAAAATATCATGATTGAACATAAAATCTCATATTTGGAGGCAAAAAATTTGAGTGACTCATCATTTTCTGGTCTTATTTCTAATAACAGATTTGAAATATTGTTAAATTCAGACAAAGAATTTCCAAAATTAACTAACTCCTCTGAAGTTAGTACATCTCCTTATTTCAAGCCATTGAGGCCTCACCTACAGAAACCCAAAAGTTTTAGCCAACCAAGCTGTAGTACATCAAGCACTGAGTATAGTGCAAATAAAAAAAGAAAAGTATCATCTCCAACTTCCGAAGATCCTACACCATATCTCATCCCTTTCAGATTTGGACCGTCTCAACCTTTACCTCCCTTAAATAAGGAAAGTTTTCCTAATACAGACAATGATAAAAATAAGTTAGTAGATTCCTTAGTACTTCTTTTCTCAAGTTTTATTCAAAATATTAATTGTTTAGAAGAGGCAAAATCACTTGACATGAATTTGTTAGCCAAAGGTATTAATAATGTTCTAGATAATATTTTAAAAAATAACTCATCTAATGACGAACAAATCTAAACTCAAAATAATACAATGGAATGCTCGATCAGCTGTTGCTAACAAAAACAGCCTTATTAACTTTTTAATAACCGAAGATATTGACATAGCTTTAATAAGTGAAACTTGGTTTAAACGGGATGTTGTATATATTTATAGAGGTTATAATGTGATACGCGAAGATCGCGATGACGGCTATTCTGGAGTTGCTATTTTAATTAAAACTGGTATTCCTTTTGAGCGCATAACAATTAAAAAAAATTATATTCAAGACTTGCTTGCTTGTGGTATTAAAATCAACTATAAACAAAGTTATTTAAGTTTACTCTCTGTATATAGGTGCCCAAAAACTAAAACCAAAACCGAAGATTGGGATAAGTTATTTTCTCAACTAAAACACCCTTGTATCATTGGAGGAGATATGAATGCACATAATTCTTTGTGGGGCTCATATAAAAATGATAATATAGGCCATCAAATTGTGGAGACAATTCAGAATTTAGATTATGTAGTAATGAATAATGGACAACCAACTTGCCAAACGAGTCCAGGAAACTCAGATTCCATGATTGATGTCACGTTTTGCTCACCATCCCTTTTTGATAAAACTTCGTGGTCTGTAGATCTTGATACCTTGGGATCAAATCATTTCGTTATAAAGGTTGTGATCGATGTCTTGGGAATTAATGCTAATACCATTTATCCCAGTACTAAGTGGAACATTAAAAAAGCAAATTGGTCATTATACTCTCAGCTTGTTGATACCTTATTAAACGAAAAACCTCACACATCCTTAAATACCCAAGAAAAATATAATTTCCTTATTGACTGTATTAATGAAGCTTCTAAACAATCTATTTCTGAATATAAACCATTTAAATGCAAACGGACTCCCCCACCGTGGTGGGATTCGGAATGTGATCAATCCGTTGCAGAAAGAAAGAAGGCATTAATAAACTATAAAAACAATTCTTCTCCTGAAAATTTTTGTAAATGCAAAGAAGTAAATGCTCGTGTCAAAAAATTCCTGAAATTAAAGGCCAAACAAAGTTGGGTTGCATGGTGTTCAAAATTAAATAAACAAACTCCATCTAGTCTTATTTGGAATCAAGCAAGAAAAATGAATAGGAAAAAAGTTAATTTTTCATTACCTCTAAGTAATTCATGGGTAGACGATTTTTTCGATAAAATAGCTCCACCTTACGTAAATAACCAGTTAGATGTTATTAATTCTAAAACGCTTCCATCTGATCAGAATCATTTTCTCCTTACACCTTTTTCGAGAACTGAATTAGAATTTGCCCTTGATAATCGCGTTAGTACCTCACCAGGATACGATGCAATCAAATATCCTATGATACAACATTTACCAGATAACGCAAAACAATTACTTTTAAATATATTTGACCAGATAATTATTGAAGGCAACAGCATAATAGATTTTAAGCGTATTATAGTCGTTCCTATTCCCAAACCGGGGAAAGACCCTAAATTAGCTGAAGCTTACCGACCGATATCATTATTATCATGTATATTGAAGACTCTCGAACGGATGGTTAAGATTAGGTTGGATTGGTGGCTAAGGGATCAAAATCCTTTACCCGCTAACCAACATGGTTTTAAAAAAGGTTATGGAACTTTAGATTCCTTAACAACTCTTGTTGTAGACATTCAGAACAGTTTTTCCAGGAACAGTTATGTGCCCGCTTTATTTTTAGACATCGAAGGTGCTTATGACTCTGTCTCTCTTTCAATTCTCCAAGAAAAGATGATTACATTTTTTAATATTCCATCACAGTTTGCTTCTAACATTGTAAACCTGTATAAAAATAGAATAATTTATTTAAAAAATAATCATACTCTTATAGGCCCTAGACTTAATAATAAAGGATTACCTCAGGGCTCCGTTTTGAGCCCTATTTTATTTAACATTTACACAGCAGATCTACACAACATCACTATTAACAATATTGCATTTAATGTTGTACAATATGCTGACGATTTCTGTTTGTACACAGAACACAAGAAATATCAGCAATCCATTGAAAACTTGAATAGTGTCTATGGTCTCCATAAAAAATGGTTTATTGAAAATGGGTTTGAATTATCATGCAGTAAATCACAAGTTTGTTTATTTACCAGACATAACTTTCCTAATATTAGCACAATCACCTTAGGTGGGCATAAATTTTCTTTTAAAAATAAAATTAAATATCTTGGAATGATACTCGACCAAAAGTTGACCTGGAAGTTACATATTGACGACATGTTGAACAGGTGTAATAAGGGAATAAACTTTCTTAAATCAATTAATAGAACTTCGTGGGGATCGGATGTTGAAGTAAGTTTATTATTTTATAAAGCTTACATACGATCTATTTTCGATTACGGCAGTGTTTTGTATGGATCAGCAAGTAATGCACTACTAAACAAAATCAACGTTTTACAGAATTCAGCCTTACGAATATGTCTAGGAGCTATGAGATCCACTCCAGTACAAGCTTTATATTTGGAAGCCTTGGAACCTCCTTTAAATCTAAGACGAAGTTTTTTGTCCAAAAAATATTTAATGAAAGTATACTTAATTAACCCTCTTCTATACCAAAAAATAGTGACTTTAAGTTGCCATGATCTAACCAATAAATATTGGCAAAAAAAGAAATCTCCCTTACTGTGTGAAGCTTATAATCAAAATATAGTACTCTTAAAAAATATAGATAAAACGAACGACTTATTCAAAAACTACGCGTACTCTTCTTTCTTTTCTCCTACAGATATTATTGTACCAAATTATAGTGAAAACATATATTTAAATAAAAATATTCTTTTATCCATAACGAATAGTTACAATGAGTCAATAGCTCTATATACAGATGCGTCTAAATCTGCAGATGGAACTGGATGCGCCTTTTTTATACCATCGGGACATATAGAAAAGAAATTCAAACTGAAACCGGAGACTTCGATTTATACAGCAGAGGCTATTGCAATATATGAAGCTTTACTATATGTAGCTGAATTTGATTTCGCCCATATTATAATTTTGTCTGACTCCTTAGCAGTATTGAAATCTCTTGGTAAATATGGACCCCCAAACATCCAAGACTGCCCATACATTTATAAAATTAAACATATTAAACAAAATCTTTTAACCAAAGGAATCAATGTACATTTTATCTGGATTAAAGCACACGCAGGATTTGAACATAATGAGTATGTCGACTTATTAGCCAAAGAAAGCGTTTCATCCGATACCAGTATTCTACATAAAATAACACTGACTGATAGTATAATCTCTTTCAAGTCAACACTGCATCGGGAGTGGAGCTACCAGTGGAAGGAATACTCTTTTGTGAATCAAAATAGATACTCGTTAATTCAGCCCGATATTCCCAAATTTCCTTGGTACAAGTCTTGTAGAGCTTCTAGAAAGTACATAACTTCTATTATTAGAGTAAGATTCGGGCACGCATGTTATCCAAAGCATTTATTTAAAATACAGGTTTTGGATAATGATAAATGTGAGCATTGTGAAGAGGAAAGTGATTTAGATCATATATTTTTTGGTTGTTCTAAAAATACAATTTACTCATCTAAATTAATAAATGATTTATTAAAATGTAAAGTAGCAACTCCTTGGAATATACTATATTTATTATCACTTGGTTCTGTAGATGTATACAACTCTTTAATTAACTTTTTAAAAGACAGCAAATTATCATTATAATTCCCTTAAACATTTTTAATTAATACCTTTGGTAGTTAGTAGTTTTAGCTGTTAAGCTTAGTGTTACTTAATACCTTTTAGTTGTTATCTTTGTTTTAAACCTGTTTTGTATAACTTGATAACTTGTATTCCTTATGTGTCTGGCAGTATGACGGTAAGTCTAAGCCAAAATAAAAAAAAAAAAAAAAAAAAAAAAAAACAAGAACTATGTCACCTGTCAAATATCATTCCGTAAATCTTTTATTTTTAACTATTTCAAAAGGTTTCAAAAAGGATTTTAACATTAACTTACAATTATGTCTTTACAATAATATTTTAATGATGGAAGCAAAATTATTCTTTGTTCTGTTCAACAATTTACTTTTTCATTTTTGTATTTTAAGTTCCAAAAAGATTTATTTTTTTATGTTGAAAGAAATTAACGTTATTAGTTTGAGAATTTTATAATTATTAAAAGTCACTATACCTTAAAATTCAAAACTTCACCATTGTGAAACTTGACATGACACTTGACAGCACGTACGTAGTTCATACGTCACTCGAAGGGGAAAATGTCAATGGAAAATTACTGATTGCACCATATACCATTATACCATGAAAATACCATAAAACAAAAGAAATTTGCTTATTTACCTCGGGAAATAGGTTTTATAATCCAGGAGACGGGAGGCTTGGGTTTAATTCATCACTACGATATTAGTACTATGCCGGCTTTCATAAATACATACGCAGTATTTTTACAAAGCGTATATTACACTTTTACCATCAAAAAAGGAACTGCTACACCATCAAACTGATGGTACACCTACTTAACAACAACACAGAAGAACTTTGATAGATCCCATTTACTTGGAAATTCTTTTTGCGTCACAAAAAAGCCGGTTACTGACTATCGATGTTTACTGATTCACTACCATTGTAAGAATGCCTGCTTTCTTCTCCGTCTCCTGCCAAAATTCCTTGATCCTGTCACTACGCAATTTCCGGCTTCCGTTCTTCAGAGCCAATTACGAGCTTCGATCTTTGTACCAAATTCAAACAAACCAATCAAATTGATTTTCAACATTTCTTCTAGAAAGTTCATCTACGCATTAGAACTGTACTTTTGTCAAAACTTCTTACAAATTCTGTTTTTGCGTCTCAAATAAACAGGAATCTTGTAACACATTGAAATGTGCGCAATACTTTGTAGATGTATACAGGTGCGGTTTTAGAAAATTCCTTGCAATCTGAATTTAAGTAAAAAACTGAATAAAAAAATTTGGACTTCTTAGAGAGGGATTGTAAAATCTATACAAATCTAAAGATCATATTTTCACTGGTTTTTTAAACGCTACACAGCCTCCTCCGAAAAGAGAAAGCTCGGATAGCTATCCAGTTTTCGATAAACCAAACAAAAAATCAACCATGACTCCTTGAGTGAGGCTAAACAATCACATCAAAATTTTTTTAGATGATGGCTAGTGGGGATTATATTAAACAAACAAACGTTAGGGATTGGGCTAGCGTACCATCAATCGCCAGACTCTTTAAAGTCGAGTAGACTGAAATGTGTAATGACTCTAAAATGAACTGTAGGTGACAAGAGTTTCTGTGCCTTGGGGAAGAAGCTAACATTGTGCCCTGTGTGGACCTCGCTGACATCCACAACAGTAACACAAGTGAAATATCAGGGCAGACACAGCCTTGTCACCTCGTTGCCTAACCGCGAGCGGTTTTCGAGAACTAAAAAAATCATTTGAGCTCTAGGCTCAGCAGATAGGCATCTGCCTAAACTCCACTAAACGCCTAGCGAGTTTCAGGGAATTTTGTTGGCAACGGTTCAGCAAAAATGAGGATTTAGAATCTCCATTCTAAATACCTCAATGAGACAACGTAATCTTAACATTTGTCTCAAGTCGAGATCGGTAACTTTATGTTAAACGTCTCACAGGGAATATACTCACTTCAACAACTAGACTAAAATAAAAGAAGACTAACAAAGGGGGATACAACAACAACAAGGGCCAAATCACAACAAATTCATACAAGGGGGTATACGACAACAACAGGGACCAAAAGACGACATACCAAAATCAAAGAGAATATCAACTTCTTATCAAGACTAAGGGAACTGAAGAACAATACAGGGGGAACATGGAATATGGGATCAGGACTAAGGGGATGACATATTATCTCCATCAGATACAAAAGGTTTTAAGTCTTTAACATGCCATTTACCAAGATCAGAACCATTTAAATCAGAGAGGATACACCACTGGTGACAACTTTTCACGGACTGTAGCTTCAATGTACCTCGGTGCTAGTTTAGATATAAACTTGTTAGCAGCATTAGACAGGACTTTATTCCTTTTCCATACTCTATCTCCTACTTGGAATTGGACTTCTCTTCTTCGTAAGTTGTAACTTCTAGCGTTACGTTCATATCCTTTTCGAAGATTAGCCCTGACCTTTTCGAAGACTTGACTTAATCCTTTTACTTCTGAAGCATACATATCACGGTTACCAGGAATAATTTCTAGATCTTGCTTCCGTTGATCGTTTTGATCAACACCATAGTAGTTTCCACTCAGGGGAACATGACGGCCATAATTAAGGAAAGCTGGGGTGTATCCAGTTACTTCGTGCTTTGCGGTATTAATAGCTTGTCTGATCTTTGCTAAATTCTTGTCCCAGTCTACGTGGTCTTTTATATACATACGGATTGCTGTTCCAATGGTTTTATTATTTCTCTCCACAAAATTACATTGTGGTGCATACACGGGGCTAAACCATACTTTCTGAACATTATACCTACTACAGAGATTAATTAGAAGAGGGTTGTTCAGATTTGAGGCATTATCACAAATCACATACTGGGGAACACCAAACATCAGGAAGACATTATCTTCCAAAAATTCAGTAATACTCTTAGCCGTAGCCTTCCTCAAAGGATGGACTAAGGTATATTTACTAAACCAATCAGCAACCACTAATAACCATGTATAACCTTTTTTAGAACGAACAAAGGGACCTATCAGATCAATGGCAACTATTTGCCAGGGGAATTGGGCTTCTCTCTGCTTACCCATTTTACCTAAAGGAGCATGATTTGGTGTTTTCTGAGCACCACAAACTTTACATGATCTGACAAACTTAGCACATCAGAACGCATTTTGGGCCAATAGTACCTTTCTTGAATACGGGACAAAGTTTTATAGAATCCAAAGTGAGCACACGTAGGTGGCTCATGACAAGATTGCATTACTTCTAATCTTTGGGGTTTGGGAACTAAAATTTTCCATTCAATATCATTAGTCTTGAAAGAATTGGGGGATGGGGCATACTTGTAAATGAAATCATTTTCCACTTTCCATTGTGGAAAATCACCAGGGGAACGGAGTATCTTTGATCTTAAATCATCGAACCAAGGGTCTATTCTGTCAAGATCTATTTCTAGATAATCAACTTTTTGGGCATCTTTGGGTGTATCATTGGTATGAGCTCGAGATAAAGCATCAGGGACTAAATGGGATGTTCCTTTTCTATGAATCAAATCGAAGGTATGTTGTCTTAGGCGCATAGCCCACCTGGCTAATTTGCCTGTAGGATTGGACAGTTTATTCAACCAGAGAAGTGAATGGTGGTCAGTAATGACCGAAAACTTAACTCCTTCAATATAACCTCGAAATTTCTCGATAGCGAAGATCACTGCGAGACATTCTCGCTCTGTAACTGAATAATTTCTTTCAGCTCGGGAAAAGGACCTACTTGCATAAGCTATAACTTTTTCTTCACCATCAATAGTTTGAGTCAAGACACCACCAAGACCAGTGTCAGATGCATCACATTGCACAACAAAGGGAAGTTCGAAATTGGGTTGGGCTAAGATAGGGGCAGAAATTAGGAGTTCTTTAATTTTCAAAAAAGCTTTTTCAGCTTCACTAGTCCAAACTACTGGTTGTTTTTTCTTTCTATGACCTTTAAGGAGGTCATTAATAGGGGAGGCTAAACTGGAAAAATCTCTAATGAAACGACGATACCAGGAACACATACCTATAAATCTTTTAATTTCAGTAGAATTAGATGGCCTGGGATAATTAACCATAGCTAAGATTTTTTCAGGATCTGCTTTAAGGGAATTGTTACCAACTACATAACCAAGATACTTCAATTCAGATTTAAAAAAATCACACTTATCGATGTTAATGGTCAAGTTTGCTTCTTTCAGTTTATCTCTTATAATTTTCAACAATCGGATATGTTCTTCAAAAGATGGGGTACACACTATGATGTCATCTAAATAACAGAATATATAGGGTTCAAATTCAGGGCCAAAGATAGCATCAACTAATCTTTGTTGAATCTGTGCACTATTACACAAACCAAAGGGAACAGAAGTGAATTGAAAGGAACCTCTATCAGAAACATTAAAGGCTGTCTTTTTCCTAGAGTCAGGATGCAGCGGGATTTGCCAAAAGGCTTTTCTTAAATCAATGGAGCTAATGCATTTAGCTCCTCTAAGCAACGAAAGAATTCTGTCTATTTGGGGTAAAGGATAAGTATCATGAACAGTGACTTCATTCAATGAACGACCATCAAAACAAAACCTATATTCACCCGACTTTTTCTTTACTAATAATACAGGACTTGACCATGGGGATTGGGCTGGTTCGATTACTCCTAATCGTAACATATCGTCTAACTCTTCATGTAGTATTTTATTCATGTATGGGGATAAAGGATATTGTCTTTTCTTAAATGGTTTTGCATCACCAGTGTCAATAACCATTTCAATTTTATTGGTTCTTCCAATGTACTTGGAACTAGAAATTTCCCCAAAAGAAGCGACTGTGGAATCTACTAAATTTTTTTCAGTGGGAGAAAATGAGTCTACAGAATACAAAGTTTCTGTTTTCTCTTCCTTTTGGGAAGAATGCCATGTTCCATCTCTAAAATTCAACAACACTGAAAATTTATGCATAAAGTTACTTCCCAAAATAAAACTATGGGGAACGGAGGGTACGACAAGAAATTTCACTACTTGGGAAACACCATCAGCCTCAATTGGAAGATCAATAGTACCAACAACTGATTTTTGAGAACCATCTGCTAAGCAGACGTGTTTACAGGGAGTAGAATTATATTTAATTCCTTGGGAATCCAAAAATTTAACTCCAGCGGCACCTACTACGGATGTGGTGCAACCACTGTCTAAGAGGGCGACAAAGTTTTTAGAAAAGATAGAAATACTAACATGAGGACGACTGTCACAACCTTTCTTTTCAAAAAGAGGGTTAAGTATGTTTTGGGGGAATTTGTCGGGCTTAACTCTATATGGAGTGCAACTGCCGACTGGCTGCACACTACCTAGTTTTTTTGACACATACAGGAGGACGTTCTCACTCCTTTATTACCACAACGAGAACAAGACATTTCTCTGTTTGTACAATTGCGAGAAATGTGGTTGGGCTTACCACAAGTAAAACAAAAAATAATTTTTCTAGGGTTGTCATGTGTTTGGTAGGGTTGTGGAGGGGGTTGCATTGAATGAGGTTGATAAGAAGAAGACTGATTTCCATACGGTCGATAGGGAGGGGATTGCATCAACGGAGGTGGATAAGAAGACTGATTTCTGTGGGGTGGATAAGAAGAAGAAGACTGATGTCTTTCTGGTGGATAAGAAGAAGAAGACTGATGTCTTTCATCAGTATCTACTGGAGGATTGGGTCTCTTATTTCTCTGCGTAGACTTGGATTTCTTAAAGGGACGATCTTGCTTTTCTCGTTTGTCTCCTTTGGGGTTATCAGGCTTGTCTTGTTTATCAAGTACCTGAAGCTTCTCTTGGGGTTTTTCTGAATCCTCTAATGAAATACCAGCAAGACCTTTTGTAGTTTGAAGCACGGGCAAAACATTTTGCTCCAAACGTTTAACAGTTATGACTAACATTTCGACAGTGGGAAAATCTTGAAGGGCTACGAGTGGAATATAATCCACCAAAATATTTTTTCTTAAAATCTTTACTCGTTGGGCTTCAGACGGGTACTCTTCTAAACGTTTAAAGAGATTCTCCATGATTGCGGAATAAATAGTGATTGACTCAGACTTTTTTTGTTTTCGACCTTTAATTCCATCAAGGAGATTATCATTATAATCTGGGGGTAGGAAAGCAGTTTTGAGAAGGGTTACCAACTCATTCCAACTGTTAACTGTATTTCCAACACTCCTATACCAAATAGCAGCGTTTCCGTCGAATAACTCAAAAGCTGTTTTAAACAGGACATCATCAGAAATATTTCTGGATCTAGCAGAATCTCTTACTTTTTCTAAAAATGTGGGAAGGGCTTTACTCTCACCATTAAATTTGATATTTAAATCAGAAACTCTAACAGGAGTTGAAATTTGTATAATAGGGGCTGAAACTGAACTAATAGGGGCAACGGGGACTGAAGTTGTACCACTAGTCGATGGGACGGACACATTGTCAGATGTCTCTTCCTTTTCTAAGACATCTCCAGTCAACATCAATAAATCCATCTTATAGTTGTCAATAACTTCTTTTATAGCTTCTTCTACATTATCAGGGAAATTTTCCAATCTGAAATCCAGATGACTGGACCTTGTTTTGAAACGAGCAAAGTCAGCCTTTGATGACTGTGCACTCATTGCCCGCGCAATACTTTGCAAATCTGCTAATATTGACTGGATTGTAGGCAACTCTTGATCAGGATCGACTACATTTTTAGTCAAATCAATGGAAGATGAGATGGTCTCTTTACTTAACTGACCTCTCAACAACTTACGTTTTTCTTCAACAGTCTTATTTTGGACATTAAAACCTCTTATGAAAAGTTCATAAGATAACTCATCGGTTTTCAGATCATTAACTTGGGTAGACTTCATTTTTAAAACTGGGGTGAAAACAACACACAGGGGAAAGACCAATGGGAATAGTAGAAAGTATGACTTTCGGACAAAAAACCGTTTCTATTTATCAAACGAACACAAACCTCACTTGCACTCTCACGCAGCCAGATCCTAACCTCACTGACTTTGTTGCAACTTCTGCTCTTGGTCTGCAATCACTCAATAAACAAAAGAGGGGTCAATAAACTATTCGTCAAAAAATTCACACTCCACCACTGACACGGACTAACAGGGAATAACACAAGGGTACACAAAACAAACAGGAAACAACAGACTCAAATATTTTCAGACAAAACAGGGATAGACAAACACAAACAATATTGAAACTTGCTTCTCGAATGAGCTTACACGGGATAACACCAACGACGGTTCTTGTTCCGATAACTAATGGGAGTGTTCCTAGACAACTAAGCACACTTCCTTTATCACGAGTATTACACTTGTGATCTATTCTGGTACAAGAAGGGAAAGACAAATAGTAATTGGACTGACTAACTACTTTACTTCACGGATACACTCAAACTACTTCACAGGCAGACTCCAACTAACCTTTGGTATCTTTATGACACTGACAAAGCTAGATTAGTTGAGAAAAAAAATAATGGGACAACTAGACAACATTGGGAGTAAAAGCTCAAACGGAAACTACACAGACTATACACATATATACAAATGACGAACAAAAAAAATTACAAAAATAAGTTATTCTGTAAAAAATTGTTAATCAATTATGAATAAATGCACAAATACAACTAAAATGTTATACTTTATCAATAGTTTCAATATTGGAATGTTCAACGTTACTTATATAGACTACTTGTCTATACAATCAATACTTTTTTTAAAAAAAATTTAAATATTGCTTTCACCATGGGTACTGTATTAACATCTACTATAAGTACATACATAAAAACAATGTTAATACACTACAATGAGTACATATTTACACATCCTATTGAAAATTTTATACCACTTCGTAACGTTAAAAAAATGTAGGGGCTCTTGGGCTAAACTATGTTGCGATACTGGTTGTGATAGTAGAATCGGTCTCAAATCTGGGGCAAGGAGAGGAAATTAAGTTGAAAAACAGTTGGAACTAACTAAAAAAATGTAAACTGCTTGGGAACAACTTAACGATATGACTGGGGGGTGAAAAGAGACTGGCCTCACGTCTGAGGGTGCTATTTTGTAGCGCACAACTGGACACTGAAAGAGGCAGAAAAATGAATCGGCCCCACGTTCTAGGGCGACATTTTGTAGCACTTAGAAATAAGGGGGAAGATAAAAGCTTGGAAAATTTAGATACTGCTTAAATACAAAAGGGTCGAGAAAACTAGGGGATATTTCTAAAAACTACTTTGCTACGGCGGCTCGTGTTTTGGTTGGAGAGCTAAGGTTGTGAGTTCGTTAAGAAGAAGTTAGGGATTAGGGAATATTTACTACTATCAAAAATTTAAACAAGGGTACTTACAGATATCCTGGGGTGTTAAATATAAATCCTGGCTATATTTTGTTAGGGCGCCTTACCAGGAGTTTTACTTTCTATGATCATCCAACATCTTAAAATTTGACTCTAAAAAGCTTTTAAAGTTTGTGGTTAAAATTTTGCCAATAGGTTAGCAGTAAATAAACAGGACAAAATACACAGTTATGGCATTTATTGAAAAATTATTCCTTGAGATAACAAAACTTTCAGATTACATAAAAAATTACCTGTAAAAAAATACATCTACTTTTCTGAACATAGGTTATGGTGCACCAAAAGATAAACAATAATATTATTGCATTGAGGATTTGATATCTGACTTAATTATGACTTGTATAACTGACTGACTGACCTAATTATGACATATATTATAGCATTTGCATTAAAACAAAAATTTATATTCATTCAGGGAACAATGTTTACATTAAAGAATTACTGACTACTCCTCGTAGTACTTAATTATTGAAAATAACAACAACTATGTCACCTGTCAAATATCATTCCGTAAATCTTTTATTTTTAACTATTTCAAAAGGTTTCAAAAAGGATTTTAACATTAACTTACAATTATGTCTTTACAATAATATTTTAATGATGGAAGCAAAATTATTCTTTGTTCTGTTCAACAATTTACTTTTTCATTTTTGTATTTTAAGTTCCAAAAAGATTTATTTTTTTATGTTGAAAGAAATTAACGTTATTAGTTTGAGAATTTTATAATTATTAAAAGTCACTATACCTTAAAATTCAAAACTTCACCATTGTGAAACTTGACATGACACTTGACAGCACGTACGTAGTTCATACGTCACTCGAAGGGGAAAATGTCAATGGAAAATTACTGATTGCACCATATACCATTATACCATGAAAATACCATAAAACAAAAGAAATTTGCTTATTTACCTCGGGAAATAGGTTTTCTAATCCAGGAGACGGGAGGCTTGGGTTTAATTCATCACTACGATATTAGTACTATGCCGGCTTTCATAAATACATACGCAGTATTTTTACAAAGCGTATATTACACTTTTACCATCAAAAAAGGAACTGCTACACCATCAAACTGATGGTACACCTACTTAACAACAACACAGAAGAACTTTGATAGATCCCATTTACTTGGAAATTCTTTTTGCGTCACAAAAAAGCCGGTTACTGACTATCGATGTTTACTGATTCACTACCATTGTAAGAATGCCTGCTTTCTTCTCCGTCTCCTGCCAAAATTCCTTGATCCTGTCACTACGCAATTTCCGGCTTCCGTTCTTCAGAGCCAATTACGAGCTTCGATCTTTGTACCAAATTCAAACAAACCAATCAAATTGATTTTCAACATTTCTTCTAGAAAGTTCATCTACGCATTAGAACTGTACTTTTGTCAAAACTTCTTACAAATTCTGCTTTTGCGTCTCAAATAAACAGGAATCTTGTAACACATTGAAATGTGCGCAATACTTTGTAGATGTATACAGGTGCGGTTTTAGAAAATTCCTTGCAATCTGAATTTAAGTAAAAAACTGAATAAAAAAATTTGGACTTCTTAGAGAGGGATTGTAAAATCTATACAAATCTAAAGATCATATTTTCACTGGTTTTTTAAACGCTACAAAGTCAGTTTTTTCTAAGATTTATATTTTCGTAGTTACAGTGGAACCCCGATAAGTCGGCCTCCGATAACCCGGAAGTCCGGCTAACCCGGCTAACAAAACATTTTTTTACTGTTTTTTAGGAAGAAATGAACAATACTGTATAAAACTGTACGTAATTTTGATGTACTATGCATATGTATTTTATGTTTTTGCAATTATAAAGGGGTTTATTTGTAAGTATACCGTATTTTATTAATAATTTTTACCATATTCTCCGGCTAACCCGGATTTTAGATAACCCGGAGGCCGCGGCCCCGATTCATCCGACTTATCGAGGTTCCACTGTATTTAAAAGAACAATTAATTTCGCAAATTATTTATTTATTAAAAAATGAAGCACCCACTTCTAGAGTAGAACTTTTTGATATGTTGTTTATTAAACATTTCTTAATCAAATTACAAAAAGTTCTGTCTTGTTTTCGAAGTCAAAATCTCTATTGACTCCCCAAAAGGATAAAAAACTGAAATCCTATAATGTGTTATATATTGTCGATTCGCTAATCTGAGACACAACTATCTACACCACAATCACAGTAAAGATGCACCAGAAATAAACAAACACGAGGAGCACTCCCAATTCATGATTAAAATTTGGAATAAATTACAATTTATTTCCACTAAAGCTGTTTCGCCCGAGTGCCTATCTCAAGTGATGCATTTTTGTTATGCGTTTACCGTTTAACTATAGTCTTTAACAGAATAATAATTCGAGGAGGGCGGAGGTGTCTGCCTCAAGTTGATCATTCATAATTAGGTATATCTGCACTTTTTTATTTATTATTTTTCATAGATGCTAATAAAGATAGCTTAAGGCTTTTATTTTGAATATCGAGAATTTAAAATTAGTCGTTAAAAGAATAAGAAGAATAATTATTATCTAGAAGGTCATGTGTCTGTTGAGATGTTGAGAATCTGTTTAGGTGTTATGAGATCTATTCCTATACAACCAATACATGTTGAAGCTTCTGAGCCTCCTTTGGAGATCAGAAGAAATTTACTAAGCGAAAAATGGGTACTTAAAGCACACTCTACAAATTTCGAATTATTTTCCTGTATATGTCATCTTAACGAATCAGATCTTACTCACAATTATTGGATTAAAAACCATTTCCGCCTTTATGTACAGCACTACAAAACAATCCTATTTTTTCAAAGGAATTAAACACAGTAGAAAAAAACTTAGACTAATTTGCTCTCTTCCATAAAACTGATGTAATAATACCCACATACAACGAAAACAACATAATCAGCAACAATATCCTGAAATCTATTTTGAACTGCTACAGTTATGCAACAGTTATATACACAGATGCATCTAAATCAAGAGAAGGGACTGGCTCTGCTTATATTAAACCCCCAGGAGGTTTCGAATTCAAGTACAAACGTCCCAATGAGTTTTCAATTTTCTCTGCGGAATCATTGGCCATACTCGAAGCGTTGAAATATATTAAAAACTCTTATACTAAAAAAACGTTAATTCTTTCAGACTGCCTATCAGTTTTACAGAATATCAAAATTACTTTTTTGCCCAAGACATTTAGTAATCCTTAGATATTTTTAATAAAGGTTATGTTAAAGCATTTAGAAGACTCTGGCTTCAATATAAAATTTATTTTGGTTAAGGCACATATTGGACTCAAAGATAATGAGTATGTAGACTACTTAGCTAAATCCAGTATAACATCAGGCACTTTATTGTCATATTCTTTATGTGTATCAGATGTTATTACTATTTTTAAAAGAAACCAAGTATCGATAGGAAAAGATCAATGGAATATTTACTGCTTAACAATCCCCACAAGGTACACCACTTTACAACCAGTGATTCCACAAAGTACCTGGTTTAAGAGTTTTAAAGCTCCACGTAAATATATAACAACTATAAATCGACTACGTTTTGAGCATGCTTGCTATCCGAGTCATTTATATAAAGTAAATGTGATTGAAGACGATATTTGCAAAAATTGCGGAAAGCAGGGTAATCGTGATCAGATCTTTTTTGCATGTACTAAGTTTCAACAGCATTCAAACTATCTCTATAAAAATTTAATTAAAGTTGATATGCATGCACCATTCAATATCCAGTCTCTGCTGGCTACAGGCTCACAACAAATATACAATATAATTATAGATTTCTTGTCAGATACACGCACGGTCCTATAAAATTTGTACGCGGCCATGATATGTTTTATGATTTAAGTTCAGATTTGCATCCTTTTTTATCATAAATGTTATATCACTTTATCAGAGATCCATTATTATTTTATTGTATTATTATTGTATTACTATATTGTTTCTGTTTAATTTTGTATTAGGGATAGAATTGTATATTCTTTATTGCAACTGCCTCAATGACTAATGTCTATGCCAATAAATAAAAAATAAAAAAAAGGTGATGTGTCGTCTTGTATTATTGAAAGCCGTTTTGTGTTCTTCTTTATGTTTATTATAGTTTCTGCCAGTTTGACTGATCTAAGATTTTGGACAGTCACCAAATCGAAGTTTTAAGATAAATGCAATTTTTGCATTTGTGCTTCCATTATGCTTATGGGATGGCGATACAAATTATGTATCGTCATTTGGTCAAATATAGAGTAAGGTTGTGTAGACCATTGTTAATCAGAAGATTTAATGTTGCTTCTTTTATTGATATATTAATCTAAAAATCCTCAATTTGCGGCTTAAGCCACTGTTGCTCTGAGCGCCTCAAATATATCAATGTTATATATGGTTCCTGCCATAGCTTGGGAATGTTCTCTCCATTTTTTGCTCTTTCCATGATTCAGCATATCATTATTCTAAATTTCTCTGTTCGAAGCTAGACATGATTTCCCTGCTATAATTCCTGCTTGCTCTTCACCGGTTTTAAGTTTACTTCACACCTACTTTTCTCTATTTTGTTCCTGCAGATCCTGCCGTACAGTCTTCCTATTGTAGCAATGACGCTTATTCCCCTTTAGTTTTCGCGTTCGTTTCTATTTTCATTCTTATAAATATATTGATATTTTATATGGTTCCTACCATTCGTTTGGGAAATTTCTCTCCATTTATTGCTCTTTCCATGATTCGCCATATCATTATTCTTAATTTCTCTGTTCGAAATTTGATTAGCTCCATCACAATTCCTCCTGCTCCTGCAGCTTTATTGCTCTTCACGGAATTTATTGCTAGTTTTATCTCTTTCAGTATTTAGATTTATTTTACTTTATTTTTAAAATACATAGATGTTATAGCTCAAATTTTTTTAGTACTTAAGGCTGTGTTCCTTTAATACGTTTATTTTATTATAATGAACCAAATATCACCTCCCAAACTTACTAAAGCGAGTGGTTAGTTATTATGAGTTTCCGTACTTACTTTAACTATAATCTGAAACGATTTTTCAGCTATTAGAATTCTTAAATGACAGAGGTAGATTTCTTATCATTGTCCCTTAGTGTAACATAAGTTTACATGACGTGTCTTTCGTAATGAGGACTAAGCTTATCAGCTCAATATTGTTAGGTATGTTTGGACTTCCAAAAACACCCCACTTTGTAGCGGAAACGAATTTATGTTTTATCAGATTTGTTAGTATTGCTAGTGGTATATCTAGTTAATTGTAAAATTAAGTAAGTAATAAAAAATACTACAAATTTAAGAGAAACAAATATTCTGCTTGATTCGAAACTGTTTTCTTAATTACTAAACAGTGTTCCAATCAGCTCGTAGTTTTTATCAAGATTTGGTTGTTTTTACTAGTTAATTATGTATAGTATTTTTCAATCCAATTTTGGGATGAGAATATCAGCACAAGGTTAATTCACATGTCTAATTACTAACGAACTTATTCAAGTACCAGGGCCGTAATCAGGTAACATAGACCCAATATGCAGGAAAATCCAGGGGAAGGAACTTCTGGGTTTAATATTTCTCGATATATTTCTCCTCCATCCAACATACCAAAATTATATTCTAAGCTGTGAACCAATTTAACAAAAAATTCCTAAGCAAAAGGCAAGCTATTTCCAATTCAGTTCCAAATACTAAAATTGAAGATTATTTAAATGCTATATTTGCTAAAGTCGATCACAATAAAATCCTCGCTATTTCCAGGATAGTAAATATTCCAGATTGTATTTGGATATATTTTACTACTGAAGAAACAGTCACATAAATTTTAGGAACAGATAATGGAACAGTAGTAATCAATCAGGAACATATCAGGATTAATTATAGGATAGGAACAATTAACTATATTTAAGCATATCTTGAGCTTCTGACGTTATACTTCCCTTGCTTCTAAAAATTTTAAACAAATTCCTGAGCCTAATATAATAATTAATCATGACCAAATCAATTACCGAATTTATTTTTTACTTGAAACACAGTCATGCTATATTTGCAAACAGTAAGGTCATATTATAGCAGCTCAGTTTACCAATACAGTGGAACCCCGATAAGTCGGCCTCCGATAACCCGGAAGTCCGGCTAACGCGGACCGATTTTCGTCAGACAAAATTGACGAAACCGAAACTGACGTGAGTTTTTTACCAAGAAATGATCAATACTGTATACAAGTTTACGTAATTTAGATGGATTGTGCATATCGTCGCCTCAAAGCAACAGTAGGATATGTAAAAAAATGACTTGTGATATCCATGTCAAATGATTCGAAATAAACCCTTCTCTTGAGTGTAACACTAAGATAAATATAAAAAGTGAAATACCTTTTTCATAATATTACATATCCTTGTGTAGCTTAATTCCTTTTATCCCAAATTCTATAATGCAACACTAAGACAACATACATATCATACCATTATATTTTGTCGCTTACCCATTTTGATCATCAATGTTAATGCAACACTAAGTTATCTTACGCACATATCCTACTGTTGCTATGTAGTTATTGCTGAGTTGCGATTATATGTCTTTCTTTATATTATCCAGCTTGCGGTCACAATTTTATCTTCAGTAATCTTAAACAATAATTATATTACAGTGATATTAAAAGTTGTATGTTAAGAGTAAAAATGAATAATTCAGCCAATTTAAATTGTAAAAATTATGGTTATCTAGAGGAAGTCAATATTTAGTGTATTTAGCGAACCAAAATAATACTGATTCTGAGTTGCTATCTGGAATTTATCAAGAACAGGAAAAAGGTAAGCTAAATTCATGATAATTTTTCCTTTAGAAATTTCGGCCTGATTTAAGAAAATGCAATAAGTTTTTACTTTCAAAAATTTCAGCATCCGCTATATTACCAAAATTGATTCTAATGAGTTTTTCATTTTATTTTCTTTATTATCTTGTCAAATTTTTAAATTTCTGGAAAACAAGTATGTTCATGTTATAATTTATGTAACAGCATGTTTGAACAACAAAATTGTTTTGTTTTTTGTATTGAAATGTGTAAAATTTTAAACAAAACTTTAGTGCAATTTAAGTTTATATAACAGAAATGTACGGATGTCGTTAAAAAACAGATCCTGTTTGAGGGCAACAGTAGGACCACTAACTTTTTTTCCAATTATTTTTCACTTTTTTATGAATTAATATAAATTGTCATGTGATGCATGTAAGTTAGGTACTCAAACAAAATTCCATGTAAATCCATTGAAATATAAAAAAGTTATTAATTACTGAAATTTCGTAAAATTTTTAATTTCGTTTTCTCGAAACTACATTATTTTACATATTCTACTACTGTTGCTTTGAGGCGACGATATGTACTTCATGTTTTTGCAACTAGTATTGAGTTTATTTGTAAGTATACCGTATTTTATTAATTTTTACCGAATTCTCTCGCTAACCCGGATTTTTCGATAACCTGGCTCGGTCGCGGTCCCGATTAATCCGACTTATCGAGGTTCCACTGTAATACATCTTTCTCTACAGAAAAAATGGAACAAGTAAACAACAAAACCAGACTTGTTTTACTTTTTTCTTTGCCGCTTCATAATTCATAACTGTTCTAGGCTTCAAAATTATTTCCTTTTACATTGTGTATCAAACTAATCTTTACTTGTTGCTTTATTTATTTTTCCTACTGCATTTTCTTTCGCTTCCGTCTATTATCTTCTCTATTCGTGTTCATTCTTGGTCAGTATCTTTGCTTGTAATTGTGTGTTTCTAATCTTTTTGTTATTTTTCGTTTTAGTTGGGTTTTGACCTTTTCATCTTTAGTCCGTTCTTTAACGGTAAAATATTGCAAAACCTCTAAATTTTAAAGAACTGCTTGGATTGACATGAAATTTGGTATACACATAGCTAACAAGTCAAAGAAAAAAAGTGATATTGTGCCGATATGTGCTTTTGCCCCGGGGGTGCTTTTCACCCCCTCTTGTGGGTGAAAAAATATTTGTCCAAAGTAAGTCCGGAAATGGATAAACTGACTAATTCTAAGTAACTTTCGTTCTATAGAGTTTTTTCACTAAGTCAATATTTTTCGAGTTATTTGCCAGTGAATATGATCATTTTTTCAACAAAATAACCACGCTTTTAGACGGTTTTTTGCAAATAACTCAAATAGTAAGTATTTTGTCGAAAAAACATTCTTAGCAGAAATAAAGCCTGTAAAAAAATTTAAAAAATGGTGTATATAGTATATATCACGTCTGTATACCTATTAGTACAAGCAGAGTTATAGCTAATTAAAAATTGGTTTATATTTGTAAAATTCCACATGGAATATTTTAACGTGAAATAACTAAATATGAAGCACATTTCGGGGAAAACTTATTACAACTTATTTAAAGTGTTTAAAAAAAGCTTCATTTTTGTTTTATAAAAAAAATTTCTAGCATCAAAAGTAAACAAGTTACGCTCAAAACAAAGTTAGTCCCTTTTTTTTTGGTAAAAAAATCGGGAAAATCACCCCCTAATTAGTATCTCAAATGAACTTAATCGTTACGACTTCACAAGTTTCTTGACTCGTGTATGTATTGTTTATATGATCTGTAAGTTTTATCGGTTCAAAGTCCTTATTTTTGAAAAGGCTGTAGTTAAAAGGGGTTGAACGAGTCACTGATCACGAATGTATGCAAATTTAGAAACACCAAATCTTAATCAATTTTTGTCTAACAGAAAAACAAAAAATACATGATATTCAGAAACGCAATGCTGACTTTTTTTGTTTTTCGAGATTTTTGGTATCTTTAACAATTTTTAAGTTATTTTGAAAAAAATCATATTTTTCAAAATTAAAGTTTTTGAAAATTTTATTTTAGAACCAATTTTTTCAAAAATAGGCACTTTGAATCGATGAAACTTACAGATCATTTATAAATACAACATAAGTAGAATAATTTGTGGAGCGGTAACGATTAATTTCATTTAAGTTGCTAATTAGGGGATGGTCTTCCCGATTTTTTTTGTCAAAACCAAAGGGACAAACTTTATTTTGAGCGTTACTTGCTTAAATTTAATGCTAGAAACTTTTTATAAAAACAGAAATAAAGCTTTTTTTAAACTCTTTTTAAAAGTTATAATGAATTTTCCCCAAAAAGTGCTTAATTTTTTGGATATTTTACTTCGAAATATTCTATTTGAAAGGGCCTAGCCGGGTAAGATGGTGAAAAGTGCCCCCAACCCAATGTAAATTCCATATAGGCCACTTTTTAGCACATATGGAGGAACTCACTTTCTGAAATTTTTAGCCCCCTAGGTGGTCACGTGACCCCCCTAGAGCCTAATTAGGCTTTTTATGTTTTTATTTTTTATCTCAGCCGCATTAAGAGCTAGCCAAAAACTTTATTTAAAAAAGTTGTAACTTTTAAAAAGATCTATACGAATTTTTTTTTTTATTTTTTTGGCGGGAAATTCGAATTTTTAGAACAATTTTAAACTTTTAAATAAATCTGAAAAAAAACTAAGGCACTCGTTTTTACGAAAATTAGTTATAATGTGTATTTTTGCACAATCTTTCACCCTGAATTTTTTCAGATTTTTAAAATTGGTGAAACGTACCTTTAAAAATAAAAAACCGCATTTTTTCGGTTTTTTTTTTTCGTTATTTTGATACAATTTTATACATATTTTTCAAAAAATTTAACACCGTCACTAGAATAGGTAAAAAACTGAAAAATAATTGGGATTTGCTTCATAAAAATTTTTTGTAACGCCATCCATTTTTAAGATACAGGGCGTTGAAGAAAACAAAATTTTACATATTTTTTACGATTTTGCCGAAACTACTGGCAACATTGTAATAAAACTTGGCGGGTTTTAAGAGGTAGTTATTGTGCATGTTTTGACATACAACTAAGGATTTAATATTCATCATTGGCGCGCATAGGGGTAATGGTCTGAACTTTTCAAAGAAAAAAAAGATAGTACGCCTCTGACATATTTCAAATTAACAATCATTTTTGAATTCCTCGTTCAATTTGCAATAAAAAATCTATCCTCTCATTTTTTCATACGACGCGCTGTTTTGCTGCAAAAAATAAAATATCTTAACGCTTCCAAAGTATTCGAATTAATTTTGATAATGGATGTATGAGTTTATTATGTATGTATATATGTATGTATGTATTGTAGATGTAGAAACTACTAGAAGTTCGAATACTTTGTAAGGGTTAAGATCTTTTATTTTTTGAATAAAAATGGCGTGTCGTATGAAAAAATAAGAAGATACATTTTTTGTCACAAATTGAACGTGAAATTAAAAAACGATTGTTAATATGAAATATGTCAGTGGCGTACTATCTTTATTCTTTAAAAAGTTCAGACCATTACCCCTATGCGAGCCAATGATGAATATCAAATCATTAATTGTATGTCAACAAAATATGCACAATAACCAGCTCTTAAATCCCGCCAAGTTTTATTACAATGTTGCCAGTAGTTTCAGCAAAATCGTAAAAAATGTGTAAAATTTTGTTTTCTTCAACGCCCTGTATTTTGAAAATGGATGGCTTTACAAAAAATTTTTATTAAGCAAACCCCAATTAATTTTCAGTTTTTTACCTATTCTAGTGACAGTGTTACCTTTTTTGAAAAATATGTATAAAATTGTTTCAAAATACGAAAAAAAAACTGAAAAAATGCGGTTTTTTATTTTTAAAGGTACGTTTCACCAATTTTAAAAGACTGAAAAAAATTCAGGGAGAAAGATTGTGCAAAAATACACATTATAATTAATTTTCGTAAAAACGAGTGTCTTAGTTTTTTTTCAGAGTCATTTAAAAGTTTAAAATTGTTCTAAAAATTCGAATTTCCCGCCAAAAAATTTAAAAAAAAAATTTTCTTATAGATCTTTTTGGAACTTACAACTTTTTTTAATAAAGTTTTTGGCTAGCTCTTGATGCGCCTGAGATAAAAAATAAAAACATAAAAAGCCTAATTAGGCTCTAGGGGGCTCACGTGACCACCTAGGGGGCTAAAAATTTCAGAAAGTGAGTTCCTCTATATGTGCTAAAAATTGGCCTATATGGAATTTAAATCGAGCTGGGGGCACTTTTCACCATCTTACCCGGCTAGGCCCTTTGGTGAATATAAATCTATTTTTCATTGGCTATAACTCTGGTTTTACGAGGTCCAGAGACCTAACACGTACACCATTTTTTTTTACTTTTTTACATGCTATATTTTTGCTAAGAACGTTTTTTTCGATAACATACTTACTTTTTGAGTTATTTGCGAAAAACCGTTTTAAAATGTAGTTGTTTTGTTGAAAAATGAACATATTCACTCGCAAATAACTCGAAAAGTGTTGACTTGGCGAAAAAGCTCTATAGAACAAAAGTTACTTAAAATTAGTCAGTTTACCCATTTTCGGAGTTGTTTCGGACATATATTTTTTCACCCCCACGAGGGGGTGAAAGTCACCCCCAGGGCAAAAGCACACGTCGGCACAATATCACTTTTTTTCTTTGACATGTAAGCTATGCGTATGCCAAATTTCATGTCAATCCAAGCGGTTCTTTAAAATTTAGAGCAAAAACCGTGAAAGAATGGACTACTTTTAGATTTTTCACATTATATCGCTTGGTTGTATTTAGTTTTTGCTTATGGTAGTAGTCGCTACTATCATAGCATAGTCCGTGTGCCGTGTTGCTATCTGTCCCTCGGTAACTTCTAATATTCGTAATGGTATTGGCGTGTTTATTTTCAATTAAAACTTGGTCTTTTAATAATTGTCAGTATTGCCACTCGCGGAGATCCATGGTATTTTATAGATGTCTTTTTTGTCAAAATGTGTACTTATTATTTTTATATTTTGTTCTATAAAGATCTATTTTTATATCGGAGTCTCTATGTTCGCTCGGTGCATGTACGTTGAGTATAGATATTTTACGGTACTTTCCTTTCACACATCCACTTTGTCCATTATATTTTCGATTTCAGTGAGAAAAACTTTGTCATCTATTTTGCTACCTTCTTTCAGTTTAATATTGAAGTGAAGATTTGTTTCTGCGAACTGCTCTAGATTATCTTTATTATATCTCAGCATTAGTTTTGAAATCGAGGCATTTAATAATTATTATATTTCGCTTTCATTCGTCTTTGTCCAGTTGTTTGATTCTCTTAATTGCCCCATTAATTACCTTCTCTAGTTCTCAATTTTTCTTTCAATTCTCAGATTTTTGTCATATCGTCATTTTTCGTCAAAAGTTCACGCATCATTTAAGCATATCCTCATTTTGGGGTTTGTTCTTACGCGGTGCCCTATTCGCTAATTTGCTTTTTAAAATCTCTTCGTTTTCACTTAATCGTCTATTTCTCTTTTTCCAGTGCTCTTCACCATTATTGTCGTAATCCGATCTATTTGCACCTGTCTTCTTGTATTCTCCGTCTCATTGCATTTTGTTTAAATTTTATTAATAAACAAAATAAACAAAAATATTCATCAATTTTACATAATACTATTTATGGACGGGGTCGAGTTCGCTCCCAATGGTAAGAATTTTACCTGAACTAAAAAAGGTAGAGTCTGAACTGGCTTCCATAGACAAAATTTATTTTACCTAAACATGTCGAAAATATCACCCAGCGTTGTCACTTCTTTCAAATTTTCTCTTTTTGTTAGAAACAGGTACCTTCCTAGAAATATCTATGGGAAAGGAGGAAGACCTAACCCTTCGGTCCTAACTTAACTTTCGGGTATTAGAGTGTAGAGCGCAAAACTGCCGATTTCAGGTAAGAGCGCAAAACGGTCGAGCGCATACCGGCCGACACCGATAATTTGTGTTAAAATTGCCACATATGCCAATGTTGAACTAAAACAAACTCTAAAAGTATAATTTTCCTATAAAAAGTCTATATCACTATGTAAATTTCCTAAGCAGTATAAATATTACACGATTTGGCAACAATGTCTAATGTTTCCGCGATTATATGAGAGCCTACCCGCATTCATGCGGGAGCCAATTCGTACCCTTCTAAAATATACCTGAACGAAGCGGAGCGAACTCGACTTCACCCCTATTTACATAATAATACTACGGCCTACGGAAACTTGAATACGAGACCTGTTCCTTTGGCTGGCGATTGTTTATTGCTCTTATTACCTGTCCAGTACAAAAAGTCACCGCCCGAATTAACTTCTCAAATGCTTTGATTTTTATCCGAACGGTGATTGAAACCACTAAATTTTGAATTTAGTAATATACTCCAATACAAAATAACCGATTTTTTAACTCACTCTTGTACTCTTGTAACTTTAAAATTCCTTGTTAACTACACTTTGCACTATTTTTTGTATTAGAATTACATTCGAAATAGTCAAAGTAATGAGGCTTAAAATAGGACAAAACCTCGCAATTTTTACAGAATGGATCGATTTGCTTGAAAATTTAAGAATAAGTAGTGAATGGTTCAAGGATCAAAATCTATATGATGCCGAAAGGCGCTTTTATCGTGAGGGTGGTTGCCACCCCATCTCGGGGGTGAAAATTTTTATCATATTTTGACTATGAAAGTTGGTAAAAGCATTCATTATATATGTAAACAAACGTTCTATACATTTTTTTGATAAAATTAATAGTTTTCGATTTATTCGCTATCGAATGTGTTATATTTATATCGAAAAAATCAATCTTTTTAATTAGTTTTCTGCTAATAACTCAAAAAGTTTTCGTTCTATCAAAACAACTTTGCTAAACAAAAATGTACCTTTTGAAAAAATAAACAAAAACATATTTTTTAATTTTCTTTAAGACGAACAGTAATCGAGCTATATTTTATTATATGTTAGCTCTTCTTCGTCAAATGCTAAATATTGTAGTTTTAAAGTCAAAAGACTGGAAAACTATGCATTTTTTGAGGATAACTTGATTAAACTAATTTAAAGTATTTAAAAATATCTATCTCCAGAAATAAAAAAAAGTCTCTAGCTCAAAAATTAAGTGACTTATAATGAAAAGAATGTCAGTCCCTATTTTCTTCAGCGAAAAAGTGATCGGAACCAACCCTCTAATCACCACCCTAATTAAAATTAGTCATTGAACTTATTTCGTCTTCTTTATTAATGTATAATTAACAGGTTCTAGAAGTCTGACGGGCTTAGAATGATTATATTCTAAAACAATGGAGTTAAAAGCGAATAACGCATTTTTGTAGTGTGGTAAAAAATACCTTTTTCTTCTTCTTCAGAATAGAAAGGTAAAAATTAGAGATACGAAAAAATGTTTAAATATGAAATTGTAGATTATTTAATTCCCAAGAACATGATTAACTATTTAGATGGGAAGTAAGCCACAATTAAATTCAAAAAATAATTTTATTAACTTTTCGACGCACAAATCAGGTGTCGTTGTCAAAATACAAAATACTACTAAATTAAACAAAAGTGTTGTTGCTAAGTAAAAAATTTTTCTAATAATTTATTTAATCTGACTCATTTATATTGGCAATTCGGACGTATATTATACATTTTAAAGTAGAAGACTTTAAAATGATGTCGCCAATATTTATGAGTTGCGGTCCTGGGACGACTTTACTAAAAGATAGTTCGTTCGATTACATAAAATCAATTACAACTCAAGAATATCCGTCACAAAAAAATCATAGCATGTGATCTGTCTTTAAAAAGAAAACCACATGCAACGATGACAGTAAAATTCTCGCGTTAGAAATTCCATAGTAAATCTCAAGGGGAATACCAGGAAAAAACCTCGTCATACTATGCCGACATCGTAAGTATTTGGTCTTACATTTAATTTACTTTCAAAAACTAATACCAAATTCTGACTTTAATATGTTTAAATTATAAATAATATTAATAATACATAGATATACAATAAGTAATACTAAAATATAAAATATGTAGTAACTCGATATGTTATTGACATACTAATCGTGGTATTTTCTTTCTATTGACTTCCTCTTTCAGTATGGGTAACCACATCCTACTGCATTCTACCGAGGAATTTGCGACACAATTAGCTCAGTGGAGAAAATATCCCACTGTCTACCAACTCATGAAAAATATCAATATAGGGTACTATGTAAACTTGAATTGGAAAAGTCTAATCAAATTGAACAGTACATCAGCAAAGAGGAAATGAAAGCTTTAAAATCTTTAAGAAATGATGACTCCATAACAATCCTACCAGCGGATAAAAGCAATTCAACTGTAATAATGAATAAAATACAATATGAGGACAAAATTACAGATCTAATTACCAATGGACCTTATACCAAATAACGAAGGATCCAACGAAGACACTGGAAAACAAAATATATAGAACTTTATTCAAATTTAACAATTATCCAACATACTCTCAAAGAAAATTAATGACACCTCACTACAGTAAGACACCACATTTTTATGGAGTGCCGAAAATTCATAAAGCGAACATACCACTTAGACCCATTTGTAGTACCATCAATTCTCCTTGTAGTGAACTATCAAAACTTTTATTAAACATTATAAAACCATTTGCTAATAATGATGACACATTTATAAAAAATAAAAAACATTTTTTAAACAAATTATCAACTATTGAATTTAATCCAAATAATATTTTGTTCTACGAGCGTGCAAAAATGTCTACTTACGCGCACGCATTTTAGTTTAGAAAGTTTTACTTTTCCGCACGCGTGGAAATATTTTAATGTGGCCTTAAAATAACTATAATACATGCAATAAACTAATATTTAGAAATTATTTACTATTTTATTTCAAATGTATCTTAATGTGTTCCTGTTTTAATGAACTTACGCGACAATTCGATGAAATAATAGTACATTATATACCGCGGGACTGAAGTAGTACATTTAATCCTGAAGGTAAAGTTTATGGCCCGACCGCAGGGAGGGCCATAATTTACCTGAAGGATTAAATGTACTTCAGTCGCAAGGTATATACGATACTTTTCGTACTTCCGTTATGATTTTATTAATTATTTCAATAATTTCAATCAGTTTTTTCTCTCTTCAACTCATTTAATAAACTGTCTTTAAAATAAGTTACCATAGTAACATTGCGTTGTGACAGTTATAATTTAGAAACATTGTCATTACTAGTGTCATTGTAAAGAAACATTGTTATTGATAATTATTGGTATCATGAGTGAAGAAGGTGTATCTGATATTGATAAAAGAGCAGCCGAAGTAGGTGAAGAATTGTTACCACCGAAATCTAGAAAACTATACGAGCAGCAGTACGATGCTTTTAAAAAGTGGTGCCGCTTAAAAAATGTGAGACAACCTACTGAAAATGCGCTGTTAGTCTACTTCGATGATAAATCAAAAGCGGTTTGTGCCTCAACTCTCTGGGCACATTACTCAATGCTGAAATCGGTTATTAACATTAGAGAAGATATTGATATAAGTAAATTTCCAAAATTATTAGCTTTTTTGAAGAGAAGAAATGAGGGATTTAAGCCAAAGAAGTCAAGAATTCTCACGTCTGAGCAGGTAGATCAGTTCTTACGGGAGGCTCCGGATGATAAATATTTAATGCTTAAGGTAAATTTGGAAATTTGTTTATATTCAGAAATTTTAAGAAATCAATTTTTTTGTAGGTTGCACTTATTTTGGGCGTTGCGGGAGCTTGTCGTGGAAAAGAGTTGGTTGATTTAGAAATCGACGATGTGAGAGATTTGGGCGATTCCTTCCTAATTGCGATTAGAAACACCAAAAATAAAATTGACCGAAATTTTGTGATCAAAAATTCAGAAAACAGTGCCATCAGTTTTGTGGCGATATTTCGGAAATATGTGGCATTGCGAAAGACAGGGACAACTCATTCAAAATTTTTTGTTCAATACATCAACAAAGAATGTACTACGCGAGTAGTAGGAAAAAACATGTTTGGTACAATTCCACGGCAAATAGCAGCTTTCTTGAAATTAGAAAATGCGACGTCTTATACGGGACATTGTTTTAGACGCACATCTGCGTCTTTGTTAGCTGATTCGGGAGCAACAATAGACGTGCTGAAGAGACATGGAGGATGGAAATCCTCCAACGTGGCCGAGGGATATATTGAATCGTCTATTAAAAATAAACAAAAAATTTCAGATAAAATATTTGGTCAAGTCGCCGATTCGTCCACTATAGTTATGCCACAGTCCTCATTCTCGCTTCCTGTTTCCGCAGGATCTTCGAAACAAACACCAGTTCAATATGAAAAGGACCTATCTGTTACTCGTCAGTTACCTGCTGCATTAACCCAGGAAAGACTGGTCAATATGACGAACTGTCACAATATTAATTTGAATATTAACGTTAATTACCATTCTAATTAATTATATTTTTCAATAAAATATCCCTTAAATTCGTTTGTTTGTGATTTAATCGTTCCGGGAGTTTCGTCAATATTTAATCCCGGAGGGATTAAATGTGACACTTTAGTACCTGTCACAAGGGAGTGAAGTTGTCACTTTAGGCCCGGAAGTACGAAAAATTATTTTGACATAATATTCAAAAGTCAAATCGGTAGACAATAACAGTCGTTTTGAATCATCGTCATGGAAACCAAGATCGTCGTCATGGTAACTAATTATATTGAAAGTTTGGTTTTGACAACCTTGTCAAAGAATTAATTTGTGTATATTTTTTCATATTAATTAAATTAATTGATTAGGATTTGGTCATTGTTTAAAGACTCGTAGAAAAAATATTGTTCCTAACTCTTGCAGAAAGTCTCTTTTCCGCATTCGACTGCTTGCCGAACTCCCGCTTCGCGTCGTTCAGCAAACTGCAGTCGCGTGCGGAAAAGTATGACTTTCTGCACTTGTTAGGAAAATAACTATAGTAAGTCTTGACATAATATAAACAGTTTATTTTTCAAATGTGCCATTAGATAAAACTTTAAACATAATCAAAACGAAATTAGAGAATCATAATACATTGACAACTAGGACCAGACTAAATGTATCAGCTATAATGGAGTTACTGCCATTATGTACTAATAATACCTATTTTCAACTAAATAATAAATTCTATAAACAAAATTTCGGTCTAGCAATGGGCTCTTCTTTATCTCCATTATTGGCTAATATATTTATGGAGGATTTTGAAACTAATATCATTTCTAAACAAAATTTAAAACCCACAGTATGGTGGAGATATGTAGATGATGTGTTTTCAATATGGCCTCATAGATCAGAATTGTTGGATACATTCCTGAATATTATAAACGATCAAGAAAAGACAATAAAATTTAAAATGGAAAAGGAATACAATAACACTTTGCCTTTCCTCGATGTTTTAGTCTCAAAGAAGGATACTGGATATGAGACTCAAGTGTATAGAAAACCAACACACACCAACAGATATCTCAATTATTACAAACCAAATCACAACATCAACGTTCAAAAGGGAATCACTAAATCCTTATATGATAGAGCCAAAATTACTTGTTTTAACGAAAATTCATTTTTAGGAAAAAAACAATTATTAACATCCGTTTTATTAAAAAATTATTACCCTTTATCGTTTATAAATAAGGAATTGTCAAGATTGGGTCGAATGGAACAGAACAACTTAGAACGGGATCCTACAACTTTCACAAGAAATAATACGAAGAAAATATCAATACCATATAAAAAAAGAACTATCCGAGAAACTTAAAAAAATAGGAAATAAATTCAACATTTCAACAACATTCAAAACAACAAACAGATTGAGATCTATTCTATCTAAAACTAAACCTAACAATGAACAAGAAAGAACAAAGAATTGCATTTATAAAATACTTTGTGAATGCAAAAAATTTTATTTCGGTGAAACATCAAGACCATTAAACGTTAGAATAAGTGAACATGAGTCTTATATTAAAAATAGAGAATTTGATAGATCTCAAATATATCAACACGCATGGGATAATGAACATAGATTTCAGTGGAGAGATGTAAGTATAGCCCTGAAAGAATCAGATACAAAAAGAGAAAAATAAAAGAAGCGGCTCTAATTTTATGCTAAATGAAACCAATTGTGTCGCAAATTCCTCGGTAGAATGCAGTAGGATGTGGTTACCCATATTGAAAGAGGGAGTCAATAGAAAGAAAATACCACGATTGGTAAGTCAATAAAATATTGAGTTAGTAGATACGTATTTTATATTTTAGTATTACTTATTGTATATCTATGTATTATTAATATTGTTTATAATTTAAACATATTAAGTCAGAATTTGGTATTAGTTTTTGAAAGTAAATTTAATGTAAGACCAAATACTTACGATGTCGGGATAGTATAACGAGGTTTTTTCCTGATTTTCCCTCGTGATTTACTATGGAATCTCGAACGCGAGAATTTTACTGTCATCGTTGCATTTGGTTGTCTTTTTAAAGACCGATCACATGCTATGATTTTTTTGTGACGGATATTCTTGAGTGAGGATTGATTTCATGTAATCGAATGAACTATCTTTTAGTAAAGTCATCCCAGGGACGCAACTCATAAATATTGGCGATATCATTTTAAAGTCTTCTACTTTAAAATGTATAATATACGTCTGAATTTTTTTACTTAGCAACAACATTTTTGTTTAACTTACTAATATTTTGTATTTTGACAACGACACCCGATTTGGGCGTCGAAACGTTAATAAAATAATTTTTTCAATTTAATTGTGGCTTATTTCCGATCTAAATAGTTAATAATAAAAATGCCATAAGGAAATCTTCAGAACAACATCCCAAGAACATGTATTGCAAAAATTTTTCCTACGGTAAAAATTGAGTGAGTTATTAACAATTAAACTTGTAATTACATGCAAAAATAACCTTTACGAACCCGTTCAAAGTCATCTCTTTTTGCGACTGAAGATTTTAAAAGGATTTAATATTTATAGCCTTATAGACCTTGTAAAAAATTACAAAATTCTTTTTTACCAAATTTTCTAAGATAAAAATTAATAAAGTTACGATTAAAAAATCAATATATTTTTTTGAAAAAAAAAGGAGAAATCCAATTGGAAGCATAATAATGTAAGTTAGCGGTGTTTTTATTGATTGGCCTTATTCATTTTTCTTTATTTATGTATTATTAGTGCGACCAACTCCAATTCAGTCGAATTCGGGACAAGGCTAAAAAAAATACCTAAAATCCGGGACATTCCCATGAAAATCGGGCCATTTTTTTTTTAAATATAGAACTTTAATCATTTTGTTGATTATTTATTATTTTTATGTTGAAAAAATTTTTTTATGGGATGGGTTGTAATGATATTCACACTTTTGTTATTTTTTGACATTTCGGATTCCAATCCGGAAATCGTTCTCAAAGAAGGAAAAATTAGAAAATCAACTGATGTTGGACTTCAATATAAATAGAACTTTAGGTTATATTAAATATATAATTATCATAATTACATTGTCATGTTTTTAAATCGTCTCTTCAGAATACGATAATTAAAATACAGAAACGGAAAAAACCCAGAGTTTGAGTATTCGTAGCACTATAATACCACGGAATAAAATGCATGCGTTTTTGATGTGGTATTAGTTTTACACTTTACACTAGACAGATAGTTTAGGTCGACTATTAGAAATTGTCGACTTTTTTTCCCGTTGAAACCGTTGAAAATTCGGATAACCCGGAAGCCTTGTCCTGGACGCCGGGACACGACTTCGTAATTCGGGCCATGTCCCGGATTTTTCGGGCTAGTTGGTCACACTATGTATTATTAATAGATTCTTAAAGTTTGACTGGCTTAGATTGATTAGTTTTTAAAAAACTGGGAGTTAAAAGCGAATAACGAATTTTTGTAGTTTGATAAAAAATACCATTTTCTTCAGAATAGAAAGATTAATTATTTAATTTCCAAGAACTTAGTTCGAAAAATTATTTTTTACCTACGGCAAAAGTTAAGTGAATCGTAAATGAGTATATCGAAAAATATTGATTTTTTCGATATTAACCTGACACTTTCGATAGCGAATAAATATAAATCGAACACTATTATTTTGATTGAAAAAACTTATAGAATATTTTTTGCTTAGAATGAATGTTTTTATCAACTGCTGCGGTCAAAATATAATAAAAAATGTCCACCAACGAGATGGGGTGGCAACCACCCCATGGTAAAAGCGCCTTTCGGCATCATATGCATTTTAATCCTTGGACTATTCACTACTTATTCTCAAATTTTCAAACAAATCGATCAATTCTGTAAAAATTGCGAGGTGAAAAGCTTCGGTTCCTGGACTAATACCCAAGATTTTAGTTTACTCTCGGAGCGAAAGATACATCTATGCTGACTGAAAATGTTTGCTTTGTTTGCCCCATGTTTGGCTATTCACCCTGACTGGTGGTATCAAGATAATCTTCTGCTTTAGTTTTTGCTATTGCCACTTTCGCGTCCTTCTCGACGACCTTATAGTTTTTAAAATTTGTCCTAACATTTTCTTGCCACTGCTTATATATTAGTTTCTTCTCCTTTAGTTTTTCTTAAAGTTAGTTTAACTACTACCAGATTAAAACCTTGATTATTTCAATAGCAGGAGCTTTGTCATCTTTTCACGTCCAACAATTAAACTTTTATGGCCCTTTTCGATATTTTCGTTTTATTTTTACTTACAATGTTTACCACAAGTAACTTATGTTGTTACTAAGGGCCGATATACATGAAGCCAGTAAGTAAGCAAGTAAAGTGGGCAAGTTACTTGCCGCAAGTTACTTACCTTTTGTAAACGTTTACTTGAGTCATATTTTAAGGAAAGGAAAGTAAAATGTGACTCAAGTAAACGTTTACAAAAGGAAAGTAACTTGTGGCAAGTAACTTGTGGCAAGTAACCTGCCCACTTTACTACTTGCTTTCTTACTGGCTTCATGTATGTATACAGGCCTAAACTATTATCTACAGTACTACAGTCCTTACATTGTGTAGAGCAACACAATGCTGTTGCTAACTCAAGCATGTTTCTAGTCCTCCATGTATTGCTTTGACCCTCTCGTTGTTACCTACATGTGAATGTGAATTAAAATAACCTCCTCATATGACTATTTCCTCTGGTGCAATATCTCTCGAGTATGTATAGTAGTGACTCTTTTGGTTTATACACAATATTTTGTATTTATAGTAAATATTCATAATGCAAATTTTAGTCAATATTATTAACAAAACGCTTGAAATCATCGCTACATGTGCTTTAGTTTTATGTCTCCTTTTTATCCTTTCTAGTAGAAACATTTCAATCTTAAATAGTTAATTATTATATCCAATTCATATTTGCATTTTTTTATTGTTTATATCTATTAATTCTTACTTGAAGTAGCAAATATTAATACGGATGGGAGTGTATTACTTACTACAGGTGCGTCTTTGTTCAGTACTTCTGACTTACAAGTAACGTCTATTCATAACAAATGTATATTCATTTGATAATAGATCAGATATCAGTTGGATACCAATAACAATTTCAAAATAGATAGTGTGATTATATATCGATAATGAGATCTCTATACACGAACATATATTATTGCTTTAATGTTTAATTTTATAATTTATTTCAATTAAAAAGATCTTGTGTAGTAACGACCAATTTTAACAAATTATTTTGTGTCTCCTTGTTAAAAAAATATTAAGAAGTATTTTATGGGAAATATCGATATTATGCTGTTGCGATTTTTTTTTATTTTCAAAGACTTGAACGATGTATTATTTTTATAAACTAAGTAAAATTAAAACTTTCTATCTAAGTTAAAACTTTCTATTGTGGATATTCCTTTTTGTAGTACTTTTAGATTTCCTATATAATATGCCAGGGATGGCCAAACTGTGGCTCTCGAGCCACATGTGGCTCTCTGAAGGGTTATTTGTGGCTCTCAATAAATATCTGAATTACTTTTAACTTTTTTCTTTCAAAATATCTAAAATAAGTTAAGTAAGTAATTATTACAGACAACAAAAAATATAAAAGACTAAGTGTAACATCAGGACTTTGACAAGGAGACCCCTTATCACCTTTGCTATTCAATTTGGCGTTAGAATTTGTAATAAATAAAATATCATCTATGACAGAGGGGTTTGCGAATCCATGATCAAAACTGTTGTTGGCCTTTGCTGGTGATCTAGATACAGTTGCTTATTCTACAAGAGACGTGAGAGAGGTGTTTTCACAACTTGAGGAAGAAACTGGTAGTCTGGGCTTTCGAATAAATTAAGAAAAGACGAAATACATGCTAGTAACCAAAAATCCAAGACCAAAAGTTAGGCAGAACCTAACTATTAATGACTACAACTTCGAACTAGTAAAAGAGTTTAAATATCTGGGGGCGGTAATCATAACCAGATAATTATAAAAAGGATAGCTCGACAAGGATAGCTGCGGAGAATAGAGCATCTTACTCCCTATCATCATTGTTAAGATCCAAGTTGCTAAAAAGACATTCTAAATTAATACTGTACATGCCAATTATTCGCCCAATGGTTACATATCATGGAAGTGAAACATGGACTATACATCAGCGAAAAATAAATGTGCTGCTGGTTTTAAAAGAAAAGTTCTCAGAATGATATTTGGCCCTCAAAGAAATGAATTCACAGGAGAGTGGAGAAGTCGCCACAAAACTGAATTGGTGACTGTGTATGGTAGTGAAAACATCGTCAGACATATAAAAGCTAAGATAAGATGGGCAGGTCATGTGGTAAGATCAGAGAAAGACAGAGTGTTACAGACAGTGTTTTTTGAGAGACGGTAGAAGATCAGTAGGCCGTACCAGAAAAAGATGGAAGGATGATGAAGAATCTAAATATACTGAAATACTAAAGGCTGCTTGTAGAATTATTTCCATATTTGAAACAACGATTTGAACAATTTTAATTCAAAATCCACAAGGAAAGGAAAAGTTTTCCTGTAGTTGGCTGTATACCATCAATCACAAAATTGGAAAGAAATCCTTTGTAAAAGGTATAAATTTTTTTTATTAAAGATCCCTTAAAAGGGCTACATCACAACAAAACGTTTTCGATTTTTATAAAAAATCATCATCAGTGTTCGATAAACTGGATGCTAGCTTAGCCACAAAAGAAAAATATCTGGGTAAAAAACCTTTACATAAAATATAGATGCCTTAAAAGTGCCTACTTCAATAGAAAGGCCTGTGATGGTCACATGGCAAACAGGATAATGTCCTAAGGTAAAGTATACAGGTTTCCCAATACGTGGGATCCACGTGTGGGATCCACGAGTTGCCATTAAGTCATTGAAATGTGATCAACTCAATTTGGATCCCACGTGTTGGGAAACCTGTATACTTTACCTTAGGGCATTATCCTGTTTGCCATGTGACCATCACAGGCCTTTTTATTGAAGTATGCACTTTTAAGGCATCCATATTTTATGTAAAGGGTTTTACCCAGATATTTTTCTTTTGTGGCTCAACTAGCATCCAGTTTATCGAACATTGATGATGATTTTTTATAAAAATCGAAAATGTTTTGTGGTGATGTAGCCATTTTAAGGGATTTTTAATAAAAAATTTTTATACCTTTTACAAAGGATTTCTTTCCAATTTTAATTCAATTTAAATTTCGTGAAATCCTAACACTTTCTAAATTTAAAGAATTGTTTACCACTGCCTTTGGAATTAAAACCTGACTATACAGACTCTAGAATATAGAGCTCAACTAACCGCCCCTTACTTATATACTACTCCACTATAGCGTGCTAAGCTGGAATTAGAGTCAAGGTTAAGAAAGGTTCGCATTTAGAGCGTGTTGAACTGAATTTTATTCCTTTACTGTTCAGGAAATCTACACCGTACTGAGCTAAGCGTTCTCTTGTTCCTGTCTAAAACGTATATAGTGTGTATCCCGATTCCTTTTATGGTGGTAAAACCCTAGATCAGTTACATCCCTGCTCTACCGCCGCGCGCCGGTTTGTATGCATTATTAATAGAATATGCCTTTATCATATAGAGTACAACATTTTACTGACAGCTGTGAGTTGCTTACTGAGACTTTCTTTAATGCAAAATTAAATTGTATATTGGTAATTGGTATATTGTATATTATAAATTGTATATTGGTACAACATATCAGTAGTGTTATAGCAAAACTTTTTATGTGCCATTTTTGCCAAAATGAGATTATGTGCTTGATCTGTTATTTAGTAACATTTCTTCACGTTGGAAGAGTTTGGTATGTCTATGATGAAGGTAAAACCTTAAAAATGAGAATGACAATAATATACTGTCAACCGCTCTGCTTACTTACTAGGCAAGACAGAATTTAATATGTAACTTGATTTCCTATGTTAAAATGTGAAAAGTGATCTTTTTTTTTATTTTCGGTTTGGTTTTGTCAAAACATGATATGTATCCTGTATTTGTGTGTATTATGAAGAAAATCATTAAAAAAAGATTTTCATTAAACAACTATCTAATACCAGTTAACAAATTCGTTACACCGATAATGTTGCAAGTTTAAAATCACATTGGCAACTCGTTTTGAAAATTTCAAGAATATAGAGGGCATCTCAAATTTTCAAAATGCTTTACTAAAAAATTAGGCAAGATGAATATATCAAAGTTTGCCAAAACGCTACAGATATAATCAGGGCAGCTTTATCCATTAGGCAATACAGGCAGTTGCCTAGGGTGGCACATTATGAGAGGGCGGCAAGAATACTGTACAGAAAATATTTATATGTAAAAATTATGGATCTGGGTTCTGTAAATAAAGGGTAGTATGAAGCTCTTTCAAATTACTTTACCAAAACTTATTTTACTTTACTTTAAGCCAAAAAATTGTGTCCAAATAAAACATATAAATAAATATTTCATTGAATTGAATTGAATTGAATAAAATTCAATTTGACGAGGAGGCCGATGATGAACTAAACTTTTCAGCTAGTGATGAGATGAAAATCAACACATTCTATATTTTAATCGGCACTCTGATAAGACATCTGAGTAGACGTCTGGAATCTTATCGACTTATTTATCAACGTTTTCGTGTTACATATTAACAGATTTGCCAAAATTAAGCAATGAAAAAATTATTAAAGAAGCTGAAAATCTGATACAAAATAAAGACGACCAAGATACATCATTCATACATGAATGCTTTCACTTAAAGGGTCATTTGGATATCACAATAAAATCACTAATTGACATAAGAAGTGTGCAGTCACTGAATGTGGATATGTGCTATTACCTCCTATTTCGTTGACCTCCATCGATTTGCATGAAAATTGGTGAGTGGTTAAAGGATATCTCAAGGAACAAAGGTGACATGGTGTCAACTTGCGCTTTTACCCTGGGGGTGGATGCCACCCCTTCTCGTGGGTGAAAATTATTTTATTAAAAATATCCCCAAAATTAGATAGATGGTCAAATTCTAAGCAAAATTTGTTACATAAAGTTATTAAAATAAATCAAAACTTTTCCAGTTATTAAAGATCAAAAACCAATTTTTCATAAATAACTCAAAAACTATAAGATTTTACCAAAAAGTTACTATTACCAAAATTGAAGCTAATAAAAAATGAAATAAACTCCTTACTGGAAAAACCTTTTAATGTTAACTAAAAGTGAGTTATAATAGGTAATTAAATGTACATTTTTTTCGGCGAGTACACAAATCTAAGTAACTATTCAAGCTTAAATTACGGGAAAATGATACATTTTATAACATAACCTTTTATTATCAAATATTAAATATTTGTCAAAGTACTTAGAAATATCTATAAAATGAGCCCTCGAGCAAGTTGATAGCATTAAAACTTATGCACCAAATATTTTTCAAAATCTACCTTTTAAAAAGTTGTTGTTTTTTTAATAACTCCGTTAATTTTTACGATATCAGGTTTGCCTAAAAACCATTTGAAAATTAATTTTAATGGCTATTAAAACGCGTTGAATTTAATCTTTCAAACCCCTTACTTTTTTAAAAATAAAAGGTTGAATGGCCTCGGTTACATAGTTCTCGCAGCAAAATTTAAACGTTTCAATCTTTTTTATTTTTTACCCCACAGAAATAGTAAAAAGGTAAAATATTTGTTAAAGAAAAAACTAAAATTGGGTTATACATATATCACTTTTTAGGTATATTGAGTATTTTTGGAGTTACTACCAAAAGAAAATGAAAATTACGATAATTTTAAAAATTCTGATTTTTTTAAATTATACCTTTTTTTCAAAAATATGAATTCTAAACCGGTAAAAATTGTTGAAATCATTATATTTGACAGGTATATTTTATAAAATACATTGTTTTCCTGTTATTTAAGCTTGAATACTTAGATTTGCGTACTCGTATAAAAAAATATACGTTCAATTACCCATAACTCACTTTGAATTAACATTAGTTTATTTCTTTAAGTGAGGAGTGTATTCAGATTTCTATTATCTTTAATTTTGGTAATAATAACAAAAGCTTATAGTTTTTGAGTTATACGTGAAAAACAGCTTTAAAAGGTGCATTTTGTTTCGAAAAAATAACATCTTTATATAGATCTTTAATGACTCAAAAAGTATGGATTTATATTAATAACTTTATATAACAAATTTTGCTTAGAATTTGTCTCTCTATAGATTTATGGTATTATTTAAAAAATAATAATTTTCACCCCTGAGAAGGGGTGGCATCCACCAACACGGTAAAAGCGCAAGTTGGCATCATGCCACCTTTGTTCCTTGAGCTATCCTCTAACTACTCATCAATTTTCATGAAAATCGATGGAGGTTCAACTAAATCGGAGGTGAAAACCTTCAGTGACTGCACTAAGTGGATTGAAAGATATTTTCCCTAATTTTGACATTGCTTTGCACATTTATTTTTGTGTATCCCAGTTGCCAACGTGTTCGCTGAAAGGTCATTTTCGAAAATGTTAAGAATTAAAAATAATTTCCCATTAATTTTGACTCAAGAACGCGTTAACAATTTGTCGATTTTGTTAAGAAATTTTTTTTTTAAAGTCTTTTTTTTGAAAAGAATCTGATGTGATCGAACTGGAGTGACAATTTTTTCTGTTATATGTATATAAACATCGTAGTTTAAATCCATTTTTAGTGTATTCTTATTTAAATAAAAATTTCTGCAATTTTTTTTTGCAAAAAATGGTAGGTACATGTTTGAAGGGCGGCTACTAGAGAATTGCCTAGGGCGTCAATTGACCTAAACGCGGCCCTGGATATAATATACATATATAGGGTGAGGCAGATAACTGGCCTATTAGAAATATCTCGAGAACTAAAGGCAACAGAATCATGAAAATTAAAATAAAGGGGTTTTGAAGGATGATCTATTAAATGAAATTATTTTCATCTCTTTGCAACTTCCGGTTATACCGGAAGTTGCTTAAACCTTCGTTTTTTTAAATGGGACACCGTGTATATTTTTACATTTTTGGATTCTCCTCAATATCTTCTTTCTTAAAATATGAGATTTTGTAATATTATACAGGGTATTTTAAAAGATATTTACGTTTTTTTATTAATTCCGTAGCAATATTCACACCCTGTAGAATTGTAATAGTTTGACACTAAAAACTCTGCTTAGGTTCAAGTGATTTTTAACATAGTCTATTATTGTTAAGAATCATTAGTATAGCTAATTTTGAAATTTTAGTATACAGGGTTGGCCGAAACTTGGAATGAATATTTTCTGAGTTTTCTTAAATAGAACACCGTGTATTTTCGTATTGTAATGAAATGACATTTCATAGTACTTTTTTATTTTATGAGTATTCCCTATACCTAACTGCTTTAATTTGTGAGTTATTGGTGATTCAAGCTAAACATTAATTGCAATAAAAAATACGTAAAATTTTATTAGGTTGGCCGTGAAAATATTCAAGTATATATAATTTTTCAGAAATAAAAACATATTAATCCAGACTGATTCTTAAAATTACCAATAATGGTTTAGCTATCAAAATACCTACGTAGTTAAAATTGTTGGTGCGATTAACAATTAAGCACAAATTAAAGCAGTTAGGTATAGGGAATGCTTAAGAAATAAAAAAGTACCATAAAATATTATTTCATTACAATACTAAAATACAGGATGTTCCATTTAAGAAAACTCAGAAAATACTCTTTCCGAGTTTCGACCAACCCTGTATAATAAAATTGAAAATATAGCTATGCCAATGATTCTTAACAATAGTAGACTATATTAAAAATCATTTGAACGTAAGTAGAGTTTTAGTTGTCAAACTACTACAATTCTACAGGGTGTGAATATTGCTACGAAATTAATATAAAAACGTAATTATCTTTTAAAATACCCTGTATAACGTTACAAAACCTTATATTTTAAGAAAGAAGACATCGAAGAGAATCCAAAAATGTAAAAATATATAGGGTGTCCCATTTAAAAAAACGAAGTTATAAGCAACTTCCGGTATAACCGGAAGTTGCAAAGAGATGAAAATATTTTCATTTAATAGATCATCCTTCAAAACCTCTGTATTCCAAATTTCATGATTCTGTTGCCTTTAGTTCTCGAGATATTTCTAATAGGCCAGTTATCTGCCTCACCCTGTATATACACTAAGAATATTCCTTCACTCAACCGTTCTCTCCAGCTCTTTTTGCCCTGCCAGTCCCCTTCCTGTAGATTTCTTCTCTACATTGCTTCGTCCACTTCATCTCTGAAAGATCTTCGGGGTCCACCTCTTTTCCTTTTTCCTATCGGGCTCCACTCTGTTAAACGGCTTATCCAACGATTTTGGTCTGCTCTTCTGACATGTCCGTACCAGGTTAATCTCTTCTGTTCGATGTAGTCTATTATGTCTGAGTTCACTTTCTTCTTCTTTACGTGCCATCTCCGCGACGAAGGTTGCCTGTATTCTCCGTTGTTAGGTATTCAGTTTTATTTAGGTTTATTTCCATCCCATTCTTTGTATATTCCTGTTCCAGTTTCCTCATCATCAAACTGAGGTCACCTTCGTCTTGTGCGATCACTATTTTTGGTCGTCTGCAAAACTTAGGGTATATAGGATATTCGTTCCTTACTGGTATACCCCTTCCTTCGCACTTTCTTTTCCATGATTTTAGAGTCTTTTCCAGGAATATTTTAAACAGGGTAGGGGATGTGGAGCAGCCCTGTAGTAGTCCGTTTGTCGTCTTAAATGGACTGCATATTTAATTGCCCATTTTGTCATTAATCTTCGTGGGACGTCGATGTCTTCCATTGCTTCCCATAGCTTGGTTATGGGTATCGAGTCATACGCCTTCTTAAGATCTACAAAATCCAGATGGACGGATCTATTTTTGGCCACTATTTTTTCTATTAGTTGTTCGACCGTGTAAATGTGATCCAAGAATGCTTTCCCCGCTGTGAATCCTGCCTGGTCTTCTCCGATTTTATCCTGTATACAAATATAGGATATATATATATATATATATATATATATATATATATATATATATATATATATATATATACAAATAGTATCTTAATTGACTTATTAGGAAATACGAATTTCACTATTTTTGTGTATAGAAGTCAAACTGGGGCCTTAAAGTACACTATTATCCAATATTCAAGCTTTCGGAAATGTTTCTTTCCTTTCTCAAGAATTTCTACAATGCAATAAGATAAAATTTAGAAAACATGTATGAAAGAATAAAAAATATTAATGAGTAACTTACCAGAATTTAGATTATAAAAGAATGTTGATTACAATACATAATTAAAAATACTATTACTAAAACGGCTGTTAAACATTTAAAAAAAAACATAGAAACAATAAAAATTCTTCAGAAAACATTTTAGAAAAGATTAAAAAATTGATTAATTTTGAAGTTTTGATCTAATTTTGATTGACTTTTTAAAATTTATTTATAAATTCTAAATACATGGCTGACAAAGATTAAATGTAACTATGGTCATAGCATATCGGTGTCTACATCTACAAGGAATTGAAAACATTTTTTGATAATAAAAATAAGGAAATGTTTAAAGGCAAAAAAAATTAATTTTAAATATTGTTGATATTAATTAATTTTGTTAACATTTAATGCCAAATTATAAAGTGTAGATTAGAAAAAAAATAATAATGATTTGATATAACTATGATTATTTTTCAAAAGAAAGGATGTAATTATAAATTTTGCTAAGATTGTCAATTTCAGATTTTTTGTTCATTGTGTTCGAACCTTTGCTGATATGAATAATTTAATATATTTAATAATAATTCAAAATAACCACATTATGAATTTTCATGATCCAAAAATATTAGATATTGAAAACAATAAACATAAACGTACTTTTCTTGAGATGGTTCATATCAGCAAAGGTTCGAACACAATGAACAAAAAATCTGAAATTGACAATATTAGCAAAATTTATAATTACATCCTTTCTTTTGAAAAATAATTATAGTTATATCAAATCATTATTATTTTTTTTCTAATCTACACTTTATAATTTGGCATTAAATGTTAACAAAATTAATTAATATCACCAATATTTAAAATTAATTTTTTTTGCCTTTAAACATTTCCTTATTTTTATTATCAAAAAATGTTTTCAATTCCTTGTAGATGTAGACACCGATATGCTATGACCATAGTTACATTTAATCTTTGTCAGCCATGTATTTAGAATTTATAAATAAATTTTAAAAAGTCAATCAAAAATAGATCAAAACTTCAAAATTAATCAATTTTTTAATCTTTTTTAAAATGTTTTCTGAAGAATTTTTATTGTTTCTATGTTTTTTTTTAAATGTTTAACAGCCGTTTTAGTAATAGTATTTTTAATTATGTATTGTAATCAACATTCTTTTATAATCTAAATTCTGGTAAGTTACTCATTAATATTTTTTATTCTTTCATACATGTTTTCTAAATTTTATCTTATTGCATTGTAGAAATTCTTGAGAAAGGAAATAAACATTTCCGAAAGCTTGAATATTGGATAATAGTGTACTTTAAGGCCCCAGTTTGACTTCTATACCCAAAAATAGTGAAATTCGTATATATATATATATATATATATATATATATATATATATATATATATATATATATATATATATATATATATATAAATTAAGGATCACTCGAAGAGTGGTGGGTTTTTCGGTCAATAGGTGGAGAAATAAGACAAAGAAGGTGGCTACTACATCTATTTATTCGAAGACGTTTCGCTCTCTAATCAAAGAGCATCATCGGTTCATCTAAAAAGAATAATATGAAAAACTAAACATCCAAAGAGAAGTTAATACAACAGTGTTACCTCAAAAAGACATGTAGCAGTCAAAGGTATAACATTGTAAAAAAAGCTTGAAACAATGAACCATTGAATCGTTAGGTTGTAGAAACAATCAATAAAAAGTACAGTTTACAGTTTAACAAAGACTTTGAACAGCAAAAGCAGCATGTGGTTATCATACATGTGATTAAAAAAAATATGTAAAAAACTTGTATTCGCCGAGAAACTAAGTAAGATCACAAGATCAACCTTCCAACAAAAGCATATTAATTTAGTTTGGTTTTGACTTTAGGTAACATTATTAAAATGATTATAAAAGTTAATAGTAGCAAAATTTATAAAAAAGGTATTAAAAGTTACCACAAAAGCTTCTACACTATTCAAATCCACTCGGCAAAATGGGCATTTCTAAAGACAACGAACCATCCCGTAAAAGACAGTGACCTTGAAGTCAAAACTGACACAACAAGGCGAAATACCAACCGCTAATGCATTTGAGCGGTAAATTTGAAGATGTAATATAATATGGTAAGAAAAACTTGTTGTTTGTACGAAACATTATAAAGAAAGCAACAAATGGTTAGTAAACACCATTTAACTTTCAAGGAATGATTCGAGGAAAAAGCACAAACTAGTGAGGACGATCTTTCCATATCACCATACAAGTGACTTGGTTTTAGCTGGCTAGCCAGCCAAAAACAAGTATAAATTTAATTTAACTTCCACAGTCCAAGGTTCATAATATTATAGAACTGAGTAAGTAATGAGAATTAATGAATCCAATTAATTTAAAATTTCATTAAACTATTCTATCAAAAATTTATTTCCAGCAATAAATATTTAGAATAATAGTTATGGTTAAAGTAAAAAATTTTAAATTGAATTTATTTAAGTGAAAATGTATACAGAAACACACCATAGGAGACAATATTACAGTAAACTGACAATGACTAATTCTGCAATATTAATGCATGATAAATTTGGCTCAGGTTACTAATGTCCATTCTTTTATTCAGAGCATTGGGGTGCTTCAATATCGAACACATTTCCAAGAATTGCCTTTTCATGAGATTACGTTCGTTGCCAAGAATCCTAACTTCATTGAAGTCTACCTTGTGTTTTGTGGTAATAGCATGCTGAGAAAGAGCACACGTATGCTTGGATAAGTTAATATCACTGCGGTGTGTTGTAAGACGCCCCCTTAGTGATCTCCCTGTCTGACCGATATAACAAGAGTCACACTCAGCACAAGGTATGTGATAGATGACGTTAACTTGTTCCAGAAGGGACAAGGGTGTTTTAGTTTTAGAAAACAAATTTTTGACCGTCTTGGCATTCTTAACAGCAATTTTTACAGGAATGTTATTGTGTTTATACAGTTTAATAAGTTTTTCAGTAACATGAGGAAAATATGGTAAAGAGGAGTAATGGGTAGTTGGAGTCCCAAGTACAGTAGTAGGCAGAACAGTGTCATTGACAGTGTTATTTGATATTGATCTGAGTTGGTCACCATTGGGTATGTCATTTAAAGAAGAACCATAACTCTGTGAATAAAGGTATTTATTAATGAGGGAAGATGGGTAGGAATTCTCAATCAATATGTTTCTGAGCAGTATAAGGGATTCCCTTCGATTAGTCGGATGTGTCAACCTACTCAGCCTGCAGCTTAAAGCTTTGATAAGGTTTAGTTTGTATTTAAAGGGATGACAAGAATGGTAGTTGAGAAACCTATTGGAGGCCATTGGTTTCCTATACCAACTTGTAGTTAAAGTATTGTCTCCCATTCTGATGACACGCATGTCTAATAAGGGAATACTTTTAGTGGTGGGGTCCTCAAGTTCAACAGTGAACTGTAAGTGAGGATCAAACCCATTAAACAAAGACAAGGTGGCCTGTATCTTGTCTGGAGGTAAGTCTAGTAATAGGTCATCAACATACCGCTTAATAAAAGGGACATGGAAATCCAAAAGACTCAAACGGTCAGACACTAAATCATCCAGTACAAAGTTGACTAGGATGGGAGAGATTGAGGAACCCATAGGTGTCCCAAAAATTTGTAGATAAAATTTGTCATCAAAGACTAGAAAATTGGTGTCAAATACTAATTGCAACAGTTCTGCAAATACATCCCAGGACACAGGACAGTTGGGTTGGATGGAGTTCCAGTGATTTCTTAAGGAAGTAGTAACACTAGCTAGAGACAAATTGGTGAAGAGAAATACTACATCAAAACTCACTAAAATGTAACCTTGTGAAAGTTTGAAGTCATTAATAAATTCACTAAAATTAAAAGAGTCTACAAGGTTATAATCATTGTTATAGTTGTAAGATTTAGACAAGATGTCAGTCAAAAACTTTGCAATATTTATATTGGGTGAATTAATTGAAGAAACAATGGGCCTCATGCTCAGCGTAGGCTTATGTATTTTCGGTAGACAGTAAAATCTAGGAGCATACCCATCATAATTATGCAAAGATTTCGCAAGAGGTTGATCAATGATCTTTAAAGTTTTTGACTGACATCTTGTCTAAATCTTACAACTATAACAATGATTATAACATTGTAGACTCTTTTAATTTTAGTGAATTTAGTAATGACTTCAAACTTCCACAAGGTTACATTTTAGTGAGTTTTGATGTAGTATCTCTCTTCACCAATTTGCCTCTAGCTAGTGTTACTACTTCCTTAAGAAATCACTGGAACTCCATCCAACCCAACTGTCCTGTGTCCTGGGATGTATTTGCAGAACTGTTGCAATTAGTATTTGACACCAATTTTCTAGTCTTTGATGACAAATTTTATCTACAAATTTTTGGGACACCTACGGGTTCCTCAATCTCTCCCATCCTAGTCAACTTTGTACTGGATGATTTAGTGTCTGACCGTTTGAGTCTTTTGGATTTCCATGTCCCTTTTATTAAGCGGTATGTTGATGACCTATTACTAGCCTTACCTCCAGACAAGATACAGGCCACCTTGTCTTTGTTTAATGGGTTTGATCTTCACTTACAGTTCACTGTTGAACTTGAGGACCCCACCACTAAAAGTATTCCCTTCTTAGACATGCGTGTCATCAGAATGGGAGACAATACTTTAACTACAAGTTGGTATAGGAAACCAATGGCCTCCAATAGGTTTCTCAACTACCATTCTTGTCATCCCTTTAAATACAAACTAAACCTTATCATAGCTTTAAGCTGCAGGCTGAGTAGGTTGACACATCCGACTAATCGAAGGGAATCCCTTATACTGCTCAGAAACATATTGATTGAGAATTCCTACCCATCTTCCCTCATTAATAAATACCTTTATTCACAGAGTTATGGTTCTTCTTTAAATGACATACCCAATGGTGACCAACTCAGATCAATATCAAATAACACTGTCAATGACACTGTTCTGCCTACTACTGTACTTGGGACTCCAACTACCCATTACTCCTCTTTACCATATTTTCCTCATATTATTGAAAAACTTATTAAACTGTATAAACACAATAACATTCCTGTCAAAATTGCTGTTAAGAATGCCAGGACGGTCAAAAATTTGTTTTCTAAAACTAAAACACCCTTGTCCCTTCTGGAACAAGTTAACGTCATCTATCACATACCTTGTGCTGAGTGTGACTCTTTTATATCGGTCAGACAGGGAAATCATTAAGGGGGCGTCTTACAACACACCGCAGTGATATTAACTTATCCAAGCCTACGTGTGCTCTTTCTCAGCATGCTATTACCACAAAACACAAGGTAGACTTCAATGAAGTTAGGATTCTTGGCAACGAACGTAATCTCATGAAAAGGCAATTCTTGGAAATGTGTTCGATACTAAAGCACCCCAATGCTCTGAATAAAAAATGGACATTAGTAACCTGAGCCAAATTTATCAAGCATTAATATTGCAGAAATAGTCATTGTCAGTTTACTGTAATATGGTCTCCTATGGTGTGTTTCTGTATACAGTTTCACTTAAATAAATTCAATTTAAAATTTTTTACTTTAACCATAACTATTATTAACTAAATATTTATTGCTGGAAATAAATTTTTGATAAAATAGTTTAATGAAATTTTAAATTAATTGGATTCATTAATTCTCATTACTTACTCAGTTCTATAATATTATGAACCTTGGACTGTGGAAGTTAAATTAAATTTATACTTGCTTTTGGCTGGCTAGCCAGCTAAAACCAAGTCACTTGTATGGTGATATGGAAAGATCGTCCTCACTAGTTTGTGCTTTTTCCTCGAACCATTCCTTGAAAGTTAAATGGTGTTTACTAACCATTTGTTGCTTTCTTTATAATGTTTCGTACAAACAACAAGTTTTTCTTACCATATTATATTACATCTTCAAATTTACCGCTCAAATGCATTAGCGGTTGGTATTTCGCCTTGTTGTGTCAGTTTTGACTTCAAGGTCACTGTCTTTTACGGGATGGTTCGTTGTCTTTAGAAATGCCCATTTTGCCGAGTGGATTTGAATAGTGTAGAAGCTTTTGTGGTAACTTTTAATACCTTTTTTATAAATTTTGCTACTATTAACTTTTATAATCATTTTAATAATGTTACCTAAAGTCAAAATCAAACTAAATTAATATGCTTTTGTTGGAAGGTTGATCTTGTGATCTTACTTAGTTTCTCGGCGAATACAAGTTTTTTACATATTTTTTTAATCACATGCATGATAACCACATGCTGCTTTTGCTGTTCAAAGTCTTTGTTAAACTGTAAACTGTACTTTTTATTGATTGTTTCTACAACCTAACGATTCAATGGTTCATTGTTTCAAGCTTTTTTTACAATTTTATACCTTTGACTGCTACATGTCTTTTTGAGGTAACACTGTTGTATTAACTTCTCTTTGGATGTTTGGTTTTTCATATTATTCTTTTTAGATGAACCGATGATGCTCTTTGATTAGAGAGCGAAACGTCTTCGAATAAATAGATGAAGTAGCCACCTTCTTTGTCTTATTTCTCCACCTATTGACCGAAAAACCCACCACTCTTTGAGTGATCCTTAATTTATATTGGATTAACGGTCGTACTCCTTTTCTCGATAAATATATATATATATATATATATATATATATATATATATATATATATATATATATATATATATATATTGTTTTGATTCTACTTATTGATATCTACTTTGATTGGACTAGCTCAATTTAATAAATTTATCTCAGGGTTTTACATCATCCAATCGCAGAAATGCAAAACCAATACTCAGAAAAAACTCATGGAAAAATAAAAATATAAAAAATAAAATATAACCGTATATTAAAGAAAAATTAATTATACCAAATAATTCAAACACAAATGTTTAATAATAGAATAAACTGTGAAAACAGACAATCTATGAATCTAGAAATGCTTGTGCAAAATAATGAAAACAATTCTGAAAAATACCGCAAATTATTTTGAAATCAAAATTACCCAGTATGAATACAAATTAAATTATAACTAGTAAACAAAAGTCAATTTAAAAATCACGAAAAGGTTTCTGTGAAAGTTTATGTCAATTTAAAAATCACGAAAAAGTTTATGTCCCATTTCACTTGAGTCTCCACATAGAGGTCGATGCAACCAAAAAAAAAACCAAAAGTGTGGCAAACAGAGACTATTGACGGAGAGAACAATGTATTTTGGATACCTTAGTACAGCTGCTTTCACTTGACATTGAATTTTCTTTTGACTTCCAAAAATAACATTTTTACTTTGTGCTTTTTATATACGGGCACCTATAAGGCTTTTTAATTTACGAAGACCGACACTTGTTACTCATTCTTCAACAGTACCTTCTATTTCAGCTCTCTAAAACACACCGCCTCTCGTTCTTGTCTTCTCAAAAAGAAAAACCATTTTTTTTGACATCCTTCAATCTATCTCGTCCCTGCCGTTCCATTCGTCCAAACAAATATCCTTACTACGTCATATCAACGCCTCCAAACGCTTTTGCCGCTAATTGTTCTTAGAAACACTGTCTATTGAATGTAACTGCACTGTTAACATGATAAACGCATTTGTCCAAAATTCATAGAATTATTTTAACATTATGAATAAGAAAAACTTATATCTTACAATACAATACTGGGTAATTGAAATCGGTATCTATTTTACAGGGTGAATAAAAAAAATTAAATATTAGAAAATAACTATTTTAACGTAATAAAAATTAGCATACAATTAGATAATTAGATTTTCTTCTTTTTCCTCTCTGCTTTTCTTTATCTATGACAACTTCCCCGACCTTGGGTATGAACAAAATTTTAGATAGAAAAAAAATTTCTTTTATACCCAAATTACTCAATCCTTTTGCTTTTATCCTATCTCCTATTTCTATACTTAGTATCTAAATTATTTACATGTTTCTACAAATTTTTATTCAAAATACCGGTATATATCGTTTATATTAAATATACCCCTAATATTGCCATTCTCTATGTACCCTATCCTATAGCTATTTACCCCATTTGCTGTTTGCACGACGTATGGACCTTCAAATACTGGCATCAATTTCGCACAAACACCGTTATTCAAATTGGACACTCTGAGTGCTCTCACCATTACTTTATCACCTTGTTGAAATGTAACAGATCTTCTTCGCCGTTGTCTTTGCTTTCTTTGGATGTATTTTTCTCCACTTCTTCTTAATCTTGTAGTTACTTTGTTTATTACATCTTCATATTCTCTTTCTGTTGGTTCTTCCCATGGTCTAGGTGGCATTCTTCCTTTCATCACATACATCGGAGACTCTTTGGTTATTGTGTTTGGAATAAAGTTTATGTATTCTTCTACTTCTTCCATCTTTCTATCCCATCCTGTATGTTGTCCATTAGATGCAATTCGTAAAAACTTTGTTACTTCCTGTATATATCTTTCCGATGGATTGCTCTGAGGATGTCTGATGCTTGTAAATACAGTGTCTATTCCTCTTTGTTGTAGCTCACCTGTAAATCTATCGTTTCTAAAATACGTAGCATTATCTAGCAGTATTTTCCTGGGTGTCCCAACTTCTTCTAAAAATTTGTCTATTTTTCGTAATATTTCATTTCCTTTTGTTGTTCGACAAGGATATAATTTTACAAATTTCGAAAAAATATCCACCATCACCAAAATGTGCTTATTTCTACGGGGAGTTCTTATCAGTTCGCTCAACATATCGATGGCTACAAGATCTAATTTTTGGCCAGATGTTATATTCTTAGGTATGTTTTCATTTTTAAAGTTCCTCGATTTATATTTTTGGCAAACCTCGCATCTTTTCACAAAGTCTTTTGCCAACTTATGATCTCCTTTGCAAATATAATTTTCTCGGAATACCAGAAAGCTTTTCCTACTTCCAATGTGTCCATTGTTTCGGTGTATATCAATCAATATTTTGTTAGCCAGTTCGTTTGTGATCATATACAGTTCTCGTTCCTCCGTTCTTTTTATATAAATTCCATTTTCTTGTATTGCTCTGTTTTTTTCCTGTTCTTCCAGATTCTCTTGGTCTCTCATGACCTCCTCTAATGAATAGATTCCGTTGTCGTCTCTTAGAATGTTCATTCCAACCTGAAATTCCATTTTTTCTTCTTTATTGAAGTATTCATCTCTGGTGAGAGCATCGGCGATGATATTATCTTTTCCTTTGATATATTTGAATTCAAAATCATATTCTTGTAGTAATAAAATACCGCGGTGTATTCTGTTGTTTACTACTCTATTCTTCATGATATTAACGAGAGCAGCGTGATCTGTTTCTATGGTGAACTTTGATCCCAATAGATAAAAACGTAGTTTATTCACGCAGAAAAGAATACTGGCAAATTCTAGCTCGGTCGCACTATATCGTCTTTCGTATGTTTTTGTTACTCTGGACACAAAGCATATTGGAACTTCTATTTCTTCTTGTATTTGGGATAACACCCCTGCAAACTTATTCATCGAAGCGTCTGTTCGTAAAATAAACGGTGCTGTGTATATCGGATGGTATATCTTACTTCCACTTGCAAATTCTGTCTTAAGATTTTGAAATGCTTCTTCCTGCTCTTTGCCCCATTTCCACCTTTCATTTTTCTTCAAAAGACCTATCAATGGCAGTTCCTTTTGGCTGATGTCTGGGATGAGCTTCTTAAAATAGTTTATCATTCCCAAAAATCCTCTCATTGTTTTTAAATTTGTTGGACGTGTGTATTCTTTTATGATCTTGACTCTCTCTTCGTCCAGGCTTATGCCTTGCCTGTCTAGTTTGAAACCTAAGTAAATCACCTCTTTTTGAAAGAACTTGCATTTTCCTATGTTTAATTTTAAACCTGCTTCATCTAGTTCTTTGAGAACTATCTTTATGTGATTCATATGGCTAGACATATCATGAGAATAAATCAACAAATCATCGATATAATGTAAAACAAAATCACCGTGTTTATTTAAAATCGTGTGCAATGCCCTTACCAAAGCCGCGCATGCACTTTGTAAACCAAATGGCACTACCCTAAACCTATATACCACTCCGTCGATAGAAAAAGCAGTGTAATCCCTACATTCATTTGCTAAAGGAATTAACCAGAAACTATGTTTTAAGTCCAATTTGGTAAAAAAAACTAGATCCTGTGATTCTACCAAAAATTGAGTCTATATTCAACGGGGCCTCGTATTGTGGCACTGTACATGAATTCAAATTACGTGCATCTAAACAAATCCTTATGTCCCCATTACTTTTTTTAACAATGACTACTGGATTTATGTATTGTGAATCACATCTTTCAATTATTTTATCCCTCAACATGTTATCTATTTCTTGACCTACATCTTTTCTATATTTAAATGGAATAGGATATGTCTTCGAGCGGAAATTAGATAAGTTTTTCATTTTAATCGTGTGTTCGTATTTTGTCGCTGCTCTATTTTCTGTATTGATTAATCCCGTATGTCTTGCCAGTAATTTTTTTAAGTCAGACGTCATTTCTTCTCCACAAACTATTGATGTCTCTTCTTCACTTTCGCAATTCCTTGTGGTTGTACACATATTGAACTCAAATTCTCTCTCTTCCTTCTCCGATTCTTCTTCTTCAAAAACTACAGCTTCTTCCTCATCCAATATTTCAACTTCCTTTTCCGTCATGTTTGTACCCACCTTTTGCGGCGCAGTACTGACATCTAAATTTCCTTCTTCCTCTTCTTTCTCTTCTTGTCCTAAAGTTGTGTCCACCTGTATCGGCGTCACACTTCTTTTTTTCCTATTTCTTCTCCTCCTCTTCTTCCCCTCTTTTCTTTCATCGGTGTCCATCGTTTGCGATGCCACACTTCTCATTTTCTTATATTCAAAATGTGTTGTCAAAACATCTACTTCATTTCCTGTGTCATCTTCTTGCACCTCTTTATTTTCATCTTTCTTGTCAGTTATTGATGTGCGTACCTTATTCGGCGCTGTACTGACTTCCTGCTCATCTTCTTTTTCCTTTAAACCTTCTTCCATTATGTCCTCTCCAAATTTTATATATTTGTTTGCAAAATTAATTTTCGTTCCATACTTATCCAATTCATCCACTCCAATGACAATATCATACTTCATGTCCTCAATTATAAAACAATTAATCAGATATTCTTTAGAAGACGAAAGACTAAGTTTTCACTCTAATGGCATATAACATATCCCACCAGAATGAAAACAATGGGAACCTTCTCTGGTTACACCTCCGAGGCTTCTACAATTTGCAAGCCATACGGATGCTGAGACTAAGGAAGATGAGGGAATTCTACAATTTACAATTCACGTCACATCTGCTCAGCGCGGTAAAGTTCCAACGAGACTGGTTCCCTTCATACTCCACACAGAGTAAATGTAAATAAAAAATGAATAACCATTTTCAATTTCGTTGCAAAACGAAAATACAGCCGAACCATATTCCAGTCCAATCAGAGAGTGCTGCAAGCACCTCTACCGGTTTCGAAACTTATTAGTCTCTCATCAGGAGGCACATATGCTGCTCTCCCTGATCCAACCAAAACAAACCCCAGCGTGCAGTCCCGAATTGCAACGAACGAAATGGCATAGATGCCCTAGCGGCAACTGCTAGCAAAAGACTAAGTTTTCACTCTAATGGCATATAACATATCCCACCAGAATGAAAACAATGGGAACCTTCTCTGGTTACACCTCCGAGGCTTCTACAATTTGCAAGCCATACGGATGCTGAGACTAAGGAAGATGAGGGAATTCTACAATTTACAATTCACGTCACATCTGCTCAGCGCGGTAAAGTTCCAACGAGACTGGTTCCCTTCATACTCCACACAGAGTAAATGTAAATAAAAAATGAATAACCATTTTCAATTTCGTTGCAAAACGAAAATACAGCCGAACCATATTCCAGTCCAATCAGAGAGTGCTGCAAGCACCTCTACCGGTTTCGAAACTTATTAGTCTCTCATCAGGAGGCACATATGCTGCTCTCCCTGATCCAACCAAAACAAACCCCAGCGTGCAGTCCCGAATTGCAACGAACGAAATGGCATAGATGCCCTAGCGGCAACTGCTAGCAAAAGACTAAGTTTTCACTCTAATGGCATATAACATATCCCACCAGAATGAAAACAATGGGAACCTTCTCTGGTTACACCTCCGAGGCTTCTACAATTTGCAAGCCATACGGATGCTGAGACTAAGGAAGATGAGGGAATTCTACAATTTACAATTCACGTCACATCTGCTCAGCGCGGTAAAGTTCCAACGAGACTGGTTCCCTTCATACTCCACACAGAGTAAATGTAAATAAAAAATGAATAACCATTTTCAATTTCGTTGCAAAACGAAAATACAGCCGAACCATATTCCAGTCCAATCAGAGAGTGCTGCAAGCACCTCTACCGGTTTCGAAACTTATTAGTCTCTCATCAGGAGGCACATATGCTGCTCTCCCTGATCCAACCAAAACAAACCCCAGCGTGCAGTCCCGAATTGCAACGAACGAAATGGCATAGATGCCCTAGCGGCAACTGCTAGCAAAAGACTAAGTTTTCACTCTAATGGCATATAACATATCCCACCAGAATGAAAACAATGGGAACCTTCTCTGGTTACACCTCCGAGGCTTCTACAATTTGCAAGCCATACGGATGCTGAGACTAAGGAAGATGAGGGAATTCTACAATTTACAATTCACGTCACATCTGCTCAGCGCGGTAAAGTTCCAACGAGACTGGTTCCCTTCATACTCCACACAGAGTAAATGTAAATAAAAAATGAATAACCATTTTCAATTTCGTTGCAAAACGAAAATACAGCCGAACCATATTCCAGTCCAATCAGAGAGTGCTGCAAGCACCTCTACCGGTTTCGAAACTTATTAGTCTCTCATCAGGAGGCACATATGCTGCTCTCCCTGATCCAACCAAAACAAACCCCAGCGTGCAGTCCCGAATTGCAACGAACGAAATGGCATAGATGCCCTAGCGGCAACTGCTAGCAAAAGACTAAGTTTTCACTCTAATGGCATATAACATATCCCACCAGAATGAAAACAATGGGAACCTTCTCTGGTTACACCTCCGAGGCTTCTACAATTTGCAAGCCATACGGATGCTGAGACTAAGGAAGATGAGGGAATTCTACAATTTACAATTCACGTCACATCTGCTCAGCGCGGTAAAGTTCCAACGAGACTGGTTCCCTTCATACTCCACACAGAGTAAATGTAAATAAAAAATGAATAACCATTTTCAATTTCGTTGCAAAACGAAAATACAGCCGAACCATATTCCAGTCCAATCAGAGAGTGCTGCAAGCACCTCTACCGGTTTCGAAACTTATTAGTCTCTCATCAGGAGGCACATATGCTGCTCTCCCTGATCCAACCAAAACAAACCCCAGCGTGCAGTCCCGAATTGCAACGAACGAAATGGCATAGATGCCCTAGCGGCAACTGCTAGCAAAAGACTAAGTTTTCACTCTAATGGCATATAACATATCCCACCAGAATGAAAACAATGGGAACCTTCTCTGGTTACACCTCCGAGGCTTCTACAATTTGCAAGCCATACGGATGCTGAGACTAAGGAAGATGAGGGAATTCTACAATTTACAATTCACGTCACATCTGCTCAGCGCGGTAAAGTTCCAACGAGACTGGTTCCCTTCATACTCCACACAGAGTAAATGTAAATAAAAAATGAATAACCATTATATATATATATGCCATTAGAGTGAAAACTTAGTCTTTTGCTAGCAGTTGCCGCTAGGGCATCTATGCCATTTCGTTCGTTGCAATTCGGGACTGCACGCTGGGGTTTGTTTTGGTTGGATCAGGGAGAGCAGCATATGTGCCTCCTGATGAGAGACTAATAAGTTTCGAAACCGGTAGAGGTGCTTGCAGCACTCTCTGATTGGACTGGAATATGGTTCGGCTGTATTTTCGTTTTGCAACGAAATTGAAAATGGTTATTCATTTTTTATTTACATTTACTCTGTGTGGAGTATGAAGGGAACCAGTCTCGTTGGAACTTTACCGCGCTGAGCAGATGTGACGTGAATTGTAAATTGTAGAATTCCCTCATCTTCCTTAGTCTCAGCATCCGTATGGCTTGCAAATTGTAGAAGCCTCGGAGGTGTAACCAGAGAAGGTTCCCATTGTTTTCATTCTGGTGGGATATGTTATATGCCATTAGAGTGAAAACTTAGTCTTTTGCTAGCAGTTGCCGCTAGGGCATCTATGCCATTTCGTTCGTTGCAATTCGGGACTGCACGCTGGGGTTTGTTTTGGTTGGATCAGGGAGAGCAGCATATGTGCCTCCTGATGAGAGACTAATAAGTTTCGAAACCGGTAGAGGTGCTTGCAGCACTCTCTGATTGGACTGGAATATGGTTCGGCTGTATTTTCGTTTTGCAACGAAATTGAAAATGGTTATTCATTTTTTATTTACATTTACTCTGTGTGGAGTATGAAGGGAACCAGTCTCGTTGGAACTTTACCGCGCTGAGCAGATGTGACGTGAATTGTAAATTGTAGAATTCCCTCATCTTCCTTAGTCTCAGCATCCGTATGGCTTGCAAATTGTAGAAGCCTCGGAGGTGTAACCAGAGAAGGTTCCCATTGTTTTCATTCTGGTGGGATATGTTATATGCCATTAGAGTGAAAACTTAGTCTTTTGCTAGCAGTTGCCGCTAGGGCATCTATGCCATTTCGTTCGTTGCAATTCGGGACTGCACGCTGGGGTTTGTTTTGGTTGGATCAGGGAGAGCAGCATATGTGCCTCCTGATGAGAGACTAATAAGTTTCGAAACCGGTAGAGGTGCTTGCAGCACTCTCTGATTGGACTGGAATATGGTTCGGCTGTATTTTCGTTTTGCAACGAAATTGAAAATGGTTATTCATTTTTTATTTACATTTACTCTGTGTGGAGTATGAAGGGAACCAGTCTCGTTGGAACTTTACCGCGCTGAGCAGATGTGACGTGAATTGTAAATTGTAGAATTCCCTCATCTTCCTTAGTCTCAGCATCCGTATGGCTTGCAAATTGTAGAAGCCTCGGAGGTGTAACCAGAGAAGGTTCCCATTGTTTTCATTCTGGTGGGATATGTTATATGCCATTAGAGTGAAAACTTAGTCTTTTGCTAGCAGTTGCCGCTAGGGCATCTATGCCATTTCGTTCGTTGCAATTCGGGACTGCACGCTGGGGTTTGTTTTGGTTGGATCAGGGAGAGCAGCATATGTGCCTCCTGATGAGAGACTAATAAGTTTCGAAACCGGTAGAGGTGCTTGCAGCACTCTCTGATTGGACTGGAATATGGTTCGGCTGTATTTTCGTTTTGCAACGAAATTGAAAATGGTTATTCATTTTTTATTTACATTTACTCTGTGTGGAGTATGAAGGGAACCAGTCTCGTTGGAACTTTACCGCGCTGAGCAGATGTGACGTGAATTGTAAATTGTAGAATTCCCTCATCTTCCTTAGTCTCAGCATCCGTATGGCTTGCAAATTGTAGAAGCCTCGGAGGTGTAACCAGAGAAGGTTCCCATTGTTTTCATTCTGGTGGGATATGTTATATGCCATTAGAGTGAAAACTTAGTCTTTTGCTAGCAGTTGCCGCTAGGGCATCTATGCCATTTCGTTCGTTGCAATTCGGGACTGCACGCTGGGGTTTGTTTTGGTTGGATCAGGGAGAGCAGCATATGTGCCTCCTGATGAGAGACTAATAAGTTTCGAAACCGGTAGAGGTGCTTGCAGCACTCTCTGATTGGACTGGAATATGGTTCGGCTGTATTTTCGTTTTGCAACGAAATTGAAAATGGTTATTCATTTTTTATTTACATTTACTCTGTGTGGAGTATGAAGGGAACCAGTCTCGTTGGAACTTTACCGCGCTGAGCAGATGTGACGTGAATTGTAAATTGTAGAATTCCCTCATCTTCCTTAGTCTCAGCATCCGTATGGCTTGCAAATTGTAGAAGCCTCGGAGGTGTAACCAGAGAAGGTTCCCATTGTTTTCATTCTGGTGGGATATATTATATGCCATTAGAGTGAAAACTTAGTCTTTTGCTAGCAGTTGCCGCTAGGGCATCTATGCCATTTCGTTCGTTGCAATTCGGGACTGCACGCTGGGGTTTGTTTTGGTTGGATCAGGGAGAGCAGCATATGTGCCTCCTGATGAGAGACTAATAAGTTTCGAAACCGGTAGAGGTGCTTGCAGCACTCTCTGATTGGACTGGAATATGGTTCGGCTGTATTTTCGTTTTGCAACGAAATTGAAAATGGTTATTCATTTTTTATTTACATTTACTCTGTGTGGAGTATGAAGGGAACCAGTCTCGTTGGAACTTTACCGCGCTGAGCAGATGTGACGTGAATTGTAAATTGTAGAATTCCCTCATCTTCCTTAGTCTCAGCATCCGTATGGCTTGCAAATTGTAGAAGCCTCGGAGGTGTATCCAGAGAAGGTTCCCATTGTTTTCATTCTGGTGGGATATGTTATATGCCATTAGAGTGAAAACTTAGTCTTTTGCTAGCAGTTGCCGCTAGGGCATCTATGCCATTTCGTTCGTTGCAATTCGGGACTGCACGCTGGGGTTTGTTTTGGTTGGATCAGGGAGAGCAGCATATGTGCCTCCTGATGAGAGACTAATAAGTTTCGAAACCGGTAGAGGTGCTTGCAGCACTCTCTGATTGGACTGGAATATGGTTCGGCTGTATTTTCGTTTTGCAACGAAATTGAAAATGGTTATTCATTTTTTATTTACATTTACCCTGTGTGGAGTATGAAGGGAACCAGTCTCGTTGGAACTTTACCGCGCTGAGCAGATGTGACGTGAATTGTAAATTGTAGAATTCCCTCATCTTCCTTAGTCTCAGCATCCGTATGGCTTGCAAATTGTAGAAGCCTCGGAGGTGTAACCAGAGAAGGTTCCCATTGTTTTCATTCTGGTGGGATATGTTATATGCCATTAGAGTGAAAACTTAGTCTTTTGCTAGCAGTTGCCGCTAGGGCATCTATGCCATTTCGTTCGTTGCAATTCGGGACTGCACGCTGGGGTTTGTTTTGGTTGGATCAGGGAGAGCAGCATATGTGCCTCCTGATGAGAGACTAATAAGTTTCGAAACCGGTAGAGGTGCTTGCAGCACTCTCTGATTGGACTGGAATATGGTTCGGCTGTATTTTCGTTTTGCAACGAAATTGAAAATGGTTATTCATTTTTTATTTACATTTACTCTGTGTGGAGTATGAAGGGAACCAGTCTCGTTGGAACTTTACCGCGCTGAGCAGATGTGACGTGAATTGTAAATTGTAGAATTCCCTCATCTTCCTTAGTCTCAGCATCCGTATGGCTTGCAAATTGTAGAAGCCTCGGAGGTGTAACCAGAGAAGGTTCCCATTGTTTTCATTCTGGTGGGATATGTTATATGCCATTAGAGTGAAAACTTAGTCTTTTGCTAGCAGTTGCCGCTAGGGCATCTATGCCATTTCGTTCGTTGCAATTCGGGACTGCACGCTGGGGTTTGTTTTGGTTGGATCAGGGAGAGCAGCATATGTGCCTCCTGATGAGAGACTAATAAGTTTCGAAACCGGTAGAGGTGCTTGCAGCACTCTCTGATTGGACTGGAATATGGTTCGGCTGTATTTTCGTTTTGCAACGAAATTGAAAATGGTTATTCATTTTTTATTTACATTTACTCTGTGTGGAGTATGAAGGGAACCAGTCTCGTTGGAACTTTACCGCGCTGAGCAGATGTGACGTGAATTGTAAATTGTAGAATTCCCTCATCTTCCTTAGTCTCAGCATCCGTATGGCTTGCAAATTGTAGAAGCCTCGGAGGTGTAACCAGAGAAGGTTCCCATTGTTTTCATTCTGGTGGGATATGTTATATGCCATTAGAGTGAAAACTTAGTCTTTTGCTAGCAGTTGCCGCTAGGGCATCTATGCCATTTCGTTCGTTGCAATTCGGGACTGCACGCTGGGGTTTGTTTTGGTTGGATCAGGGAGAGCAGCATATGTGCCTCCTGATGAGAGACTAATAAGTTTCGAAACCGGTAGAGGTGCTTGCAGCACTCTCTGATTGGACTGGAATATGGTTCGGCTGTATTTTCGTTTTGCAACGAAATTGAAAATGGTTATTCATTTTTTATTTACATTTACTCTGTGTGGAGTATGAAGGGAACCAGTCTCGTTGGAACTTTACCGCGCTGAGCAGATGTGACGTGAATTGTAAATTGTAGAATTCCCTCATCTTCCTTAGTCTCAGCATCCGTATGGCTTGCAAATTGTAGAAGCCTCGGAGGTGTAACCAGAGAAGGTTCCCATTGTTTTCATTCTGGTGGGATATGTTATATGCCATTAGAGTGAAAACTTAGTCTTTTGCTAGCAGTTGCCGCTAGGGCATCTATGCCATTTCGTTCGTTGCAATTCGGGACTGCACGCTGGGGTTTGTTTTGGTTGGATCAGGGAGAGCAGCATATGTGCCTCCTGATGAGAGACTAATAAGTTTCGAAACCGGTAGAGGTGCTTGCAGCACCCTCTGATTGGACTGGAATATGGTTCGGCTGTATTTTCGTTTTGCAACGAAATTGAAAATGGTTATTCATTTTTTATTTACATTTACTCTGTGTGGAGTATGAAGGGAACCAGTCTCGTTGGAACTTTACCGCGCTGAGCAGATGTGACGTGAATTGTAAATTGTAGAATTCCCTCATCTTCCTTAGTCTCAGCATCCGTATGGCTTGCAAATTGTAGAAGCCTCGGAGGTGTAACCAGAGAAGGTTCCCATTGTTTTCATTCTGGTGGGATATGTTATATGCCATTAGAGTGAAAACTTAGTCTTTTGCTAGCAGTTGCCGCTAGGGCATCTATGCCATTTCGTTCGTTGCAATTCGGGACTGCACGCTGGGGTTTGTTTTGGTTGGATCAGGGAGAGCAGCATATGTGCCTCCTGATGAGAGACTAATAAGTTTCGAAACCGGTAGAGGTGCTTGCAGCACTCTCTGATTGGACTGGAATATGGTTCGGCTGTATTTTCGTTTTGCAACGAAATTGAAAATGGTTATTCATTTTTTATTTACATTTACTCTGTGTGGAGTATGAAGGGAACCAGTCTCGTTGGAACTTTACCGCGCTGAGCAGATGTGACGTGAATTGTAAATTGTAGAATTCCCTCATCTTCCTTAGTCTCAGCATCCGTATGGCTTGCAAATTGTAGAAGCCTCGGAGGTGTAACCAGAGAAGGTTCCCATTGTTTTCATTCTGGTGGGATATGTTATATGCCATTAGAGTGAAAACTTAGTCTTTTGCTAGCAGTTGCCGCTAGGGCATCTATGCCATTTCGTTCGTTGCAATTCGGGACTGCACGCTGGGGTTTGTTTTGGTTGGATCAGGGAGAGCAGCATATGTGCCTCCTGATGAGAGACTAATAAGTTTCGAAACCGGTAGAGGTGCTTGCAGCACTCTCTGATTGGACTGGAATATGGTTCGGCTGTATTTTCGTTTTGCAACGAAATTGAAAATGGTTATTCATTTTTTATTTACATTTACTCTGTGTGGAGTATGAAGGGAACCAGTCTCGTTGGAACTTTACCGCGCTGAGCAGATGTGACGTGAATTGTAAATTGTAGAATTCCCTCATCTTCCTTAGTCTCAGCATCCGTATGGCTTGCAAATTGTAGAAGCCTCGGAGGTGTAACCAGAGAAGGTTCCCATTGTTTTCATTCTGGTGGGATATGTTATATGCCATTAGAGTGAAAACTTAGTCTTTTGCTAGCAGTTGCCGCTAGGGCATCTATGCCATTTCGTTCGTTGCAATTCGGGACTGCACGCTGGGGTTTGTTTTGGTTGGATCAGGGAGAGCAGCATATGTGCCTCCTGATGAGAGACTAATAAGTTTCGAAACCGGTAGAGGTGCTTGCAGCACTCTCTGATTGAAATTGAAAATGGTTATTCATTTTTTCAAATATTCTTTATTTTTAAATCTCAATGTCAAAACAATAGCCTCATTCGTAGTCGAAATCTTTTTTGAATTAGCACTCACTAATTTTATTCGAGAAATATTATACCTTTGAGAATTTAGTCCTAAATCCTTTATCAATTGTTTATTAACTAATGATACCTCTGAACCAGTGTCCAAAAGTATATCAACCTTTTTATTTTTAATATACCCCTGTACCATAACCAAATTATTACGCACGTATTCAATATTTTTTCCCGCTAAAGTGATAAATTCCCTAGGGTGAGTATATATTCCTGAATTAAATTTTATCCCTGTTTTTAGTGAGTGCCCTCCTGAAAAGACGACCCTGCTCTATTGATTTCTACTTCCACATTGTCCATTTCTTGGTGTCCTTGTTCATTTTCTCCTTCTGTGGTGAAACTTAGGCTGTTTATTTCTCTGTTCTGTTCTCTTCCTTGTCCATTGTTGTTGTTATATTGGTTTCCTCTATTAAAATTTTCCCGACCTGCATTTGGCTGATATGGTTGATTGTTATAATTTCTCCCACTGTTTTGAAATCTATTTTGATGATATCCATTTCTATTCTGTTCATATCTATTTTGATTAAAATTGTTTGTATATCTTTGTCCCTCATTATCCCTATATCCATTTTATCGGTAAGGATTTTCATTACGAGACTGTCTGTAGTTGTTTGTGCGGTTTGTTTGGTTGTTCCCATTGTTTTCCGTTTGTCTATCGGTCCTTCTTTCTTTTCTTCGAGCCTCTCTTACAACTAAAAACTGGCATAAACTGTCCATGTCCCTATATCCTTGCAAGGTGACATAGTCTTCCATTGTATTGTCAAAATGTCTTGCTATCAATTCAACTAGCTGTTCTTCCGAATAATTATAATTTAAATATTGCCCACTGGCGTATACTTGCAATGCATATTTCTCTTCGGATATTCCTAGTTTCTCATCATATTTTCCATTTTGTAGTTCACTATTCACGACCATCTGTTTCTCTTTTCCCCAATAATATCTCAAAAATTTTCTTTCAAATTCTTCCCAATCTTGCAACTCATTTTGCTTACTCTCGAACCATAATGCTGCTCCATCCTTAAAATGAGTCCTTATCATATCCTTAGCCTCTTCAAACTCTTCATATCCTTGTTTTTTATTTTTAAGCATCCTAATAAACGGGACTGGGTGCTGTTTCTTTATATCCCCGCCAAATTGGACCTTATTTTCTGCTCCATTGTGTATAATTACTTGTCTTCTTTCTCCAGTATTATGTTGTGATTTTACTTCCAATAGTTTCTTATCCAATTTTTTAAATCTATCCTCTATTTCCTCGTCTCTATCTTCTACATGTTTCTCCAAATTCTTTAGTTTCTTGGTATGTTTTTCTAAATTTTGGCTAATTTCCTTTGTTTTCTGCTCTACTTCATGTTTCATCTGTTTTAAATACATTTGTACATCCTCTTTATGCTGTTCTAGTCTTTGCTCCATTTGTTTAAAACCTAGATCTTGTCGTTTACTGTTTTCATCTATACTTTTTTTTATTTTTTCTGCTTGTCTTCTACTGTTTTCTTCCTGTCTTTTACTGTTTTCTTCCTGTATATGTAGCATTTGTAATATCCTATCCATTGTTGACATTTCTGTGGTAATCTCCTTGATTGTTGTTTCTGTAATACTAATTTCTTCGTCTACATTTTCTATTCCTTCCTCGCTATAACGTTCTTCTGTTTCCTTTTGTTTTTTGTTGAGTCTTGTCTCCATTTTCTTTCCTTTTTCTGGACTTAACAATGTGAACGTACAAACCCACCGAACTATTATCTTTGCCTATTCCACAAGAATGTTGATCAAATAAAAATATCTGGTTATGTAAAAAAACTGTTCCAAGATTATTCAAAGCGAAAAAGGTTTGAATAATAAAAATCAAAAATACTTTGTCGAAATTTGGCAGAGAGAAAAAAAATTAGAAAAATCCTGTAAGAATTTATATATTTTCCAGTACACTTTGTCTGGGTATTGGTGTTTCTGCTTTTGCCTCACACGCTTGGGCGACAATATTGTTTTGATTCTACTTATTGATATCTACTTTGATTGGACTAGCTCAATTTAATAAATTTATCTCAGGGTTTTACATCATCCAATCGCAGAAATGCAAAACCAATACTCAGAAAAAACTCATGGAAAAATAAAAATATAAAAAATAAAATATAACCGTATATTAAAGAAAAATTAATTATACCAAATAATTCAAACACAAATGTTTAATAATAGAATAAACTGTGAAAACAGACAATCTATGAATCTAGAAATGCTTGTGCAAAATAATGAAAACAATTCTGAAAAATACCGCAAATTATTTTGAAATCAAAATTACCCAGTATGAATACAAATTAAATTATAACTAGTAAACAAAAGTCAATTTAAAAATCACGAAAAGGTTTCTGTGAAAGTTTATGTCAATTTAAAAATCACGAAAAAGTTTATGTCCCATTTCACTTGAGTCTCCACATAGAGGTCGATGCAACCAAAAAAAAAACCAAAAGTGTGGCAAACAGAGACTATTGACGGAGAGAACAATGTATTTTGGATACCTTAGTACAGCTGCTTTCACTTGACATTGAATTTTCTTTTGACTTCCAAAAATAACATTTTTACTTTGTGCTTTTTATATACGGGCACCTATAAGGCTTTTTAATTTACGAAGACCGACACTTGTTACTCATTCTTCAACAGTACCTTCTATTTCAGCTCTCTAAAACACACCGCCTCTCGTTCTTGTCTTCTCAAAAAGAAAAACCATTTTTTTTGACATCCTTCAATCTATCTCGTCCCTGCCGTTCCATTCGTCCAAACAAATATCCTTACTACGTCATATCAACGCCTCCAAACGCTTTTGCCGCTAATTGTTCTTAGAAACACTGTCTATTGAATGTAACTGCACTGTTAACATGATAAACGCATTTGTCCAAAATTCATAGAATTATTTTAACATTATGAATAAGAAAAACTTATATCTTACAATACAATACTGGGTAATTGAAATCGGTATCTATTTTACAGGGTGAATAAAAAAAATTAAATATTAGAAAATAACTATTTTAACGTAATAAAAATTAGCATACAATTAGATAATTAGATTTTCTTCTTTTTCCTCTCTGCTTTTCTTTATCTATGACAATATATATATATATATATATATATATATATATATATATATATATATATATATATATATATATATATATATATATATATATAAACGTCCAAGGAGTAATTGGGTTACTAGTAAATAAAAAAGTACTGAGATAACAGCTGGGAAAACCCTGGTACTGAGGAAGCAATGAAAGACTGGTGCTTCAAAGTGAGTGCCTTTTATTTTGGTCAAGCTTTCGCCTATTGTTTTTAGGCTTCTTCAGGACTTGCTACAAAGAAGAACATTCTTTACAAATATGCTTAAAGATAGAACAAGCAATTCTTACAGAAATAGGTGCACTAGTGCTCAGTGAAAATAAGAATACATCTTTTACCTTGCCTTTTTTGTGTATACATAAGTAATACAGATATTTTTGTTGTTATTATTTAGCTAATAAAACCAGATATCGAAACTGAGTCAGATCCTCCCTATTCAACCTAATCCATTGTAAGAAAATTTGGACAAGTGTCGTTAGAAGTTGATTTTTTTATTTACAAAATGACACCTATCGATCCATCGATTGTCAACGTTTAGATTAATATTAAATTAATAAATATTAATAAATTAATACAATCAACAACCTATCGATCCATCAACATCCATCAGACAGCTGTTCGAATAGTGACAGTCGAATGGTTGTTTGATGTTACGAGTCTCTTCTCTCGAAATCTCTAAACAAATCTTCTATGTGTCAGTCAGACGTAAAAAAAACGGAAGACGACGTTGACAATCGATGGATCGATAGGTGTCATTTTGTAAATAAAAAAATCAACTTCTAACGACACTTGTCCAAATTTTCTTACAATGGATTAGGTTGAATAGGGAGGATCTGACTCAGTTTCGATATCTGGTTTTATTAGCTAAATAATAACAACAAAAATATCTGTATTACTTATGTATACACAAAAAAGGCAAGGTAAAAGATGTATTCTTATTTTCACTGAGCACTAGTGCACCTATTTCGGTAAGAATTGCTTGTTCTATCTTTAAGCATATTTGTAAAGAATGTTCTTCTTTGTAGCAAGTCCTGAAGAAGCCTAAAAACAATAGGCGAAAGCTTGACCAAAATAAAAGGCACTCACTTTGAAGCACCAGTCTTTCATTGCTTCCTCAGTACCAGGGTTTTCCCAGCTGTTATCTCAGTACTTTTTTATATATATATATATATATATATATATATATATATATCTATATATATATATATATATATATATATATATATATATATATATATATATATATATATATATATATATATATAAAACACTTTTCGAGTTTCGGTGGGTTGGAGTCAATAAAAAGGGGCTGTTAGAATACTATTTTTTATTACTCGAGCTTTCGAATGTGTTTACATTCATTTTCAAGAGCTAAAAAGTAACTGATAAAGTGGAAACAAAGATCATGTAAAAATATAACTCACCAGATAAATCTAGATTGGTTATTAAAACTTGCTAACATTAATACATATAAATAAAAGGAAAACTATTAATATCCATAAAATGAATTCTTCCCAGACTGCATAATATAAATTAATGGCCAAAAGATTTAAATTTTTTTTTGAATTGAATTTTGAATTTGAATGATCGGTAAATTGGAAAGAAATTTTAATACAAAAAATCAAAGTCAATGTCAGTGAAAAAATCAGCCTACATCGACAAGTAGCTAAAAGCAATTTATTTAAATATATTATACCGTGATGATTTATTAAAAAAAAAGAAGAAGAAATAAATAAGTAGAGAAAAAAATATTTTAGTAGTTTACAGAAGTACAAACGAAATGTAATAAAGATTAAAAAAAAGGTGACATATTTATGGTGTTGTGAATATTATTTAAAATTATAAGGAAATGATGTAATTATAAATTTTACTTAAATTTTGAATTTCTGATCTTTTATTTAAACTATGATCGCTTCTACTAATAGATACCATTTCCAAAAAAGTCCTTTTGAATTTATTACCTTCATTGCACAAAATTTTTATGTTGTCAAAATCCATGATATGGTCTTTATCAATCACTTTATTTAATTTTTTATAAACAAGTCAACAAAGTACTTCTTTTTTCTTTATATATATATATATATATATATATATATATATATATATATATATATACATCCCGCTATCATTATGTCATCTTTTCATGTTGCAGTTATTTGGCATCACTAAGAAATACTATCATTTTCGAATTTTAATTCGTGTATGTTTGTTGAGCGCATTTTTTAATGCCCTGTATCGTTCTCAGTTTTCTAAAATTTTGATTTTAAAAATTTAAATTATATACAAAAATTTTTACACTTCACAGCCATTTTGACTTCCACCACATAAAAATGTGTATTTGCGATCTATTTGCCGTCAATCGAGGTTGCCACGAGTTAAAAATATCGAGCGTTTGAGGCCAGGTAGAAAAGGTATATTAGAAACTATATAAAAGGTGGGTTCTTTACCTGTTCGGCTGGTAAGGTCCAAATATTTTACGAGTTGAATTGTGTTTATTTTATTCCATCTGTTAAATTATAATTTTCTCATAACGGCTTAAAATATTTGTTTGAAAAATTAATTTTGTGTCATTCCATTTCAAATCATTCAATTTTGGAGCAAAAAAAAATTTGGACCTCCGATTTGTCTGAAAATTGGTATATAGCTTCTGCGGGACGTAAAAATAAGATATTTAAGGTCAAAAAATCTTCTTCTTCTTTTTTTCTCAAAATGTTATTTTATTCGATTTTACTGTGATTTGGTGTTTATTTATACAAATTTCCATTTTCTCTCGTAAAGTATCAATGGAAAACATAATATTTTAATAGAAGGGATTCAAAAATGTCATTATATGGCATTATAACAAGTTACTTTGATTCAAAACAAGCTTTTGATCAAATTTTATAGTGTAGAAAACGTTAAAATACCGTTTTTTTTTTACATTTTTCTCCATTCCCAAAATGCATCATAATCGATTTGGCTGAAAATTTGCCCACAGATAGACAAAACATAGGACTTTAAGTGGTCATAAGGATTTGAATTATATTGCAATACCCAAAAAGTTACATGCAATATTATAGTCAAAAATATAGGCGTCTACTGTAAGTAAAATTAACTCGAAAATATCGACCTCACGACAAAAATTGTTAAAAATAAATTGTAATAATTGTAAATACGATTTATTTGGAACAATTTCAGTTCCTACCATGTTTGTGGAAAAGTTAAAAATGGCGGAGATATTGAGCAAAACAGGTTCTCCTTTGAAATCAAGATGGCCGCTAACGTAACGGAGGAATTCATTCGCGATTTTAAATTTAGGCTACTATTGACTCCCCTAAAGATCAGAAAAATAAATTTTTGTGCAGCTTGGCATTCAAGGTCAAATGCTATCCCGACTGGACTAATATATACTTTTGAGTATGATATTACTGCATGTAACTTTTTTGGTATTGTAATATAATTCAAATCCTTCTAACCACTTAAAGTCCTATCTTTTAGCTATCTGCGGGCAAATTTTTAGCCAAATCGATGATGATGTATTTTGGGAATGGAGGAAAATGTAAAAAACGGTATTTTAACGTTTTTTACACTATAAAATTTGATCAAAAACTTGTTTTGATTCAAAATAACTTGTTATAATGCCATATAATGACATTTTTGAGTCATTTCTATTAAAATATTATGTTTTTCATTGATACTTTACGACAGAAAATGCAAATTTGTTTAAATAAATACCAAATCACTGTAAAATCGCATAAAATAACATTTTGAGAAAAAAAGAAGAAGAAGATTTTTTGACCTTAAATATCTTCTTTTTACGTCCCGCAGAAGCTATATACCAATTTTCAGACAAATCGGAGATCCAAATTTTTTTGCCTGAGTGATTTGACATGGAATGTACCTTTTACATTTTCATTTAATTTACTTACGGTTTTTGTTCAGAATTTTGAAGAAACGCTTGGTTTGACATAAAATTTGGGACACGCATAGCTAATATGTTAAAGGAAAAAAGTGATATTGTGCCGATATGTGCTTTTGATCTGGAGGTGAGTTTCGTCCGTTATCGGGGATGAAAACAAATACGTTCAAATAAGTCCGGAATTGGATAAACTGACTAATTCTAAGCAACTTCTATTTTATAGAGTTTTTCACTAAGTCAATACTTTTAGAGATATTTGCGAGTGAATATGTTAATTTTTCAACAAAAAAAAAACACGTTTTTAGACGGTTTTTCGCAAATAACTCAAAAAGTAGGTACCTATTTTATTGAAAAAAAAATTAGCAAATAGCAAATATAGCTTATAGAAAAGTGAAAAAATGGTATATGTGTCAGGTCTGTAGACCCAGTAGAAGCAGAGTTATTGCTAAGCTTTGTTTTAAAACCAAGAGGAGTAGGTAAACTAACCCTAATAGCACACGACGTCCTCTGGACGTCGAAAATAGGTCCATTTTTGATCCTAACGTCCATGGACTATAAATGGACGTCCTTTGGACGTCCGGCGTTGGACGTCCTTCGGTGGACTAAATATGAACGTCCTTCGGACGTCCGACGTTGGACGTCCTTCGGTGGACTAAATATGTACGTCCTTCGGACGTCCGATGTTGGACGTCCTTCGGGTGGAATAAATATGAACGTCCTTTGGACGTCCGCACTGGACGAAATACGGACGTTTGCTGATCGTCCATATTCGACATATTATACGAATTACGGGATAAAATAGCAAAATAATTCAATAAAATATTAACTTAATTATGTTAATAAAATAGTTTACATCGAAAAGATAATTATATTTAATTCAAAATTGCACAGTTTAATATTCTAAACATGTTTTTGTTTTTTTTTGTAAAGTGTGAAAATCTTATTTGTAAATTATTTGTTACAATGTTTTATTATTCTAGTTACCAAGATGACATAAGTTTGCTAATTAATTCTAGTAAGCAAAAATATAATTTTTATCAATGTATCTGTACTAAAAATGAATCTTAAGAGCATCTTTTTGAAGTTGAATATACGTGGCCGTGCCCAAAATAGGTCCAGTCTTAGTCCTAATGTCTATGGACTATAAATGGATGTCCTTTGGACGTCCGACGTTGGACGTACTTCGGGTGGAATAAATATGAATACGGTGGACTAAATATGTACGTCCTTCGGACTTCCGATGGTGGACGTCCGATGGTGGAATAAATACGAACGTCCTTTGGACGTCCGTACTGGACGAAATACGGACTTTTTGTGGACGTCTGAAAATCACCCCCACTACTTGGTTCCACTGTTCACAAAACTATAACGATAGGCGATAGATTTTCGATTCACCCACCGATATCAGTTCGAAGTTGGAGAGTTGATCTCTCAGTCGTTGTCGTCGTTAGGGCTCCCGCGTAGAGTTTTATTCATTAACCACTGATTTTCATAATGTAAGAAATTATATTATATACGAATTAAAGTATAATATACTTATACATATACTATATATTACGTAAAACTATGAAGACGCTGTTTCACAACATAACACAGAGTCCGACCGCCTCATCAGGCCATTTAGAGCATCAATGCATAAGCCCATCCAATGGATTATTATGTGCCCCTTTGACATAGGCGCACAACATATTAATCTACCACCCTGAGGATTCCTGCTCCTGGAGTTTTTCTGAAGTGCCGAAACAGTCTATGTTCCTGATTCCTCGATCAGATGAGGAGTTTTCGGAGCCATCAACCCCAGACAGCTACTGGAGCTCCACGTTGCAGCCAGTCACTTCTTGGTAAGTGAACGCCAAAGAGGAAGCATTCAGACTCTGCTGCTACCACCGTCTGGACATAGCCTATCGATCCCTGATGGCCTAGAGGACAAACTCACCGAGAATGATGGAAAAAACCACCAGCCAGGACAACTGGTATCCAAACATTGGTATTATTTACGTTTTTTATTACATTTACATATTTTTCATGCTCTTTGATATATATTTCTTATTCTTTCTGGTATATTTTTCATACATTTTTCAATCTTATGGGTGTTTGGTAAAAAATAGGCCATAGCTTAACCTTGGATTACTGAGCTTAAAATAGGTCGATTTAAGCTAACTTACTTTAGTACGAAAGATGATAATAACCGAAATATAGGGTGTCAAATTTAAACTTTTATTTTATTCTTGATTATTTCCTGGGCAATACATCAATTTTGGTGTTGAATTTAGATTTCTTGTCCCAAAAAAACCCCGCTTACCAAATTTCGTGATATTATCCCATGCTTGTTAGGAAATATTCAAGAATAAATAAAATAAAAGTTTAAATTTGACACCTTGTATTTCGGTTATTATCAACTTTAGTACTAACGTAAGTTAACTTAAATCGACCTATTTTACCCTCCGAAATCTAAGGTTAATCTATGGCCTATTCTTTACCAAACACTCTGTATAAGTACATATTTGTATTCTAGCCAATCTTTTTGATTTTCTATAAAGTATAGACTTCCTTGAATTTTGAATTACAATTGTTAAAGGAAAGTTTCGCTACCGCGGTCGCCTTTTGTTCGTCTTAACTTATTACTTTTACCCATAACGGTTCTTTTGTCAAACAGATTGGGTTGGTTATTGTACCTAGTAAGCAAAAAGTATTTATCTCAGTATTTTATAATCTATTTATAATATTGAATTATCTAAAGACAGAAAGCGAAGGCGGATGAAAAAAAAATTAGACAAAAGTTGAATGATTATTATAATATTATAATATAATATTACACTATACAGTGAGCACGTAAAGGTTGGAATAAATTCATTTTCTCGAGAATGGACTATTTTGGAAAAAAATCCTGAAACACGTCAATTTTTATTTTTAAATTACGACTTTTTGGCATATATATTATACTAGTGACGTCACCCATCTGGGCGTGATGACGTCATCGATGAATTTTTTAAATGAAAATAGGGATCGTATAATAGCTCATTTGAAAGGTAATTCAATTCTCTATTCAGTAATATAAACATTAACATAATTATTTATACAGGGTGTCCAAAAAAATTTTTTTGAATTAATTTAATTGACATAAAAAGAAGAATGTGCGTAATTTATTAAATTCAAAATACATTTTACTGCTATCAGAAGACAACAAAAAATGTTTATTTGGCAAATAAATATTGTTTTTTGCTTAAATTCAATATTAAAGCAGCCACCCACCAGCCTCGTGACAGCTTGAATATTTAATTTAAGCGAAAAGCCATGAATATTTTTCAAATAAACATTTTTTTGTTTTCTGAGAGCAGTAAAATGTATTTTGAATTAAATAAATTACATACATTCTTCTTTCCATGTCAATTAATTTAATCAAAAAAAATTTTTTGGACACCCTGTATAAATAATTATGTTAATGTTTATATTACTGAATAGAGAATTGAATTACCTTTCAAATAAGCTATCACACGACTCCTATTCTCATTTAAAAAAATCATCGATGACGTCATAACGCCCAGATGGGTGACGTCACTAGTATGATATATATGCCAAAAAGTCGTAATTTAAAAACAAAAATTGACCTGTTTCGGGATTTTTATCCAAAATCCTCCATTCTCAAAAAAAATGAATTTATTCCAACCTTTACGTGCTCTCTGTATAATAAGTATACATAGATATAATATCTTCTTTTTAAGAAATTGTCCATTATCTCCAAATGAGCAAGGTGTCGATTTGAAATAATATGTATATGTATAATATACAGCCCATTACGCACCACCTTAAAAATTGAGCATTTTTGATGTCTCGAATTTCCTAAACCAGTTGTCCCATCTAAGTGATTTTTTTTATAATATTATAGCCTAGGCTATAGGTTACCTCCTTAAGCTTGTCATGCACGGGGAGCTATATACTGTAATATATATTATATCACATAGCTCTCTATAGTAATGAGTGAACCTGCACACACGGAACCATTAGTTCCGTGTCTCCAGGCTCACTCATTACTATAGGGAGTGATATGATATAATATACATAATATATTACAGTATAGCTCCCCGTTCATGACAAGCTTAAGGAGGTAACCTTGTAGCCTAGGCTATAATATTATAAAAAAAAATCACTGAGATTGGACAACAGGTTTAGGAAATTCGAGACATCAAAAATGCATCATTTTAAGGTGGTGCGTTAATTTCTTGGAGAAGTGTAATTGTAATTTAATGTAAATAATGTAATATCCAATAATTGTAATTTAATATAAGATGTAATATAAGTTCCTTAAAAAATGTATTTTTTATTTCCCACAATACATTCTCCACAGGTCTAAATATCGTCGCTAGACGTCCACCGAACGTCCTCTCAGGACGTTAGATGGACGTTCAGCAGCACGACATTGGACCAAACTAGGACGTCCTGTTAAGGTCCAATTTACGTCCCCTAGGACGTCCGATTAAGGTCCAATTTACGTCCGATTAAGGTCCAATTTTCGTTCGATTAACGTCCAATTTACGTCCGATTAAAGTCCAATTTACGTCCCCTCGGACCTTAGATGGACGTCCAATGGACGTTCGGTAGCGCGACATTTGGACCAAAATAGGACGTATAAAGGACGTTCCTCGGACGTAAACGGACGTCCTTAAAGTCCGTGAAGGACGTCCTATGGACGTCCATTGGACGTCCTTGTGCTACTAGGGTAAAAAGACAGATTCACACCCAAGAAAGTCACTAGAAATATCTTAAGATACATCTTCTTTTTTGGTTGATCATATCGGCCTTTGACGGTAATATTGACTAAAAATCTAAAAATAAAAGGAATAACGCAGAAAATGCAAAAATCGCTGATAAAATAAATAAACTAACCTATGAAATGCCAATAGTGTTAAAATTTTATAAATGTCATTATTGTCAAAATTTGATATGAGTAAAATTGCCTGAGGTTGTACCAATTACAAACAAGGTTTACGGCGCGGGAAATTTGAATTACTCCTCTTGGTTTAAAATCAGACTATAGTGAAAAATAAGCTCTTATATGTCAAATTCCAAATCGAATATTTTAACGTGAAATAAAAAAAATGAAACACTTTTCTGGGAAAACTTATTACAACTTTTTTAAAGTGTTTAAGAAAACGTTTATTTTTATTTTTTTAAAAAGTTTCTAGCAGCAAAAGTAAGCAAGTTACGCTCAAAATACAGTTGTTCCTTATTTTTTGGTTAAAAATATCGTAAAAATCTCCCTCTAATTAACAGCCCAAATGGAATTAATCGTTACCACTTCACAAGTAACTTTATGTATTGTTTGTGTTTGTAAGTTTCATCAGTTCAAAGTGCTTATTTGTGAAAAAATTTGGTTTTAAAGTAAATTTTAAATCATTAATTTTGAAAAAAAAAGACTTTTTTCAAAATAACTTAAAAATTATTAGTGATACCAAATATCTTAAAGAGTAAAAAATGTAGGTTTTGCTTTTTTAAATATTTGGGATTTTTTGATTTTCTGGAAGACAAAAATTGGTTAAGATATGGCTGTTTAAAATTTGCATATACATACTCGTGACTAGTGATTCGTTAGAGCCCTTTCTTCAAAACCCCTTTCAAAAATAAGCATTTTTAACCAATGAAACTTACAGATCATATACAGGGTGTCCCCGAAAATAGTGCGTTCCTTAAAGGTATAGATAGAAAGCACAATGTAGAGTAAAAAATTCTTATAATATTTTCAGCCGTTTAAAACTTTTATAGAACAAAATTTGCTTAGAATTAGAATTAGTCAGTTTATCCACTCCCGGACTTATTTTGAACGTATGTTTTTTCACCCCCAAGAAGGGGTGAAAATCACATCCAGGGCAAGAGAACATATCGGCATAATCTCATTTTTTTCTTTGGCATCTTAGCTACGTGTGTGCCAAATTTCATGTCAATCCAAGCGGTTCTTTAAAATCTGGAGGTTTTGCGATATTTTACCGTGAGTGAATGGAATTATTGCCGTTGTCACTTTTAGATAAGAAGTCATTATCACAATGACATAGTCAGGTTAACTGAATTATATAATTATTGTTTTTATTATTAAATGTGAAAACCTAGAATTATCCATGTCTGTCCGTCAATAAACACAACTCCTCTGTTAGTAGGACAGAAAGAATGACAAATAAGGTGTCAAATGAAAGCCTATAACCAAAATATGATATTTTATGTGAGAAGTTTGACCTCGGACTGGCTGTTCCAGAGTTGCAACCGAAAGTACTGTTTTAAATTCGTCGAAATAGTACAAACTATTATTCAACGCGACTAAGAAAGACCAGAACAAATACATACTTCCGGTTTCATGCCTGTCTGTTCGTCCATGTCTGTCGGTGAACAAAATTCATCCGTCATATCAACTGACAAAAAGTTACACGAAGAGTTCAAATATCGACTGCCGGTTCAACTTCCGGTCACCTTGGGTGGAAAATTAGAACTTACGATGTCCAATTGATTGTTACAATTTTTTTATAAGTGTTCTACTCTATCTATTCTGACTTTTTCTATAACTTACTTAGATCACATATAATTTAATACAGTTTTGATGTCAGGGTCTTTCATTGTTCATCATTAAATAGATAAAGATAAGATAAGGAATTGATATTTTTCAATGTTGATTCTTTGAGAAATATAAATAATCTGACTGTTGTTATCTGCATTTCGGTCTTTTGTATTGGTAAAAATCTAAGTAGGAATAAAAGTCGGCTAATTCTTATTTTCTAAACATATAAATTAGTCAAACAGGACAATCAGTGCTCATTCCGTCAATTTTTATTAAGAACATGGTCTATCAAAAAAGTTTTCATAGTAACATAAAGTTACTTAAAGTATCCCCTAAAATGGGACGCCGTAAAACAATTTTGAGTGATCGAGTCAAAGAATTTGCAACAGATGACCTATATCTGTGTGACACAAGACACAATTGCTACACAGTGCAGTTTTCCGTCATTTGCTATAGCAGCATTACAGAGCATTTGGAGTCCAACGAACAGCGTAGACGCAGAACGATTCTTCAGCACATATAATATTGTAGTGACAGATCGAAGAACAGCTCTTAAAGAGTCGAATGTCGAAATTACAACGATGCTAGCTTTTACTTAATGTTTTCTGTTGTTTTACTCGTAGTTAAAAATAAATGCGAAATTTTGTAATTATAAAAAAAGTAAATGCGAAATTCATGTTTTTGTTTGCGAAAATTCCGTACCCCTAATTATAATTAGTTATAAAATAGCTTCAATGGGGAAAAGCTGTAAGCTTAGACCAAACACCAGTAGGGGGCATCCAATTAATTGAGGAAAAAAATTAAATGTATAACAATATTCACTTCATTTACTGAAAAGGCATTGTCCCGCAAGAATGGTTGAAATCACAATTAATAGCCCTACAAAAAGACAAGCGCTTAAAACTGATAAGACCATTGAACAATAAGCATGTAAGCTACCTTTTAAACACATTCTCAAAAATAATCCATAACACAAGGATTGTTAGGAAATTCTTTTATAGACTTCAGGCAACAAATTCTCCTGATCATGTTTAAAAAACGTACGGAATGTACTAAATAAAAAAATATATTTATCATTTAAAAATATATACCCTTATACTATAACATAATTCTAACGTTGAATATATAATGCTTTCCTGTGGAGTATACAAAGGATGGTCCTGTTTTTCCCGCACGCTGCCTTGTTTAGTCTTCTTTGTCGTTTAATTCGTTAAATTCTATCCTCTTATGTCACGGCTTCAGGAAGCAGTGGATATATGCAGTGAACGGGAGGCCTATGTCGAACAGTGAACGAACGGAGCCTTTTCGCGTTTATCATGTAGAGAAGTCACTTGTCAAAAACTGGACATATGTAATCGTATTCAATTTGTTAAATACTGTCACATAATATGTCATACACCTCTGTGCGTTAATCCATTTTATTTCTACAATTTTAAGGTGCTATTACATGCCGCCATTTTGATTTGTCTACAGCCGCATTCTGCCCGTTAAATCCCATCGTTTGAGGCGCTGTACGTCACGATTGGATCAATTGTAGCGAAGCTGCATGACTAAAGCCCTTTTAACATGTTGCTGTATTTGATTTTTCTGTGCCATTTTATATTATTTGTCAAATACTATTATTTGAGGTGCTGAACATCACGATTGGACCAATAGGACCGTAGATACAAGACTAAGGCCCTTTTGACATGCTGCTGTATTTGATTTTTCTATGTCATTGTATTCTATTTGACAAATCCAGTTATTTGAGGTGCTGTACTCCACGATTGGACCAATAGGAGCGAAGATACGTAAATAAGGCCCTTTTGGCATGTTGCTGTAATTGATTATTCTGTGTCATTGTATTCTGTTCGTTTAACCCTATCATTTGAGTTGCTGTATGTCACGATTGGACCAATATGACCGAAGATACATAACAAAGGCCCTTTTGACTTGTTGCTGTATTTGATTTGTTTGTGTCAAATTTGATTCTATTTATGAAGTCCTATTATTTAAGATGCTGTACGTCACGATTGGACTAATAGGACCGAAGATACGCTACTAAGGCCCTTTTGACATGCTGTTGTATTTGATTTTTCTATGTCATTGTATTCTGTTTGTCAAATCCTATCATTTGAGGTGCTATACATCACGATTGGACTAACAGGACCGAAGATACATAACTAAGGCCTTTTTGACATGCTGCTGTGTTTTGATTTTTCTGTGTCACTGTCTTCTATGATGCCTAAGGCATGTCTATGATATGCCTTATTTTTAAACAAAACAAGTAATTGGACTTCGTAAGTCCTAGGTTTTCACCCAAAGTAATCGAAAGTAGAACTGGAAGACGATATTTGAATTTTACGTGAAACTTTGCGTGGATTGATATACGAATTTACTAATTTTGAGTCATTTTTACTAAACTTTGACATTTGTCACCTCATTTGTAATTCTACCCGGTATAATGGCGGAGGAGTTATATTGGCGGTCGTACGAACCGACAGAAAGATTGTCTAGGTCAAATATCTCACCTTTAGTACCATCCTTGGATTATAAGCTTTCATTTGACACCTCATTTGTCATTCTACCTGGTATAATGACGGAGGAGTTATATTCCCGGTCGTACGGACCGACGGAAGGACAGCCTGGGTCAAATATTTCACCTTTAGTACCATCGTTGGATCATAATCTTTTATTTGACACCTCATTTATCATTCAAGCTGGTATAATAATGGAGGAGTTATATTCGCGGTCGGAGGGGCCGACGCACAGACCGCCTAAGTCAAATATGTCACCTTTAGTACCATCCTTGGATTATAAGCTTTCAGTTGACACCTCATTTGTAATTATACCTGGTATAATGATCGAGGAGTTATATTCGCGGTCGGACAGACCGACGGACAGACCGCCAAGGTCAAATATCTCACCTTTAGTACCATCCTTGGATTATCAGCTTTCATTTGACACCTCATTTGTCATTCTACCTGGTATAATGATCGAGGAGTTATATTCGCGGTCGGACAGACCGCCAAGGTCAAATATCTCACCTTTAGTACCATCCTTGGATTATCAGCTTTCATTTGACACCTGATTTGTCATTCTACCTGGTATAATGACGGAGGAGTTATATTCCCGGTCGTACGGACCGACGGACAGACCGCCTAGGTCAAATATCACACCTTTAGTACCATCCTTGGATTATCAGCTTTCATTTGACACCTCATTTGTCATTCTACCTGGAATAATGACAAAGAAGTTATATTTGCGGTCGTACGGACCGAAGGAAAGACAGCCTAGGTCAAATATCTCACCTTTAGTACCATCCTTGGATCATAAGCTTTCATCTGACACCTCATTTATCATTCAAGCTGGTATAATGATGGAGGAATTATATTCGCGGTCGTACGAACCGACGGAAAAACAGCCTAGGTCAAATATCTCACCTTTAGTACCATCCTTGGATTATAAGCTTTCATTTGACACCTCATTTGTCATTCTACCTGGTATAATGATCGAGGAGTTATATTCGCGGTCGGACAGACCGACGGACAGACAGCCAAGGTCAAATATCTCACCTTTAGTACCATCCTTGGATTATAAGCACTTATTTGACACCTCATTTATCATTCAAGCTTGTATAATAATGAAGGAGTTATATTCGCGGTCGGAGGGACCGACGCACAGACCGCATAAGTCAAATATGTCAACTTTAGTACCATCCTTGGATTATAAGCTTTCATTTTACACCTTATTTGTCATTCTACCTGGTATAATGACGAAGGAGTTATATTCGCGGTCGTACGGACCGACGGAAAGACAGCCTAGGTCAAATATCTCACCTTTAGTACCATCCTTGGATTATAAGCTTTCATTTGACACCTCATTTGTCATTCTACCTGGTATAATGATAGAGGAATTATATTCGCGGTCGGACAGACCGACAAACAGACCGCCAAGGTCAAATATCTCACCTTTAGTACCATCCTTGGATTATCAGCTTTCAGTTGACACCTCATTTGTCATTCTAGCTGGTATGTTGACGGAGGAGTTGTGATTACAGACAGACGGACGTGGATAATACAAAGTTTTCACATTTTTTCAAAATTGGGTGAAAACAACATGATGCCAGAATGATTTGTTGATGAAAATAATATATACATTCTCAAATTGCCTATTTTTTGGTGTGGATAATATTATATTCAACAGTGATGCCAAATTTCTGATGCCAAAATGATTGATAATGAAAGTGGGATATACGTTTTCATGTATATAGCGGCAGCGACAAAACGGTAAAACACTGAACTAAATGTATATAATATTTTCACTGTACCATCATTTTGGACTCAAACATTTTATGGAATAAACTTATATAACTTAGTAAGGGATAAACAAAGAAAGCTGATATATTAAAGTAACATCAAGAAATCAAATCTCTAACTACCGAGTTGATTAGACTTCTGGTAACAAGTGCAGAAAAAAAGTTATTAAGGTAGTGTAAAGTGGCATCGATATACAGATGCCACTTTGCAAGACGATGCCAAATCGATGGTAAATGCATAATGTATCGATGCCAAATTGATAGTAGGATGTATATATATATACAAATACGTATGTATATATACATAATACATACATACATGTATATTTCTAATTTTTCCTTTATGATCTTTCCATACAGTCTGCCTATACCTAGATGATATTATGCTGAATCCTCGATAGTTTTCGCAGTTTTTTCTATTTAGTAACCTAACTTAACCTAACCTAACAGATATAATATCCAATATAAAAATCAGGACTAAAATCGACCCACATAAATACAAAGGAATAACGGTGCCGTAGTCTACATCAAAAGTGTTAACAAATATCTTGTTAAATAAGTTAACTAACACGGTAGGTATATTACAAAAACAACAAGGATTCAGGATCAATAAACCTATAACCGACGCGATCTTACTTCATGCCATTGCAATATTCATAGTAGCACGGAAGTCCATAGAGTTCAACAAACCCCTTTTACCATGCTTTGTGGATTTCACAAAAACATTAAACAAGTCCTACTGAATGACTTATCAATCATAGCAATAATGAGGGAACTTAACTGTAACAATAAAACAAGAGGGAAAACGGAGCATGGACTGACGAACAATTTTTCTCAGATATAGAATAAGGAATGAGAATATTTTAAGAGCAATTAAGTAGTCCAGGACGTTTTGAGATTGACACGAGCATGACGCCGCACCTGGAGAAATCATGTCGACAGAATGGACCCAGAAAGAATCGCGAAATAGCGAAGAGATGGTATGATAGCGTGACATCAAGATCACAAGAGCTGGGAAGATAGAATTACAGGACCATGTCCCACAATAAGAAGAAAAAGAAACTAATACAGAAAGATAATAGTAAAAAACAAAAAGGAAAAATAATTTATATATTTTAGGGCTTAGGGTATACACTATACACACTATCGTTATAAAGCTATATCCTACAACCAGTTATAGTCCAAGACTATGATTATACAGGGTATCCCAAAAGTAGGGGAACGGTCGAATATCTCGCGAAAATATCGAATAACACTAAACACGACCCCCACTCCACCCCTGGAGATGGGTACCCCGTCAAAATAGCCCCGTCAAAAAAGCTCCGACAAAATAGCCCCGACATAATATCCCGCACACAAAATAGCTCCGACAAAATAGCCTGCAGACAAAATCGCCGCGAAATAATAGGCCGCCGACAAAATAGCCCCGACAAAATAGCCCCGAAAAAAAAGCTTCCTTCAGAATTCATCATGAAATAATTCCTTAAAAATACATTTTTTCGGAAATGGTAATTATCCTCTATTCAGATGTTTATCTTAACCACATTAAATAAAAATTGTCTTTTCAGAGAACTCGAGTCCTGTCTTTCCTGCCTCTTGGAAGTTTGAACAATAAAGTTAAGCAAAAATCAATGTTAATTTATGATTTTTTTTCTGTTTTCGGGCAACAGTAAAATGCATTTTAAATTAAATAAATTAAATACATTCTTCCTTTTTGTCAAATAATTTAAATTAAAAAAAAGTTTTTGGACACCTTGTATAAATAATTATGTAATTGTAGTAATGAAACACAGACTTACTCACAATAATTTAATTATACTTTGACGATCGGTTTCGATCTCTACATTATACAGATCATCTTCAGGTCGGCGTTACAAGTAGTTAAATGATGCCGTTACAAGGAATGCGTTGCCACTTAGTTGTTATCATATTAATTCGTCCAACTTATGCTGATTGGTTTGCTGGTAGGGTTATACGGCAAACAGACATGTTACGCAGGTCAAAACAAAGTAAATTTTTGAATTTGGAAAGGATCCTGAAGGAAGATGCGTGCTGTGAAACTGGTGATGTCTTGTTAGAATGGAGAAAGACAATGCTCAAGTGGTTGTGTATTGAATGTAGCCAGGTATGAAAATCTTATTGTAGACACTTGTACAAATGTGATGGTCATAGCTCGTAGATGTTTTACGATACGGGCAGAAGTCAAAGCATAGGAAATGACAAACAGGAAATTATTCTAATAATTAACTTGAATTATAATGTCTTGTTCCCGGTCAAATAACTAAGGGATGTCATAAATTCAATAAACTAGTAGGTGCCAGACACTTTGAAATCTATGAACTGCATAGAAATTATAAGAAAGAAAGCTAATTAAATGAAAAAGTAGTAAAAATTATCAAAAAGATTGGTTGAGAACTGTAAAAGTAAATAATAAAAAGATCAGAAAAACCAGGGTTATTTTGTTTGAGCTATTGTTTAAAGGAATAAGTTCAAAGAAAAGAAAAGATATTGGTAGGGTGTTGGCACTTACTTGAGAATATTTTTTTAAAAATAAATAAATAAACTAACACATAACACTTGAATTATGTAATTGTTTATAAGAGGCTGTTTTAGCCGGGGCTGTTTTGACCGGGGCTATTTTGTGTGCGGGCTATTTTGTCGGGGCTATTTTGTGTGCGGGCTATTTTGTCGAGGCTATTTTGTGTTGAGTCTATTTTGACGGGGCTTTTTTGACGGGGCTGTTTTGACCGGGCTATTTTGACGGGTCACGCTGGAGATGGGTCTGGAGTAACTTTAAAATCTTAAATGGAAGCCCCCATTTTTTATTGCAGATTTGAATTTCATACGTAAAAATAAGCAGCTTTTATTCGAGACTTTTCTTCGAATTGTGGATAGATAGCGCTGTAATCGGTAAAAACTATTTATGGTTATATAATCATAGGTAAATTATAGAAACGAAATATTATATCTCAGGAAATACACTTTCAAATGAAAAACCAAAAGACACGTGTTTAATATTTTTCAAAAACCTATCGAATGACACCAAACACAACCCCCCACTCAACACCCTGGAGGTAGGGTGGGAGGTAACTTTAAAATATTAAATAGGAACCCCCGTTTATATTGCAGAATTAAATTCCACATGAAAAAATAAGTACAAAACATTTACTCCAAACTTTTTTAGAATCTATCAACAATTCTAAAAAATGTTTCCAATAAATATTACTTATTCTTGCATGAGGAATCCAAAACTGAAATGAAAAATTGGGTTCCTATTTGTTACCCCCACCTCATCACCAAGGTGTGGAGTGAGGGGTCGTGTTTAGTATCATTGGGTACATTTTTGAAAAATATCAAACACGAGTTTTTTGGTTTTTCATTTGGAAATCTACTTCTCGAGATATTACACCGTTTTTATAATTTACCTTATCTATCACGATAAATTGTTTTTCCGATTATAGCGCCATCTATTTAGAATTCGAAAAACTGTCTCGATTAAAAGTTGCTTATTTTTACGAGCGAAATCCAAATCTGCAATAAAAATGTGGGTTAATATTTAAGATTTTAAAATTACCCCCAACCCCACCTCCAGGGGGTGGAGTGAGGGGTCGTGTTTAGTGTTATTCGATAGATTTTGCAAAAAGTTCGACCGTTCCACTACTTTTGAGACACCTATATTATGTATAAGTATGTATATTAAAAAAACGACTCAATGAGTAATGGCCCGACACGCCATTATAAATTAACACATCAAAAACTAATTTGAGATTATAAAAATTATTAGTATTAAATAAAAATTTTAATTCATTTATGTTGGATTATTTACTGCAGTATAATACGTATTTACTTCAGTATCTTTTGCTACTTTTACATTATTTCCCTTACATTATCTTGTTGTTAGCTACTCTTTTACTTATTTGCATATTGTTTTAAAATGTTTTCCTTTATTAAATTTCTTATTTAGGTAATAAATGTTATTTAAATTTAAACCCTGCTCGTGTATGTTAAAATTAATAATATTAATATTTACATATGTAAAACTGTTCTATGTATTCATATTTTTTAAACAATGTAAAATTAATACTTCGTAGTATTACTGTTATAGTATTGATAGGTCTTCGTTTCTCAGAACTTTCGTGTAGAGTGGTATTTTAGTGTTGCCACGATTGCTCCTTTGGCTATTTTTTCGAAGGTGCATTTAAATTTCTAAGCAGAATTGCAGATTTTTATTGTCTGGGATGAAATTATGCACGCGCTTCACGCCCCCAAGCTCAGTTTGTATCATCAAAACTCACAACCGTGTATTACAGCGCTTATTTTAAAGCAGTTTATAGCCCGAAAAGAGTCTGGATGGAAATTTTTTTGAATAAAGCGCCTTTATATGCAGGATCTCTTTGATTTAGTCGATGAAGTTGAGCAAATGTTTGAATAATATCGAATAATAATAGACGCGCCCGGAATGCAAAAAATCCTGGAGTAGTAATTATAAAATAGCTTTCACATCTGTATAAGCAGTTAGTCCTTGTGAAAGATACAGAATTATAAACAAATTTTCTTTGATAATTCTCTAAAAAAAAAGGACTTCTAATGCTGTAGGCCATTTTACTAAAATTAGTCGAACATCGAAAGAAATATTTGAAAGACCAGCCAAAAAAATTAATAAGTTCAATTTGCCCCAGAAACACAAATATTCGAGGGAGATCTTATTTGCCTTGAATGTATTTAGACCAGGGCGCATCTGTAAAAATATTAGTACATTTGGACGTTGAGAGGTGACTCAAATTTTTTTGCAGAGATTGCTTGAAAATAACTCAAATAATAATATTTGAGTTATCCTCCCGCTCAAAAAGGTCCGGAACATTGTTTAAATAATCAAAATGTCAAAAAATGAAAGAAAAATTCGATTTTTTTCTTGGTTTTTGGATTATAACTTTAAAAGTATTCATTTCCGAGAAAAGTTGTTTTGACATAAAAGTTGTGTAATTAAATTTCCTACAATATAGAATTAGTTAAAAATTGAAAAAATAGTCATCCTTGTTGCAAAATAGCAATAATTGGGAAAAACCCATACAAAAACAAGTATTCGCATTTTACATTTTTCAACCATTTCTGCTAAATTTAGAACTTTCATATTTCACCCAGAAAAACTTTATAATATAGTAAAACAATACTGTAAATTTTATTAAGATCGGTTTAATAGATTTTGCAAAATACATTTTGCAATCCAGTTTTCTCAAAAAAAATTCATTTTTTCAAACTGTTACAGGACTGAAAATAAAGCAGATAGCAAGTTGAATTTTTTTTTGCTTATAGAAGTGTACTGTACCTTTCATCTGCAATTCGCAAAACTAAAATCGGTTAACCACCACGGCGTCAGGAATTTTTTTAAATAAACATTAATTATTGGTGCTGCGCGCAGGACACCTGATAGTTTGCTCTGATTGGGCATTCCAATGACCTTTGATAATGATTGATACATTTTAATTTTTATTACATTTCGATATAAATAAATAAATTTGTTTACTGCAAAATAAAAACACATACTCTATCCTTTGAAATAACACTTTTTTGGCAAAAACTTTCTTTGTTCATATATTTTAACTTAGAGAATAAAAGTTTATTATTTTTAAACATATGCAATTGTTTAAACAATATTTCACAAACAATAATAAAATTAGTTTGATTTTTGTGGAATTAAAATATTAAAATACAACAAAATATAGAGTAAGAGAATAATATATTAGATAAAGATTGGAAGAAATTTTGGTGGAAATCAACTTTATGTGAATCGAACACCGCTGTCCTGCGCGTAGCAGCAATAATTAATGTTTATTTAAAAAAATTCCTGACGCCGTGGTAGTTAATCAATTTTAATTTTGCAAATTGCAAATGAAAGGTACAGTAAACTTCTATATGCAAAAAAAAAATTCAACTTGCTACCTGCTTTATTTTCAGTCCTGTAACCTTTTGAAAAAATGAATTGTTTCTGCGAAAGCTGGATTGCAAAATTTATTTTGCAAAATCTATTAAACCGATCTTCATGAAACTTACAGTATTATTTGTTTATCTGGGTGAAATATGAAGGTCACAAGTGTAGCATAAATGGTTGAAAAATGTAAAATGCGAATACTTGTTTTTGTATGGTTTTTTTCGCAATTATTGCTATTTTGCAACAAGGGTGACTATTTTTTAAATTTTTAACCAATTCTTTGTTGTAGGAAATTTAATTAGGCAACTTTTAAGTCAATACATCTTTTTTCGTAAATGAATACTTTTAAAGTTATAATCAAAAAACCAAGAAAAAAATCGAATTTTTCCTTCATTTTTTGACGTTTTGATTGTTTAAACAATGTTCCGGACCTTTTTGAGAGGGAGGATAACTAAAATATTATTATTTGAGTTATTTTCAAGCAATTTCTGCAAAAAATTTGAGTCACCTCTCAACGCCCATCTCAAAACAGATGGGCCCTGGACTAATTATTACACAGATGAATGGATGTTAACCAGCCTCTATATATCTATTATATTGATTACAATAAGGCGTTTGAAAAAATAAAATCTGTATAATAAAGACATTAGAATAATATTGAGTGGGTAATTTAATCAAGTAGCTCTTATAAAGGTTGGTGACGAACTGTCGAGGTTGCATACTGCTGACGAGGCTAAAGAGGTGCATACTTTTTTCTCTGCTCTTTAACATATACTTAGAAAATATAGTCCAGGAAGCACTAAATAATAATAATATACATCAATTGAAATTAAAGTCAACCAATAATCTATTACTAATCAGAGAAGCGGACACGCTAATAATCGCAGACGCTTTTGAAGAATTATAGGCTCTGATGGATAAGATTGTAGATACTAGCGAAGAGGATAGACTAACTTTAAATAATAAAAAGACGAAATTTACGACCATTGCACAGATGCATAAATAAGAGAGGTTATGGAGTAAAAGCGAACTCATTCAAAAGATATTTGGGAACAGTCGTAATCGACAATAACGATGATACGTTAGAAATAAAAATAAAAATAGGAGAACTCGATCAATATTTTAATAATATGAGAAAAGTACTTTGCAGCAATGATCTACATTGACTGGCCAGTTGGTTGCTAAAACCAGTGCCAATAAAACACAAACACACACACGCAGCAATGGTCTCAGCAGTCAACTTAAAGTAGGAATATTGGGGATGTGTTTTTGGTTTATTTTATGAAATAAAGATTTCATTTTACTAAGTCATTTTAATGCAAATAATTGAAAAAAAAAAAGATAATTATAGGGATATTGCAGTATAAGAAAGACGACGTGATATAACAAGCGCCAACGGAGAAAGATTATGTTAACTAGCCTAAGCTCAAAATTTGATAATTAGCGGCACATATTTTTCTCATTAACGGATCCATGAGGCAACTCGGAAAATCTCAAGATGTACGAATTGCCATCAGATTGATTATGTACTGATTTTAAAGAGATATACCTGCTCAATCTAAGACGTAATGTTACAGGGTATAAATTGCGACTGATCACGTTTTAGTCACTGCCACTAGACATTGCTTATTTTTTGCAACTTTGGATTTCAGAAGGCTGTAGTATATAAGTAAAAACATTAGATAAGAAACCTGGGCAGCGAATTAAATCTAACAAACCATCATAGTTATGTTTCGTGGACCTTAAGACGGTAGGTACTTGAGAGGTTTTAATTTGATTTATTTTTTTTTAATTGTATTTAATTTTATTCAGTTTTATTTAATTTTATTTAATTTTATACTTTAATGTTATTTTATATAATTTGATTTAATTTTGTTTAATTTTAATTTTATGTTAGTTAATACAGTTTTATTTTATGTTGTTTATTTTTATGTATTTTTTTTATTTATTTAATTTTTATTAAATTTAATCAACAATTATATGGTTGAAAGCATCCCGACATCAGACACTAATAGAAAAATCGGAATCTATATTTAGTTTTAGTATAAAATCATATATGCCGCATTAAATTTTTTGAACGAATTGAACAAAACACCCCTATAATAGGGGGTGAAACCACCCCAAACTCAGTCAATAATTTAAAATTCGGGACTTATGCTTGAAATCACCCTGAAATAAGTCAAACCTGAAAAGTAGTGTCTAGAGATGTACATTACGGTATACCGCACGGATACTATATGCGTCTCGATTTTTAAATGCCGCCAAATACGACTTTAGTCCCGTCAAAATTTCATACCGAGCGATAAGAAGTATTCACTACAAAAATCATATAAAGATCCGACACAGTCACAACACAAAGAGTAGGTACTGTAAACACCAGAGATGGGATTACTAAAAAGAATTACAGGAAATACACTGAGAGATCGAAATAGGAATGAAGACATTAGATGAAAATGTAACGTACAATTTATAAACGAGTAGACACTAAATAGACAACAAGAATCGAATAACCACATAAGGATAATATGGGAGGTATATGTGGTCAAAATAGCAAGAGATATACCACCAATCAGCAGAAGTATCGGAACACCGTAGAAACGATGGAGTGGCAACCTTTCATAGAAGTATCAATACGCCAATGAACAAGCAGAACTGCTTATTCAGAGGAATAAGAAGAATAAGATTTCATAAATCCGGATAAAAATGTTCAACATACAAAAGAAAGTAAAGTGGACAAATTATAAAAGATTAGAAAATATTAGAAATAGAAGAAAAAGTCCTAGAGCTAGAAAACATCACCCAAGAAGCAATTAGAAACATCACAACAGAGGAAGAAGTCGAGATACACACGAGAAGGTTCAAAGACATACCACAAGAAGTACAAGACTTGATAAGGGAAAAGAAGAAGAAGAAACCGAGTAGACAAAACCTGGGCAAACACATTAAACAGAGAGGTCAAAACGGCTCTTCGACAACACCTCAGCTAAAAATGGGACAACGTCGTACAAGAGATGGAAGAACTACACTCAAACATGAAAAATGTTTGGAAGCTCCAGAAACTGATAAGAAGCGACAGATAACCCATCCCCCAATTACATGGAGAAAACGGCATGGTATATACCATAGAAGAAAAGGCAGAGGTGCTGATTTCCACACTCGAAAGAGAATGTAGGTTAAACTACCACACAGACGAGGACGTAGACTTCATGGAAGAAGTCGAAAAGCAAGAAGAAAGATCAGAAGATCCAGAAGACATCATGCCCCCAACATCACCGGAAGAAATAAATGAACATATAAAAAGCAGTTAACGGAGAAAAGCGCCTGGTCTAGACGAAATAGCAAATAGAGCCCTAAAGTACTTGCCTATAAGAGCTATAGTGTATTTTACAAACATAGTGAACGCGATACTAAGATATAAAATATTCCCGAACAGATGGAAAGAGGCCCATGTCATAATGATCCCAAAAATTCGCAAGAACCACACATTCCCGCAGAACTACAGGCCAATCAGTTTACTACCAGCGATCAGCAAGATAGTGGAAAGAATTATTCTCAGCAGACTGCAAGTGGAAACAAACAGATTAAAGATAATCCCAGAAGCTCAATTCGGATTCAGAGCAGAGCACTCCAGCGAGCTACAAGTACTCAGGTTAACTGAGTACATAGCAGCTGGATTCAACAACAAGCATTACACTGGAGCAGCATTCCTAGACGTTAGCAAAGCTTTCGACAGAGTATGGCATAAGGGGCTCATATACAAAGGGACTCAGGGTTCGGATAGGACCAGTCCTGTCCGAGGTCGGAAACCGGAGGCTGGAATGCCACAGGGAGCAGTCCTGTCACCTTTGCTGTACACAATATACACCGCTGACGTACCTAGAATACCAGTTATCCTTATGAGCCTTTACGCCGACGACACAGCGATAGCGGCCAAACATAGAAACGTAGATATAGCAGTGACCAACCTGCAAACAGCGTTAGAAGACATCGAGGAATGGAGTATAAAGTGGAAGATAGCCATCAACTCCGAAAAGACGCAAGCGGTACTATACAAGGAAGGAAGACAACAGCCAGAAGTACAACTGACGGTGCAAAACAACCCCATCGAGTCGAAAAATGAAGCTAAATACCTGAGAGTCATCATGGATAAAGGATTAATCTTCCAAAAACAAGTAGAAGCCACAGTTCAGATGGCCAACATGGCAAGATTAACATTAAGAGGACTCACACGCATCTCTCGCATGGGGACAAATATGCAAAACTCACAGAAAGAAGATACAGGCGGTCCACAACAGCAGCCTGAGAGAAGCAGCCAAAGTCCCGAGATACGTCGCTAAAAGATTCGTGTTCAGAGAACTACAACAGGTGAGAGTCACCGAAATGATGACAGAAAAGACGAGGGTCAAATTCGCGGAGCTGGAGCACCACCTAAGTCCCATACTGCGAGAGATGTTAGGGTATGATGCTTTCCACCGATGGAAGCACAAACGTCCTAAACAACAAATAGTGGAATAAAGTAAAGAAAATAAAGTGAAAATAAAGGAAAATAAATAAACTAAGTACAAAATAAAACAAAAAAAAAAATACTTAAGCACCAAGCCATTGGGCTGAGCTCAGTGGGGCTTGGTACAATGACTTGGGGCCCAAGCAAGCAATTTTTAGTTCCGCGGATAATAGACCAGGGCGGATCTGTAAAAATATTAGTACATTTGGACGTTGAGAGGTGACTCAAATATTTTTGCAGAAATTGCTTGAAAATAACTCAAATAATAATATTTGAGTTATCCTCCCTCTCAAAAAGGTCCGGAACATTGTTTAAATAATCAAAATGTCAAAAAATGAAGGAAAAATTCGATTCTTTTCTTGGTTTTTTGATTATAACTTTAAAAGTATTCATTTCCGAGAAAAGTTGTACTAACATAAAAGTTGCATAATTAAATTTCCTACAATATTGAATTGGTTATAAATTTAAAAAATAGTCACCCTTGTTTCAAAATAGCAATAATTGCGAAAAAACTATACAAAAACAAGTATTCGCATTTTACGTTTTTTCAACCATTTATGCTACACTTAGGACCTTCATATTTCACTCAAAAAAACTTTATGATATAGTAAAACAACATTGTAAATTTCATTAAGATCGGTTCAATAGATTTTGCAAAATAAATTTTGCAATCCAGCTTTCGCAAAAAAAATTCGTTTTTTCAAAATGTTACAGGACTGAAAATAAAGCAGATAGCAATTTGAATTTTTTTTTTGCGTATAGAAGTGTACTGTACCTTTAATTTGCAATTTGCAAAATTAAAATCGATTAACTGCCACGGCGTCAGGAAATTTTTTAATAAACATTAATTATTGGTGCTACGCGCAGGACAGCGGATAGTTTGCTCGGATTGGGCATTTCAATGACCTTTAATAATGATAGATACCTTTTAATTTTTATTACATTTCGATATAAATAAATAAATTTGTTTATTGCAAAATAAAAACACATACTTTATCCTTTAAAATAACACTTTTTTAGCAAAAACTTTCTTTGTTCATATATTTTAACTTAGAGAATAAAAGTTTATTATTTTTAAACATATACAATTGTTTAAACAATATTTCACAAACAATAATAAAATTAGTTTGATTTTTGTGTAATTAAAATATTAAAATACAACAAAATATAGAGTAAGAAAATAATATATTAGATAAAGATTAGAAGAAATTTTGGTGGAAATCAACTTGTGTGAATCGAACACCGCTGTCCTGCGCGTAGCACCAAAAATTAATGTTTATTTAAAAAATTTCCTGACGCCGTGATAATTATTCGATTTTAATTTTGCAAATTGCAAATGAAAGGTACAGTACACTTCTATAAGCAAAAAAAAATTCAACTTACTATCTGGTGTATTTTCAGTCCTGCAACATTTTTAAAAAATAAATTTTTTTTGCGAAAGCTGGATTGCAAATTTTTTTTTTTTTTTTTTATTGAGAAATTCGCATCAACCCGAAGGTTATTAGCGAGGAGCAGATTTACAATATTAAATATTATATATTTACAAAATTAATAGCTTTTAAATAGTTTAACATATTTGTGAACGAACAATTTGGACCAAGTGCTTTCTCTAAGTTTGTTGGAATACCGTAAATTCTTCTTGCTGTGGAGAAAACTGGACAGTCTACAATTATATGTTTTACCGAGAGTTTAACGTTACACTGATCACATTCCGGTTCAGGTTCTTTTGTTATTAAGAACTTGTGTGTGGCACTGGTATGACCTAACCTAAGGCGGGTTATTGTCACTTGATCCCTTCTTTTGGTGGGGAAACATGTCCATGGTTTAATGTTTGGTTTAATATTCCAAAGATTGGACACTGAAAATTGCCACCGGTTTTGCCACTCACTTAGGATACGCGATTTGATAACACTTGAAACATCACTAGTTGTCACATATTGCACGATAGTAGAGTCAGCTGAGTTGACGGCTTCACGCGCACACTTATCTGCTTCTTCATTGCCTCTTATACCAATATGTGACGGGATCCAGATGAAGATTACCTCCTTATTACGATTTTGTATCTCGATCAGATTTTGTTTTATTTTTCCCAGAATGTAATTCTCTGGGTATATTTTTCCTATGGATTGTAGTGAGCTTAGTGAATCAGTCAAAATGATGTATTTCTGATTTGGTGAGGATATAATATATGTCAGTGCCCCGTATATGGCATATAATTCTGCATTAAAAGTACTGCAGTGTATTGGCAACTTATATTTTTGGCACATATTCGAGGATATAACTGCTGCTCCCACGCCATCTGTTGATTTTGAAGCATCTGTATATATTTGAGAGAAGTTTGTATACTTTGATAATAAGTTTTGCAGATTTTGATGTATTATACTATGGTTAGTAGTATGTTTGTCCAATGAAGTTAAGGTGGTAATTATTTTTGGTACTCCCAAATTCCATGGCGTAGCAGGTTCAAAACCAACAGGATAGCAAGGAGGTAAGGTGGTGTTAAGAGATGAGAGATCCATTTTGATTCGGTGGTAGAAAGGTTTGTGTAGACGTGGTTTATTGGAGAAAAATGTTGATAATCGGTTAAGGTGATCATATTTGAAGGTGTGGTTATTAGGATTTGCATTTGCTTTAATTGCATAGGTTAACTTTAAGTACATTCTTCTGTAATACAGTGATGGTTCAGCTGCTTCACAATACAGGCTTTCTATTGGTGTGGTTCTGAAAGCTCCCAAGACAATGCGGAGTGCAGTATTGTGGATTGAATCTAAAATTTTAAGAGAAGACTCAGTAGCCGATGAATATGCTATCGCGCCATAGTCTAATTTAGATCTGATTAGAGTTCTGTAGAGAGAGAGCATAGTTTGTCTATCTGCTCCCCAGTCTTTTTTTGACAATGATTTAATGATATTAAGTCTTCCTTGGCATTCGATTGCCAGTTTCTTAATATGTTCTTTCCAATTTAGATGTTGGTCGAATGTCATTCCTAAAAATTTTACAGTATTTTTCCGAACTAACGAATTGTTATATAGTGAGAGTGAAGGGTGATTAGGGCAGCTTTTCTTTGAGAATAATATAAATTGTGTTTTTTCTGTAGAAAATTGAAACCCACAACTTTGCGACCATTTCTCTAGTTGATGTAAGAACGTTTGTAGCATATTCGTGATGTTTTCCATATTTTGACTTCTCGCATAGATAACAAGGTCGTCTGCGTATAAGAGACCTTTCAGTGGTAAGTTCATATTGGTTAGGACATCATTTATTGCTACTAAAAAAAGTGTAGGGCTTAACACTGATCCTTGTGGAATACCATTCTCTAGTTTTGTTTTTGGTGATAGCATACCATTAGTTTTAAGTTGGAATGATCTATTGGTACGGAAATTGTTAATGAACGCTAGGCAGTGTCCCCTGATATTTAAATTATGTAGTTTCTTGACTATTAGGTGTTTCCAAGTGACATCATAGGCTCCCCTGATGTCAAAAAATATAGCGACGCATTTTTGATTGACAGCAAAAGCTTCAAGTATGTCATTTTCTAATGCTAAAATATTGTCTATTGTTGATCGATTTCTACGAAAACCACTTTGATTTGGAATGATTAGGTTTCGATTCTCAAGAGTCCATAAAAGCCTTTTATTTACAATTTTTTCCATTAATTTACCCATAGCACATGTCAAAGATATTGGTCTATATGAATTTGGATTACTTTTTGGATTGTTTGGTTTTAAAATTGGTATAATAATAGATTCTGACCATTTTGGTGGAAATTTATGTTGAGTCCAGATTAAATTAAATAACCTTAGTAAGTACTGGTGAGCGTTCGAAGGTAAATTTTTTATAAATTTTACCGGAATATCATCAGGTCCCGCTGCCGAATCTTTAAATGAGTTAAGGGCTTCGTTGTATTCTTCCATTAAAAAAGGAGAGTTTATAGGACTTTTATCTATCTCATCGAAGTTAATTAGATTACGTTCTTCATGTTGCTTAAGTGTAATAAAGCTCTGGTTATACTGGGTATTACTAGATCTGTGTTTATAAGTGTTAGCCATTTCTTCTGCGATTTCGTTGTCGGAGGTAATAACCTTATCTTGAATATTTAGTGAGTTGATTTTTAAATTTAAACTTTTTCCCGATATTCGTTTTATCTTCTTCCATATGTCACTCATAGGAGTAGAGCTGTTTATTTTAGAAACATAATCAATCCAGGATTGACGTTTAGCTGTCTTTATTGTCAATCTAGTTATGGCTCGAGTTCTCTTATATTCTAGTTGGTTTTCAAGTGATTTATTTCTTTTATATTTATTAAAGGCAGTTTTACTTTCTCTAATGACCTTTTTACAAGACTCGTTCCACCATGGAACTGGTGTTGAATGTTTCGTTGGAGCTGTTTTACCGATTGAGTTTTCAGCTGCCTTAATAATTATTTGGGTCAAATTGTCTAGACATTCTTCGACATTAATTATTGTTGTCGAGCACTTGTTTATATATGATTCTATCTGTTGGGCGAAATGCTTCCAATCGGCTTTATCTATTTTCCATTTGGGAGAGAAATGGGTTGTGCGTTTATGTTGATTGTTTTCTATAATTAATGGATAATGGTCACTGTTGTATGTGTACTGCATTGGATACCAAGACAAATGTGGGTAAAGATCACTGTCACATATTGTTAGATCAAGTGGTGTAGCTTCTCCAGTTCTTATATTAAATCTAGTCGGGCTTCCGTCATTTAAGAGAGACAAATTAAGATGATCTATAATTTCTTCAATGGCGGTACCCCGTTGATCTTTATATGCGGATCCCCAGATGTGATTATATGCGTTTAGGTCACCCAAAATGATTCGAGGAGTAGGAATTTGTTTAAAAACATCCTCTAGTTCGTTTCTGGAAATTACTGCTCCAGGAGGTAGATATATGTTGCAAATGTTTATATTAGTTTTCCCAATAACGGTGACAGCAATGGCCTCTAAGTTAGTATTTAGAGGTATTCTTATCGAGTCATATGAATTATTAATTAAAATTGATACACCGCCACTAGCAATGTTTTGGTTAAGTCATATTTGATTATGACAAACATAGTTTCTTAAGATTATATTTTGATTTGGTTTAAAATTGGTCTCTTGTAAACATACAAAATCTGGATTTTGTTCTGAAAGAATGATCTGTAGCATGGGTAAATTATTGAAATAGCCATTTATATTCCACTGTATTAATTTATTAAATTCCATTTTAATTTATTAAATTTATTTATTGATTTGTTTGTGAGGAGTCACTTTCTGTATCGGATACTAGGTCCTGTGGGATTTGCATCTGTAAGTGTTTTAGAAGAATTTTCCTTAATTTGGTATTTCGGGTCTTTGTAGATCTGTCTTGAGTATAGGGATATATTTTGTTTAACATATCGATGAGAGCTGTAAAGTTATCTGTATAATTTTCAACGGTAATAAGTGGATCGGGTGAACTCTTTATGTTTTCGAATAGGTCTGTTATCTGAACATAGCTTAGAACAAATGGTGGCGACTGCTGGTTTATGAATGCTTCTAGAGATTTTCCTTTATTTTGTTTTTTCTTTTTCTTGGGATTAAGTGCTATTTCTGCTGGATTGGTAAACATCGGTTTATCAGTGGTATCATTAGGGGGCGGGGGAGGACTTAAGGTATCGTCAATCGTTCATTTTGAACTATTTTGTGAAGACTCAATATTCATATGTAAGGTAGTTGATTCGCTCTCAGTTTCTTTGGGGTTCAGTTGATTGTTTGTAGTTGGGGTAGCTGATTGAATTGAAACAGATGCTGGTGTGATGGTTGATATTTCTGGAGGATTTAATATTGGGTTTTTTTCTGCTGTGGTTGGAGCAATAGGATTTGGTTTTGGATTGATAGGTTCTGGTATGCTGGTTGATATTTCTGGAGGAGTGAATGTTGGGATGTTTTCTACCGAGGTCGAAGCGATAGGATTTGAGTTTGGATTGATAGGGTTTTTGCAGTTAGTTGCCGTATGACCATTTTGTTTACAGTTGTAACATGTCAAGTTGCCACTCGATAAGAATATTCTGTATGAAGTATTATCGTAGTTGATTAAAAACGATTCTGGAATTGTGAGGTCTGTTGGGCTGATAAAGATTTGCCTTCTGAAGCTCATTATATGACTAAATTCAGGTAACGGTGCACCAATTTTTAAAAAGGACATTGTAGATTGAATAACAAGTCCCATGGACTCGAGTTCTTTAATTAATACATCATGAGGAATTGATGGACAAACATTAGAGAGAATAATTCTTTCGGAAGGAGTTATATACCTTCGAGCTTGTATAATCTGATTATTAACCACAATGTTGCCGTTATTTTCAGTCATGAATTTTTCTACGATATTTTCAGATGATAAATACAAACATATTCTATTGTTTGATAATCTAGAGCAGAATAGTATATTTTTTGGATGAATGATTTTTCCCAGCGGGAGGAGGTAATCTTGTATTTTCGCATCTTCAATGGAATTAAAAATGATTGCCTGGCGCTTAGAGGGATGTTTTTGTTGAATAAGGGCGGTAGAGTAACTTCTTGGTGTAGAATTATCCATTTGAGAATTTCCTGGTAAATTTATTTCACCGCTTTGTGACATCTTGATCGATTTTTAAACATTTCTAAGTACGGACCTGTCCCCGGCTGGGAAAAAAGCCGAGTGGACACACAGGTCGATGGTAATTAAATGTTTTTGTTTAACGTCAAGCAGATTTCGATATAAAAATTTACAATAATGTTAAATACTAATTAGATGTTTTCTGTGGAAATTACAGTAAAACTGTACTTACAAATTTGGAAAGTTGAGATTCAATTGATCACTAATAATTTCACCAAGTTTGGTTAAATTTTGAAAACTTATTCTCACTTAATTTGAACTATTTTGTAGAGCCAAAATAAACACACCGTTCCGACATACAGTCAGGATCGGCCTCCAATACTTGTTTTTGTATGGTTTTTTTCGCAAGTATTGCTATTTTGCAACAAGAGTGAATATTTTTTAAATTTTTAACCAATTCTATATTGTAGGAAATTTAATTACGCAACTTTTCTGTCAGTAAAACTTTTCTCAGAAATTAACAGTTTTAAAGTTATAATCAAAAAACCAATAAAAAAATCGAATTTTTCCTTCATATTTTGACATTTTGATTATTTAAACAATGTTCCGGACCATTTTGAGTAGGAGGATAACTCACATATTATTATTTGAGTTATTATCAAGCAATTTCTGCAAAAAAATTTGAGTCACCTCTCAACGTCCATCTCAAAACAGATGAGCCCTGGACTATAAGTAATTAGAAGATGAAGGCATAGAGCGCTTCACGCTGGCCTAGTTTTGAATTCGATTAGGGCACCAGATTGGTTTCTTATTACCCAGGATTCCATTTTGAAGAGCATTTTGCTACGATAGTTGTGCCCCATCGTGAATCAGCGTGCTATGGGGGGGGCGGGGGAAAGGGATAGCCTGGTGCATTGGAGCGAGGTGGGGTGATCCCTGTTTTTACTCGGGTCAAAACACCTCGCCCCAATGAATTGTTACACCCGAATGTACTTTTTAGATAGGGTGGACATCTCCCACAGGTCGGGTTGAATCAAATTGCTTGCTTGCTTACAAAAGAAAGATTATATATTATGAATGATGCAGATCTCTGTGGCACAAGACTGCCACCCTACTAGCACCTACACTAAGTAAATAATACATTTGTAGGAAGATAATGACAATAATACCGTACATTCTCTGGAAATTGGCATTTCGGAGACACAAAAAAAACCTTTTAAAATTCAATTTTAATCTCGTCTTTTGTTGTAAGTTACGATAAATTATATCAAGTTTCTTATGAAAAGTTTTAACGTTCCGTCCCTTATTTAATTATTTCTTAGTAAGAAAACCTCTAACTATCTTTTTCTACAAACTGTTAAAAATGCAACTTTTAGCACTCCATAGGAGCCTTAAAAATGTCACTTTAAAGCACTGGGTGCTTTATAATTTTTAAGGTGATACAGTAGCGATCAACAGGTAGCAAAAAACGCGGTCCACGATTGCGAAAGTTCTGCGAACTTTCAAAAGTGAGGCAACAATGCGTCGGTAATTCGACACTGACAGTGACCTTTATACTATCAAAAACAATAATTTTTATACACATAGGCGCGAAATGTTGCCAAGTGAGTGACGTTCGATTTCTTGTTATAAAAAAAATCGATTTTTAGTAGTTCTACTAACATATTCCTAAACTTGGGCTCTGTACCGCCATTCTTTATTATATTACGAATATGTGTGCCAAATATCTCGAGAAAATATTCAAAATTCGAGCCGCAATCTTGGAGCGCGTTTGTTGCTACCTGTTGATCGCTACTGTTTCCTCTTAAGGCACTGCAGTTAAAAGTGAAATGTCAAATTTTGAAAGCAAACGTCAAAATATTTACATTTCATTTATTAACATTAATATTAATACTACAATTTGCACAATTGGAAAAATGAATTTCTTGCACTGCAGTTATACCATTTGTAAAAAAAAAATATTGTATTATATACGTGTTAAAAGTACATTTTTAAGGCACTCATGTGAATTGCAGAATTCCCTTCGCCCATTCTGCAAACCTTCACATGCCTGCCTTAAAATTGTATTTTTAACACTTATACCACAAATAACTACTATTATAGTCATTTTATTTTAATTTTAATAACATTTTGTTATTAAATTATACTTAAAAACACAACAATATTTAATATAATAAAGTCTTTTTCTTTTAATGACGTCACATCCGAACGTAATTTGTCTGTACCTTTAAGTTGGGTACCTTGGTTCCCCCTGGCGGTGCGGATGATTAATCATGTGTCCTTCATTTTGATCGGAAAAGGATTTTGGTTCACTCTATCGTTGGCAGGCGGTTGTTAATTTTGAAGTACCGGAATATCTCAAGAAACTAACTAAGGCTTTTATCCACCGTGACCCGTCAAAATAGCCTGGTCAAAACAGCCCCGTCAAAAAAGCCCCGTCAAAATAGCCCGAACACAAAATAGCCTCGACAAAATAGCCAGCAAACAAAATAGCCCCGACAAAATAGATCGCACACAAAATAGCCCCGGTCAAAACAGCCCCAGCTAAAACAGCCCCGGCTAAAACGGCCTCTTATAAACAATTACATAATTATTTATACAAGGTGTCCAAAAACTTTTTTTTAATTTAAATTATTTGACAAAAAGGAAGAATGTATTCAATTTATTTAATTTAAAATGCATTTTACTGTTGCCCGATAACAGAAAAAAAAATTTTTATATCATAAATTAACATTGATTTTCGCTTAACTGAAATGTTCAAACTTCCAAGAGGCAGGAAAGACAGGACTCGAGTTCTTTGAAAAGACAATTTTTATATAAAGTGGTTAAGATAAATATCTGAATAGAGGATAATTACCATTTCCGAAAAAATGTATTTTTAAGGAATTATTTCATGATGAATTCTGAAGGGAGCTTTTTTTTCGGGGCTAATTTGTCGGGGCTATTTTGTCGGGGCTATTTTGTCGGCGGGCTATTATTCCGCGGCTATTTTGTCTGCAGGCTATTTTGTCGGAGCTATTTTGTGTGCGGGATATTATGTCGGGGCTATTTTGTCGGAGCTTTTTTGACGGGGCTATTTTGACGGGGTACCTTTATCCACAGTTCCAAGTTCCATTTTATATTATTATAGTATCCAGCGTTGTTCGAATCAAGGAAAATTCTATATTATTAATATTTTTTTGGTTATACATATAACTAAACATATGAAGTTCTCAATTAATATTTGAAATTATTATCCATCTTTATTTTTTTGAATCAACTTATTCTTTCCTTTTTAGGTTTTAAGTTCTTTGCACATCCAATATTTTATAAATGGTCAAATAAATATCCCTGCCTGGTTTCACATCATTCAGTCATTCCTTAATGTACCTATACATTGTCTGTATTATTTTAATAATATAAAATCAATGGGAATATCCCAATAGTTGGCTGTATACCATAGTTTAAAAAACTGATACAGAAGTAAAAACTTCAAATTGTTAAAAAAAAGCAAAAAAGTTAAAATTGTGACCGCTAGAAAGAAAAAACTTGTGGGAATACTTACATTCTGCAGAGTAGTTTGATACTAACACATTATTTAAAGTGGTAACCCTGTAATATATGGTTTCATATTATATATTAATAGAATAAATATATGTTGACTACAAGTCGATGTTGTTAGATATAATAGAATACATGTTTAAAGGGCAACGTGCTTCCCTGCTCGAAAATGCTAGACACTTGCCAATTCAATGGGCACAGACCAACTGAGAAACTAGGAAATGGACATTCAATATGACAAAAATAACATGACGTGACAAGATAAAGCCAATTTTTGGTTAAAGTTTACTTTACTTTTTCGTATCTGGATCCGACTACATTTTTTCTGCCCAACATCGGGCTACGTCTACACCCTTTGTATTCTCGAGCCATAAATCATCGAGGGTGCACTGTGATGGACACAGTCTGCATACTCTCAGATGCTCCACGCTCTGTATTTCCACACATTCACAAATGCGTCGTTATCTGTCTTGATGCCCCATTTAATAAGGTTCTGTTTTACAGGGGCAACACCTGTGCGTATTCGGTTGAGTATCTGCTAGGTTCTCCAGTCCAGGTTCATTCCATTAGGTCGTTCTGGATGTAGGGGTAACAGTTCGGGTGGTTCGACGCTGACATTTCTCATACACCTTTTCCTTGATTTAAGTCGGCTGACTCCTGGCGGTTCGTCAAACTCGTATAATTGGTGCCATTCATCGAAAGTTTGCCTGAACCTTTCCACATATTGTGAGGCGCATCTACGGTCGTCTGCTGATGCGACTCCAGCTGCCCGGTACAGTAATGGTAGAGGGGTAGGCTTCATACAACCGGTAATTATTCTACATGTTTTATTTAACGCCGTGGTGACTGGTTGGGCGTATCTAGATCTACCCCAGACGGGACAAGCATATTCCACTGTTAAGAAACATAAAGCCTCAGCTGTTGACTTTAAGACCTGAGGGTTTGCATCCCACTTGCTCCCTACAAGTTTCCGAAGAAGGTTGTTTCTCATCGAAACCTTTTTTCTTGTGCTCTGACAGTGGAATTTATACGTTAGTGACCGGTCTAGTATCACTCCAAGATATTTGGGCCTATCAGTATGTTCCAAGCGTTGTCCCTCCCAAGAAACATCCAGTTTTACATGCGCCAGATGGTTGTTGAGGTGGAATGCACATACTTGAGTTTTAGTAGGGTTTGGCTTTAATGAGTTTTTACGTATTTTTTATGGGAAATAAGCCACTATTTTACTAAAAAATGAATTTATTAACGTTTCGAAGCCCAAATCGGGTTTCGTTGTCAAAATACAAAATATTATTAAAATAAAACAAACATGTTGCTAAGTAAAAAAATTCTTCTAATAATTTATTTAATCTGACTCATTTATATTGGCAATTCAGACGTATATTATACATTTTAAAGTAGAAGTCTTTAAATTGATATAAAATATAAAAAAATAGCTTCAGAACAACATTAATGAGTTTTGTTTGTAGTAAGTTGACATCATGTTTAAAGCCTCTTCCATTGTCGACTCTACTTGTGTGAGTGTTTTCCCCTTTGCGGCGATACCAAGGTCGTCAGCGTACACAAAACTCTCAGTCCGAGCGTGCATTAGTTGGTCATTGGTGTAGACGTTAAATAGGGACGCCGCCAGGACACTTCCCTGAGGTAGGCCATTTTTTTGGGTTCTCCATCTGCTATTCTTTCCATTGATATTTACCAGGTCATAGTCAAGCACAGTGTTATAGATCTTAGTTAGCAAGGTTCTGTGGTTTATCGTATCGTAGGCCGCTGTGAGGTCTATCAAGGCTACTCCCACTATCTCCCTCTGCTCAAATCCCTCCTCTATGTGCTCTGTTAGGTTCAGCACTTGGCCTGTACATGATTTACCTGGTCTGAAGCCTGCTTGTTGTGGGATTAGTTTTTCATCTAATGTTTCCAGGATGCGGTTCAAAATGAGGCGTTCATACAATTTATATAAATGACATAGAAGAGATATCTGACGGTAGCTACTCGGTAGTTCAGGGTCTTTACCAGGTTTCAGAAGGGCTACTACTTTTGGTTTACGTCACATTTGTGGAATCTGGTAGGTAGAGCGACAGATGTTAAATATATCGAGCACCCATTGCCTCGCTTTTTGTCCGAAGTGTTTTATCTGCTCTGTTAGAATTTCGCCCACCCCAGAGGATTTTCCATTTTTCATACAGTCAATACCATTTTTAAGCTCTTCGATGGTAAATGAATTTCGCAAAAGAGTTGTTTCCTGGTCTTGAGTTCTTATAATCTTTGGCGCTTTGCAAAGGTTGTTTGTTTTGCCATTCAGAAGCAGTTGGTGGACTATCTGATTTGGCGTTATTGCACATGGCTCTTTCACCTCTGTGGGATCACCATTAAGTTTTTTGATCATATTCCAAGCCTGCTTACTACTGTGCGTCATATCCATTTTACTTAAAGTCTCGCTCCACCGTTCTTGTCTGGAGGCGCTTAGTATTTGCTGCAGTCTCTCCCCTATCTCTGCCGTAACTTCGCTAAATGGGTCTTTACTATATTCTTCGGTATACTTTGTCATAATGTCTTTTGCTTCATCGTTCAGACCAGATATGTAATGTTGTTGACATTCTCTGGGTATGTGTTTACATGAGGTTCGTTTTACAAGTTTGATGAACGCATCCTAGTTTTTGGGGATCGGGACTATATTTTTCACTTGTGTTTCCAATTCATCAGTATATTTTTCCCAGTTCGCTTTTTTGAAATTAAACCTTCGTTTGAAAGGAATTTTGGAAGCTATTATAGCGCTGTATACGGATATTCCCACGGGCCTATGTTGTGTCTTTGGTAGGTATAGGCTTATAAATCTTTCTGACGCAACGGTCCTCTAAAGACATGCTGATGAAGGTGAGATCAGGGCTGTAACCTTTCTTCCATATTTTGCTTTGAAATGAATATGGCAGTTTTGGGTCATGCAGCAGGGCCAGGTTGTTTGGTTCAGCCCACAATTCCACAAGATCTCCATTTTTATCAGTTGAAGCATAGCCCCAATGAACATTATGACTATTAAAATCCCCGAGAATGAATCTGGTTTTTTGAGAAGCGAAATTTTTTGGAGCAGAGAAAACAAAGTCTCTCCAGCGTGGTTTATAAACAGATGTAACTCTGCAGGCTCCTATTTCGACGGTCAGAATTTCAATGTCATTGTAGCATGTTTTTTGATCTGATGTTACATAAATGTCTCTTTTCACGAAGATGGCGCTTCCGTGCTTTGCACTTGGATGTTCAATGATAAACTGTATTCCTTCAACGCTAGGTCTATGTGCTGATATGTCGCGGTTAATCTCTTGTATGCATAGTATATTACATCTGTGGATTTGACACAGTTCAGGCAAAATTTCCTGTTTATTACAAGTAATACCCTTAATGTTTATGGTCATCATTGTCAATGTAGGCTCTGAGAAGAGCCGTTGATTCTAGTTTGTTTATTCGGATCCAGTGGTGGAAGGATTGGCCGCCCGAGGGGCGTTTCCAGGGAGCGCCAGTGACATTTTGTTCTTATAATATCACTTGCGTGGAGGCTCCTTCCGTGCTCCCCAGTTAAAAGCTTAAAAAGTGTAGTTTGATTTTGCATTTTTAGTAAAATGTAAAAGTTGTTAATAAAAATCTGAAAATGCAATTTAAATTATTTAAATATTATAATCTATTGTAAAGTCTCAATTAGCAATTGAGTTGAACAGAGAGATAATAGAGAGTTACCTACTAACCTTGCTTGTCCCCGCTTACTAATTTAAATTTATATTTATTACTATTAATTTGCTGGTTTATTTACTTATTCATTTACCTTTTAAACTCCTTTAGTCAATCCTAACTTTATTAAATTTAATTAATCTATTTAACTTTACTCGAATTACTGGCTACTATTCCCTCTGAATAATAAACCATTTTAGTTGTTTTTATTTGTGACTACGAACCGAAATAACTGATTTCTATATCAAGTAGGCAGTAGATTCACTTTATCGAGGCTGGTGCCCGTCTAACTCATTTAGAGTTCTGGAGGTTATTCTTTCGAATAATCATTACTGAAGATTTTAATTTCCCAGAGATCACCTGGCCAATAACTGCATTATCTGACGCCGAAAACGCTCATAATTTGTTTAAAAACTTTGTCGTAAATTCAAACCTGATACAACTCATCACAGAACCTACCCGATTTAGAATTAATAACCAACCTTCTATTTTAGATCTAGTGCTAATTAACGACGAAGAGCTAATTTCATCTCTTGAAATCAGTTCTCCTATAGGAAAGTCAGATCATGCAGTTATAACAGCTCACATTCAATTCAACCAAATACTACCCAGCAAAAATAATACTGTAACATATACTATTACCAACTTTTCTGAAATCGACACTAAACTATCTCAAATCAACTGGCAATTATTTTTTGCTGACTTAAACGACCCTTCATTAATGTGGACTGCATTTCTCGATGCCGTCCACAATATAATTTCTACAAACACTACCTTCCGTAATATTTATAAAAACAATCTTAAACCCTGGATAAATCGAACAGCAATAAACCAAATTAATCACAAACGACATCTCTGGCGGAAATTTAAACAGACCGGGCTTCTCACTGATTTTCAAAACCACCGCAGATTTTCAAATACCTTACAAACTTTTCTAAAAACTTTAAGACAAAATTTTGAAACAAGTGTTATTGACAGTGGTAATATGAAAAAAGTCTACAAATACATAAGGTCCTCATTGACGTCTAAAGTTTCCATTCCTCTACTTCAAAGACCTAATCAGACTTTATGCTCTTCTGACAAAGATTCTTCTGAAACTCTATCTTTAGCATTTTCACAGGTTTTTACTAAAGAATCGAATGATGGTAATCTACCTCCTATTAGGTGTAACCGTGTCGGTGCATCCTTACGGCAAGTCGAATTTACAGTGGATCATGTCAAACAACACTTAATGAAACTTCGCACATCCGCTTCACCTGGTTTAGATGGTTTAACACCAAAACTATTAAAAAGATGCGCAGATACACTTGCAATACCTTTAACGTTAATTATGCAGACTTCTTTTATCCAGAATTCCTTACCCCCTAATTGGAAATTAGCATCGGTCACTCCTATTTTTAAAAAAGGCAACAAACTCGATCCCAACAATTATCGTCCGATTAGCTTACTACCAGTAGTTAGCAAAGTCATGGAAGCCATTATTTCCGAGGAGATGACTAAATTCCTTCTCCAAGAAAATGTTATTCCAACACAACAACATGGATTTGTTTCTGGTCGCTCTACTCTAACCAATCTCCTACATTGTGTTAACGACTGGACGTCATCTATTAACAGTTCACAGCCGGTCGACGTTGTTTATCTAGATTTCTCTAAAGCCTTTGACCGTGTTCCTAAGCGCAGACTTCTACATAAGCTAGAACATTTCGGAGTTCGCGGTACTTTATTATGTTGGATTGATGATTTCCTGACAGATCGACATTACAAAGTTAGAGTTGGCGAATCTTTCTCACAGGACAGGTTAGTGGAAAGTGGAGTGCCGCAGGGTTCTGTCCTTGGACCTCTGCTTTTTACGGTTTATACCAGCGATGTTCCTTCCTATGTTTCAAGTAAAATATCGTTATATGCTGATGACACAAAAATATATGCCAATCCTATCACAAACCAGTTAGCCCTCCAAAGAGACTTGGACTCTATTTTTACTTGGTGTTCCCAATGGTTACTACCCTTAAACACAGAAAAATGTGTAGTGCTTAGAATTGGTAAAAACAATCCACTTGTGCCGTACTTCGTTAACGGACAACCATTAGATTCAGTGTTCTCGTATAACGACCTCGGTGTTATTGTAAATAGCAGCCTAACGTGGTCCGACCATATTCAGTCTATTTGTAAACGTGCGAACTCCAGACTATATCTTATTCGGAGGTGTTTTTCGAGAGCTTCAATGCAGTCATTCTGTAAACTTTACACTATTTACATAAGACCGATTCTTGAATATGCTGGCCCAACGTGGTATCCTGATTTGGTTCGAGACAAAATTTTGTTGGAAAACGTCCAAAGAAAAGCCACTCGAATTCCATTGGGACTGAGAAGACCTTCCTATGAAGAAAGGCTCAGTATGGCCCACCTAACTTCTTTTGGACTTCGCCGACAACGCGGCGACTTAATAACCACATTTAAAATATTAAAATTTAATTTCGGAAATCTCGACGAAATTTTTACAATCAATCAAGATGAACGCCTTAGAGGTCACCAATTTAAACTGAAAAAAGAGAACTTTTGTACGAGACCAAGACAGAATTTTTTACCAAATAGAGTTTTCGATATTTGGAATAACCTGGATGATAACATTGTCTCAGCCCCCTCTACCAACACATTTAAAAACAGACTTGACAGTTTTCTATTATAGTTAAAATATTTTTTTATGTAAACCCAAATTGTATCTTTTTTTTTGTTGTTGTTGTTTTTTTTTATTGTATTTACTCGTAGGTTACTTATGTAATTTCTTTGTTTTTGGGCATAATAGGGACTTGTCCCTCTGCCCTTGTTTATGTATAATAATAATAATAATAATAATAATCCTCTAATATTTTATATATTTTATTATTCATATTTACAGGTAGTATTTAACGCTGTTGTACGTATTACAATTGTAAAATTATTTGGTGAAGTGTTGTTATTTAACCTAGATGTAAGTTGTGGGTACGCTCCATATAAGAGGTATTCCATTTCTAATTTAACAGTATATATTGTTATTACATTTATAGTAAGCTAGGTAACTATTGCTGTTTCTTGTCATTTTATAGTCACACAGTATTCATTGTGTTGAACTCAGAGGTTGTCAAAGATCTAAGTAGTTATATTTAATAAATATTTACTAAAAAGGAAAGTTCCCTAGGTTGGCTGTATACCATATAGTTAAAAAACTCTAACATGAAGTAAAAACCACTTCTATGTAATTGGTATATTTATTAAAAATTTTAAAAATTCCAATGGATTGAATAGAATGTGTCCAATTCAGAACGTTTTCGGACCTATCAGTTTATCATCAGTGAATTCGAATATTTGCTAAATAGCCCCAGAACCAAACCATTGAACCAATGGTAGAATTATAAATTCAGTCATTGTTTGGTTCTGGGGCTATTTAGCAAGTATTCGAATTCACTGATGATGGACTGATAGGTCCGAAAACGTTCTGAATTGGACACAGTTTATTCAATCCATTGGGATTTTTAAAATTTTTAATAAATATACCAATTACATAGAAGTGGTTTTTACTTCATGTTAGAGTTTTTTAATAAATATTTATTTGTTTTTGCATGTCACTTATTATTTTTCTCTCATTTTTTACTTTACTTATTTAATATTATATTTTACAGCAGTGTAGGATACCTAGGTGAGTGATCGAAAATCCTTTCATGGCGCCCATTATTGGTTCTTCGTTATCAATTAATTATTCTTCTTTATTCATTTCCAGTACATCTGTTACCGTTAAAACCCGATTTCAGTTAAAACCCGAATTCACTAGAAAACACTAGTTTTAACTATGCGCTTTAGACAATTCTAGCTTTAACTAGTCAAAACTAGATTTGACTGCTAAATTCAGTAGTTAAAACTAGAAATCCCACACGAATTTCATTTAGAGTAGTTTATAGTAGCTCAAACTAATTTTTACTGGAATAACTAGCAAATACCAGTTAAAATCGTTGCGAGAAGAGACAAATACGATTTGGATTGTTCGAGGAAGTATTAATGACAAAGGCGACCGGTCGGTAAGAAACTAGTGTGTGCAACTGTTGATTTTTCTGCATCGTTTTTATTGGTTATATTACGCTACTGTGTATTATTCACCATACCATGAGTGATAATGTCGAATATCAGGTTGACAGTAGAGATATAAATAAGAACGCGGAAAGACCGTTTTTTGGAAAAGATTTTACAAAGGGAAGAGACCAAGAAGAAAGTCACTACGATGTTGTGACCAAAAGCATGTATAATAAATTATGGCCGAATTACAAGATGCGGAACTGTCTACCAAGAAAACACCATTACAAAATCGAAGACTAAAACGATATAGAATTGTTGAACATGGCGAAATAAAACAGTTCGTTTCTAGAATTGAACCATCAAATATATTATGTACCTGCTGAAGACATTTTTGACATAATTGAAGCAGCCCACGTTGCTATTTTTCATGGAGGTCAGGATAAGTTGAAGACTGAAACCGCCAGAAAATACGCAAATATAACAATTATTGATATGATCAATACTTTTATATCAATGTGTAAAACCTGCCAACGGAAGAAGAGTAAAGCGAAGACGGGTCTTGTGTCGAAACCTATATTGCAGTCAGAAATGAATAGTTGCTGTCAGGTAGATTTTTTGGCGCACCATACATTTTAGTTTCAGATAATGGCCGAGAGTTCGCTAATGCAGTTATAGTGAGGTAATGTCATACTGGTCTGAGGCAAAATTAGTTTGGAAAACCAAGACACAGCCAAAGTAAAGGTTCAGTCGAGCCAGTTAACCAAGACATCGAGAAAATGTTAGCAGGCTGGATTCAAACACAACAACGTGGTCAAAAGGACTTACTTTCGTACAATTATTTACCAAGTCTTAGTTGATTCTGAAAATTACTGAAAAGTTTAGTAAAAACTAGTTTTGACTGAAATATATTTAGTCTGAACAAGAATTAACTGATAATATTTGATAGTTCTAGTTTTCACTAGTTAAAACTAGAATTGTCTAAAGCGCATAGTTAAAACTAGTTTTTCCTAGTAAATTCGGGTTTTAACTGAAATCGGGTTTTTACGGTAACATATCTATTCTTATTGTAATATTTTCTTTCCTAATCGTCATCATTATCTACTTTGATTTACTGTCTTTGACACACATGCAAATAGGCCGAATCCATCCTTGAGTGTCAAGTGGTCATTCCTTTGCATATCCTGCTAGCCCCACTACATTCAGTTTGCATCTATCTATTCATACTTCTGTTATAAGTTCATCCTACTCGCTTTATCTTTTCATTTTCCTATACAAAAACTACTGTAAAAGTAGCATTTTGTTACAATGTTACATTTTTTTCCACATTATTATCACAAGAGAGTCAGAATTAATTGACAATAATGCGACATTCTTCGAAAACTGGTTACTTGGTGATAGACACCAGAGCCCTCAGGGCTCGAGTGACTATTGCCGAATGGAAACAAGTTTAAGAACAAAGTTGGAGCATAATTTTCTTATTTATTCTTACTATCATGTGATATTCAATTGGTTATTTTTTTGATACTTACATACAAAATTCAAGATATTAATAAATCATTAGTTAGAATTAGTTACAAATACAGTTTTTTTCATGAAATAAGCTTACCGAAGTAAACTCGAGCGCTTAAAGTTGCCGATTTGTGTTGTCCACGTGAAAATTTGATATTAGATGGAGAACTAAAAATTTTCTATGGTTCGTTTTCTTAAATGTGACAGTTGTCAAAACTAGGAAACTCGTAATTAAGCAGAAACAATGTACCTAAAAGTTATTCTCACTATAATAATTTACAGTGGCAAATTCCCACTATAATAATAAACTGATTGGACAGAATTAAACACGAGATGAAAATATCTTACTACACGATTGGAAGTTCAAATCTTTAAAAAATACACTCAAAAAATTTAGTTCGTAATATTGATTAACAGTGATTATTGAATAGTATTTCGTTGTAACAACAACAACAATTTAATTTTTTGTTTCAACTAACTTTTAGACATTAACGAATGTATTTGGTTATTGTCACAATGACTAAATAATAATTGTGAAAATAACTAGGTATATTAATCAATAACACTCAATTTATTCAGCCAATAACTTAGTTTCGTATATTTAATAAATAATGTTAATTCTGGCGGCAACTCACTTTCTTGATTTCGTAGATGACAAGCAATTACCTTGGTTTATCGTGACAACGTACAGATTTCATTAAAACAATGTACAAATGTTGTTAATATAGAGTAATATATGATTACTGTATAGGTGTAAACTGATTGTTGTGACAACGAATGCATTAATCAATCTATTACTGCGTTTAATAACCACAATCAATGCGTCCATGGTGACAAAAAACGTAGTTGTTAAGACAATAAATGTTTTGCTTGACCATTTGAAATTTAACGGCTTTTCCGTATCGTGATATCCCTAGCTTCTCAATGTTACCATTGTTTAAAAGAGAAAAGAATTCTTTGTTAAACAATGCTGCTACCTCTGCCGAAGTGCCGAATAATAATTTCATTTCGTTTCCAAGTGCAGTCCGTAGTAGGAAGTTTTCGTGTGTCTATTATCGTGAAATTTCGGTCGAATTCTTTTTAAATTTTTTTCGAATCCTGAGAAAACTAATTAGTATTTTTGAAAATTTACACGCAGAATAAAATATTACAGTATTATCGAGGGTCTGAAGTCCCCGAGAACTTCTATTATGATTATTTTAATAAGTCACAGGGGTGAAAACGAGAAAATTTAGTATGATGTTTAAAATTTCAAATATACCATTCAAAAGAAACTTTTTCTTTATTCTAAGGGACTTTCAACCCTCGGTAATAATGTAATCTTTTATTCTGCGTTTAAATTTTTCAAAAATACTTATTAGTTTTCTCAGGATTCCAAAAAATGCGTTTAAAAAGAATTCGATCGAAATTTTGCACCTGCGCTCTCAAAAAGGATTAAAGTGATATACATTTTTGGAATCACTATTTCAAGCGCTTTTAAATGAGTTGTCACATGATGTACTTTCCTATTTAAAAAAAATCAAAGTTATGCCTGTCACCTGAAGAGGGATCGTGTAAAGTTCGAAACATTGATGTTATAATGTACTTTGAATATTTTAAAAATCGACCTGTAAATCAACCATGAGAATACTTTGCTACGCAGATGATGCAATCTTAATAGCCGAAAACGAAGATGACTTACAACGCCTACTACAAAAATTCAAAATAACCGCCGAAAAGTATAACCTGACACTATCCAAAGAGAAAACCCAATCGATGGTAATATCCAGGAACCCAATTAGATGTAAGTTAGTAGTGGACGACCATATAATCGAACAGGTAATGGATTGCAGATACTTAGGTGTGGAAATATCTAGCGACAGGCATCTGTGGCAAGAATCAAAACAGCAGGCAATGAAAGCAGCGAGAATATCTGGTTTCCTGAGGGATATAATCTGGCGGAATAAATATATGAGCACCGAAAGCAAAGTCCGCATTTATAAGACATGTGTTAGACCCGTACTGACATACGCAGCTGAGACAAGGGCCGAGACAACAAAGACCAAACAGATAATGAGAACAACAGAGATGAAAACCCTAAGATCCATAAGAGGTATCACACTCAGAGATAGAGTACGAAACGAAGACACATTGAGAGAGCTAGGCGTTCAGGACGTAGTGAGATGGACAAGAGCGCGACGACGCATGTGGAGGGACCACGTAGATCGGATGGACCCTGAACGTATGGCGCATTGGGCGAAAACACAGAAGCCCAACACCAAGCGACCCATAGGAAGACCCAAAAAACGATGGTACGAGAGTTGGAGCTCCGGATCGCAGCAAAGACTGTAACAGAAGAAACAGGACATAGTCCTATTACAAGAAGAAGAAGAAGAAGAAGAAGAAAACCTGTAAAAATAAGCCTTTTGCTTATGTGCTAAAAATAAATGTTAATAAGGGGGGGGGGGGAGTGTATCACTTATTTCAGCGCACTGTATAAGTGAAATCATAATATGATTTCTCCTCATAATACAAGAAATCACACAGTGTAAAGTCCATTAGGTTTAGAACAAAAAAGGGGTATTTAAAAAATTATTATTAATCAATATCATTCATTGGGCTAAGGCATTCAGTAGATATTAATATAAAATACGTTCTTAGTAGGAATGAACGAAACTGATTGTAAGAATGAATAGAATTGCTTGTAAGAATAACCGTATTTATTGTGGGAATGAACGGAATAAATTGTAAGAATAAACGGAAAAAATTGTGGAAATAAACGAAATACGTTAGGAGAAATAACACTGTTATTGACACAACAAATAGTCTTCGTCAGTCAATTAACGACGTTGTTGCTTCAATGAATAGTGTTCGTTGACTCAATCAACAGAGTTCGTAATATCAATAAAGTGATAATATGGTATACATATTGAATGTTCATCCATTCAATAAACGTAATACATTGGCTTAACTAACGAAAATAATGAATTGATGAACATCGCTTTGTTGTTCCAATAAAACCAAGAATTGGACAAATTTTAAGTATTGCGTTTGTTGTCTGAATTAACATTTTTATTGATATTACGTACGTTTTTAGTTGAGTGTAACCAACATAATTTTTATAAACGAAAATAATTTAGACCACCCATTTTTACATGTATAAAAATGTATATCACTTCATAGTGGGTAGTCCGATAAGTACTTAGCCTACAAAAGAAAAAGGAAAATTTTGGAAAAGTTGCAATTTATTTCTCTACATAGTCTCTCCTTCTAGCTCGATAGACTTGACCCGGCGATGCTCAAACTTCTTTAACCCGTCTGAAAAATACCTATTCTCGAGGTCTGCAAAATAGGCCTCCGTGGCGGCGATGACCTCTTCATTCGACTTACATTTCTGCCCAGCGAGTGTATTTTTCAAGTTTGGAAACAAATAGTCATCACACGGAGATAAATCTGGAGAATACGGTGGATGGGGCAACAGTTCGTAGCCCAATTCGACCAATTTGGCCATGACGACGGCGGAGGGGTGAGCCGGTGCGTTGGCATGGAGGAAGAGCACTTTTTCTTTGCCAAATGGGGTCGTTTTTCTTTAATTGGACGTGAAATCGGCCCAATAATTCAGCATAATAGGGTCCTGTGATCGTTTTGCCCTTCTCCAAGTAGTCGATGTAGATCACACCTTGCCAATCCCAGAAAATGCTGGCCATCACCTTTCCGACCGATTGGACAGTCTTCGCCTTCTTAGGAGCACGTTCGCCGGGTGCTGTTCACTCTTTTGGCTGTTCCTTGGTTTTTTGTGTGTACCAGTGAATCCATGTTTCGTCGACGGTTATGAAACGACGTAAAAACTCCTTTGGATCACACTTAAATAGCGTCAAACACTGCTCTGAAATGGTCTCAGGGTTGCGCTTACTGTCTGAAGTGAGCAAACGCGGCACCCATCGCGCCGACAGCTTTCTCAGGCCCAAAATGTCGTGCAGGATATGACCTACGCGGTCTTTTGAGATGCCTACTATGTCAGCTATCTCGCGCACCTTCAGTCGGTGGTCTGCCAATACAAGGTCGTGGATTTTTGTCACGTTATTCTCCGTGGTAGCCATTTTCGAGGCACCTACGCGTGGCTCATCAAAAGCCGACGTTCGTCCACGTTGAAACTCATTAAAAAACAATTTTTGACAGTTGCCATCGAAGGTAAAGAGTCACCGTACACAGCATCCAAGCGCTCTTTGATTTCGCTGCGTGATTTCCCTTCCAAAAACAAGAATCGAATCACCCACCGGTATTTCTCTTTTTCCATTTCATTAACCTTTCAGAGTTAACGTGCGGACTGTGAGTCCGCTTGTCTAAATTTTTGTCAATTTCTGACGATTAATTACGATCTCGGTCGTAGCGTGCTCGCTAGCTTTAAGTGAGGGAATACTCTCTTCAGTACAGTTGTGAGAGTTGTCTTAGTGCGTTTAGTTCTACTGCTATATTGACTTGCGGAACGTGAGTCCGCACGTTATATAAGTTGTCACAAATCTTCAGGTAAGATTCAATTTTAAAATATTTTATTTCTAGGGAAAATATAAAAATATTTATATAATTTATAATTGGGAGTTTTCTACTGATTATGTTTTCTGTATATTTGATTGATATAAACTTATTTTTGTTACAGATTTTTTTAATATTAGTTTCGAAAAGGAACAAGCATATCTTGAAAAGCTTCATGCGGAATTTCGTTTTTATGCTTCATGCGGTATGTTGTTTTTATTGTAGTAGACAAAAAAATAGGCCAACCAAATATACCTGTCAAAAATGCCAAAAATGTGTATGCTTAGAACACGCAAATAAACCGGGCAGTATCGTCGCCCCCGCTAGCGAAATTATTCCAATTCGATTTTTTTACACAAACTTACTCAAAAAGAGGTCCTTATAACATATCCACAGGGTGCCGGGCGGTGCCGTGGTCGAAAAATTGTTTAAATATTTTTTTTTAAACAAATTCACAAAAATAATTTTTTCATTTCGAACAAATTTTTTTAGATAAATTGGCTTATTCTGAGTAAAAAAGGTCTCTTGTCATTTTTTCTAAAATTGATTTTTGTCGAGTTAGATGCGATTAAAAATTTGAAAAATGCGAAAATGGCCATTTTCAAGGCTTAATAACTCGATTAAACATTATTATTATGAAATTCAAAAAGTCACCAAATCAACTTTCAAATCCCTTCTTCAAGGTCCTGAAGAGATTTTTGTCATTATTTTATTAGAAAGCTGTTATTTTTAATTATTAACAATTAGCGCTATAGTCCAGGATGCATCTTCGCCCACGTTAGTGAAATTATTTCGATTCCATTTTCTTGCAGAAGCTTATTCAAAACGAGGTCCTTATAACATATCCACAGGGTGCCGGGCGGTGTCGTGGTCGAAAAATTGTTTAAACAATTTTTTTTAAACAAATTCACAAAAATATTTTTTTTATTGCGAACGATTTTTTTTTAGATAATTTGGGTTATTCTGAGCAAAAAAGGTCTCTTGTGATTTTTCTCTAAAATTGATTGTTCGGCAATCAAATCGGCTGCTGCGCGAAATAATTCTTCTGCTGTGCAGCCACACCATTGTCTAATATTACGCAGCCATGAAAGTTTCTTTCGACCAATCCATCTCTTTCCCTCCACTTTTCCTTGTATTATAAGGCGAAGCAGATGGTATTTAGGTCCTCTAATTATATGGCCGCAGTATTCTGTTTTTCTCCTCTTTATGATGCTTGTGAGCAGACGTTCCGAATTCATCATTTGAAGAACATCTTCATTGGAAGTGTGCGAAACCCACGATATCTTTAGGATTCGTCGATAGCACCACAATTCGAATGCTTCTATTTTGTTTAGCATTGTGGTTTTTAACGTCCATGTCTCACAACCATACAATAGGATAGACCACACATAACATTTCAGCACCTTCTTTCGAATATTTATCGACAGGTTTCTATTACATCATAGGCGTAACCAGGGGGGGTTTTGGGGGTTGTAACCCCCCCCCATTGGGATGTACTTTGAGCTCTATACGCTTAACACCATAGCCCTCGGAGACCTTCCAGTAGTTGTAACCCCCCCCCTTTCAGGTAGTTGTAACCCCCCCCTTAGGATCATCCTGGTTACGCCTATGTATTACATAAAACTGGTTTCCAGGTCATAAAAGCCTTCCGTGATATTTCGATCCTAGTTATTATCTCTTCATCAGAGTCACAATTTACATTTAACCAGCTGCCAAGGTACTTAAAATGATTTACCCGTTCTAACTCCTCTCCATCAAAAGAAAGCTGACCTTGATCTATATTAATCTTTCCAACTGCCATCCACTTTGTTTTTGAAATGTTGATTTTAAGGCCTCTCCGATAGTTTGCTTCACTGACTAGATTTAGTAGTGTCTGAAGATCTTGTAAATTTTCAGCAAGAATGGCTGTATCGTCAGCGTATCTAATATTGTTGATTACTTCTCCGCCTAGCCTTACTCCCTCTTGTCTGTCATCCAAAGCCTCCCTAAAGATTTCTTCAGAGTACAGATTAAAAAGGGTGGGTGATAAAACACAACCTTGTCGTACTCCACGTTTTATCGGCAGTTTTTCAGTAAGACTGTCTCCAATTTGGATAGAGGCTACTTGGTTGTAATATAAGTATTTCAGCAGTCTTATATCGTAGTGGTCAAGTCCTGCTGCCTGCAGGCAATCGAAAAGTGTATCATGTTGTACTCGGTCGAATGCCTTCTCGAAGTCGATGAAACAAAAATAAACGTTCTTTCGGAATTCAGAACTTTTTTGAAACAGAACGCTCATACAAAATAGTGCTTCTCTAGTTCCTAGACCATTTCTAAATCCAAATTGCTTATTACCCATTCTAGTTTCGCACAGAAGGAATACTCGGTTTTGTATAATACGTAAAAGTATCTTAAGTGTGTGACTCATCAAACTGATTAGTTTAAAATCGCTGCATTTGGTGGGCCTGCTTTTATTTGGTAATGTTATAAACAGTGACTCCAACTAATCATCTGGTATTTTTCCTTCGTTGTAAATTTTGTTAAAGAAAGTAGTCAAGTAGGTAATGTTTTCCTCATCCAAAAGTTTAAGTAGCTCAACAGGGATTTGATCTGGTCCAGGTGCTTTATTGTTTTTGGCTTGTTGTATTGCTTTTATGACTTCTGACTTCAGTATACTGGGACCTCTGTCTAATTGGTTGTCACAGGTAGTATTTGGAGCATTTTCTCGAGAAGCATCGTCAAAAAGGTCACTGATGTGTCTCTCCCATTCTTTGCACTGTTGTTCGTGATCACAAATTTTTCCGTCTGCGGTTTTAAGTACGTGAGCATTTTTCTGTTTTCTAATTCCGGAGGTATATTTAAGTTTCTTGTGGAGGTTGAAACTGTCATGCTTTTTTTGGAGGTCTTCTATTTCTTTACATGAATTCTCGAGCCAGGATTCTTTGGCCTGTTTAATTTTTCTTTTTATGAGTTTGTTAATTTCACGGTATTTGATAATATTTCTATTTTTGTATTTTCGTCGAACTTCCATCAAGTCTAGAATTTCTTGGTTCATCCATTCATTTTTTGCCAACATTGTAGGTGTTTTTAAAGATTCCCTTACGTCCTCTAAAATCGAGTTTTGAATATCGTACCAACATTCGTTAATAGTTCTGTTTTCGTTTGTTATATTTGATATTCTGTGCATTTTACTATTTATCTGCTGTGCTATGCGTTCGCGCGTTTGGGTGTTTTTAAGGGGGTCGAGATATATCTTACTAGGCTTAGTTGGCTTGGTTAGTTTCTGTAATTTAATTTGTATTTTGGAGCAGAGTAAATTATAATTTGAGTTTATGTCGGCGCCGGGGTAAGTTCTTACATCTTTAATATTGTTCCGAAATCGATGGTTTATTAGGATGTAGTCTATTTGATTCCGTACTATTTTACCTTGATGTCCATCTTGAGGGGATTTCCACGTGTAGAGACGCCTTTCTGGAAGTTGAAACCAGGTATTTGTAATGACGAAGTCATTTTCTTGGCAGAATTCTCTTAGACGCTCACCTCTTTGATTTCTCTCTCCCAAGCCGAACTTTCCGGTGATGTTTTGTGTCATCTTTTGTCCAACTTTAGCGTTAAAGTCTCCCATAATTATTGTTGTTTCGTGTTTCTTTGTTGTTTTTAGCACTTCTTCTATTTGATGGTAGAATTCTTCCATTTTCTGTTCATCTGCATCTGTAGTGGGAGCATAAACTTGGATGATATTTATATTTACAGGTTTAGCATTCAGCTGTATTAAAATTACTCTGTCTGACATTGGGATGAAGTTAGTCACATATTTACTAATATGCTGTTTCGATGCATATGGTCTTGATTTCCAGAAAAATAAACGGCGTATCCGTGTGCTATGAAATTCCCTGTATTTGGCCATCTTGTTTCACATACCCCCATGATAGTAATGTTTAGTCTGTCCATTTCAGAGAGTAGATTTCTCAGCTTACCGGCTTCATATAAAGTTGTTACATTCCATGTAGCTATTTTATACGGATTCTTCATTTTCATCTTATATCTGGTAATGTTTTGCTCACAGGGATTTCGCTGGCTAGCGACCTGGGAAGCCCTGTGGTTTAATTTTGTATTCCTTCCCCTGCCGGATCTTGAGTTCCGCAGCCCATGATCAGTAATGTTATTCGTTTCACTAATTGATTTCATGATAACTTTACTAGGGATTATAATGGGGTGGTTTCCCGTTGCCTTCCCCATCGCAGTGTTTTAGCCGTATCAATCTAATATAGCAATTGTCGCCTAAAAGTGTCCATATTAAACTGTTCCGAAACTTTTTCTCCACCTTAACACAGTAATGAAAATGCTGCTTCCCATTTCCATGTGATAGATTTTATACTAACCCTAAAATCCGGGGTCGCCACTTCCGCCATCCTCGCCGTACCGAAGGCTTCCCTCTCCGCCGTGGCTGCCGTTGTGGTCTTCATCCGTAACCCTGGACAAGGGACCCTAAACAGGTACTAGTTTCCCGGGCCAAGAAACACCTGGAATCTGTGGGGGGCAGGGATTGATTCAGTTTCCCTGATAGGACTATCCAAGGAGTTCCAAGGAGTTCCTACCCACTACCCCCTATATTATACTACTATATCCTATACTACTATTTACACTATTATACTATAATATACAATATTACATTTATTTATGTACAGTCGGAAAAATGAAAGAATTCCCATGAACGAACAAATAAAACACGCTGTATTTTCCTGTCACCGTGTCACAAAGAAAATTGCCCAGGGCAAGTACATGTAATAATAATTATTACATGTACTTGCGCTGGCCAATTTTTTGTATGACAGTGTGACAGGAAAATACAGCGTGTTTTATATGTTCGTTCATGGGTATTCTTTCATTTTTCCTACTGTAAAACAATACTACACTTAATATTCCTTATAGTTTTTCCATACATTTCTTGACCACCTCCTTCCATTGTTTTCTGTCCACAGCTTTTTCTTTCCAGTTCATAATCTTACTTTTTTGTAAGTCTTCATATACGCTGTGCGTCTATTTCCTTCTTGGTCTACCTATATTTCTTTTTTGTATTGGTTAAGTGATAGTATCGTTTTTGGTATTCTTTATTTTTCCAATCTTTCAATGTGTCCTAAATAATATCGAATTCTCTGTGCTTTAATAATTAAAATAATAATTTCTTCTTCTACATTGACCATCTATTTTTAAGCCTCCATATATTGCTCTTTGTGTTTTCCTCTTCCATTTTTCTAAAAGGTCTGTTTCTGATGTTTTAAGCACTAATGTTTTACATGCATATTGGTATGCATTGTAGGTCTGGTATCTGTTTTGTATATTCTTATTTTTGTTTTTCTTGAGACATATTTGGATTTCATTAATGATCGCACTTTTTGTTGATCGATACTTTTTGTTTTCTTTTGCTATTCATGCTTTTAGACCACCCGTTTTTACATTTAGAAAAATGTATATCACTTCATATTTAAACGATAACTTTATTGTTACCAATAATTATCAAAAGTTTTCGATACATCACATTTTATAAATACATACAAATAGTCAATTTGGAATACACATAGCTAACATGTCAAAGGAAAAATGTGATACTGTGAAGATATATGCTTTTGCCATGGAGGCGAGTTTCATTCCTTCTCGGGGGTGAAAAAACATACCTTAAAAATAAGTCTGGAATCGGATAAATTCGCTAATTTTAAGCAACTTTTTATCTATAGAGTTTTCTATCAAATCAATATTATTCAAGTTATTTGTGAGTGAATACGTTCATTTTTCAATAAAAGAAAAACATGTTTTTAGACGGTTTTTCGCAAATCTCTCAAGAATTGAGTATTAATTTAAAAAATTATTCTTAGCAAAAAAGTAAAAAAAGTGTATGATATGAACTCTGCACACCCAGCAAAAGTAGAGTTGCAGCTAATGAAAAGTAGGTTCTTATTCGTCAAATTTCAAATCGAATATTTATACGTCTTATAACCTAAAAATTAACCAATTTTCGGGGCAAAACTCATCACAATTTTTTAAAGTGTTAAGAGAGCTTTTTTTAAGTCTCTAGCATCAAAAGTACAAGTTACACTGAATATAATGTTTCTTTTCTTTTTGGCAAAAATCGTGAAATTCACCCCCGCTTCATAAGTTACTTTAATTATTAACATTTTAAAAAAAGTAAGCTTTTTTATAAACAAAATGATTTGCGTTAAAAGTAAATTGAATTGTTTTTTAAACACTTCAAAAAAGTTTTAAAGATTTTTCCCCGAAGGTACTTGATTTTTTCGTTATTACACGTTGAACTGTTCGATTTGAAATTTGATGAATAAGAACCTACAAGACCTACATTTCATTAGCTACAACTCTGCTTTTACTGGGTCTAGAGAATTCATATTTACACGTTTTTTTTGCTTTTTTTTAAGCTATGTTTTTGTTAAACGTATGTGTTTCCCTGAAATACTTATTTTTTGAATTATTTACGAAAAACCGTATAAAAACGTGTTTTTTTTTGTTGAAAAATGAACGCATTCGCTCGAAAAGAACTCGAAAAATATTGACTTAGTGGAAAAACTCTCTGGATCAAAAGTTGTTTAGAATGAGTCAGGTTATTCAATTCCGGATTTATTTTAATCGTGTTTTTTCACTCACGAGAAGGAATGAAACTCACCTCCAGTGCAAAAGCATACATCGGCACAATATCACTTTTTTCTTTGACATGCTAGCTGTGTGTTTGCCAAATTTCACGTTAATCCAAGGGGTTTTTCCGTAACTAAATAGACTAAAAATCATACGTTGTTTTTAAGAAATACCTACACTACACCCGATTTCGGAAGTCGCCATATTGCACCCTGCAAAAGGCAACACAAAAATTTGATCATAATAATCATTGTGAATAATAATTGTAAAAAGGTTGTATTTACAATGTTTCCAAACAATCATCCGTTACAATAATTTCGTAATTAGAGTAAAATTACTTCCTTTTGCTTTGTAGTAAAACTTCGCATCGTAAAACTTCAGGCAAATAAAATTTACAACTGATAATGTGGGCATGTGTAAACAAGCGTAAGTACCTCATTAGAAACAGACACGAGACCGGAAATTAATCCGTGTACATCTGCAATCAAGCAAGAGTTGTGGGTTCCACTCCAAAATATATAAAAATGTAGTCTCTATGTATATTGTCTTTAAATTATGTAAAATGTAAAATACCGTGTTTAAATAATACCTATACTCTGGGCTAATTAGCAAAATTCATGGAAAAGTTATTTACCAGCAATTTTATTGCTGGAATCGAATTATAAGATCCTATATATTAATAATATAGGTATGCAAAGTCCGCAGATAGTGTGCTACTTTTTTTATAAACAAAATGGCGCCGACAAATCGTATTTATTTTAATTACTGGTCTATAACTCCGAAGATTTTAACTTTACAACAAAAACACAAATAAAAATTCACCGCAATTAAATTCTGCATAGAGATATGTTTTTCCCGATTTGCTTCGACGAAAATTTTCCTCGGAAAATGCGGGTTTTCCCAACAAAAACTCTAATTTTCAAATACAGTTTTAGGTAAGTAATTATTAATCAATAAATAAGTAACTTAGTGACATCAATGCTTTCTTGGTATAGATTGTAATTCCAGAAGGCGGTGAAAATTAAACGAATATTTTAGCAACAATTCAATTGTTAATTAACAATTTACGATCGCAATAATAACCAAAATAATTATGATACATTGATCAAGCTTATAAAGATTATAAAGATGAGATGCTTATTTAATAGTTTATCGACAAAATATAAATTTTTCGTTTTTTTGCATAATCTTTAAATTTTGAAAAAAAAATAGTTATAATACGCTGGTCTAATTAGTAAAGTACAAAGAAGGGTTTTTTACGAATATTATGATCCTATTTATTAATAATATAGGTATGCAAAGTCCGCAGATAGTGTGCTACTTTTTATATTAACAAAATGGCACCCCCAAATCGTGTTTTTTTCATTTATTGGTCTATAACTCCGAAGATTTTAACTTTACACTCAAATAAAAATTCACCCCAATTTAATTCTACATAGAGGCATGTTTTGCCGATTTGCTCCGACGAATATTTTCCTCAGAAAATGTGGGTTTTCCCAACAAAATCTCGAATTTTCAAATAAATTTTTTGGGCAAGTAATTATTTCTCAATAATTAAATAACTTGGTGAAATAAAAGCTTCCTTGGTATAGATTATAACTGCAGAAGCTGGTAAAAATTAAACGAATATTTTAGCAACAATTCCATTCTTAATTAACAATTTACAGTCGCAATAACAACCAATATAATTAATTATTTATATGGAAAAAAATAATTTTATTAACGTTTCGACGCCCAAATCGGGTGCCGTTGTCAAAATACAAAATATTACTAAATAAACAAAAATGTTGTTGCTAAGCAAAAAAATTCTTCTAATAATTTATTTAATCTGACTCATTTATATTGGCAATTTAGACATATATTATACATTTTAAAGTAGAAGACTTTAAAATGATATTGCCAATATTTATGAGTTGCGTTCCTGGGACGACTTACTGAAAGATAGTTCATTCGATTACATGAAATCAACCCCAACTCAAGAATATCCGTCACAAAAAAATTATAGCATGTGATCTGTCTTTAAAAAGACAACCAAAAGAATGAACTATCTTTCAGTAAGTCGTCCCAGGAACGCAACTCATAAATATTGGCAATATAATTTTAAAGTCTTCTAGTTTAAAATGTATAATATATGTCTAAATTGCCAATATAAATGAGTCAGATTAAATAAATTATTAGAAGAATTTTTTTGCTTAGCAACAACATTTTTGTTTATTTAGTAATATTTTGTATTTTGACAACGGCACCCGATTTGGGCGTCGAAACGTTAATAAAATTATTTTTTTCATTTTAATTGTGGCTTATTTCCCATATAAATAATTAATCATAAAAATGCCACAAGGAAATAGCTTCAGAAAAACCAATATAATCATCAGACATTGATCAAACTTAGAAAGATTATAAAGATGTGATGCCTATTTAATATTTTGTCGACACAATATAAATTTTACCTTTTTTGCATAATCTTTATAAACAAATAAACAAATTAATATTTCTCAGAAATTGTTTATTATATACTAATTTTAAAAAATACTTAAAATGCGTATTTCAAACGTCTTGAAAATGAATGCTTTAAAAAAAATTTCCAACCATTTGCAAGAAAGTTATGAAACAGCAAAGTAAATCTACGATTGCTCCGTTGTTTATAATTTGTTTTAATTGTTTCAAAGCTTAAAAGTGAGTCTTTGGTACAATCTAATTACTCACAAAGAATATCAAATAGTAGCTCAATGGTTATATTTTAATCAAAGATAAAAAATACTTTTATTGTAATTTTTAGCGCGAAAGTAGGCTTGATACAGAGCCGGAGCTAAAATGTTCACTCGAAGCGACTGACACGCAGCATACAATAATACTATGATTTTATTTATTAAGGGTCAATTTCTCATACCTGTGGTAATCTATGGTTCAGTTGAACCAGGTTCACCGGTGATCTTCGGTTTTATTTGGAATGCATTTCTCATTGCACGTTCATGTCAGTGCTCGTTCTACAGCTTTCGAGAAATGCCAATAGATCGCAAAAGGTAAAAAACTGTTTTTGAAAAAATTTAAATTTAAGTGTTTATAGTCAAATAGTCATTTTAATAATTATAAATTAATATTATAAAAACAAAAATAATGTTATCGTTTATCGTTAGGCTTAATATAATAAAACAGTATATATTTATATTATGACAGCGTTTCGTGTTAATACAACGCATGCGTAGTCCATAAAATCATCTGAACTGAGTTCTGAAATCTTTGAACGGTCGAATCCCACCGTTCAAGCATCGTTCAAGTTTAAACTGCCATCAGTTGAACGTGAATTGAGAAAGACGATTTTGACTTTAAACTGACGTTTACTAGAAGTTCAGGTTAAACTGGAGTTGAACTCGATATGGGAAAATGGATCTAAGTGTACGTCGCGCAGCGGTCGTCGAGTCGAATTAAAATTTTAGCTACAGTACTGTATTAGTCTACTTTTGCGCGTGTAAATTACAAAAAAATATATTTATATTCTTTAATTAAAATATAACCATTAAACTATGTAATAATAGATATTTTTTGTGAATAATTAGCTTGTACTTTAAACTCACTTTTACGGTTTGAAAGAATTAAAAAAAATATAAACAACGTAGATCTCGTATGTTTATTTTGCTGTTTCATAACTTTTTTGCAAATGTTTGCAAAAAAGTTTTGAAGCATTCTTTTTCAAGATATTTGAAAGACGCATTTTAACTATTTTTTAAAATTAGAATATAATAAAAACTTTCTGAGAAACGTTAATGTGTTTATAACTATTTTTTTTAACATTTAAAGATTATGCAAAAAAATAAAAAATTTATATTTTGTCAACAAAATATTAAATAGGCATCTCATCTTTATAAGATTTCAAAGTCTGATCAGTGTATCGTAATTATTTTGGTTATTATTGCGACCGTAACTTATTAATTAACAATTGAATTGTTGCTAAAATCTTCGTCCAATTTTCACCAGTTTCTGGAACTATAATCTAAACCACGAAGGCTTTTAAGTCACCAAATTATTTAATTAGTGAGAGATAATTACTTATCTAAAACTTTATTTGAAAATTAAAAATTTTTGTCGGAGCAGATCAGGAAAACTTATCTTAACTCAGAATTTAATTGCGGTGAATTTTTATTTGAGTGTTTTTGTTTTAAATTTCAAATCTTCGGAGTTATAGAGCAATAATTGAAAAAAACACGATTTTGGGGCGCCATTTTGTTTATAAAAAAGTAGCACAATATCTGCGGACTTTGCATACCTATATTATTAATATATATAATCATAAGCTTCGATTCCAGCAATAAAATTGCTGGTAAATAACGTTTCCCAAAAATGGGCTATTCTCCGATAATCAGCCCAGACTACTAGTATATTATTATGCAACGAGCATTTAATGATGGTCATTATGAAGCAAGTATGAGGCATACGAAACGAGCCGCCTAACGGCGAGTATAGAGTACGAGCTTCATAATGATAATTAAATTAAATTTATATACACGAATTTTTCTGTAATCATTCACAACAAAAAATATATTCAAGTTTAATGATTTTGTAACGCAAATAAATTAAGTAGTTTGTCAGTTTAACAATTTGTTTATATATTGAAAATTGTCAAAGCGTATGTATTTGACTCGCCATTGGCCACTGCACGTATGCCACCTTTATCGCGAATGCCATATCGCGATTCTATTGGTTAAAAATCTGTATCGTATAATGAAAATCTGTATCATAATGAAGTTCATTATCATGCAGGTAATAATTGATATAATATTATACATAGTATAGTACATTCTTTTACGGTTTTTGCTGTAAATTTTTTCTATTCTCGTAGTATAATATATCAATTATGATGTCACTACCTGTATCATAATGAACTTCATTATGATACAGATTTTCATTAAGATACAGATTTTTAACCAATAGAATCACGATACGGCATTCGCGATAAAGGTGGTACACGCGCAGTGACCAATGGCGAGTCAAATACATGCGCTCTGACAGTTCTCAATATGTAAACAAACTGTCAAAGTGACAAACTACTTAATTTGTTTGCGTTACAAAATTAATAAATTTGAATATATTTTTTGTTGTGAATGATCCTAGAAAAAATAGTGTATGTAACTTGCATTTAATTATCATTATGAAGCTCGTACTCTATAAGAAACTCGCCGCATACGACTCGTTTCTTATCCCTCATACTCGCTTCATAATAACCATCATTAAATGCTCGTTGCATAATATACTATTAAGAACCACTTGGATATAAGAACCGCTTGGATTGACATGAAATTTGGAATACGGATAGCTAACACGTCAAAGAAAAAAAGTGATATGGTTCCGATGTGTGCTTTTGCCCTAAGGGTGACTTTCACCCCATCTCGGGGGTGAAAAAATATATGTCCAAGATAAGTCCCGAAATGGATAAACTGACTAATTTTAAGTAACTTTTGTTCTATAGAGTTTTTTCGCCAAATCAATACTTTTCGAGTTATTTGCGAATATGTTCATTTTTCAACAAAATAACCACGTTTTTAGACGGTTTTTTCGCAAATCACTTAAAACGTCAGCATTTTGTCGAAAAAAATATTCTTAACAAAACTATAGCCTATAAAAAAAGTGAAAAACGGTGTATATATTAGGACTTTATACCTATCAAAGCGGAGTTATAGCTAATGAAAAATAGGTTCATATTCGAAAAATTGCAAATAGAATAATTCAATGTGAAATATCCAAATTATGAAGCATTCTTGGGGAAAAAAACATTGCAACTTTTTTAAAGTGTTTAAAAAAAGCTTTATTTCTGTTTCTATGAAAAAATTTTCTAGCACCAAATGTAGGTAAGCAAGTTGGTCCCTTTTGTTTTGGCAAAAAAAACAAATCAGTATGATCACCCCCCAATTAGCAACTTATTTGAAATTACCGAAATTGAAATCGTTACCGCTGCACAAGTTACTTCACTTATGTTGTGTTTATATGATCTGTAAGTTTCATCGATTCAAAGTGTTTATTTTTGAAAAAATTTGGTTTTAAAGTAAAATTTTTAAAAATTTTATTTTGAAAAAAATGCTTTTTTTTAAATAACTTAAAAATTGTTAGAGCTACCAAAAATCTTAAACAATAAAAAAAGTCGGCTTTACTTTTCTGAATATTTTGTATTTTTTTGTTTTTCTGTAAGACAAAAATTGGTTAAAATTCGGTGTTTCTAAATTTGCATACACTGGTGATAAGTGACTCGTTCAAGCCCTATTAACTACAGCTCTTTCAAAAATAAGGACTTTGAACCAATGAAACTTACAGATCATATATGATCAATACATACACGAGTAAAAAACTTGTGAAGTGGTAACAATTAAGTTCATTGAAATGCTAATTAGGGGGTGATTTTCCCGATTTCTTACCAAAAAAAGGGACCATTTTTATTTTGGGCGTAACTTGTTTACTTTTGATGCTAAAAATTTAAACAAAAAACAAAAATAAGCATTTTTTAAAAACTTTAAAAAAGTTAAAATTAGTTTTCGCCAAAACAGTGCTTCGTTTTTTGGTTATGGCCCGTTAAAATATTCGATTTGGAATTTGACGAATATGAACCTATTTTTTATTAGCTATAGCTCTGCATCCACTAGGTATAGTGACCTAATATATACACCATGTTTTTCACTTTTTTACGTGCTATAAATTTCATAAGAATTTTTTTTTTTCGACCAAATACTTACTTTTTGAGTATATTTGCGAAAAACCGTCTGAAAACGTGTTTTTTTTGTAGAAAAATTAACATATTCACTAGCAAATAACTCAAAAAGTATTACTTAGTGAAAAAACTTTATAGAACAAAAGTTGCTTAGAATTAGTCATTTTATCCATTTCCGGACTTATTTCGAACATATATTTTTCACCCCCAAAAGGGGGTGAAACTCACCCCTAGGGCAAAAGCACACATCGGCGCAATATCACTTTTTTTCTTTGACTTGTTAGCTATGTCTGTGTCAAATGTCATGTCAATTCAAGCGGCTCTTTAAAATTTAAAGGTTTTGCAATATTTTACCTTTAACGAACGTACTAGTATGAGAATAGAAAAATACAATTAAATTTTTACCAGAAATAAAATTTGGAATTTTATTTGATAAGGTATTATATTATTTGGAATTATATTTATATAAGGTATTATAATAAAATTTGGAATTTTATTTGATAAGGTATTATATTATATTAACAAGACTCATTTATAATGAAGTTAGAGACTTCAATTTGGTAAGGTTTAACACGTTGACCGACAGTGCGTCAAATGTATAAGCCAGTGTTGTGACACTACACGTATTTTCAAAAGTAGAATAGGAAAATTGCTGAATTTCTTTTAGCGTTTATAGTTTATGGAACAATGAGTCTTTAAACATTTTTTGTAAACATGTTAATTACGACCATGGAGATCTTATCACATTTAAGGAGATCGGTACAAAGTTTCGGCTCCAATGCTATTTAAATCGGATTACGTTATTACCGAGGGCCAAAAGTCCCTAAAACTTATATATTATAATGTTTATTTTAATAAGTTACAGGGGTGAAGAACTAAGAGAAAATTAATATAGTGTGATTTTTAATTTCAAATATCTCATTCAAAAGTAGCTTTTTATTTATTCCAAGGGACTTTCGGCCCTCGATAATAATTAGTCGTTCATTATGTGTTTAAATTTTTTTAGAAATATTTAGTAGTTTCTTTAGGATTCGAAAAAAATGGTTACCATTTCCGTGGTGATATTTTCCAAATCTAACCTTCGCTATCTTTGTCATACAATGCACTGAGTCGAATATAATATGGTTGAACTATAGTCAAAAAATTCAAATTGAACTGCCAAGTTTTCGGTAACGGAAGAAAGTTATTATACTTTTTCAGTAATATTAACACTTCTGAAGTTATTTGGAGCTCAGTTTTAGAGTTGTTTAACATCCATCTACCAGAGAAAAGAAAAAAAGGTTGGTGGAAGGTTAAGCGATTACAGAGTGTGTAAACGGTAAATATTAAAATACGCAATATTTTTAAAAATTGCTAAAAATTCTCTAAAAGGACTCTAGTGGTGCCCCTTAATTGCTGACGCCTGTGTGCGCCGCACATATATTGCACACATGGACGGCGCGGCTCTGTCTGGGTGCTGCTCTTCGCTCTATATGTAAAAAGTTTTAAAGATGTGAATGAGGTCAAATATCTAGGAGTAATACTAGATAAGCTGCTTACATGGAACGCCCATCTGGAAAGAATATTCAACAAAGTGAAGCATTCCTCTTCACACGTCGAAGATTATGTAGGAAATCATGGATCAAATCTGGAGAAATAATAAAAAACGATTACGAGCTGGAAATGATACCAGATGCAATGCAACCTAAATATGATCATTTTGAAAAGCCGTTTATCGCCGTCTTTGTGACTTAAGGCGTATGATTTGAGTATGCGAACCCTGCGAATTCATAGAAGTGTTACCAAAAGCTGTAATATACTTTGTTCAAAAGTCTGGGCTGAGAGGGCCAACTTTATCCTAGGGATGAGCCACATTCCCAGATAGCACAATTACGTTTTATGGACATCCAATGGACGTACATCTGTGTACATTGAAACGTCCAATGGACGTCCCGCTAAGGTACAATGGACATCCGATGGACGTCCAACGAATTTCCAGAGTTCACAAAATTGGACGTCCATAGAACGTCCGCTACAAACGTACATTGTACGTTGTATTGGAGCTTTCAGTGTACACCTTATGTACATTCAATGTACGTCTTATGGACATTTGTAGGGCACTTTTCAGAAAGCAATCTAGTATCCATAATTTTGTGAATACATAGCAAAAAGCCTTTATAGGAAATAGTTCCTTATAATACTAAACTTATACTTAAAAATATTACACAAAAAACCTTTTTTATTTCTCTTTCCTATAACTTCATTATAATATATACTTTATTATAGGAACTAGGAACTTCATTAATGCACGACTGCACTTGCACGATAAACAGAAAACACAAATATATCACAGGATGTATTTTCATAAAGACGAGATTCAGATAATGACGCCCTAGGAAGCATGCACATTAAAAGAGGTTTAATCTCTGTTCTGTTTCTGTTCCAAACTATTTTTAGAGTCAGTACCGTTGTTGTATATTACAAGCGCGTTTGCCATTCTGTGACTTATCATAAATAAATCATCCTTCAGTATTCCACAACAATTAACAGCGATAATCCCCTAAAAGTACCTGATATACTACCTTTCACGACCGATAGTGCGAAGGGCGACAACGTTGTCAAGAAGATTCTCATTTAGTTTGTATTGGGACTTAATATAATAGTCGCGTTTTGTGTAAAATATCCATGGACCACAAATGGATGTCCAATGTACGTTGAAATCAAACGTCCAATGGACGTCCCGTAATGTACGTACATAGTACGTCCAGTTTTGGTCCATGGACGTTTGGACTTTAAATGTACGTTATATGGACGTACATCGGACGTTGTGTGCTATATGGGTTAGAAGGTCAAATGGAAGGGTAGTTAAGTGGTTAAGATGACATAAGGATAATCATTGAAGGTTTGAACACAACAGTAGGAAGAGCAGAAGTATACTGAAATAATATATAGTATAGCAAGTTATTGAACAAATGAAATAAATCATAATAGGAAAAAGTACGTAAATTTCCCACAGCAAATAAAATAAAAATAGATGTACATTTAAATAAACGTTCGTTTATGAAACTTTTTGAACTTATTAATAAATAAAGACATAATTTTGAAGAAAAACAATTTGTAATTTTTTTTATTTCACTGTGTACAAAAGGTTAGATTCCACTGTGCTCTATATATCCTGTAGTCTTCGATTCGAAGGAATGTTCATTATTACTGCTGAAGTCCTCGCGGTCAAACTCTCGGTGTGATGCCTTCGAAAGAATCCGCAGGGGGTACCATTCCACCGATCGGCCCCTTCTAGGTATGCAAATTCCCTCTAATGGTGCTCATCAGTTTAGTTTTGACCCGCATACAATTAGTATGCATGTTCATCCCCCACATTGTTTGTTATTACTAAAACTAATGGGCAGCATAAATTAGCCATATTCTTTGACAGGTAGATCACTTCCATTTTGTACCTTTCAATTCGACTATGTGAACTCATTATTTCGACTGAAGAATGGAAAGAGTATTAATGATTTGAAATAATTTCTTATTAAACACATACAATCGCACATACTCTGTATTATAATTATTAATACAGATTAATTATTAAAATTAATAAGTAAAATGTTTCTTATTAGTAGCAGAAAATAGTAATCATTTACCACAAAATTTAGAGTAAAATATCGTTTTACATTTTACTCTTAAATCATACCCTAAAAACACGGCCGCACGGCCTTTTGGCACGGCCGCACATATTACCTTCTTTGATAACAAAAAATGAAATCCACCAACTGAAATTGGCTAGAGATTAAGGCTACCTAAGGGTTCCTAAACTATAACGGGCTCAAAATACATGGAGAAATATATACCCCGGAGCAGTTGGGCTATAAAAATAACAATGGAGATATTCAACTTGAAAATGAAGCAGAGGAACAAAAAATAAAAGTTAGAAAAGCGAGTGAAAGATCCCCAGGAAACAAAATACAGCATATACGAAAAGCAATAAGAAAAGCAGAAGGAGGAGCATATAACTCAAAAAACTGATAACACAGGCACCAAAAACTACAAAGATACTTGTAAAAATGACAACGAAAATTGAAAAGGACAACGAAAATAATGGAAAGGAAACAATAATAATAGGTACTTGGAATATCACAAGTGTTTATGGTAAATAATTCGAATTGCCAGAGGAAATGAAAACATACGACATTGACATCCTAGGCCTGATCGAAACGAAGAAAAAGGGAAGAGGAAATAGGAGATGTGGCGATGGTTTCAAGCTCTTCTACCCAGGTGTACAAGAAATGGAAAGAGCAAAAGAGGGAGTCGGTTTTATAATCAAGGATGATTTGAATAAGAGAGTTATAAAATACCAAGCAAACTCTAGAATAACTACTGTAAGTATAAAACTAGACGAGATATTTAGCATAATACAAATATATGCACCAGTCGACGGCATAGAAGAACAGAAAACGTATCAATTCTATAGCGAACTCCAAACAGTTTTAGACGAAATGAGAGAAGAGAGTGAGAACATAATTATTATGGGGGACTGGAATGCAAGAGTTGGAAATGACATCAACAAGGGACTTGGAAGCCTTGGGCGGTATGGAGAAAAAGCTGAGAACAGAAATTGTAAGAAGATGATAGAATTTTGTGTAAATAACGACTTAAAAATCGGAAATACATTCTGGTATCAAAATATGGAGGACAGATACACTTTTGAAGCACAGGAAAGAAATGCTAAAAGTCTAATATACTACATCATGATTCCTGCAGAAATGGATATTATCAAAAATATAAAAACAGAAAAATCTGCAGAACTAAACACTCAACACAAGCTACTCGTAGCCGAAATGACTACAAAGAAAAACCAATATATAGTCGATAAGTCATACACTAAGATAAATATTAACAAGCTGAAAAAAGAGAAAGAGAAAAATTACTATAATCTGACCAATTGGATATGGAAGAAAGATGGAAAGTACTAAAAGACACACAATATAAAACAGCAGAGAAAATTTGTGGAAAAAAATCAATAAATAAATATCATAAGAGAACAGAATGGTGGAGTCAAGAAATAAAGAAAATAATAAAGGAAAAAAGCAAGCCTGGAAAAAATATCAACAACGTAGAGATGAAAATAACAAAGCAGAATACATAGAGAAATGTAATAGAGCAAAGATAGCAGTAAGGGAAGCAAAAAAGATGAGCTGGGAAGAATTTGGAAAACAATTGGAAGCAAATTACAAAACAGATAACAGAAAATTCTGGAATCGTATAAAGGGTTTAAGAGGGAAAAAAGGTAGGGAACAGTATGGAATAAAAATAACCAATTGAAAATAAAGACTACAGAGATAGTAGAAGTATGGAAACAATACTACGAAGATAAGTTCAAACACGAAGAAGTGGAAAGAAATGAAGCAGGAAGAAATAGACCAGAACTGGAAGAGGAAGAGGAACCAGAGAGTATAAGAAAGGAAGAACTGAAAGAAGCTATAAACAATACTAAACTTGGAAAAACGGCAGGAGAGGACCAAATAGACCCAGAAATGATAAAATGGAAGGTTGAAAAAGGAGAGGACTGGCTAGTGGCTATTACAGATATGCAAGGGAGTATGGGTTACAGAGAAAATCCCAGATGACTGGAAGAAAAACATAGTTCTACCAATATACAAAAAAGGACAACATAATGAATGCGAGAATTATAGAGCAATGTGCTTTTCATCGGTCGCCTTTAAGGTATACACGAGAATTATAGAAAAGCGTCTAAGATCAGTGATAGAGAAAGATTTGGAAGACGAACAGGCTGAATTCAGATCAAACCGTCAAACAAACGATAACGTCTGCATTATAGGGAATATAATAGAGAGACAATGCCGTAAAGGGGATGAACTACACACACCGGCAAAATTAGCCGAACACCTTAAAAATGGGACATGTTTGATGTCTCGAATTTCCTAAACCTGTTATCCGATTTAAGTAATTATTTTAGTATGTAAGCGTTATTCTTTCACAATATCGCTGTAATAATATTGTTGCTAGACAGGTAAATGTCATTTTATACCGGGTGTAACAATCATACTGTGTTTTTTTCTTAAAGGTCGGAACACCCTGTGGAATATTCTAGCCTACATAAAATATTGAAATTAAAACTCAATTATAGTCTCAGGCTTTCTTAACATTTCTTTTTTGATTCATTTGCTTATGTTGGAAAATAAAAAAGTTATGGGCTTTGACAACTAGCCATGTTTTTCATCAATAAATCCTCATAGTAGGGGAGGAAAGTATGCTAAATTTGCAGTTCCTCGAGCGTTATGGAGACCTATTGAATTGTGAAGAGTGGGTGCTAAAACCAAAAAAGTTAAGTCAAGTTTTCCATAAAGTGTGGGACTCTCCATTTTTTAATTTAATTTTCCATTTTCACTGTTATAGCTTCATCTGTCCATAATTGAAAAAAATATTGCAAATAAAAGTCGCTTATTTTTACGTCAATAATCCAGATCTGCAATAAAAATTGGGGGCTCCTATTTAAGAGTTTAAAGTAACCCCCCATCTCATCTCCATGGGGGTCGTGTTTGGTTCCATTCGATAGATTTTTGAAAAATATTAAATACGTGTATTTTGCAGTTTTACGATCTGATGTTCCTTTCGCGAAATATCTCGTATTTAAAATTTTTAATTTACTCTCCGTGGGGTGACGTGTTTAGTATTATTCGATAGATTTTTGAAAAATATTGAACACGTATTTTTTAGTTTTTCGATCTGACGTTTATTTCGCGAAATATTCGCTTTTTTTGTGAAACTTTGTGACTACCTATTTTCTTACGCCCCGCTCAAATCGTCAGATTTTTGAAATATTATACACTATTTTACATGTACTTAACTTCTTATCTTAATCTGACGATTTCGAGCTATTCTAATAGATTTTTTTTTGGTCCCCCTTAATGAATACCCCGGTGTTAAGAACCAATATATGGTATAGGTACATTTACAAGGTACAAGGTTTCTCCCCATGTGATAATCTGACGCGCTCGAGTAACTGCAAAAATCCCCGCTTGGGCTCCCCTACCATCATTATCTCCTTAGTTTAATAAACAAGCCTAAAGTAATTCAACATAATATGTATTAAATAATCATCGCTATTTTAATATTAAAATTAAAATAGCGATGATGATTATTTCCAACCTCCGATAGGGGAAGGAACCTGAAGAAGAAGAAAAATTAAATAAATAAATTACTAAGAGATGTAAGCTATGTCACAATGACGACCTCTTGTGGATTTCAGCTGAACTAGCTTCGAGGGGGGTTTTAATGTCAAACGCTGAGCGCACATGCATTTGAATCAAGTATGTAATATTCAGTATTTATTTCTACATGTTTTTTTTACAAATTTTATATACAACATCGACGAAAAATGAATATCAGATCGAAAAACTGCAAAATACACGTATTCAATATTTTTGAAAAATCTATCAAATGGCATCAAACACGAGCCCCCACGGAGGTGGTGGTGGGGGATTTAATTTAAAATCTTAAATAGGAGCCCCCAATCTTTATTGTAGATTTGGATTCTTTACGTAAAAATAAGCAACTTTTATTCGACACATTTTTTCGAATTATGGATAGATCGCGCTATAATCGAAAAAAAAACAATTGCTTCAAATGGAAAATTAAGTTAAAAAATGAAGAAAAGTTCCCCACTATATGGAACTTTTAACTATTAACTTAACCTTTTTCTGGTTTTAGCACATACTCTTCACAATCCAGTAGGTCCCCATAACTCTCGAGTAACTGCAAATTTAGCATACTTTCCTCCCCTGCTATGAGGGTTTATTGATGAAAAACAGGGATAGTTGTTAACGCATATAACTTTTTTATTATCCCACATAATTACATGAATCGAAAAAGAAAATGTTAAAAAAGCGCCTAACTCTACAAGAGAGTTTTAATTTTAATATTTTACATATGCTAGAATATTCCACAGGTTGTTCCAAACTTTAAGAAAAAAGCACAATATGATTGGTACACCCGGTATAAAATGATATTTACTTGTTTAGCAACAATATTATCACGACGATATTCCTAGGTAATAAGGCTATAACATACTAAAATAATCACTCAAATCGGACCACTGGTTTAGGAAATTCGAGACATCAAACTTGTCCCATTTTTAAGGTGTTAGGCTAATTTTGCCGGTGTGTGTATTTCTCATGTTCGTTGATCTGAAAGCGGCATTTGAAACGATAAACAGAAAAAATAATGTGGAAAATATTGGAAAGCTATAATACACAAAAAAAAATGATAAAATCGTAAAATCTATATATATATATATATATATATATATATATATATATATATATATATATATATATATATATATATATATATATATATATATATATATATATATAGAAGTAGAAGGCCAAGTACAAATAAATGGAGAAAGATCAGGCAATTTTAAATGGGATAAGGGAATTAAACAAGGAGATGGACTAAGCCCCCTCTTGTTTATAATAGTCATGGATACTTTAATTAAAAATACCAAAGATCAAACAAGAAACATTTAATACATAGTAGGATATAAAAATTTAAATGCAATAAAGGTCAACTCCTATACGCTGATGATATAGTTTTAATCACAGACACAGTAGAGAAAATGCAGAAACTAATAGATTGTTGGCAAAAAGAGATACAGAAATTAAAAATGGAAATTAACAACAAACTCTCAACAAAACAAAACTTATGATAATAAACGAAGATGAGAAAAGATAAAGGAATACTAATATAATAGTAAGGGAACAAGTAATATAACAAGTATCTACTTTTGAATATTTGGGAAATATAATAACAGATGATGGGAAAACGGACTTGGCAATAAGTAATAAACTGAAGAAGGCAACTAACGTGTATTACTCTTTAAATAATAAAATTTTTGGAAAGTCAGAAATAAACAACAAAACTAAACTCAGAGTATATAACAGCATAGTAAATCCGATAATGACATATGGGGCGGAAACATGGATTGTGCAAAAGAAACATGAATGAATGATAACCGCGACCGAGATGAAATACATGAGAAGAATAGCCGGAGTTACGAAGTTTGATAGATTTAGGAATGAAGATATAAGAAGAAAGCTGGACAAAAACCGATAATGGGGAAGATCGAAAACAATCAATTAAGCTGGTTTGGACACATACAACTAATGGAGCAAAAATACTTACAAAGAAGGTACCTGAAGCCAAAATTGGAAACAAAAGAAAAAAGGGAAGGCCGAGGAAGACACGGATGGACCAGATCCAGGATATAGGTGAACGAAGACACATGAGTATGAGGGATATGAAGAACTTGGCCACCAATAGAAGCGTTTGGACAAAATGGATAAAAGGCGGAACCCGACATCCGACGCCCTGAAAGGCACTAATGATTATGAGAAAGAAGATTACAAAAACAAATAAGTAAAATCCTTTATAAAAGGTATATTTATTAAAATACCCTAAAAAAAGGCTACATCACAAAAGCAGAACTAGTTTTCGATCGGATTACAGATCATGAGATCATCATCAGTGCTGACAGGATGATAACATGGTAAGCCACCAAAATTGAAAATATTTGGGTAAAAACCCTTTAAAGTTATACTGTCATGGAAACATTGACTAGAGTTATTATAATATACACGGATGTATTGAATACCACATGATTAAGCCCCGGGTACCATTTAACTATTTAACCCTCACTTGAGTTAAATTCATTCTTCACATTTTGAACAGTTGTTGGCAACTGACCAACTGTACTTGCCAAGGACCGTTTAAAATGTGAATAACGAATTCAACCCAAGTGAGTATGAAGGATCAACGAGTGAGGGTCAAATGGTACCCGGGGCCTAATCATGTGATATTTAATACATCCATGTATATTGTATATTATAATAATTCTAGTCAATGTTTCCATGACAGTATAACTTTAAAGGGTTTTTAACCAAATATTTACAATTTTGGTGGCTTAGCATGTTCTCATCCTGCCAGCACTTATGATGATCTGTAATTCGATCGGAACTAGTTCTGCTTTTGTGATGTAGCACTTTTTAGGGAATTTTAATAAATATCCCTTTTACAAAGGAGTTCCTTAAATTTTTTGTGATATATGGTTTCTAGAGCCAGCTACTTTTTCCTTTAATCTTTGATAAGGTTCTCAATATATTTTCTCCAATTTTATTTATTCACATGACATATGGTTCTTTCCTAATGGTAAGTTCAGGTATATTCATTGGTATATTCAGTGGAGCAGCTGACAGGCCCGCAGGGCCCGCAAGGCGGTGGGGCCCCGACTTTAGGACGGGCCCCTTAAGGGACCGTTCAAGTATTACGTAACGCAGAATTGGGGGGGGGGAGGGGCACAAATCTTCAAAAATTGCGTTACATAATAGTTAAACGCCCATTACAGTGCGTTACGTAGGGGGCAGGGGGTCAAAAATCGCGTTACGTAATACTTTAAGGCTCCCTAAAGCCTTCAAGCTTAATACTTTTACTTTCTTTAAATTGGGGACCAAAACATAGTTTCCTAATAAGCATCGAAATAGGGAATTTGGAAGAAAGTTATGAAGCGGTAATTAATTGACCTAACTCTTACTCTTTCCGGATGCAAGGTGCAATTTAGCGTTTCGTGGGCTTGTTGGTAGTTTAGATGAAAGTGAATCCCAAAAAGGTAATCTTTTGTCGGTGGCTTTTTAGTAGCTAAATATGATCCTGTTTTAGCTAAATTAATCGATAAAAACAATAACTTAAAGAAATTATTTAAGCCACCAAATTAGTTAATTTACTTAAAAAATTTGTTTTTATTCACTAATTCTTGATACCACTCAAGATATTTTAAAACACGATGGGCTTAGTTTTATTTTCCTGTATGTAAAAATAACTTGCGATGAAAATAATTTACCTTCCACAGCAGAAGTTGTTGAAAGTTTTTTGGGATTTATTTGCATATTAGACCAAAATGCAGAAAGTCCTGTAAATGAAATTTTAAAATTTATACAATCAAAGCACCTTTCCGTACACAACTGCAGAGGAAAGTGGTATGATGGGGCAAGCGTTATGAGTGGTGCATATTCAGGCGTACAAAGGCGCATAACTGACATTAAAAAAACAGTTTCCTGTCTTCATGTGCATCCGCATCCCATAATCTGAACCTAGTGTTGAATGATGCCGTTGCTGGTGTGCAGGAGTTGGTTTTTTACGACATGATTAAGACATTATAAGTTTTTTTTAGTGCAATTATTAAAAGATGGAATGTACTACATAATATTTACTATTATCACTTTGGATTCATCGCGTTTGCCAACCTTAAAAATGTTATGTAAAACCCGGTGGTCATCCAGACATGATGCTGTTATGGCTTTGCGTCGAGCTTTCCGACAAGTAATGAAATCTTGAAATATAACTAAATCTTGAAATCTTTTATATAACTAAATGAAAATTTCATTGCTATCAAAAAACTATGAACAATTAGAAGCTAATGCAATATTAGAGCATATGAATAATTTTGAATCTGCCGTTAACATTACTATTCAATCTAAAATACTTAACTTTATTCAACTAACACCAAAACTTCTGCAATCTGAAACGGCAGGGTTTATGGTTTTTCAACTTTTTGAAAAATCTTGTGATAATCTTCGAGAAATGAGAAATTTGTTATCCGAAATTTTAGCAGAAGCAGCAGGAATAGCAGAATAGTGGAGATTAAACGGGAATTTAAAAATAAACGGAAATAACGTAAAAAAAATTACGATGACCTCAGCTGCGACGAAAAAAAACTTGTACCAAAAAAAGTTTTGAAGTTAATGTTTTCAATGTAAATTTAGATATACCTAATATTGCAACAACTTACTAATAGGTTTAGGTTTGTCGGATTAAGAGACATGAAGGTATAATAGGTTTTCATGTCTATTCCCAAAAATTTATTAACACGAACCAATGAAGACTTATTAAAGAAAGGCCAAATATTGTCATTTGCACATATTTTAGCAAATGTGTATAATACGGGGGCCCACAAAAATTGTTGCGGGGGTCTCCCAATCTTCAGCTACGCCACTGAGTATATTTAGTTACCTTCAAAGAGTTAGTTAACATTGTCTATTTTAACAGTAGTTTTGGCAATTAATTCCGTCCTTCTTTATGTACCATGTTCTTTCAGAACGTTGGTTGCCATCATAGTTTCCTTAATTTTGTTCACTTCTATTCACATGCCTGTCATCATTACCATACCATACCAATATTGAGCGTGAAGTCCTTCTTCGTCCAGGACTGCGTTTTCCTGCTATTTTCCCTTGCATAATCTTTTATAAATCTATATTTAGGAACTCTCATTACATATCCGAAATACTCAAACTTTCTCTTCTTTATGACTTTTATAATCTCAAAGGTCTTGTTGACACATTCTAGTATTGTGGAATTTCGAATTTTTTCCATCCAAAAAACTTTTAAAATTCTTCTATAGCACCATATTTAGAAAGCCACAAGGCGATTTTAAGATCAATTTTAATCACACTATAAGACTCGACACCATAAACTAAGTCTGAGAACACTTAGCAGCGAAGTAGGTGGACCTTCAATGTCAATTTTGGGTCACTATTACATAATACTTTCGACATCCGTCTAAAAGCGGCTTTGGCCTGCTCTATTGTGGATATTATATAATTTCACCGCGACTACTTGCATTACAATTTAACTGATATCCAAGTTAAACAATTCGATCAACTTCCTTAGTTTGGGGTTATTTGCGTTTACAGAGTGTTTGGTAAAGAATGGGCCATGGCTTAACCTCAGATTCCTAAGGTTAAAATAGGTCGATTTAAGCTAACTTACCTTAGTTTAAAAGTTGATAATAAACTATATACAGGGTGTCAAAGTTAAATGTTTATTTGATTTATTTTTGAATATTTCCTAACAGGCATGGTATAAGAACACGAAATTTAGCAAGCGGGGGTTTTTTGGGATGAGAGGTCTAAATTGAGAAATCAAAAATGATAAATTATCCAGAGGGCGCCACATACGCTTTTTAGCGCTCATTTAATAGGTTACATTTTTTTCATTACCTACTCTACATACTATTTGAATCAAAACTTTTATTCTCTTAATATTTTTACTTAAAAAAGATATCCCATATTTATATCGCTAAACTCAACCGTTTTCGAGATAAATGCATTTTAAATCTGCATGGCAACATAATTTTTTGCAAAATATCATTGTTGTTACATACGAAGAATAACTTAAAAACCATAAAAATTTTCAAAAATGTATCGCAATTTTTTTTAAATAGAAATTGCCATAAAATGACCTAAATATGAGGACTGGCACAAGTCTTATGGTTTCAACTTTATTTTTCGGGTCAAACTACAATGATATTATGCAAGAAATTATGTTGTATCGCAGATACAAAAAGCGTTTATCTCGAAAACAGTTGAGTTAAGTGAGATGAATATAGTAAACCTTTTTTAAGTACAAATACTAAGAGAATAAAAGTTATATATTTGTCATCAGTTTCAGTTTTATTAAATGTTACTCCTAGATAGGGATGGCGGTTTTTGACAAAACAGCGGTTTTCGGTTATACCGTTTTTTTTGCTTACGGTTTAACCTGGCGGTTATAACCGGCCAAAAAAACCGGTTTTTGGAAAAACCGGTTTTCGGTTTTTTAATCCAATAGGTTACAAAGTTACATTTACAATACACTTTAGTTTGCGATACTCCATTCGACTCGATATCAATATGATCAAAATTAGTACTATCGAAAGGACGTATTACTTTTAACACGTTTGTATATTTGTATAATAGGTACATTTTAACTCATTTAATACTTGATCTATGAACTTATCGTTTTGAAAACGTAGCGAAATTCTTGGAGATTCGTATTCGTAATCAGTAATTCGATATTCATAGTCAGAGCATTATTTTTGGTAATCAGAAAAAGTCATTCACCCACTTTCAATGTCAAGAGTCAACTGTGAAAAATAGATGATGTTTGCGTCTAATTCAACCAGATCACTTCTTATGTAAATAGTATGATTACAAATACCTTTTCAAGGAAATATTATAATAAAACTTAATAATTGTTTCTGGCTGATGTGAGATTGCACTTTCAGTTTGCTTCTGTATTTTATAAAATAAAATAAAATTTGAATTATAGTTTTGTTTGGAATAATTACTTGAGAATAATAATTATGATTGGAATCCAAAATAATACCTAACCTAATCCTAATCACCGTAAAAACCTAATAACCGGTTTTTTACTTTAAAAAGAAAAAACCGGTTATAACCGGGACAAAAAACAACCGGTAAAACCGGTTATTGCGAAGTGAAAAAACCGGTTTTAGGTTTAAACCGGTAGGTTTTTCCCATCCCTACTCCTAGATATTTATAATCTTGGCAGGCTTTTATTTTTTGATTATTTTTCATAGTAAGATGAATATCGTTCTCTTCTGAACCAACACATAAATAATTTGTTTTATCTACATTGACGTCCAATACCCATCTTGAATATTCCTCGACCAAATTACGCATCATGTATTCTATGTCTTCCCTGTAGCTTGCTATTACGACCTGGTCGTCCGCGAACTGGAGCGTGTAGAAGGATGTATTGTTTAGCTCGATACCCATTCTATTTCCTTTCCTCTTCCAACCTTTAAGTGCTGCTGTAACGTAGCTTTTAAATGGGCTTAAATCGGAGATACGCAACATCCTTGTCTAAGCCCCTTAGTTACTGGAAAGCTGTTAGTAAATGAGTTTCCTATCTTTACCCGTGAACGTGATCATGCATATAGATTTTTTAATGCATTGGTGAGAGTGTAGCTTACTAGCGAAGAATGTAGAACTTCCCACATCTTATTTAAGGGTATGTTATCATAAGTTTTTTGTAAGTCAACGAATGTCAGGTGCACTTCTCTGTTTCTGGCTGTTGTTTTCTCTATAATTTGTTTTAAACTTAATACGTTGTCTGTACAGGAGCGGCCAGCTCTAATGTCCCCTGGTTCTTCGTCTTCATACTGGCTATTCTACCATACAGTCTACCTTTTCTACCTTTTAGGCCTCTCAGTATTCTACCATACAGTCTACTGAGTGTGCTGGTCACCGACATTTCCGTGTAATTTTTCCAGTTTCGCTTATCTCCTTTCTTATGAATGGATCAGATATAAGCCATTTTCCATTCATAAGGCACTGGATGTACAGGGTTATTCAGTACATTTTGACCCCCCTGTAAAATGCTTTATTTACAGAATTAGAAAAAAATGTAAAATACAAAAGTTATTCGATTTTTAAATTATGATTTTTTGACATATATGTCATACTAGTGACGTCATCCATCTGGGCGTGATTACGTAATCGACTATTTTTTTTTAAATGAGAATAGGGGTCGAGTGCTAGCTCATTTGAAAGGTTATTATTCAGTAATATAAACATAAACATGATTAATTATACAGGGTGTCCAAAAATATATTTTTTAATTAAATTAATTGACACAAAAAGAAGAATGTATGTAATTTATTTAATTCAAAATACATTATACTCCTGTCAGAAAACAGAAATAAATATTTATTGAACAAATTAACATTACTTTTCACTTAAATTCAATGTTCAAGCTGCCTCCCATCTGTCTCTTGGAAGTTTGAAAATGTATTTTAAATTAAATAAATTACATACATTCTTCTTTTTGTGTCAATTAATTTAATTAAAAAAAATTATTTTTGGACACTCTGTATAGATAATTATCTTAATGTTTATATTACTGAATAGAGAATTGAATTACTTTTCAAATGAGCTAGCACACGACCCCTATTCTAATTTAAAAAAATAGTCGATTACGTCATCACGGCCAGATGGATGACGTCACTAGTATGTTATACAGGGTGTTTCATTAATAATTGTCCATATAATAACTGGAGAAACCTTAGCACAAAATACGAAGATTTAACGTAAAACACTTAAATAAAATGTGGTTCCTTACTGAGTTACAGGGTGTTTTATCTAAAAATTTAAAAACTATTTTTGTTCAGCATTTTAAAACTATTCGACGTATCCTTTTCATACTTGGCAGGTAGTATAGATACTGTACAAACTACTAAATTATGTTAAACAAACGTTTCTGGCTATTACCAGAGGCGTACGACGGGGGAAAGTGAATGGTTGACCCTTTCCAAATTCTACGCCACTGGCAAAATTGCTATTTCAGTTCAATTTTTGTATTCTCCAATACTTTCTATGCAAATAATATACTCTTCATTCGTAACGATTAAGTCATTAGTTTTCGAGATTTTTGAAGTTAAAAATGAAACGACACGGTTATTTTGATTAATGTATTGTGTCGCTTCATTTTTAATTTGAAATATCTCGAAAACTAATCATTTTATCGTTACGAATGAAGAGTACATTATTTTCATATAAAGTATTGCAAAATCAAAAAATTACACTAAAATAGCAATTTCGTCAGTGGCGTAGAATTTGGGAAGGGACAACCAACCACTATCCCTTGTCGTACGCCTCTGGTAGTAGCTAGAAACGTTAATTTATCTTAATTTAGCACCATTCACAGTACCTGTACTTTCTGAAAAGTATGATAAGGATACGCCAAATAGTTTTAAAGTACTGGGTACAAATAATTTTTAAATTTTAATCATATGAACCATATCATAAAAGAATCAAAATAACTGTGCCGTTTCATATTTAACTTCAAATATCTCGAAAACTAATGACTTTATCGTTACCACTGAAGAGTATGTCATTTACGTAGAAAGTATTGGTGAATCTAAAAATGGTACTAAAATAGTAATTCCTCCAGTGGCGCACAATTTGAGAAGGGTCAACCATTCACCATCCCCTGTCGTACGCCTCTCGTAGTAGCTAGAAAAGTTTGTTTATCATAATTTAGTAGGGTGTCTAGTGGTCGCACTTTCTGCCAAGTATGGTAGTGATACGTCGAATAGTTTCAAAATGCTGAGCAAAAATAGTTTTTAAATTTTTAGATAAAACACCCTGTAACTCGGTAAGGAACCACATTTTATTTAAGTGATTTAGGTTATATCTTCCTATTTTGTGCTAAGGTTTCTCCAGTTACTATATGGACAATTATTAATGAAACACCCTGTATATGTCAAAAGATCATATTTTAAAAATCGAATAACTTTTGTATTTGCGATTTGTTTTCTAATTCTGTAAATTAACCAATTTACAGGGGGGTCAAAATATAGTGAATAACCCTGTACATTTAAGAATTCCTCGAAGACTTTTGTTAGCATTCGAAATAGCTTAGATGTTCCATTCTTAATCAGTTCTGCCGAAATACCTTCTGGACCGCAAGGTTTACCATAAGAGAGAAGAGAATTAAAGTTTTGGTTCAAAAAGTTTGTTAATCTCGCCAATAAGATTAAACAGAGGAAATTAGCAATGTATGTAAACGGCTGAAAAGAAATAAAGCACCTGGACCAGGGGATATACCCGGAGAATTGTTTAAATACGGAACCAACAAATTGTACGAATGTCTTCAACAACTATTTCAAGAATGTATAAATACAAGCAAAATCCCTATGGACTGGAAGATATCATACCTCAGTACTCTACATTAAAAAGGTGATAAAAATAATTGTGAAAATTACCGAGGAATAGCTGTAACCGGATCAAATCTATGAGTCGAATATATGGAAAGGTTTTAAAGAACCGAATCGAGAGAGAATATTTCGGAATGGGACGTTTCATCGCCGCCGTTTCGATGCCGCCGGTTCATCGCCAATCCATTTCATCGCCGTCCGTTTCATCGGCGGCCGTTTCATCGCCAGTTAGTCAGTTAGTTTCGTATTATGGGAGATGACACGACACGACGTTAAATTCAGTTCAAAACTTATGACAAATAAAAAGATAAAAAATATTATTATATTAATTTACTGTTCTAATTCTACTTCCCCTAAATTTGATACTAAATTGTACTAAATTTGTAGTGTTAAATTATATTTTATATTATAAAAGTTTAACACTGTTACTAATAAAACACTCGTATTCTAAGGTTATTCCGTAATTATATCTAGAATAGTTATCCTAAGTATAAGGTAGATATAGAACGAAAATGGGACCGTGCAAGTTCGGCAAAGCGACCTCTATTTCTACGCTCTGTAGTTTTATTCGCACTTTTAATTATATTGGCCAATTATATTAGTCCTGGTTGCTGGATAATTGTCAAGGCCATAGTCCAAAAAAATAATAAGAAGAAAAAATAAGATGCAGGTTATGTCATGCAAACATAAACAATTGTATGTAGTAAATAAAATTAGTTATTAAAATGCAGTACTGCAAGCAAAATACAATTAATTAAATTTACCTTTATATAATAATTGCATATCATATCAGTATTGTGGAGCAATATATAATTTTTCTGCTTCAATGACAGAAGGTATGAAATATACGTCAATTTGACAATTTCAATTGACAATATGAATTATTTAAGATAGTTGCAATATTTCTCCGCGACTCGCGCACGGTAGTTTCTCGTTTCCCTTCCAAGTACTTGCACACCGCGATATAAGTTAGATATAAGTATTCCCACTTTATTCCGAAATAATAGTTTGGCAACGTCGAAATCTTCTGTACAAATACATAGAACAACGATATATTGTGTCAAATATGTCAATTTTGATTTTTCTCTGTAACTGACAAACCAAATTAACCTAGGCGCAAAGTTTTTTTTTGAAAATTCGTTTATATAAAAATACCAGCTTTTCAAATCATAAAGTAGATTTAAGTCTACAGTCAATATTAACAGAGTTATTGAAATTGTTTATAAGCCAAAATTGACTCTACTTTTGTAAAATGTTTTCGGAATGATAAAAATGAGTTTTTATTACAGTATTATTTTTTCATATTGTTTCCACAGAATTGCTGTATCAATATTATTTTCTGAACTCTTGGGATAAACAAATTGAATAAAATTTAAACTAATTGACGAATAATCTTGAAATTTTCTGGGAATTATACGGACTATTTGACTTAACTTTTTTTTTTTTTATTTTACAAAATAGTCGCATCAACCTCGGAGGTTATTAGCGACATATACATATACATAAGGTAATTTATTTACAGATGTTAGATTTTGTTAAATACATTGATATCTTTAAGGAATTTTACCAAGTGTTCAATTTTACAATTTTCTCCTAAGATTTCACTTGTTGATCCGATGTTGTGGTTGTTCTGTCTCTGCAACTGGTATTTTGGACACTCTGCAAGTACATGCTTAACACTTAGTGGGATATTAGAGTTTTCACATAAAGTGGGATTAGTGTGACCAATTATGTGTCCGTGGGTAAGTCGGGTATGTCCTAGACGAAGGCGAGTAACAATGTCATGGTGAGTTCTGTTGTGAATTTGAGATTTCCACGGTTTTACAAACGTTTTCACTTCGCGAAGTTTTGAAGTTGAACTGTCCCACTGGTTTTGCCAAAGATTTTTGACTTTCACTTTAATAAATGATTTTAAATCATTAAGAACTACATCTCTCACTTCACTCGCGGTTTCACTGTCCCTGGCTTGTTGGGCTGTCTGATCCGCCGCTTCATTTCCTTGGAGGCCAATGTGTGAAGGAACCCATAGGAATTGTACAATATGGTTGTTGTTTTGAATGGTAGCTATTTCTTTTTTAATTAGGAGAGCAATTGGATGCTTCGTGTACAGTTGGTTAATGGTATGGATGGAACTGAGGGAATCGGTAATTATAAGAGCATTGGATATATTACTGGAGTTAATATGAACGAGAGATTGATAGATGGCGTATAGCTCGCCAGTATGTATACAGCTTAAGGATGGTAGTTTATACTCAAGTGTACTATTTGGAGTAATGACAGCTGCCCTAATTCCAGTAGATGTTTTAGAAGCGTCTGTATATATATGATAGGATTTAGAAAATTTTGTTGGTTTGTTGAATGTTATAGTTATAATTATTGAATGTTCAGCTCCTGGGATAATTCAGTCGATGTATCCGTGTCAGGTTCTTCATCCTCGTAGTTGTCTTTTGTGAGCTGTCTCGTAATTTTTTTGTTAAGCTTTGTACATTTCAATTTTAATGAGCGTTCGGATGTATATGAATGAATTTTGGTTATGAGTTTTTTAAATCCTAGAATGTCTACTGTATATTTATTTACAACGCTGATAACATCTTTTGTTCCATGAGCGTTTTCAAATAAATCAACTGTTTCCTCAAAAGTTAATATTTGCTTTTCGGAATTGAATAATTCTTTAATTGGTTGCATTAGCGTTTCTAATGGTATTGTTGATATTTTTGTTTTTATTCTTTTTTGTTTCTGAGTTGGCTTTGAAAATACATCGTCACTAGCTGATGTCTCAATCGGGGGTGATATTGCTTCAGATACAGTTCGTTTGGAGGATGATTTAGATGTATTTTCTTCGTTGGATACGCTAAATTCTTTTGGTGCTGGATTCTCTTTATCTTCATTAACCGAGCAAGAATTATTGCTTAGACTGGAAGATGAAGGCTGGTTAGTTATGACTATGTGAGGTGAGGGGGCTGATGAGGTGGATATATTTGGTTTATCACTGGATATCACTGGCATTGTATTATCTGTAGTTGATGTATCAAGAGGTGTTAGGTTGGTTGTAGATAATATTTTTGTTAGTGGCGTTGAATTATTTGATATGTTTGTAGAAGTGCATGTTGTTGAAGGTGTAATAGCAGTCGTTTCTGTTGAAGTTACTGTACTAGGTTCGTTTCTGTTTGAAAGTGTAGCAGTTGGGACAGCTGTTTCTGAGTGATTTACATTTACTGAGCAACTACTGGAAATATGGCCATGTTGTTTGCAAATGAAACATAAGTTGTCTAATGTCAAAAAAATTCGATTTGTAGTATCTTCATGAGTTATTAAAATGGTATCGGGAATTGGACCTGTGGGTGGAGATACGTAAATATGTCGACGGAAACTGAGTACATGTTTGTATTCAGGATTGTTGGTTCCTATTCGCAAAAATGACATTGATGAAGTTGGTTTTAGCCCTAAGAGCAGGAGTTCGTTTTCTATTACCTTATGCGGGATAGTGGGAGAAACATTGGATATTAGGAGTCTTTCACTTGGAGTAATTAGTCTACGGACTTGAATTTGTGTATTGTTTACAGTGATGAAACCTCTACTGTTTGAAAAAAATTCATCTACGACTTGTTTGGTTGAGAAATAGATACAGATACGATTGTTGGTGATTCTTGATGAAAAAATAATGTGTTTTGGACTAACTAAAGCTCCTACGGCTAACAAGTATTCTTCTAATTTAACATCGTTGAGAGAATTAAAAACTACTGCTTGTAGCTTGGATGGATAGATAGTTTCTTTTTGTCTACTAGCTGCAGCAGAGTAAGATAAAGGTTTTTGTGATGTGGATTGCGATAATGATTCATCGCTATTATTAGTGACGTCGAATTCCATTTCTCAACACCATTTGATTTTCCTAAGTACGGACCTGTTCCGCTTCGGATTTTGGTAATTTTCTTTAAAGACAAAAAATTGGTGTCGATCAATGACTGGTGTTGTTTATTGACGGTTTTATAAAATTCTTTGGTTATGAAATACTTATTAATAGAAAAATATGTACTCACAGAAAATGTTTTTCTATACACACTTAACTAACACTATTATACTTGATGTTAACGTAGTGTAAGAATACTATGATTGGTTTTTGTAAGTTAAATTTACTATTTGTCAGGATCGATCAAAAAGCATATGTGCTTATTCGATATCAGTGCCGGACTCGTCATTTGACTTAACTTTTCATGCAATATCAAAGTTTTAAATTCATTTTTGCAAAAGTTATAGCAAATTTTTAATTTTCGAAATTTTAGTCTTACTTTGCAATTTTAGAAGCAACAAATAATCGGACCAAAATTAAAAAACTGCCATTTTAAACCTTAGCTCCTCTGCTAAAAGGTGAATATCCCAAATAAGATATTTAATCACCCCATTTTTGTCTGTAGCGATTTAAACGAAAAAACTGCCATTTTTGACCCTTATTTGTTAATAACTAAAATTCTTGTCCCAATTGTGACTGGTATTTTTGTATTTATATTGTATTAGGTATATAGTACCCAAAAAACCCATCTGCAACCTGACTGCTCAAGTTTCCCGACAAAAACCTTATTTCTCTGGACTTCAAAACCTTAGTTTAATCCTCTTTAGAAAAACGATATTTAATTCTGAATTCCTTATCGGTGTATTGTGAAAAGGGATTTATTCTAGCTTTGAAAAGTTTCCTTTTTCGTGTATTTTCTATCATGTTAATTAAATTATCAACTTCTTCGACAGCCGCAATGCCTTTTAACACATTTTTTTATTATATAATTACTCACAAAACAAATCAAAAGATAATATATTTTTGCCTTTGATGACATTGACAGTCATAAAATAGGTTATACCAGACTTAAACAAGGGTGTGGGTCGGTATAAATTTGGACTAAATTCTTATACCAAGTATAACCTATATAAGTTATTCCATGTTTATTGGTAGTGATTTTGCCTATACCTGATTTATTCTCAGTATAACTTTTATACTTGGTTTATTAGTAACAGTGTTAAAGTCTATTAAAAGATTAAGTATGGCAAGGGAACGGTCATATCTCGCATTTCCTAGAATTCCTAATTAATACTAAAAATAAATAATAAATGTAACTGTCTAAAATTGGTCGAAAATTCGGAAATATATCAGTTAGCGATTAACTGACTGGCGATGAACCGGCCGGCGATGAATTGGCCGGCGATGAATCGGCCGGCGATGAACTGGCGGCATCGAAACGGTGGCGATGAACTGGCGGCGATGAAACGTCCTAGACCCAGAATACTTAGATTATGAAGCCGAAGCACAAGCAGGATTTCGTACGGGTTGATCAACTATTGACCACATTTTCTCCTTAACCCAGATAATAGAAAAAAAGATGGCACGGAATCAAGGAATTCATATGTAGTCCAAGTAATGAAGCTTAAAATAGGACAAAACCTCGCAATTTTTACAGAATGGATCGATTTACTTGAAAGTTTGAGAATAAGTAGTGGATAGTCCAAGGATCAAAATCTATATCATGCCGAAAGGCGCTTTTACCATGGGGGTGGCTGCTACCCCATCTTGCGGGTGGAAATTTTTTATTATATTTTAATTGCAAAAGTTGGTAAAAATGTTTATTCTAAGCAAAAAACGTTGTATACATTTTTTTAATAAAATTGATAGTTTTCGATTTATTCGCCATCGAAAGTGTTAGTTTTATATCGAAAAAATCAATGCTTTTAATAGGTTTTCTGCTAAAAACTCCAAAAGTTTTCGTTTTATCAAAACAACTTTACTTAACAAAAATGTACCTCTTCAAAAATAAACATAACCGCTTTTTTAAATTTTCTTTAAGACCAATAGTAATCGAGTTATACTTTATTATGTTGGCTCTTTTTCGTCAAATGCTAAATATTGTAGTTTCAAAGTCAAAAGACGGGAAAACTATCCATTTTTCGAGGACCACTTGTTTAAACTAATTTAAAGTACTTGTTGGAACTTTTACCACGCTGAGCAGATGAGTTGTGAATTATTTAAAATTCTCTCATCCTAATTTACTCGGCATCCTGTTTCATTTATAAATTTTGAAAATCTCAGGAGGTTTAACCAAACAAAGTATTCCACCTGTTGTTAATCTGGTGGTATGGGAACGATATTTATTGTCCTTTTCTGTGCTACTTCGATTGATAACTTACTTCGTTTTTCGGTAGATGACTCTAGTTCATCCGTGACATTTCTTTCTTTGCAATTCGTAAGGGCCCAAAGTGTGATACCTGGAGAAATCGGAGAAAAGACGATATGGGACTACTAATGAGGGGGAAAAGACCTCCGAAACCGGTATAAAAGTATTATGAAGCTGCTGCATTTTCGTGTTGCAAAGAAATTGAAAATATTTATACATTTTTAATCCATTTACTCTTCTTCTTCTTCTTCTTCTTCTTCTTCTTCTTCTTCTTCTTCTTCTTCTTCTTCTTCTTCTTCTTCAGCCTGTGTTCGTCCACTGCTGGACATAGGCCTCTGCCATTTGCTTCCATCGATTTTCTACTCTTGGCAATTCTCATCCACTGTTTGCCCGCGACTTGTTTGATATCATCTGCGCACCTCTTCTGCGGTCTGCCTACTCCTCGCCTGTTCTCTCTTGGTCTCCAGTTTGTTAGTCTCTGTGTCCATTTTTCGGGATTATCTCGGGCAACATGTCCAACCCATTGCCACTTGAGCCTTGCTATACGTTCTACGACATCAGTAATCTTTATTCTTTCACGAATGTCGATATTTCGAATTTTGTCTCTCAAACTAATCCCTAGCATAGCCCTCTCCATCGTTCTTTGAGTTTGTACTGAGCTGCTCTAAGGTTTTGTTTGTAAAGGCCATGGTCTCCAGTCCATATGCAGTTACAAGCAAGATACATTTGTCATAAACTCTACGTTTTAGACACATTGGTATATCTCTTCTCTATTCTTCAAGATAAAGCTTAACTTGCCGAAAGCTACCCAAGACAATTGTATGCGTCTTTTTATTTCGGCTATTTGGTTTTCTTTGCCGATTTTAATAGTATGTTTAAGATTTATATAGTGGTCTACATTTTCAAGACTGACGTTGTCAATAACAAGATTAGTTTGTACATTACTCATTATTTTTGTTTTCTGAAGATTCATTTTGAGACCTATTTTGTTTGACTGCTGGTTAAGTTCCTTCATCATTTGCTCCAGTTCCTTGATATCTGTACTGAATAATACTATGTCGTCCGCAAACCTCAAATGACTCAAACTTACACCATGAATGTGTTCACCTTTTTCCTCCCAGTCGAGCTGTTTGAATACATTTTCCAATGCTAAGGTAAAAAGTTTTGGTGAAATAGTATCACCTTGCCTAATACCTTTACCAAGGCGTATTTTTTCGGTTTTTTGTGCTTCATTGATTTTGATGTGGAATGTGGCCTGTTCATAAATATTTTTAATAAGTGTAGTGTACCGTGAGTCTATTCGAGCATCCCTTAGGGCTGACAAAAAGGACCAGGTTTCAATACTATCGAAAGCCTTGTGAAAGTCAATAAATGCCATACGTAAGGGTACATTATATTCTGTGGTTTTTTCTACCAGTGTTCTGATGGTTTGTAACTGATCGTTAGTACCAAACCCTTTTCGAAATCCCGCCTGTTCATCCGGTTGATATAAATCAAGTTTTTGTGTTATGCGGTTGGTTATTATTCTTGTTAGCAATTTGTATAATGTGACAACAAACTTATAGGCCTGTAATTTTCAATATTAGTAGTGTCTCCTTTCTTGTGTAAATGTATTATTTCGGCGTTTTCCCACAGATTGGGCATTCTTTTCTCTATTAGACACCTATTCAGCAAGACTTCCACAACCTCTACAACGGTGTTGCCACCCAGTTTTAACATTTCAGACGTTATATGATCCTCGCCAGGAGCTTTTTTATTCTTCATTTGCTGTAAGGCATGTCTAATTTCCGAAGAAGTTATTTTAGGGAGAGTTTCCGAGCCGACGTTTAGAATTGTTCTAGAATAAATGTTTTTGTCAACTTTTGTGGTCAAAATATAATAAAAACTTTTCACCCTCGAGATGGGGTGGCTACCACTCCCATGGTAAAAGCGGCTTTCGGCATGATATAGATTTTGATCCTTGGACTATCCACTACTTATCTCAAATTTTCAAGCAAATCGATCCATTCTGTAAAAATTGCGAGGTAAAAAGCCTAGGTTCCTGACCTAATCTTCGACCTACGAAAAGCCTACGACAGCGTTCCACTGAAGAAGCTGTGGCAATCAATGGAAAACACGAATATTAATACAGAATTAATAAAAGCCGTCAAAGTGCTATACAATCAACAAATAACAAAAATAAAAGCAGGGACACGAATAACAACAGGATTTATAACATCAAAAGAATTAAAGCAAGGGTGTTACCTGTCACCCACTTTATCTAAAATATACCTCGAAAGTGATTTAATAAGATGGAAACAAAAATGTAGAACTGTAACGGTACCAAAGTTATTTGAAATTTCGATCTAGTTTAAATCTGTAACACTTTCGTTACACCCTATATGTCATAATCGCTGAATTCATATTTGTTTTCAGAGATTGTTGAGTCTCGCAAATCTATCGCTTTGGAGTGTGTAGGTATGACGTAGTTTGTTTCTCACAGTATTGAATCGATAAATTCTTATTTCCTCGATTCTCATGCGTGTCCGTATCTCTATTTTTTTAATTTATCTAACAACCTACAAAGGAACTTTGGTCATAATTATTTGGTAAGTAGTCTTAAAGTCGGGGTTTTATTTATTTTAGAGTTGGAATGTCGATAAGAGCCTTTGAGTGTGTTTATATAATCCAACAAATTTTCTTTTTGATGACGCATATGAGAATGGGCCTTAGCTGTGGATACGTCCAAGTCAGCTTTTTTTTGTGAGAAAAATAGGCGGTACGAAATATTGAGATCTGCTTGTTTGTTTTTTTTTTGTGATTGGTCGAGCTGTTTTGGTATACGCCAGAGGGTTCAACTTGAAGCGTAAATTGCAACTTCTTATTGGCAAAGATTCAATTGATTGAGTGTAATTGATTGAGTTTTGAATCTGTAATTGGTCGTTGGATTGTCGATGGGAAAGATCGTGTGATGATTTTGGATAGGGTGTTTTGGTTAGGGTCTGAGGAGAGAAGATTAAGTTCCGTTAGGGCCGTAATCAAGTAGAGTTCTATTAGGTCCGTCTTAGGGTAAGAACATAACAAGTAAGTCGAGGTGTATGTGTAGGTCGCGGTAGATGCCACTAGTTAAGTCGCGGTCGATGTCGACAGCACATAGCAAGGAGGTCACCTGCGCTGTCAGTCGAGCTAGAATCACTATCAAGTGAAGTAGTTTAATGAAATTTGAATGACAAAAAAGACTGTGCTTTTGCGGTGTTGTGTCAGTCAGGTGGTGATAGTGATGAAATGTCAGCTGTAAATAATCAGATTCTCCTTCATATTTCAAAAATTTACTGAATGTAATTACTTTAGAAATTCAAAAATAAACTGAATACAAAAAAGGGATTATATTATAAAAAGTATCAACTCAGATAGCGCAGTTAATGACAACTTGTCTTCGAACGGAAAAATCACAGAAAAACATCCTTGTAGGCCGCGCAGTAGACATCCATGTAAACCAAACTCATTTTTATTTTCAAAAGCATCGATGTAAACCTCCTAGATGGCATCGCGCTATACCTCCACCGCGACTTACTTGCTCTGTTCTCTTTCATTCAGTACAATGTGTTTGTTTTACATGGATGTCGACATCGACCGCGACCTCCACATCCACCTTCACCTCGACTTACTTGTTATGTTCTTACCCTTAAAGTTCAGTTCTGTGAGGTCAGTCTTCAAGTTTAGTTCTGGTATGGCCGTCATGGAGTAATGTAAGTTTTGTTTGGCAGAGAGTTCTGCTATAGTCGTCATCAAGTGAAGTTTAGTTTGGAGTTGCAGTCAGTTCCAGCTTAGTAAAAGTAAAATGTAGTTACAAGTTCTTCGGTCGGCTGATAGAACTCAGCCTGGCGATGCATTACGTGACAACGGAACTCCGGCAATTTTAGCTGCTATTAGGCGATTGTCGATATTGTTTACCACTTTTGGTATAATTTTTTTTATGCAGTTAGATCCAGGAATTATGCAGAAGAAGTTTTAGTTTTGTGTTGCTAGGTTCAACACCCTAGTTAAAGCATGAAATTTGCTTCCATTCTAATATTTTTTGATTCCGTTTAATGAACTATAAAACAAATCACTTTCAATATTTTTGTTCGAGTAGAACTAATTTGTTTTGAGAATGCAGAATGCATACAATGCTGAATATTTCTATAAAGAGTTTTCTATGAACTATGGTTTCATCAATTATGTACTGTTGCTCTATCAATCATTTATAAAGTGACTTAAAGTGAAGTAAAATCTCGCCTTGGACTTAACAACCACCAAGGAGAACCAGGACAATGATTGTAACACAAGGTAAAATTTTTTGTTATGTAGAACTTTTCTTTTATTTTTTTGTTTGGTAAACTCAATCTCAATTTGTAACACCATGAGATCACAGATTCATAAATTCACTTTTTTGTTCTAATAAATAAGGTTTGATTTTCATAATACAAATTTATTATTTCTCTTTTCCTTCTCTCTTGTATAGTAAGAACAATAAAGGATTGGCTGAGTATAGTATAGAGTAAGATAAGGTAAGTCACGATAATATATTTGTTTTCACACCATATTTGTTTTTATATAAAAGTATTTTACATATTTTTTATTTCACTATGATTTCGTTTTATTTTGATTTATATATATTTCCTTTATTTCTATTTTTTTCTATAATTTTTGGTTCCCTTTATGTAACCAGTGGCGCCCACTATTTTATTTTTTTTTGCCGTCCTTATTTTGATTTTTCTATGTTTTCTAAGCTAATAAGAATATACTCATAATATCCCTTAAAAATCCACCCCACCTCTCTTCCAATTCTGAGCTACTGAGGCCATGTTCTTCATTGTGTAACATCCCCTCATATGACATTCAACATCTTGTCAAAATTTTATTTCCTTTTAATGATACAGAACAATGGGAATACCACTCACCAACACTATGGTATATACGCTCAACTTTGCAGACGATCAAGTAATAATGGCTCAAAATTATGACGATTTAAACTACATGGCACGAAAATTAATTGAAGAGTATGATATAATTTGGTATCTAGAAGTTAATAAAAAAAACTGAATACTTGTGCATTGAAGGGGAACAAAAATATCTCTTATTAGATGATAACACCACGATAAAGCAATGCTGTGACTACAAACTACAAGTATCTAGGTATCACTATTTCGCACGATGTAACATTAGACAAAGCCATAAGAGGGAGAAATACGTCAGGGAGAAAAGCCATCACAATGTTAAACAGCATTTTATAGGACCAATCCATCAGCAAAGAAAATAAAAAGATGATATAAAAGACTATAGTAAAAAAGTATCACTTTATACAGCTGTGATGTATGGCCACTAAAAGAAAGAACACTACATTAGTTATTAGAACGTATTAGAACGCATTAAAGAAATAATGGGAATCAAACGAACAATCATGAATAACCTAACAACAAAACAACTTATCTGGTTCGGACATATACAAAGAATGGATGAACAACGAATACCAAAAGAAATATTAAAATGGCAACCAGAAGGAAAGATAAAACCAGATAGACCGAGAAAAAATTGGAGCGAAGGAATAAATAAAGAGCTGAGAGAAAGGGCCATAGAAGAGAACCTATGGAACAACAGGACGAAGTGGCAATTGGAAGTCGGAAAATGGCGGAGAACGTTATAAACCGACATGTAGTAGGTACAAAAAGTATGTAGAGTGGGAGATAAGGAAAATTGAACATATTAAATGAGCGCTGAAAGACATATGTGGTGTCCACTGGTTAATATATAATTTTTGGCGGCGAATTTAGATTTCTCATCTCAAAAAACCCCCGCTTACCAAATTTCGTGTTGTTATTCCATGCCTGTCAGCAAATATTCAACAATAAATAAAATAAAAGTTTAAATTTAACACCCTGTATTTCAGTTATTATCAACTTTCGTAGCTTTCAAGGTAAGTTAGCTTAAATCGACCTATTTTAAGCTCAAGAATTTAGGGTTAAGCTATGGCCCATTCTTTAAAAAACACCCTGTATAGAGGTGTTATATTATGTTTTTTTTTTACTTTGTACGAGTATTTTGGTTTTACCTATGTTCAGATCCAGAACTGCTTCATTACAGCTCTCAATGACGATCAAGTAGTGCTTGCAGATCTTCTTGAGTAGAAGGAAGAAGTGCTCTATCGTCCACATTTCGCAAATTATTGATGACTTCACCGTTCACAAGTATTCTTTCTTGCTGTTCAGAAAGTGCATTTCTGAAAATTCTTTCGGAGTAAATGTTGAAAATCAGGGGCGACAAGGGGCATCCCTGTAGTACTCTTCTTTTAATATTAAGAGCTTGTTATTATATACCGTCTACTAAAACTGATGTTGTTTGATTCCAATATAAATTTGCAATTATCGTCTCTGCCATCTAAGACAATATCTCCTGATGAACTTCGATCAATATAGATTGTTTAAAATCACCAAATGCCTTTTGGAAGTCAATAAATCAACAGTATATGTCTAAAGATATATCACATCTTTAAGCAAGTACGTTCATTCCAAACAATGAATCTCTCGTTCTAAACCCGTTATGGAAACCAAACTGTGTGTCACTTAGATACTCCTCCCATTTATTATACAGGGTGGTGAACTGGAAGATGGGCCATAAGAAATTCAATGTAAAATTCTAGTCTCTTGAATTCCTGCTTACCTAATTATTTTACATCAAAAGGCATCAGAAACTATCTGTAGAGGGTTTAAATCTGTATTGAAAACAACTGTTCCAAAATTTTGTAAAAATATTTTTTCAAAGTATCACGTTAAATTTATGCCACACACATTGCAATAATGTGTATAACGGTGGCGTCGAAATTAAGTTATTATATTACCAATATTTGAACTATCAAAATTTTTAACAAGTAGGTACAGTACAACTGTCAACCATTTTACAACCTGTCAACCTGTTTTACCATTCTGCAAAATACAGGGTGTTCTATAAAGTAATCTTTAAAATGTATACATACTTTCGTAATAGAAAATAGAATATTGTATAAGGCGTCAATAAGTTATTTCATCAATGACATGACAGTAAAAGTGACTTCATGGTATGTCATTGATGAAAAAACTCATTGATGCCCTATACAATATTCTATTATCTATTACGTAAGTATAGTCGGTTCGCTAAACTCAGACATAACTGGCTAGTGATTTTAGTAGGTATTTTTTTTTTGTTTTTGGCCAACTTTGCCAACATTTTTTTAAATTACTTACTAAATCACTAGCCAGTTGTGTCTGAGTTTAGCGGACCGACTACATCTAAACATTTTAACGTTTATTTATAGAACACCCTGTATTTTGCAGAATGGTAAAAAACAGTAAATTGTTATTTTGGTTTAACAATGTTTACATTAATAATTTGACGTATATTTGACAGTTGACAGTTAAGGAAAAGTAGCACTTTCCTCCCTTGTTATACAAAGCTATTCCTTATATTACAGCAGATTCATAACTTTCTGTTCATGTGATAACTACTCTACTGCAGATTTAAACCATTTAATCATTGTGAACTTAATAAATACCATACGAAAGCACTAATTGCTAAACTTTAGGAGGAGAATTAAAGTTTACCGCTGAATATTTCACACCTACTAAGCTTCAACACCAAAACTATTAATTAGGTTATCATACAATTTCTTAAAGATTCTAAAATAAAAATTTAATATGACATCTTTAACTTTCAAATAATACACTTGCGATCATAAAAAGTGGGTCACTCGACAAATTATTCAAGTTAGATGTCCCGAATTTTCTAAATCTGTTGTCCGAATTGAGTGATTTTTTTTATGTATCTGTGGCAAAAACTTTATCCAATGCTATTCCCTCGTTGTGAACACACACATATTACATCAGATTCAGAAGAAATTTTTTATACTGCCAAATTTGACAATTCAATGTTTTTGTTTCTATAGTTACAAAACCTGTATTTGGTGGCATCACAAATATTTGAGTCAAAATAATAATATGTCTATTTGAAAATTTTAATATTAGTCCAGGAACCGAAGTTTTCACCTCGCAATTTTTACAGAATGGATCAATTTTCTTGAAAATTTGAGAATATGTAGTGGATAGTCCAAGGATCAAAATCTATATGATGCCGAAAGGCGCTTTTACCATAGGGGTGGTTGTCACCCCATCTCGGGGTGGAAATTTTTCATTATATTTTGACCGCAAAACTTGATAAAAGCATTCATTCTAAGCAAAAAATCCTCTATACATTTTTTTGATAAAATTAATAGTTTTCGATTTATTCGCTATCGAAAGTGTTAGTTTTATATCGAAAAAATCAATGTTTTTCGATATAAACTCATTTACTATTCACTCAATTTTTAACATAAAAAATGCTTTAACACCAAGTTCTTGATAATTAAATAACCTACAATTTCATATTTTAACATTTTTTAGTATATCTGATGCTAATCTTTCTATTCTGAAGAAAATGGCATCTTTTACCAAACTACAAAAATTCGTTATTCGCTTTTAACTCAAGTTTTTTAAAAAATAATCATTCTTAGCCAGTAAAACTTCTAAAATCTATTACTAATACATAAATAAAAAAGACTGAATAAGGCCAATGACTAAAAACACCGCCAACTTACATTATTATGCTTCCAATTTGATTTCTCCTTTTTTTTTCAAAAAAATATATTGATTTTTTAACCGTAACTTTTTTATTTTTTATCTTAGAAAGTTTAGTAAAAAAGTATTTTGTAGGTGTTTACAAGGTATATAAGGCTATTGATATCAAATCCTCTTAAAATCCTCAATCGCAAAAACTGTTGACTTAGAAAGGGTTGGTAAAGGTGGTTTTTGCATATTATTGCAAGTTTTAATTGTCAATAGCTCACTCAATTTTTGCCGCAGAAAATTTTTTTAAAACTAAGTTCTTAGGAATTAAATAAGCTATAATTTCATATTAAAACATTTTTTCGTATCTCTGATGCTAATCTTTCTATTCTGAAGAAAAGAGCATTTTTTACCAAACTCCAAAAATTCGTTATTCCATTTTAACCCCATTTTTTTTACAACTAATCATTATAAGCCGGTCAAACTTCTAGAACCTATTAGTAATACATAAATAAAGAAGACCGAATGAGGTCAATGACTAATATTAATTAGGGTGGTGATTAGGAGGTTGCTTCCGATCACTTTTTCACTAAAAAAAATAGAGACTGATATTCTTTTCATTATAAGTCAGTTAATTTGTGAGCTAGAGACTTTTGCTATTTCTGGAGATAGACATTTGTAAATTCTTTAAATTAGTTTGAACAAGCTATCCTCGAAAAATGCATAGTTTTCCCGTCTTTTGAATTTGAAACTACAATTTTTAGCATATGACGAAGAAGAGCTAACATAAAATCAAGTATAGCTCGATTACTATTGATCTTAAAGAAAATACAGAAAAAAAAGATTTTGTTTATTTTTAAAAAGGTACATTTTTGCTAAGCAATGTTCTTTTGATAAAACGAAAACTTTTTGAGTTATTAGCAGAAAACTGATTAAAAACATTGATTTTTTCTATTTAATACTAACACTTTCGATAGCGAATAAGTCGGAAATTATTAATTTTATCAAAAAAAGTATAGAAGATTTTTTGCTTAGAATGAATGCTTTTATCAAGTTTTGCGGTCAAAATATAATAAAAAGTTTCTACCCCGAGATGGGGTGGCAACTACCCCCATGGTAAAAGCGCCTTTCGGCATCACATAGATTTTGATCCTTGGACTATCTACTACTTATTCTCAAATTTTCAAGCAAATCGATCCATTCTGTAAAAATTGCGAGGTTTTGTCCTATTTTAAGCTTCATTACTTGGACTATATATTTATTTTAATATAATTTAAATGTTTGATTTTCGGAAAAATAGTATGTATACCTTGTAGGAAAAGCCACATTCTCGGACCCTCTATTGCCTTGTCTCGGCTTGCGCCTCGACGGCTATCTTTACATCGTCCGGGAATGTTAAGCTTTTCCTACTAGGTACACAATGTGTACCTTGGCATGTGAAGCTTGGACCTTAAATGCTGCATTAATAAAAAACTAGAATCATTCGGGCTGTTGGTGCACAGAAGAATTCTGAAAATATCTTGGACAGAACACGTCACAAACAAAAAGGTTATGACAAGGATGAATAAAGAAATCTTAAGAAATGTAAATCTCGAACGTTTTACACTGAAGTGAGATACAACTTGCTCCAATTGATTATGCAGAGAAAGATTCAAGGAAAGAGAAGCATAGGGAGACACAGAATATCGCGGCTGCGCAACCTGAGAGAATGGTACGGATGTACATCAAATAAACTTTTCAGAGCAGCCGTCTCTAAAATCCGAATAGCTATAATCATTGACGAACTCCGTCGTGGAGATGGCACTTAAAGAAGAAGATATGTATCTACTTGATAAACACTGGTGAGTAGAATTGGGTAAATTTGTTTATTTTTCTTCAATTGATTTTTTTAAAGTCTTCTTTTATTCTTCTTCTTTTTGTGTAAAAATTAGACTGTCTGTTTTTTCACTGTGCCTCCAGAATCTTGTTGTTTCATCATTTTCGTGGTCTGCCCACTGATCATTTTCCTATTGGAAACCGTCCCTCGCCGTTCTTACTACCCTATTTTTTGTCATTCGGCTTATGTCATCGGTCCCTGCTACTGTTTATATTACCCAGTTATTAATGTTTTCCACCTTGCATCTTCGTCGCATATATGTACTTCTATCTCTGCCCCATTTTATTATCGATTTTCTAATGGTTTTCACCGCTGCTATTTCTAGCATTCTTTCTGTTCTCTCTGTGGCAGGTTGTATTTCCTCCGCGTATGCCATTATTGGTCTGACTGTTTTGTAAATTCGGCCTTTCATTTCAGCTCTGCTACTGATCTGTTTGCTCTATTCATTTGATCTTCCACTGCTGTTTCGAGCTTTCCACAGCTAGATAGTACGATACTTACATATTTAAACTCAATCACTTGTTCTATCATCTGACCGTCTAGTTCTACATTTTTACGTCTTGGTAGGTTTATTTTTATAACCAGATGTTTTAATTTTTTGGGGAAATTAACATGCCAAATTTTTTGGCGGTAATATTAAATTGGTACAGCATACGTTGTATATCATCTTCACTTTGACAAATTAGTATGTTCTTTCTCCCGTTTGGTATCTTTATAGTTCTTTCCTTTTTTCTTATTTCGTCCATGATCTGGTTGAAGAACAGAGGACTCAGGAAGTCCCCTGTCTTGATCCTAGTGCCTGCTTCAATTGGGTGACATATCTTTTTCTAGTTTTACTTTTACTGTGTTTTATTGGTAGATATTTTCGACCGATTTCTGGTAGATATTTCGATTTTTGAGGTGTGTACGTCGTTTTTCCAAAGGTTTCTATTAATACGTATCATGAGCTTTTATAAGCAGAGTTAAAGTATTATTTCAAAGTAATCACGACATTAGATATACAGGGTGTAACAAAAATACAGGTCATAAATTAAATCACAACATATTCTGGGACCAAAAATAGTTCGAATGAACCTAACTTACCTTAGTACAAATATCCACATAAAAAAAAGTTACAGCCCTTTGAAGTTACAAAATGAAAATCGGTTTTTTATGGACATGTGTCATTCTTATGGCAGGAACATCTTAAACAAAAATAATAGTGAAATTTGTGCACCCCATACAAATTTTATGGGGATTTTGTTTCCTTAAACCCCTCCCCCCAAACTTTTGTGTATGTCTCAATTAAATTATTATTGTGGTACCATTAGTTAAATTCAATATTACTAAAACTTTTTTGCCTCTTAGTATTTTTTCGATAAGGCAATTTTTATCGAGTTGAGGCTTATTTTTCAATATGTTTACATACAAATTTTATGGGGGTGTTGTTCTTTTAAACCCCCCAAATGTTTGTGTACGTTCCAATTAAAATATTACTGCGGTACTATTAGTTGAACACAGTGCCACGGTTCCCGGGAAGGGGGGTTATCGTGGGAGGTCTTGTCACTGGGAATTTTCCGGCGGCTACTTATTTTTCAATGATTCTTTAGTCAAAATTCACTGAGAGCGAAATAGCAGCACATTCTTTTTTTAAGTAAACGAGAAATGCATTTTTTCTGCACCAAGCTATATTATTCCCTAAGTATTTTACATGGTTTGAAATTCATATTGTATTACCAATATTTTTTTCTTTCACAAACTATCAGAAGTAGTTTTGGGGACATTAATACATTGGCCTAAATTCTTTCAGATTTAACTGACGACCCTAAAACCAATTTTTGAGGCTTTGAAAATGATTTTTTCACTTTTTTGACACTTTTAAAATTCGCGAGTCCCGGACTTTAACTTACGCACGCTTAGCACGCGGTAGTACACCAGAATGATAAGTCGGTAAAAACCACTTTTTAGTAAAAACCACTTTTTAGTACTCAATTATTATAGCGCAAATCACTCGAAACTTATACTTTGTGAAGTTAACAACTAATTTTTGATACAGCATTGATAAAATTTTAAAATTGATATTTATTTCAAAATCATCAATAATTTAATTTTACACCGTGGGAAGAACACATTATGTTTCACACGAATTAAATAGACTCAAAATTTGTTTGTATTGTCTGGGTAAAAAAGTGTACCCAATCGCAGGTGATAGAAAAAGAAAAGTTATTACAACTCTCACCGTGGTTTAAAAGTAACGTTAATGATAATAGTTTACCTAGTGCTATTTGTTCATCTTGTAGAAGAAAAGTATTTTTTGCCAATTAAAAGGATGAAGCTAATATCCGTCAAAATGAATTCGATCGATTACCTGAACTTGATACTTCTAAATTTACAAGCCAAAACAAAATTACGCGTAATAATTTAGTGTGCGATTGTTATTTATATAAACTTGCGCGAAAATCAAAATGCAACTCTTCTAATATAATTTAAAAAAATTCAATAAAAAAATTAGTGCAGGGAAAGTTTGTGTCAAATGTTTTCAAATAATAGGCAAAGGTATTTCGCACAAATGCACTTCATGCTCTGAAGTTATGAATTTATATAGGGTGGAAGGCACTTATGGAATAAAATTATTTCTATCCTTGTTTCAAAAAATTATAAAAGACGCTGAGACCCGTCGATTTTTAAATAAAAATGTGCACTTTTTAAACACATATGTGTCAAAAAAGTGAAAAAATAATTTTCAAAGCCTCAAAAAGTGGTCTTAGAGTAGTCAGAAAAATCTGAAAAAATTCAGGCTAATGTATTAATGTCTCCAAAACTACTTCTGATAGTTTTTGAAAGAAAAAAAATATTGGTAATACAATATGAATTTAAAACCATGTAAAATACTTAGGGAATAGTAGAGCTTTGTGCAGAAAAAATGCATTCCTCGCTTACTTAAAAAAAGAACGTGCTGCGATTTCGCTCTCAGTGAATTTTGACTAAAGAATCATTGAAAAATAAGTAGCCGCAGGAAAATTCCCAGTGACAAGACTTCCCACGATAACCCCCCTTCTCGGGAACCGTGAGTGTTTTTAAAACTTTTTTGCCTCCTTGTATTTTTTCGAAAAGGCACCTTTTATCGAGATGTGACTTCTTTGTTAATATTGTTCAAAATATCCCTAAAAATGTAAATCATAAATAAATGTTCATATTATTACCAAGTCTTCATAATCGTACTTAACCATACAAATATGTGGTGGATTTGACAAATATTCGAAATATCTCGATAAAAACTGACTTTTCGAAACAGTACTAGGTGGCAAAAAGTTTTAAAAACATTGTGTTTAACTAATATTGTACTACAATAATAATTTAATTGGAACGTACACAAAAGTTTGGGGGGGTTTAAAAGAACAAAACTCTCATAAAATTTTTATGGGGTGTCCATATTTCACTATAATTTTTTCTTAAGATGCTACTGCCATAAGAATGCCACATGTCCATTTCCAATAAAAAATCTCCAATAGTTTTCGATACATTCGAAAAATCGATTTTCATTTTGTAACTTAAAAGGGCTGTAACTTTTTTTGTGCGCATATTTGTACTAAGGTAAGTTAGGTTTAATCGAATTATTTTTGGTCCCAGAATATGTGATTAAATTTATGAACTGTATTTTTGTTACACCCTGTATATTCACTATACATAATATATTATATAGGATGTCCCAAAACTAGTGGAACGGTCGAATATTTCACGAACTAAACATCGGATCGAAAAACTGAAAAACACGTGTTCAATAATTTTCAAAAATCGATCCAATGACACTAAACACCAACCCTCACTACACCCCCTGGAGGTGGGGTGGGGGGTAACTTTAAAATCTCAAATGGAAACCCCTAGTTGTTCTTGCACATTTGAAATCGTTACGTAAAAGTAAGCAACTTTTATTCAAGACATTTTTTCGAACTGTGGGTAGATGGCGCTATAATTGGTAAAAACGATTTATCCTGATACCATAGGTAAATTATAGAAACGGTCTAATATCTCGAGAAATACACTTCCGAATGAGAAACCAAAAACAGGTTTTTAATATTTTTCGAAAACCTATCGACAAACACCAAAAATGACCCTCCAACCCACCCCCTGGAGACGGGCTGGGGGTAAATTTAAAATCTTAAATAGCAACCCCTACTTTTTATAGCAGATTCGAATTCGTCATGAAAAATTAAGCAACATTTATTCGAAACATTTTTTAGAATTGCTGATAGATGGCGCTAATAAGTCGTATTTTTCCAATTAAAGCGCCATCTATCAACAATTCTAAAAAATATTTCGAATAAATGTTGCTTAATTTTTCATGACGAATCCGAATCTGTAATAAAAAGTGGGGGTTGCTATTTAAGATTTTAAAGTTACCCCCACCCCACCTCCAGATGGTGGGTTGGAGGGTCATGTTTAGTGATATTCGATAGGTTTTCGAAATGTATTAAAAACCTTTTTTTTGGTTTCTCATTTGGAAGTGTATTTCTCGAGATATTAGACCGTTTCTATAATTTACCTATGGTATCAGGATAAATCGTTTTTCTCAATTATAGCGCCATCAATCCACAGTTCGAAAAAATGTCTTGAATAAAAGTTGCTTACTTTTACGTAACGAATCCAAATATGCAAGAAAAACTAGGGGTTTCCATTTGAGATGTTAAAGTTACCCTCCACCCCACCTCCAGGGGGTGTAGTGGGGGTTGGTGGTTGGTGTCATTGAGTAGATTTTTGAAAATGATTGAAGACCTATTTTTCAGTTTTTCGATCCGATGTTTAGTGCGCGAAATATTCGACCGTTCCACTATTTTGGGACACCCTGTATATAATCACGATATTATGTTACAAAATAAAGTAAATGTCGGAGATGATTATACACTGCTTCTAGTCATGAACAAAATATCAGCGCAACTAGTGTGAGACTAAAATAATTGTGGCTAATCCCATATAAACATAATACTCGAAATGAAAATAAATCATTTATAATAGTTATAGTTTTTAAAGATATATTATCCGTCAATTTTATTTGAGGAGCTAGAAAATGTTGAAGTTTTTATAAAGAATTACTTTTGGTCTTAAATTAATAATAATTTTTTATATGGTTCCAACTCACGGAGAGATACTGTATATTGCTACAATAATAACATGTAATCAATCTGTTTTTTATACTCAGCTTTAGTCGAACATTTTCTCTGTAAATGCTGTTAGTCAGGTGCGGGAAGAATCCCATCTTTGCCAAGAAAACGTCCGAGTGAGTCGTTAGATTGTTTAGTCTACTAATATCTATTTTAATTAGTACTATTTTAATTTAATTATTGTAGTTATATAAATATGTGTTAATCTATCAGTTACAGCTAAGCTACCAGCTGTTCTTCTGGGTATAAAATTATATAGCTCCATTTTAGAATCTTTCCCATTAAGGTGATTAATTATTTGTTCCAAATTTGCTACGCAAATAATCGGTGGGTAGTTTAACGTGCAATAAATTAACATTACCACTATTAATATTATCCATAAAAACAACACTATATAAAAAAATATACTATTCTGGTAATGATGATACGGGACACTGGAGTGGTGTGGGGTTCCTAGTATATAGTTGGTGACATAAAGAGATTCGTACAGAATTCCATGAGAAGAATTCTATGCGGGGACTTAAACATTAATTATGCTGCTGCTTGTGCTACCCAAATGTTCTTGGTAAACATATTTGAAACGTAGGGTCTCTCAATACACGCTAATTGTCCAACAAGAATTACAAAACCACATCTACCATAATTGATTATGTTGTTTCAGGTTTCTCTCCCCTTGATGGCTGATCTACAATTATGAATGGGTAACTATCAGATCATGAAGCAGTATATACAAAATTTGACATCTTTAGAAAAAACCTCCTCGAAAACCCGACGTTTAGATAGGATTGCTTCCGCTCGAAATTTTTACAATTTCCAAAATATATTTTAACTTCTGACTGGCATTTTCCTTCTACGGATGTGAACTATAATTTCAGGAAAATATAATTTTTTAGAGAAGCTTGTCTGTATCTTCAAAAAAGCATTTCCTTTAATTACAATTAAGCCAAAACATCGCAATCCTTGGGCTAACAAAGGTGTCCGCATATCAGCCAGAAATATGCGTTTACTACTGTATATCAATAAATTTACTACTAACGTCTCTGTCACTCAATATATCACCAAGTACATGGTAACCTTTCTAAAACTCATCACATCAGCTAAAATAGCCTACTATCAAAATCGTCTGGGAAGCTCTAAAAGTGTTGCAAAAGAAACTTGGTCCATAATAAACGATATTCGAAATAAAACTTACACAGCTCAAACATTTGCCCTTCCAATCCCTGAAAATCTAAACGAAAACTTCGTTAATGTGAGTAAAACTATAACATCAACTATTCAGATGCAACAAGATCCCATCTCTTATCTCCCTAATTGAGGAATGGTCTCGAATTCATTCTTTATAAGACCAATCAATAAATCTTAACTGATCCAAACGATCATAGCATCAAAAGCAAATCATCCTGTAGTACTGATGGAAGTGATGGACTATCCATAAAAATCTTCTCAGGTCGCACAGAAAATGTGTTATAACTCCTTGTCTCATTAACTAACGATTCTTTTGAAAAAGGTAAATTTCCAGATTGTCTAAAAACAGCCATTATTATTCCTCTTCATAAGGGTGGTGAAAAATCTAATGCCTGCAACTATATAGGTACCTATTGCCCTACTACCGGTACTCTCCAAAATTATTAAGAGGCAGGGGCGGCTCGTGATAGTACAAGATTGTGAGGCACCATACATTTGAGAAATAGTATTATTGCGGTGTTAGATTCTCTTTAATGTCCAGAAGGTCGATTTTGTGACGTTATAACGTGAGGCTATCTACAGCACATTCTGAGAAATCATGTATAACCTCGTATATAAAGCCGTTCTCATCCTGCGATTTTATAAATGAATTTTCAGTTGAGACTTTTGCCGTATTACTCAATCGTGTCTGTCCAGTTGTATTTCTGACATAATTTTAATCCTTTTTAGAGCGGAGAAACTTCCTTCTGCAGAAGCAGTTGTCACTGGCAAAACAACAAAAATGCATAATAATTTAAAAACTTCTGGCATAAAAAGTTTTAAATCATTATCGTGAAAAAAAGTCTCTGTCTATCCGCCAACAAAAAAACGTTATAGTAGAGGTTCCGATATAAGGTCGAACTGCACCGATTTGTTTAATGGATAAAAATTATTGGATATGTAATTGTTACCAATTATACAATTATTATACAATATGAGAAGAGTAAAGTGTTATGTGTGGTCTCTATTACTATATGGCTGTGGGTCCTGGATGTTAAAACAGTATGACGTCAACAAATTGAATACATTCGGAATGTGGATTTACCGCCGAATGTTAAGAATAAGCTGGGCCAGCAGAACTACGAATCAAGGAGTACTGAAAATAATGAACACACGTCCTCGTCTGGTCAATACTATCAAAATTAGAAAGACGTCATTATGTACCAACGCTTTCCTCTGAGTCACATAAAAATCCGAAAAATCTCAGAAGTCCTGTTACCTTGGAAAATCCAATTACCAATTCTCGCAAGAACAAAGATGAAGTAGAAAACACAAACACGTACAGACAAGCAGGCCATCGAAGTTTGTAATTCTAAGAATCCGTTACAATCGCCTATAAAATTCATTAAGAAGGATACTTTAGAACTTTCGATAAATCTGGTTCCTTTGACCCCACCAAGAGTTAGATTAACCAATAAGTCGAATAGTCGCTATCTTCTAGCCAGATTAAGGAAACCTGATATCTTAAAAGCCATCAAACTTTATCTTGCTTATCTACACGACTTTAGTGCTTGCTTTAGTGTTTTACGATGGATTTACCAACACAAGCGTTAAATTCTTTTTGGCTTCCGAGGGACTTCCCACTAAGACTGAAGATCTACGACGAATTCTGCTGGAATTTAACAATGCCTATGGGATTGGTCCAGATGAGGTGGAAGCTGATCTTGATGCTTATAAGTCCTTTCTTACTTCTGAAAGAATTATACACCTGCAAAAATCAAGGGAATGTCACCGAAATTACTATTCCGCTGCCTCTCCAAAACGAAATTTTTAAACATCACGACATGTTCTGAGGGACTAGAATCCTCAAATTGTTTTAATGATAACAACTTTAGCATGGTTCTGATTAATATTTGTTCTATAAGATACAAAACTGATGAATTGTTTTTGTTTCTAGAGGAATTAGGATTTGCCCCTGTAGTTGAGGTTACAGAGCACTGGCTTGAAGTCAACGAGCCTTTTTTTGTAGATAACTACACCACAACTGCTAGGTATGATCGTCCAAGCTCAGCTTATGGGGGGACACTCATTCTGTCTACGAGTAATGATTTTTCTTTGGTAACAAAATATGACTTTCTGTTAAGTGAAGCCTTCTTTGAGGTTTCCTTGGTTTACAATAAGAATCTTAATCTTAATATTATTTGCATTTATAGATCACCTGCCTCTTCCGTGGAACTATTTTTTCAGAACCTGCTAAATTTGTTAGAGGACCTGCCCCATAAAAGTAGAAAAATTTTATGCGGGGACTTTAACATTGATTATGCTGCTGCTTGTGCTACACAAACATCCTTGGTCAACATATTTAAATCGTATGTTCTAACAATGCACGTTGATTCTCCTACAAGGATTACAAAAACTTCATCTACCATAATTGATTATACTGGATAAACTGGATATACTGGAAAAACGTGGATAATTATTTCAGTGATTTTTTAGATAAGCTTGTCTGTATTTTCAATAATGCATTTCCTTTAATTGCAATTAAGCCAAAACCTTGCAAACCCAGGACTAATAAAGGTATCCGAATATCTTCCAAGAACATGCGTTCTCTCCTCTATATCAAGAAATTTACTACCAACGTCGCTATCACTGAATATATCACCAAGTACAGGGTAACCTATCTTAAACTTATAAAATCAGCTAAAAAAGTCTACTACCAAAACCGTCTGGGAAGCTATAAAAGTGTTGCAAAAGAAACTTGGTCCATAATAAACGATCTTCGAAATAAAACCCACACTGTTCAAACAGTTTCCCCCAGACTCTGAAAATCTAAATGAATACTTTGTTAATGTGAGTAAAAATATTACATCAACTATTTCGCCACAACAAGGTCCCATTTCCTATCTCCCTAATTCAAGAAAAGTCTCGAATTCATTCTTTATAAAACCAGTCAATAAATCTGAACTGATCCAAACAATCAATAGTATCAAAAGCAAATCTTCCTGTAGTACTGATGGTCTATCGATAAAATTTTTTTCTAATCTTCCAGAAAATGTGTTAGAAGTCCTCATCTCACTAATTGATTATTCTTTTGAGAAAGGTAAATTTCCAGAGTGCTTGAAGACAGCCATCATTACTCCTCTTCATAAGGGTGGTGAAATATCTAATACCTGCAATTATAGACCTATTGCACTACTACCGGTACTCTCCAAAATTATTGAGAGACTCATAAAAGCCCGACTTATGTCCTTTCTAGTTGAAAACAACTATCACAAAACAACTATCACAAAATCACTTCGGCTTTTTAAATAATAAATGCACCACTGATGCCATGTTTTCTGTACTACATGAGGTTTATCACGCACTGAACAATAATCTTCATACTGCCACCGTTTTTTGTGACTAAGCCTAAGCTTTTGATTGTGTAAATCACAACATTTTGATAAAAAAACTAAATTTCTACGGAATTCGAGGTATTTCTTTAGATTGGTTCCAATCTTACTTGGATGATAGGAAACAACTGGTTAGAGCAAATGATACAGATTCTAGTCTCAAAAACATTGTATGTGGGGTACCTCAAGGTTCAGTATTGGGTCCTCTACTTTTCCTTATCTTTATTAATGACATCACTAGTTTAAAAATCGATGGAAAAATCTTTCTTTTTGCTGATGATACCAGTATCACTTGGAGCAACTCAAACATTGCAACTCTTCATGCTACTATAACTTCTGATCTACTTGCAATAAAAACCTGGTCTGACTCTAATTTACTCTCATTTAACGTAGATAAAACAGTAGCATTATCTTATAAAGGAGCTCTTCAACCATTACCTCTTAATAACAGCCAGATCAGTACCGTTGATTCTGTAAAATTTCTTGGTATTTTTTTAGACAGCAACCTTAAATGGTCCCTGCATATCGATTTGATAAGAAAGAAACTATCTTCAGCTTGCTATGCTATAAGATCTGTTTCGAATGAACTCAATCTAGCATCTTCCAAAATAACATATTTTTAACAGCAGCTGCTACAGCTGCTCAGTTCGATGTTATTTTTAAATTACAAAAAAGAGCAATAAGATATCTGTTTGGCCTCAGAAGAACAACACATTGCAGAAGTTACTTCAAAGATCACGCAATTTTAACCCTTCCATCTTTGTATATTTTAGAAACTGTTTGATTAATTCGTAAACATCTACATGTCTTTCCACCAAGACCTAACCATGACTACTTCACGAGAAATTCTACGTTTAACGTCTATTTGCCAAACCAAATACATTTAAATACATTGACATCTATGTTGCAGTCTATAAAATGGAGAAAATCCCTAAAAAACCCCTAAAAAACAGTTTTCCGGATTTTTCAAGATGGCGCACCTGACGGAAAAATCTGAAAAAAATCAGAGAGATAGCTTTTGATAAAATACACAAAATGCAAAAAATGGACCTGCAGCCCCCTCCAAAAAAAAATTATAGGTTTTAAAAAAGTTAAAAAAAAATTGAGGTTATGTACACTCGACCTAAGGATTCGTAAAAAATGGACGTGTTTTATAACAGCCTCAGCTACACGTGTGAATTTTTTGAAATTTTTAAATTAATTACAACCCAACTAAAAAAATTAAATCTAAAAATCTACGTTTTTGGCTGTGGGTGGAGGGGTAAGGGGGGGTGGCAGCTAAAAATCCGCGTTATCTCATTTTTTAATTCCACAGAAAGTAAAAAAATTAAAAAAATTGAATTCTGAGAGTGAGGGCATTTTGCCTATCTTAACGGGGGGTACCCTTTTTTGTCTTGTCTTGAAATCTCAAATTAGTTTTTGTCTTGATCTTGTCTTGAAATCAAGACAAGATCAAGACAAGATCTTGAAATTTTCAAGAACTTGGCGGCCCCTACGTGGTGATGAATCGGCCAGCGATGAATCGGCCAGCGATGAATTGACCGGTGATGAATTGGCGGCATCGAAAGGGTGGCGATGAACTGGCGGCGATCAGTGGCGGCTCGTGACCTCAGTATGCGGGTAGGCGACACATACATATACCGTTATATATATATATATATATATATATATATATATATATATATATATATATATATATATATATATATATATATTGTTATGATCTGCTTCTTATTATTCTGATATATTATTATTTATTTGAGCAATAATTTAATTAACGCAAATCATACATAAAAATTATTAAGAAAAATCTCAGGAGAACAAATCTCAGGGTGCCTTTGATAAAAAAAATTAAGGAAGGAATTAATTAATTAAATTCTCTTAGGTTATACTTATCCTTTCTCGTGGCTTCAGTATCTCTTAGTTGATCCTTATCGGGATAAAATAGGAAAAAGAAATAAATAGAAAAATCATAAATAAACACATACAAATACTTTTATTATCAAAAGCAATGCTCTGTAAATTTATTAATTAAATCCTGTGGGCATAACTGTCCAAAAGAAACTTTTACCATATAAATTAATCTAATTCAAACAAATATTTATCGCTTTGATCTTGCTACTATTAATAAAACAAGCTAAACAAACAAATTTGGTATTCGCAAATTACTTATACTTCCTATTAAATTTTTGAAATGTTGGAATCTTAAAATGCATATGCTTTCACGTAAAAAAATTAATTCAACTTCTGATTATAAAAAAAATATCACACAGGTTATTGACTGACCTTTTTGATTCACACACAATGATGTCTCCTCTTGACCCAAACAGCTCCTCCTTGTTGATTATGTTAGGCTACCAATCAAAGCCCTCTCCATTCTCAGCAAACAATCCAGCAGGATACCAGCAACTATTTCTCCAAAACACAAGCCAGGCCTCTTTTTTGCCAGTACTCGTTCAATAAACTCCAAAACTCTCTCCTTTCTTCCTCTCAACAATAATCTCCTGAGACACAAGTATCTTTTTTACTTGGTGTCACAAATAATTTTTATAATAATAATCCTTTTAACTTACTCTCCTGGACTGTACATAATCAAAGAGGTATTTCTTCTCGATTTGATTTGCCTCTCGTACCACTTTTCGGCTACTCCCACTATCAAAACAAAACACTAGTACTTGCTTTTGAACTACTCACGAAAACTTTTGACTGCCCCTTTCGGATGCCGGTAGCACAATGAATTCCTCTTTCCAAAACTATCTCAACATTCAAACAAAACTTTCCCCATTCCAAATTGCCAAGCCAATCAGAAACATTTCTCTCTCCACCTCCCTCTGTTTCAATCGAAAAACCCAGTCATTCTTTCAAACAATATTTCTACTCAAAACTAATGACTTTTCGGAAATTATCTAAATATTCCTGTCATTAAACAAACATATTTAAAATGCGAATTCTCTTTACCTCTATTTTTCCAAAAAACTAATAATTACATCTACCTGTGGATTTCCTTTAAAATTATAATCCTAAATAACTTTGACTTCACTTTTTATTTACAAAAATGTTTTTAATTCTTCATGGAAAACTTCATTAAGAAGAAACCACCTTGCGTGACAACTAACTCCCAATAAATATTTACAAATCAATATACAGGGTGTATCAAATTTATGTGCCCGCGTTATATTAAAAAAAAAATTTATTCTATCTTTGATTGATAGATTGATCCACAATAAGATCCCCGCCTTTTTTTGAGATAAAATCGTTTTTAATAAGTGCAGCGAAAAAAATGATTTTCTCTCGACAACAACAGTTTTCTCTTATGTCGAAATATTTATTCCCGCCTGAAAAACAATTGCTTCCTTTGTCCCAGTGTCTGTACTTATATGGGATTGGGTACGTTTTCGATCGAAAATTTCCTACATCTTTAACCTCAAATGAATGTTCATACTTTTTGGCTACTCTGTTTTCTTCATTTATTAGATTTTCATACTCCCTCAATATTACACGCCGTTCCTTCTCCTTTTCTTCTCTACATGTCAATTTTCTTTCGTTTTCTTCCGATTCTTTATACATGTTTATTGTGTATTCTTCCTCCTCCATTTTGCATACTTCTTCAAGTAACACAGTTTTAATGGTATCTCTTTCGCCTTCTTTTTTTATTCTGATCTCTTCTTCTTCTGGGCTCACCTCTTCTTTTGAGGAATCCCAAGCTTCATTTTCTTGTATCAATCTTTTTTCTTCTTTTCCTTCTTCTGGGCTCATCTCTTTTTTCGAGGAATCCCAGGCTTCATTTTCTTTACTTATCTTCTGCAGCTTTCTCCTCTTTCTTTTCTGTCCTTGTTTCATTGCCAAATTCATTTCCACCGTTTGTTTTTTGTCTAAATTATCCTTTTTCCGTTTCTCATGTTCCTTGTCCATTTTCAGAATGTCCTGTTCTTTTTCTTTTGCTTGTTTTGTTTCCTGTTGATTGTCATCCATTTTTTGTTGTGTTTCCTTCATGGCTCGTTTTGATTCTTCCTGATTTTCTTGCATTTTATCCATTTTCTTTGATGTTTCTTCCATGGCTTGTTTCGTTTCACGTTGATTTTCATCCATTTTTGATCCATTTTTTGTTGTGATTCATCCATTTTATCCATCTTCTTTGATATTTCTTCCTGATTTTTATCCATTTTATTTAATATTTCATCCATTTTTTGTAGTGTTTCCCTTTGATTTTCTTCCATTTTCTTTGATGTTTCTTCCTGATTTTTATCCATTTTTTGTAACTGGAGTTGCATCAGTTGTAATAAATTATCTATTCCTCATAACTCCTGTTGTTCTGATGCCATGATTGCTGTTTCGAAAATGTCTTCTTGTTCCATATGTTCTTCTTGTTCAAAACGATCTTCTTGTTTTTTGTTTTCTTTGGTTTTGCTTCTGGTGATCGACATGTAGTTAAAATTTATCCCCGCCTGATAAGAAATTCGAAAATACCTTGTATGCTGTCGAGACGAAAATTTTTCTCTCCCCAAATATAATCAATATATCAGACAAATTTTTAAATATTTCAAAATTCAAATAAATCAAAAATAAAATAAATATGTAGAATTGTACCTAGATAAAAAAAAACAAGTCAAACAAAATATTTCAAAAATTTTAAATATATCAACTTTTTCCGACGGGCAAATAAATTTTCCTTCACCTGTTTTTTCCTTTCCTATCCTTTCAAATTCACAACCAGAGATACTTTCACGCCTCACGTTGGTTCGCCATGTTGTTATGATCTGCTTCTTAATATTTTGATATATTATTATTTATTTGATCAATTATTTAATTAAGGCAAATCATACATAAAAATTATTAAGAAAAAATTTCAGGGTGCCTTTGATAAAAAAAAATTAATTAAATTCTCTTAGGTTATACTTATCCTTTCTCGTGGCTTCAGTATCTCTTAGTTGATCCTTATCGGGATAAAATAGGAAAAAGAAATAAATAGAAAAATCATAAATAAACACATACAAATACCTTTATTATCAAAAGCAATGATCTGTAAATTTATTAATTAAATCCTGTGGGCATAACTGTCCAAAAGAAACTTTTACCATATAAATCGATCTAATTCAAACAAATATTTATCGCTTTGTTCTTGATACTATTAATAAAACAAGCTAAACAAACAAATTTGGTATTCGCAAATTACTTATACTTCCTATTAAATTTTTGAAATGTTGAAATATTAAAATGCATATGCTTTTACGTAAAAAATTCAACTTCTGATTATAAAAAAAATATCACATAAGTTATTGACTGCCCTTTTTGATTCACACACAATGATGTCTCCTCTTGACCCAAACAGCTCCTCCTTGTTGATTATGTTAGGTTACCAATCAAAGCCCTCTCCGTTCTCAGCAAACAATCCAGCAGGATACCAGCAACTATTTCTCCAAAACACAAGCCACGCCTCTTTTTTGCCAGTACTCGTTCAATAAACTCCAAAGCTCTCTCCTTTCTTTCTCTCGACAATAATCTCCTGAGACCCAAGTATCTTTTTTACTTGGTGCCACAAATAATTTTTATAATGATAATTCTTGTAACTTACTCTCTTGGACTATACATAATCAAAGAGGTATTTCTTCTCGATTTGATTTGTCTCTCGTACCACTTTTGGGCTACTCCCACTATCAAAACAAAACACTAGTACTTGCTGCTGAACTACTCACGAAAACTTTTGACTGCCCCTTTCGGATGCCGGTAACACAATGAATTCCTCTTTCCAAAACTATCTCAACATTCAAACATTCCCCATTCCAAATTGCCAAGCCAATCAGAACCATTTTTCTCTCCACCTTCCTCTGCTTCAATCGAAAAACCCAGTCATTCTTTCAAACAATAATTCTACTCAAAACTAATGACTTTTCGGAAATTATCTAAATATTCCTGTCATTAAACAAACATATTTAAAACTCCCATTCTCTTTACCTCTATTTTTCTAAAAACTAATAATTACATCTACCTGTGAATTTCCCTTTTCCGTAATAAACAATCGGTTTAAAATTATAATCCTAAATAACTTTCACTTCACTTTTTATTTACAAAAATGTTTTTAATTCTTCATGGAAAACTTCATTAAGGAGAAACCACCTTGCGTGACAACTAACTTCTAAAAAATATTTACAAATCAATATACATGGTGTATCAAATTTATGTGCCCGCGTTATATTAAAAAACAAAATTTTTATTCTATCTTTGATTGATAGATTGATCCACAATAATATATACTGATTAAAATTTTGCAGTCAAGCAAGTGTGATGGTTCACATTTTTAAAATAGTCATAGTCAACTCAAATTCAAATTTCAAACGCTATCTACTGCGAATCTACAAACAGGGAGAATTTTCTATATTTTGCTTCGCGTTAGAGATATTTAAAAAAGTTGTTCCAAATATTATTCTAACCGCACGTACCAAATTTCGTGACAAAATTCGCACTTTTATTTTTTTCAGTATTTGTAGTAAGGATCTTAAAACATACAATTGGCTATCCCGAAATGTAGCTTGGGACAACCATTATCGATGGTGCAAAAAAATGTAGCCTAACCTAGCCCCAAAAAGTTCCCAGAAATTCTGGTCCACTACGACTAGGCAAGCCACAGTTACAACGCTGTACTTAGCGTAACGAATGAGAGACGCATATTATCATTCTGTTCTGTTCTTTAGGCGGATTTGAAAAGTGCCTGACTATAGGGTAGTGCCATACTAGAAGTGAGTAGCACTACTACGAGGAGCGTACAATAATTATTACAACTTCGAAGAGAAATTAAAAAGTAGCTTTTTTATTTTAGATACTTACGTTTTGTATCAAAATTTATCAATTACAATTTGGAAATAACTAATTTATATTAATAAATTATTTATTATTGTATTGTACATTTGAAGAGGTTAGGCGGCGCATACCTTGCCTACCCCGACGGGTAGCCCCTGGCGGCGATGAAGCATCCTAGACCCGCTTGTTCATCTTCATGGGGAGGACCCATCTTGCGAACAACCGCTTACTGTTGGGCCAGTTCTTTGTTGTTTTATTCCTGTATTTGCTGATGATGGCTCGTGTTGGGCCGAAATGCGTCCTTTTTTAAGGTTGAACACTTTAATAAAATATTTTTGTGGTACGATCTTACAGTTTAGTACTTTGTTACCTAAGATTACATTTTACCCAGATTACATATATTTTATAAATTCTGCCACGATAAGGTAAAAGGCAGTAAGTGCCAAAATAATGGTTTTGAGTTATTTGTAATTTAAGATTTTTTCTTTCACACAATTTATTATTTTTTTATAGTCGAGGAAATGCAGCATTTTGGCTCGCAATTTTTTCGTCCAGCATGGATTTACTTGAAATTTTCACAGAAGGTAGGAAATAGTCCAAGGATCATTTTCTATATCATGCTGCTGTACGCTAAAACCTTGGGGGTAGTTGCCACCCCATGTCGAGGGTGGGAATTTTTTATTACATTTTAACCATGTAAATCGATGTAAAAATAATTTTAAGAAAAGACTGTTTTTTACATTTTCTTCATAAAACTAATATTTTTCGAGTTTTTCGTAGTTGAAAGTAACAGTTTTTCATAATGAACTATTTTAAATGGGAAATAAGCCACAATTTTACCAAAAAAATGAATATATTAACGTTTCGACGCCCAAGTCGGGTGTCGTTGTCAAAATACAAAATAATACTAAATAAACAAAAATGTTGTTGCTTAGTAAAAAATTTTTCTAATAATTTATTCCTCGGTAGAATGCAGTAGGATGTGGTTACCCATACTAAAAGAGGAAGTCAATAGAAAGAAAATACCACGATTAGTAAGTCATTAATATATCGAGTTAGTACATATTTTATATTTTAGTTTAATTTATATAATATATTATGTATTATTTATAATTTAAAATAGCATACATACATTAAAGTCAGAATTTGGTATTAGTTTTGAGAGTAAACTAAATGTAAGCCCAAATACTTACGATGGCGGGATAGTATCACGAGGTTTTTGCCTGTTTTTCCCTCGTGATTTAC